>NC_142709.1:23752500-24377500 GCF_055471065.1 Atractosteus spatula | reverse complement strand
AATTTCCCTTTATTTGTAAAATTCCATATAAATATTCAATACTAAGCGGACTTAAACGTGCACAGTAAAGACATGATTAAATCTTTCCACGACCGACCAACGCACCACGAGTGCCCCTGTCGGTCATTTTGGCCAGCCAATCACTTACCGCGGTATGACGCGTTATGATGTAGCCAAATGCCTGTGGTACGTGTTTGTGCTGCGCACTTTGAATGGCTGCATCTGTATCTCTTGGTATTTGTAACTCTTCTTGATATAACAGATCTTATAGTGAGGGTTAGCAGAATACAAAAGGTATATAACCTTTTGTATTCTGCTAACCCTCACTATAAGATCTGTTATGTTTATATGCACAATTTATGTATTAATAAATGTATTCTTGTGTATTAGTATCCGTGTGGGTGAATTGCTGATTTGTTCCGCAAGGTCGATTTTCTAATAGCCATCGAAGAATCATTTTGTGATTTACTGCTACAATTAATAATTGTCCCAGTAAATGCACAAAACTCCTACAATTGTCTAAAAAACATGTACATTTTTATATTAGAGTGCCATTCTACAATATTCCAAAGGAACCAAAGTGATGGAGACAGTTAATGATTCTATTAACATACTAAATAGTATAGGCTAATTTTATTTAATATGTACCACATACATAAAAGCAAGTCTGCACTCTAAATGGATAAGTAACTCCCAGTCTTATCTAATCTTTGGTACATTATTATGTTTATTTTTGTATCACAAAATAATCACCTTCATTACATTTTAATATATTATATAGTGAAATATAAACATATTTGATGAAAACATATTTAGCTTGCATAGAAAAAGTGGCAAGATTTACCATGAGTATCACACAAATGTTTGTTTTTTTTGTAGGATTGTGCAGTTCAACAAACAAATGGTCATGGAACTGAAGGTCACTTCCCATCCTCCTATATACCACTTTTCCATGAATCTCATTCTAAAACAACACATTATGAAAAAAAGATTTGAGCAATACTGTCATGTTTACATAATTTAATGACTGTCTTTTGAATTATTATTTTTCCATTGAATCCATAAATTAAGAAATATGTCAAAGGGAACTATATCCTAGTTAAATCCCAGTGGAATGTAATGTGGGCTTACTGCAAATGAAATGACCAGACTATGAAAACTCTTGAATGCCTGTATAGAACACACAATATTGCAACCAAACATTGCAATTCTTCTCTATTATAAATTGTCCTGTTATCCTTTATTCCTCATGATAATGTGCCTCTTCAAATATTAATCCCCATGGCAACCAACTCTGCTGTAATCTTCTACACACTTTTTTTGTATATTTCAAGTACAATGGGCTGATTTGATTATACTTAGATGACTAATATACAGCATAAGGTGGTGACACTTGATGTCTGTCTTGGAAATACATAACTCTGCATTGGAAGCCAGTACATTATATGGCATACTCAAAAACAACCAGTATGTCTTTGAGATGCAAGAAGAAATCAGGGCAGGACACAAGTAAGGACATTAGAATCCTGACATGTAACACATTTAGTCACCTCCCCACGTTAAATCTCATTAGTGCAGTGATCTAGAATCAGAATACAGCCTACTGTATATTAAATAGTTCAAGTAGGTAGCTGCATCAGCATGTATAGGCTGCGAAGGAACAAGTAAAGGTTTATTCCATGAAAAAAATTAATCAATCTGTCAGTTATGAAAGTATAAACACACAAAACAAAAAGTAATATATTACTTAGATACTTAAATTTATATATCAGAGAACACACACATCCTTTTTTAAGTAGTATAACAGTCAGTAAAAGCAGAAATTGACTGCCATCTTACTTGGACAACTTCCTCATCAACACTTGCAATATATGACATTATTAAAAAGAAGACACTTATCTATTCAGATCTGCAATAATTTTACTGAGTATATCAGTAAAGAAGAATAAACAGTTCTTGGTTGTTCCAAATGTTTTAACTGTACTATACATTCCTGACTGTATTTATTACAACCAAGACTATCACTCTGTTTAACTATTCTTCAGAAAAAATTGACCTTTCAAACAGAACATCTGAACTTATTTTTTGTATCACCAAAGTCTTACAAAAGAAAACAAAAACAAATTCCAATATTTAACAATTTTAATGGCTGAACTGACCAATGCATACAAAACAGTGTTTTGTTGTATGAAATAATAATCATATTTGCTGTAAAATCTTAACACATATTTCACAGTGAATGTTCATTTTGAGAGAATGTAACCCATTACTTGTTCCACAAATATATTGCTCTGTGTTTGGATTATTTACACGTTACATTTTGAATCACAATTAAGACACTTCAGTTTTAATTACCTCTAAGGTCTTTATCTCTGACCTGCTCGCATTTACTATAATCTAAGCTATACTCTTAGATAGCTTTATTAATGTTCCAAATGTTATACACTCATTATGGAAATGTCTTGAGCTTACCCTGTAGTGATGTCATCAGAGGGTTAATACTTTTCCACAGCCTTCTTCCTTTATAGTGACTGTGATATTTTTCTCAAATATGTGTTCCTACAAATCAGTACCATTTTAATCTATTAAACACACTTTGTATTTTTAAATGATGATATTGATTAATATTTTACCTTCTTCTAAATTCACATGCATCTTGCAAATGCTTGACATTTAAAGTGCTTTGGAGTGATTCTCATATCTTTGGTTTTCTACCTTCATGGAATTTATTTCTTTAGCCTTGATTAGTGGATTGTAGTTTCTCTATAACTCTTTTACTACTATGCTTTTATTATGCCCAGGAGAAACATAACTCATTGTAAAGTGCTCTCATATTGTGATCATCATGAAAAGGTGCTCTGTTTAAATAAACAAATAATGTGATAGAAAGCCAAAAGAGTCTATTGCAAAGTACTCCATAAACTGGAGATGCACAATCATTTAAGATAATTCTTATGTACAAAATACATTATATACTTGCTTCGAAATCATGGCAATGCAGTAATTTTGTGGTGCCTGTGACATTTTTTATAGAGTCTCATTTTTAAAAAAATATTGAATACTTTGTCGGAAATTACTGAAAAAATATAACTGCTAATGCCTTTAATATAAGAAGAGGTTGTAATGGGAACCAAATAAAATTTCCTGCAATATTTAATGCAATTTTAATTTTCAATCTGATATTTAGATCAATATGAACACTTTTTATTAGCTTGATATGAACATATGCAATCGCATATGTGGTCTGAGTTGTCCTGAGTTTCTGTTGTCACACAAATTGAGATTACAAAACACATAATGCTGGAATCTATTAATACAGGTGTGTGAAGAGTAATAGTTAAGGATAAATACAGATGCAGCCAATCAAAACTAGCGGGGTACGCTGCGGTACAACGTGATGGACGTGTCGCATCAAAACGCGCCATAACGCGTCCTTTCGCGTCATGCCTCATTGACTGTGCAAATTAGATTATATTAATAGTATCCAAAATCACCTTGTAAAACCACCAGGTGGAGCTAATAAAGCTTAACCTCTCTTTAAACTGTGTATTACAGCATGTTAATCATTAAACATTAAAAAGTTGGTATATTTTATGAAACAAGATTGCTTAGTTTATAAATATTTATTTAGACTAAGTCTTTATGAAGATATTACTAATAATGAATGACCTTGGACAAGCTGTAAACTCAAAGTATTACTCTGGTCCACTGAATCACCGATTCACCATGCCTTTCACATGCTCATAAACGATATTAATTTAGGAACATAAACATATTATGTAAACTGTATATTGCTGGTATTGGTAGTTTAAAGAAAAAATACACACCAGTATTCCATTTCTCCCTAAATAGTTTAAGCATCAAAGTCTTACATCTGGTTATTTCGGAAACGTTTTTACGTGCTCCTCCTGACCATATTACGTTTATATACTTTATGAGAAAAGTGATAGTTTTAATCTTTTCTGGGAATACGCTCGTTATCGGAGTAAACAAAAGCATACTTTTAGAATTTGATTAATATAATATGGAATCACGTATCTAGAGAAATTAATAATGATATAATTATATTCATGTTCTGTAGCACAAACAGTAGTACAAGACTTTCTATTGATATGTGTACGGCTGTTTCACCGCTTTTCACGTGACTTCGTTTGTGGTGTGATGGCTTATGCTTGTACCTTACAAGCCTAGTTCAAACCCAGCTATCGCCATGAGTTTTCTTTTAACAAATAAACATTTCTTTGAAAAACCACGATAGCAAATATTATGGACACTATATTGACATTTTTTTATATTTCTAAATATCACAACATGTTTGAAGCTAAGTAATTAATTAATAACAACAAATAATTTCAAACTGCTACTGATATTATTACTGACAATAAATATTATTGACACTATATTGAATTTGTTGGTCTTTCTAAATATCACAAAACATTCAAAGTTAAGTGATTACCATTTTCCATGAATACTTTCGCTCATTATCACAGTAAAAGAAACTCATACTTTTCAAAATTTAATTATTATTTTGGAAACATTTTTACGTGTTCCTTCTGACCATATTGTTTATATACTTTGTGAAAAGGGATGTTTTAACCTTTTCTGCGAATTCACTCGTTATCAGCATAAAAAAAGCATACTTTTAGAATTTGATTAACAGGGAATATAATATGGAATCGCGTATCTAAAGAGCATCCTTGCCAGCGCGGTGACATCACCGCTTTTCCCTCTGAATAGCTAGTCAAATAATAGGCAGTGAAAACATTTGTCTGTCTGTCGATAGGGGTAAGGGGAATTGTCTTTCATTGGAAGGTACGCCTATTCTACTCTGAGAATGTAGGGGGGAGGAAAAGTGCCCATGGTCTTTTCACTGATAAAGTTGTTAACAAAAACTACAGTATGCTTAAGAGTTGTTAAACGGGTTCTATTTATTTTTCAGCACAGCCAGCTGGCCCAAACCACACAGACACCAGCTAGCCTGCTAGAGCACCACAATTCACACTCAACCACATCACAGATCACAGATCAGCCCCAGTGTGTGAGATATTGCTGTTTGATCTGTGTTTGATCTTTGATCTGAGCTTTAATAGAAAGCTTATCTCTATTAATATAATATTAATATAACTATCAAGTGGTATTAAATACAAATTTTTTGTATAGATGACACTATATAAAACGATTACAATCTAATCTTTCCACGTTTGATCCCATGAGGAAGTACAATATGCTCCTGCTTTGTTTAACGATGGTATGAAAAATAAATCTAAATAGTGAGAAAGCTATGCTTAAAGTTAATTAAGGGACTTAGAAGACAAAGATAACGATCTACATTGCATTGTCAGATTGTGAATCGCATTTGCGATTTTAATCAAAATGGGGATAATGGGGTTAGACCATTAGACATGCAATACACTTCCTCGTAATCATCTTAAAATCTTTGAGTAAGCTGCAAGTTTTTTTTTTACTTTATAATTATTAATTTTAAACACTTTAATTTTGTAAACACAACACACATTCCGTACAGATACAGTACAAACACATTCTCCTGTCTTCCCGTGGTGTAAAACGAACTAGCAGGTGATTGAGATAACAATGCATCGCCCACTAAGTGTAAAAAGCGGTGATACGTGTTACGAGCGCCTTGCAATACATATACTGTAACTACTTCAGGTGGGTAGCTGCGTCAGCCTGCGTCGTCTGCAAAGGAACAAGTAATAGGTTTATTCCATGCTGAAAAGAGAAGAGAGAAAACACAACATTTCGGCTGTGAAGTCTTCTTCAGGTGTGAGGGTCTTCAGCTCAAAATGAAACATCTGGAGTTTGTAATATAGGGTGCCCTGAAGGAGTTAAACTTTGATGCAGGAAAATATATTTCCCAAAAGCTATACTGACTCTCTTTGATGCTGCGATCCCCTGGTCAGGTGACTGAGGGCTTGTCAGCGCAGTGACGTCACTGCCTTTCATATGAATAGGACGGACCTGGTCCGTCAGTGTTGAGGGTAGATCGCACTGTAGCTAGACTGGCTGCTTCCCTGTTGAGTGACACTGGAAACCTGGGTTCAATTCCCCAGCTGTAAGGGCGTGAGCTCGAAAGCGCTACAATATTTATACTATCTTCCATGCCGCATTAACTAACTCTTCAGTTTATTCCACCAGACAGTATATGAATATAATTATATCATTCCTTATTTCTTTAGATGCGCTCTTAAGTTATATTATAAATATTATAAATGCCCTTAGGCAGGGCAAATGATTTGTTTAGTTTTTAAAAAAGAAATAAAAAATGAAATATAATGATGTGTTCCTGCTTAACTTAAACATGATTTTATAAGCTATAAAAACAGGTTTCGATAGTTAATAACCACTTTTTAAAATGGGTGATCTTTCTACCTCGTGATCAGCTTAGAATGTTTGTGTATGCTGTACGTTTTTTTCTTCGTAATTAAACGTTTAAAATACATTAATTTCATAAAGACAATACACGTTTCAAACAGAAAAAATCATATTCTGTTCTATTCCTGGTATGTAGAACAGATCAGCAGGTCTTTTTTTCCCAATTGCTTTTTTCCCCTGTATTTATCATATTGGCTAGCTAATGTCCTCTTTGCTAGCTAATGGCACTTGTGGCTGTGTTTCTGCGTTCCATAGCAACGAGGAACTATATTCTCAGATGGAGGAACGTAAATATCTTAATTTTCGTGTTAAATACATTTTTTTTTAAATTAAAATTCATTCTGTAAAGCACTCGAATATTTGGGGACTGTTTTAGAAAAGCAATAAGGCACTCAAGTCCTGTGCTATATCGTAGATATAGTAACAGTTAAAACACCTTTGAACTGTGACTATATCCATGATATAGCATGGCCTCTTGTGACTTATTGCTTAAATAATTAAATTCTGAAAAGTATGAGTTTCTTTTACTGTGATAATGAGCGCAAGTATTCATGGAAAATGGTAATCACTTAACTTTGAATGTTTCCCACTGTGCATAACAAGGAAGATTAATAAACATAAGGTTGTTTAATGACAATCTATTGTATATCTCATGGCTAAATAGTCAAGTCTAGCCAAAAGAGAAAACATCGACTTTATTTAAACCCAAGCGAAAGTATTAATGGTTTTTTATTAACCATACTTTTATGGTTCATGACTTTGCTAAAATGTATTTAAAAATAAAAACGATTGCAATTGGCACGCCTGTAGCTTTTTCAAGAAACCTCCTAGGGTAACGAAATTCTTGCGTTGTACAGCTTTTCAGCTAAATATACAGTATGTATCGCTTACGCCTGAAATTGGAGCTGCTCGCCACACGGTGAATAGTGACTAATAAGCAGTGAAAACATTTGTCTGTCTTTCTGTGGGGGGAAGGGAATCTGATCTGATCTGCAAGGTCCTTTGGGTACAAAACTAAAAATAAGACACACTCTACAGACATTCACAACAGCGACATATCATAAAACATTTACATATATTGTTAAATTATTACTTGTTTTTCAGGAAGTTAAAAACTTTCTTAACGCCAGAAGTACTACCGTAAGTACAGTACTTACTGTACTGTACTTAAGTACTACTGTAAGCAAAAAAGGAGGGGGGGGGAGGTGTCTTTCGCTGGAAGACTCGCCCCATTCTACTTTGAAAATACCTGTGAAACCGGTTTAATTAGTCACAGCCAGTCACTGCACTCCCGCAGAGAGTGATGAAAACCGCGCTGCGCCACTCCTATTTGGCATTTTAGTTATGGAGGCGGAATGACGCACCCCCCACCTCTGGGTGCCTGACTTGTCGCCATCTTAACCATTCCATGTTCGAGTCGCAGTAGGTAGAGACACGTACGAAAAAAAGTTCATTCCAGCTACAATACATATATATTTTTGTGGTAAGAGGGAGCAAAACATCAGTATTTTCTGCTAGTAATTAGTGTACGATTTATAGTTGAAATCCTGAGCCTAAATATAAAGTTAAAATCTTGACAAATGAAGCAATGTAGGAAATGCACACACAGAAATACACAGAAAATAAATCCGTTCTGACATCTCAAATCAGTTTCGATCAAGGTCTCCAAAACGAACAAGAAAAAGAGCATTTTCAGAGAGCAATTACGTTGTGTTTATGTAGAATAAGTGATTAGATTTATGAGCAATCTAATTTCTTATTCGTTTAAAACAGTGAAACAGCTGCAAAAGATCACCCGTTTTTTGCGCATAAAAAGTGGTTATTAATTCTCTAAATCTGTTTTTATAGGTTTTAAAGTCGTGCAATGTCTAAGCCGGAACACATCATTATATCTCTTTTTTGATTTATTTAAAAAAAATAAAATAAAAATCGTTTGCCCAGCCTAACAGTATTGTTGTTATTGTTTTTATTCTGTAAAGCGCTTTGAGGAGTTACCTTTAAAGGTGCTATATACAATACAGTTCATTATTATTACTATCGTTAATTTGCTGGACAGAGAGGTGAACATTATTACACAGAAGACAAAGGTAGCGATTTACGTTACATTGTGGATTGTGCTGCTGTAATACAGTTTAAAATAATTAAAAGTCTAAACAGTATCAGCTTTATTTATGGGTTGTAATTTAAAAAAAGTCAAAAACCGCACTCAAAATGCAATTTAGAGCTTTCTGGCAAGATAAATTAATAATGTAACATGCTACTGTTTGTGCATGAACATAGTTATACTGTTTATTCTTTAGAAATGCGATTGCATGTTTTTTTTTTTAATCCCTGGCGGGTCCGGGCGTCCATAAGAATCAAGTAATAGGTTTCATTGCGCTTTGACAGATCGCTTTGACAGAAACGAAATTTCCCAAATTTAATATGTGCTTTTCTATATTTATTGTCAATTAATTGTCCATAATATTGCTATTATTTGTTATATTTGTTAAAATAAAAGTCATGGCGCTGGCTGGATTGAACACCCAACCTGTGGTTTACAAGTTGGGCATCTAGACCACAGTACCACCCGCAAGGTCACATGAGGAGTGGTGACTACACAAACAGTATCAACAGACATTGTACAGCGTATACTATTCTTATGTTGCAGTACATGAATATAATTATAGTGTTATTAATTTCTTTAGATACGCGATTCCATATTATATTCCCTATTAATCAAATTCTAAAAGTATGCTTGTTGACTCCGGCATCGAGCGTATTCGCAGAAAAGCTTAAAACTACCACTTTTTATACATGTTATTTCACATGTTCGTTAAAGACTTTGATGCTTAAAATGTTTAGGGAGAAATGGAATACTGGTGTGTATTTTTTCTTTAAAGTACCGAGACCAGCCATATACAGTTAATATACTGTAATACTGTATGTTTATGTTCCAAAATTAAATATAGTTTATGGCCTTCACATGCATTATGCTCCTATTCTTTTTATGCTCAGCTACTAAGATTTCCCTTCAGTGGTAAAATTCCATATAAATATTCAATACTAAAACAGGCACAGTAAAGACATTAAATATACATATACATACTGTATACAGTACAGTTTTGCATACAGTAATATGTTTATGTTCCTAAATCAATATCTTTTATGAGCATGTGAAAGGCATGGTGAATCGGAGATTCTCAAAAATTACTGTACTTTGCATGATTGGAAACAAATGCGTGATTGGATCAACGAAATGCTGTGGTGTTACTTTTACAAAGACGGTCAATGAAAAAAAGAATATGGACCAGGGCAATACTTTGAGTTTACAGCTTGTCCAAGGTCATTCATTATAAATACTATTAGTAATACCTTCGGTAAAGACTTTGATGGAGACAGCTCAAACATGAGAGGTTGAGCTTTATTAGCTCCACCTTGCGGAAATTCTGGATACTATTATTTTACTTGCGGTATCATGCGGTACTATGCGAGAATATACAGTATTAATACCGTAAATTGCGGTACACCGCGTCAAGCGCACCACAAAATAATGCGGAATCGCCTGCTTGTTTTGAATGGCTGCATCTGTATGTTTATAGGACCTGGTCTGCTGAGAGCAGGTGAGGCAATGCTCGTTTTTTAACTTGCAGGTGATTAGAGGTTTTTTCCACTATAGTAAAGACATTTTCACTGCCACTGGGTATTCTGCAAGGATAATTAATCATTGCACTGCTGAAGCAATTATAAATCACAAAGATTCCATATTAATTTTATATGCTGTACTTTATAGCTTTGGAACATGTTGCTCGGCAAAATAACTCAGTGACATAAAATCAGTAGAAAATGTTTTAAAAGCAGAGTGTAGGTGTTTCAATTTAATGAAGCATTTGGCTGGGACTAAATTTCAATGGAAAAGAGGCATCAAAGAAAATAATGATGCCCATTTAGTGGGAAGTGCCACTCACCTGAAGATTACTGTGATGTGCTGGCAGTGTTTCACTTTCTTCATCTTTCATGTTTATGCATTTTGTCACAATATACTGCCTACTTTAAGTAGATGTTTCAGGGTAAAATTTCATAAATGTTCTATTATTTCATATATAAGGTTCATTGGGATTGCTGTAAAAAAACTAAACCTATAAGATTTCAGACTGAGAGTCAAGCAATAATCAAGACATGACGCAAAACTAAAGTAAGAGGTCAGATGTTTTATTTACATAGAGCATTGCTTTTGAAAAGTTGTTTAAAAAACATCAATATGTGCAAGTTATCACAACATCAAAACATTTCTGAAAAATAGTCACTTCCTCATTAAATATTCCATTAACAATTAAGGGTTCTTTATAGTTAAAAGGTGGTACCCAGCATATATGAAAATCAAACTTAAACACAATAAATAACACTTCAACAGGCTGTATGGCCTCCTCTTATTTGTAATCTTTTTAGGATGTTTTAAATATTATTATTTTTATAAATACAATAAAGAATTACTATTAGCTGTGAATAACAACTGAACTGCAGCATCTGACTCTCTTGACTCTCTAAAAGGATTTAATTCTATAGGCAGCTCACTCAAAATTTTACCTTCTTAGCTATTTAACTGAATGAGTATTACTCACTCTAGGCATTATTTTTTCTTTCAGATGACCATTACTTTCTTCCAGAACTGTTTAAAAATATTAGGTTTTTAATGAATTTTGATAATTATTTTAACTTTTTCATAAGTTGTTTTGAAGAACTGAAGGTAAATGGTACAAGTAAATGGTAAAATAAAAACCTTCTGTCAGTAATGATTTAGAAAAAAATGTCTTTTGTCTTTATTAGAGCTGTATTTGTGCTTAATTTTTAAATTAAACTTGAACAGAATTTTATCTAATGATTGTGCTAACTTACCTGTAGTTAGTTTTGTATCTTGTGTGTTAAAAGTTTTCATATCAAAGCATAAACCTATCTGTTTTTCCACTGAACGTTATATCATTGTTACATGTGGAAAAAATGTGGATAAAGCATGGTAACCAACGAGACTACATAAAAATTAATATCAATATCACTTCACATTTTTTGTTTCAGCTCTTACTTAGAAAAAATCTTTCTTAAATATAGCATAAAATGAATTAAAGCCACAAACATTTTTTTTTGTTCAGCACCCTCAGGCACTCAAAGGGCTCTAACACATTGATGAACATACAAAACCAACATTCAGGGAGGTGTGCACTGTGGATTTTCAGAAAAAACATTTTGGGAAAACAGATTTAGAAGGAGGTGGTCCCAGTTGGTAAAAGAAAATACATTTCAACAATCTATTCAAACCATCACATTGCTAAACAAATTTGCCCCACTTGGAATCAGACATTGGATCTCAAGACCAGGACAACTTCATTGCAAAAGAGAAGTGCTGGTTGTTGGAGACAACATTGTCTGAAACACTGCAACTGAAATTGCATGATATGACAACAAAGTGACTGATATCATCCATAGCATTGACAGGCTCCCAGGTAGGGTTGTTATTGTTGATCATGTGCACACAAGAGACGGTGAATTGCTCAGCCAAAACAAATTAAAATATCTGAAGAACAGGAAAAAATCAGTCATAAGTACCTACAGATACAACACAATTAATTATTTCACACAA
This sequence comes from Atractosteus spatula, assembly GCF_055471065.1. Lineage (NCBI taxonomy): Eukaryota > Metazoa > Chordata > Actinopteri > Semionotiformes > Lepisosteidae > Atractosteus > Atractosteus spatula. The sequence continues at coordinate 24,365,493 of NC_142709.1, read as the reverse complement.
CAAAAAAACAAAATGTTAGCAGCTTCTCAGCAGATTGACAGTATTTTGATCAGGATCCACTCTTACAGTGTACATTATGCAATGGAAATTATATAAACTTGAATCATTTTGGGGATCAGATACATCATACCATGCAAAAGATAACATAATTTATTGTTTTTTTATTTGTATTTATTTGTTAGCATTCACTAACCCTTAAGCATCTGTTTTCCGCATTCCTCAAAATACAATGTACATATACTATATATAATCACATATTTGTTTTAAAATCCTCAACATCCTTTCCTAAATTCTTATATCAAATTATAAGTAAGATTATTTGTATATCTAAGTATTTACATCTGAGAGCAAATATCAAGATATGTTACACAGTTTCCAAAACGTCTTGCATTTCCAGATTTTTAAGACAAAATGGATGTCCAATAAATCTGGAACAGAGATTTATTGGACTTAACTTAGAATAAAGGATCTAATTTGACATACAGTATTAGTAATCTCATTAAAACAGAAGCAAATGAAGATAATGGTTTTGACCTTCAGTGACATTATGTATGTTTACTTCTACTCCGATCACATCAGTGTACAAAAATAAAATGCAAGTCTGAAACACCTAATATAATTACATAAACATGACAATGTACCACACATTTTGTGGTGGAGTAAATTGAAACAGTATAGTACAAAGGGGCAATATTGCATCAGCTTCTGGTTTTGTGTATAATGGATGCATAGATCAGCAGTGCCTGGTAACTGTGGTACTAGTAATTGTTACGCCCCAGAGTGTGGTCCATGTGTGTTTTGTTGCTATGTTTCACACTTCCTGACCTTGATTGTTCTCCCTCCCCCATTGGTCCATCATTACACTATTGTTTCTGTATGATGTCATCATCAATCAGCTTCTCAGCCAATCAGAGTGCATCTTATTCAGTATATAACACGGAGGTTTTCAGAAGAAAGAGGCCTTTCGTTTGACTTCGGTCCTGCTCAGCTTAACTTTGCTTTGGTTTAGCTTGGCTTCGTTTGTGTGTGTTTTCGTATAGCTTCGGTTTTGTTGTTTTGTTGGTTTGTGTTCGTCTCTTTGTACTTTCGTTTGTTTCTGTATTTATCTTTTTTCATCATTACCATGCCCTAACGTGTTATATGTTCAACCTTTGTGTTCTTTTGTACCCTGTTCCTGTTGACTACTCTTGTTTTCCCTAATTTGTATTCCTAGTTCACTTGTGTATTTGTGTGAACTTTTGTGTATTGGGTTAGTTTAGGTTGTTGGGTACCTTTTGCACACGTAGTTGATTTTTTTTTTATTAGTAACACTAGTTTAGTACGGGTGAGTACCATTTGTCTTGTATGGTTTTGGGTAGTCAGTGAAGGTTAGCTAGGGTGTTTGAAGACACCGAAGACCGTGTGTTTTCTTTTGTAGTTAGGTCAGCTTTCCCTCACCTTCTTAGCCAGCTCCATTTTGTTTATTTTCTTTTCCTTGGTACCACTCTAGTTCCCTTACCTATGTATTATTGTGTCCTATTTCTTACCAGTCACTTATTCACCTTAAAAATCATCAGTATTGCACCGACCCTTGTTGTCACGCTTCTTAGTCCCTCACCAGAGCCCACCTGCATCCAAAAAGTATCCTAAATGTTACACCCCTTTACCCCTAGACACTTGGGGTCGTAACAGTAATATTTCAATACATGCATATACCTTACAGCAGTGGTCAACTTCCGAAGGGCTGCAAAGTCTGTAGGTTTTTCTTCCACTTTTTCTCTTAATGTCATAATTAAGCTAAATTTAATTAATTATTAGCTTAATTGAACTAAAACATGTTCTAAAATAATACTTTTCAGAGGTCTTCAGCTGTTGATAATTTAGAGACCTGGAAAACCTGCTGGACTGTGGTCCTCAAGACATGGAGTTTTGGATCTATGCACTAGAATTATAATCCAATTCACTGTAATGGCATTATGTGTTAAAACACTAAAACTAAATATATTTTTTTTATTCTGATATAATGTACTGCAAAGCATGTCAACTGCCATCTACCATACAGATGCAGCCATTCAAAATGCACGGTACAAACCCGCAGTATGGGAAACTACCCACAAGCCACCGCAGGGCACCGCGGTAAGTGATAGGCTGGCCAAAATGACCGACAGGGGCACTCGTGGTGCATTGGTCGGTAGTGAAAAGATTTAATCATTTAATCTCTTTACTGTGCACATTTTAATCCGCTTAGTATTGAATATTTATATGGAATTTTACCACTAAAGGGACATTTTAGTAGCTGAGCATAAAAAGAAGAGGAGCATAACGCATCTGAAGGTCATAAATGATATTAATTTAGGAACATAAACATTACTGTGTAATGAAAAAATACAAATCAGTCTTCCATTTCTCCCTAAACATTTTAAGCATGAAAGTTTTATGAAACGGTACCCAAATATATGATTGCTGTATAGAATGAATTTTAATTTTAAAAAAATTATTTAACACGAAAATTAAGCTGTTTACATCTTCCGCCTGAGAACATAGTCACCCGTTGCTACCCAACGCAGAAACACAGCCACTAACTAGCAAAGAGAGGACATTAGCAAGCCAATATGATAAAGAAATAAATTATTATTTTGTTTATTTCTTTTGCACATTTATTTGAACATTTCCATCGATTGTACAAGCACTTGGAAACTGTCCAATCCCTAGTTCATCAGGCATTTTCTTTTAAGCTGAGGGCATTCTCCCGGTCTGGCGCCGGTCTGTGTCTTCTAGGATATAATGCCAGCGATTTTTTGTTAAATTTGGGTTTCCAATAACGCCGCAGCAAACTCTTGTTTTTATGTCCACTATAACAGACAATCTCCTTTGCTTTTAACTGAGCGTTTAATAATTTCCTAAAATGAAAATGATTTACTTTATTTCCTTCACGGGATCAATAAAAGTATCTATCATCTATCTAAACTATGGGACAGAATTCAGGGGTCTCCCTATACCAGAGATAACGGTAGGGCTTCAGAATGGTGATTGGCTGACACCATCTGACACCCCTCTGATTGGGGAAAAAAGACGTGTTGATCTGCTATACATACTGTACCAGGAAGAGGATTTCTTTCTATTCGAAACGTGTATTTTAAAAGTTTAATTAAGAAGTAAAAACCTTACAGCGTACACAGATTTCTAAACTGATCAGGAGGAAGAAAAATCACCCGTGTTTCGTGCATAAACAGTGGTTATTAACTATCGAAACCTGTTTTATTTATTTTATTTTTATTTAGATTAAGAGTTCCCGTCACCCCCATTCCCATTTAAATCACAAACCCGTGTTTAATTAAATGTCTTTTAACATAAATCGTTATCTTTGTCTTCTGCATAATAATGTTCACCACTCTGTCCAGCAAATTAATAATAAACTTTATTTTATATAGCGTTTTAAATGAATAAGTAATTGGATTGCTCATAAACCTAATCACTTATTCTACATAAACACAGCGTAATTGCTCTCTGAAAATGCTTTTTCTTTTTATTTATGCTCAGATTTCAACTATAGATCGTACACTAATTACTAGCAGTAAATAGTGATGTTTTGCTCCCTCTTACCACAAAAATATTAAAAATAATGTATTGTAGCTGGGATGAACTTTTTTTCGAACGTGTCTCTACCTGCTGCGACTCGGACACGGAATGGTTAAAGATGGCGACAACTCAGGCACCCAGAGATGGGGGGGGCATCTTTCCGCCTCCATAACTAAAATGCCAAATAGGAGTAGTTTTTAATTCAGTTTGAATTATAACTGTGCGTACTGTCTTCGTATTTGGCCAGGGCTTTAAAGAGAGGGCACTCCAAAATTTTTCGGTGCCGTCGTCTTCGCTTTAAAGGTACCCCTGTCGCGGAAAAATTTGACCCCGGAACGTTCACCCACCGTAATTATTGTATTTCATTGCACTTTGACAGACTGTCTTTAAATCAATTGTTGTCAGAATATCCCCACCTCCAAACAAGAACAAAATTGCAACGATTTTATTAACTGGCTGTTTCAGTAACCTAAAATATATATTTAAAGTAATAATTTAACAATATATGTAAATGTTTTAAGATATGTTTATGTTGTGAATGTCTGTAGATTGTATCTTATTTTTAGTTTTTGTTTTGTTTCACGTTAATTTTATAAGGGAATCTTGATTAAAATACTTTTATTTTTTCACAATCTGGTAATGCCAGACAGAATTCACATTCGCTGCAGCCAAATGGCCGTGCAGATCAGATACTGTATCGAGGAACAAAACAATTATCGCGCCCGGCTCCTCAATGGAATCGCTTTAACATGCTAAAGCGTTGGTGTAACACTCTGTGTCTACAGTACATTGTGAACAAACCGGTTTCAAAGGTATTTTTAACCCCCAACCAATGTTGTTTCATCGGTTGTTATCCTGTAAAGCGCTTTGAGGAGCCATCTTTAAAGGCGCTATATAAAATAAAGTTTATTATTATTATTATTAATATTGATCATATTTTTCCTCCCAGAACTTGTAAATTGTTATTGTTATTGTTGTTGTTATCCTGTAAAGCGCTTTGAGAAGCATACTGTCCAGCTTGTCAGGTGCATTCTTTTGTAAAATAATAAGTAGAGCTTTGGGCTTATTAGTCCTCCACTTACAGCAACCCAATGTAAATACATTTTGTCTCCAAATCCACCACCACTTGTATGAATCATAGCCCTGCCAAATGATGCAAATTCCGCTACAATGGTTTTGTGCAGGAATTTTTCAGTACGGCATCTCCATGTTCAAGTAAACACTGCTCTGTGTGCAAATGCAAATGCATTTAAAAAAAGCCACCTTTAAAGGTGCTATATAAAATAAAGTTTATTATTATTATTAATATTGATGATATTCTTCCTCCCAGGACTTGTAAAATTGTTGTTGTTATTGTTGTTATCCTGTAAAGCGTTTTGAGAAGCACACTGTCCAGCATATTGTATATTTAATTGCACTTTGACAGATCATCTTATAATCACTTGTTTATCCAAGAGGATATTCCCCCCAAGAGGATATAGAGGATATCCCCCAAGAGGTATCCAGGTAACAGTGAAACGGGCATACATTCTGGGGAGATCGCCCGTTTTCCATGTAAATAGTTCACTGGTTCCGCACCCCTTGGTGTCTCTCTCTCTGTCTCTCTCTCTCTGTCTTGGGCCCATGCTCTCGGCGGGCTTGTCTTATGTTTCTCTCTCGTCTGGGCGCAGCAGTGCTGCTGGCGGGTGGTGACGTAGAAGAAATAAAGCGCAGTTTTTAACTCCACAGGTTTGAGTCTTTGTGTTCGTCCTCAACGAACCCAAATTCATTACATTGGTGTCAGAAGCGGGAGGATGTACAATGAACGGCCGATGATGTCGGACTCAGAGAAGCGCCTGTTCCCCCAGCAGCCGAGTGACCCCCTAAAGCGCCTTCTGGGGGCGAGCAGCAGCCGCCAGGGGCCAGGACGACCTCTCACCACCGCCAATGGCCACAGCCCTTATCAGGGCTACTCCACGGTGACCTACTCAACGGAAGGGGGGCCCTTTCCCGGGTTGCCTCAGGCCATGTGGCAGGAACGAGACGCCAGACCAGCGGGGTCAAGCCCGCCACCCCTGCTCCAGCCTGCGCCGGTGAGACCGAGCCGTTATAATGGGGAGATCCCATGACAGATGTTTGAGGCCCAGTTCCAGATGGCGGCCTGGGCAAACAGCTGGTCTCAGATGGAGATGGTGGGCCACCTTGCCTCCGTCCTGGAGGGGAAGCCCTGCCAGGCGTTGCTGGATGTACCCGGGGACCAGCGGTACAACTACGCGGCGTTGGCGTCGGCCTTCCGGGGGCTTTTTGGCAGGAGAGGGGAGGCGCCGGGACTGCTCCGGGCAAGGTTGGCCCAACGCTGCTGCCTAGCGGGAGAGCCACCGGGTCCAGTCGCCGCAGACGTGGCCTACTTAGCCCGCCAGGGTTACCCTACTCTCCCGGAGGAGGCCCACCGGGAGATAGCGCTCCAGGCGTTCCTCTGGGCCCTGGCGCCGACTGAGGTGCAGCGGCACGTGATGCTGGCCACGCCGATCCTCTTGGAGCAGGCCCTGGCTCTGGATGAGCAGGCTGGTGCCGTATTGGAGGAAACCGGTGGGCACCAACGGAGGGGCGCACGGGGAATCAGATGGGGAGGAGGAGACGGCCAGCGCAGTGATGCTGGGGGAGCGACGACGGCTGGTCATCTTCCACTGCTGTGGGGAGAGGGGGCACATCACCCGGGAGGGCCAGGCGCTGGATCCCCGGGGACTCCGGAGGCCGTTGGGAAACGGAAGCGGGATGGCCTAAAAGGGGGAAGGCCGCCCTTGAGCGACGCTACCCCGGCTCCGGAAAGCCAGAAAGAGCGCTTCACCCCGCCTGCTGTGGGAAGGGTTGGCCACAGCCGGGGCTTATTTCTTCCCTGCCTCATCGAGGGCAGACCCTGCCAGGCCCTTGTCGACACCGGTTCAACCATCACCCTGCTGCGGCCTGGTGTCCTGCCGGGCACCGAGGTAGCCGGACCCCCAGGGCGCTCACTGTGCACTTTGGGGCTGCGAGGGTGAAACACCCCTTCTACCTTGCACCAGTCCGTGAGGAATGTATCCTGGGGTTGGACTGGTTGCAGCAAGTGACCTCGCCGCTGGAGGGCACCCGCCACCCCCGGCGCAGCACCCTGTCCCTCACGCATAGGTCAAGGCAACCACCCACTTGCTGCAACCAGTCTAACCCCAGGATACAGTCCTCGTGGACTGGGGCAAGGTAGAAGGGGTGTTTCACCCTCGCAGCCCCAAAGTGCACGGTGAGCGCCCTGGGGGTCCGGCTGCCTCGGTGCCCGGGAGGACACCAGGCTGCAGCAGGGTGATGGTCGAACCGGTGTTCACGAGGGCCTGGCAGGGTCTGCCCTCGATGAGGCATGGAAGAAATAAGCCCCGGCTGTGGCTGGTCCTGGGAGGAAGAATATCATCAATATTAATAATAATAATAAACTTTATTTTATATAGCACCTTTAAAGGTGGCTTTTTTTAAATGCATTTGCATTTGCACACAGAGCAGTGTTTACTTCAACATGGAGATGCCATACTGAATAATTCCTGCACAAAACCATTGCAGCGGAATTTGCATCATTTGGCAGGGCTATGATTCATACAAGTGGTGGTGGATTTGTAGACAAAATGTATTTACATTGGGTTGCTGTAAGTGGAGCACTAATAAGCCCAAAGCTCTACTTATTATTTTACAAAAGAATGCACCTTACAAGCTGGACAGTATGCTTCTCAAAGAGCTTTACAGGATAACAACAACAATAACAACAACAATTTACAAGTTCTGGGTGGAAAAATATGATCAATATTAATAATAAAAATAATAATAAACTTTATTTTATATAGCGCCTTTAAAGATGGCTCCTCAAAGCGCTTTACAGGATAACAACCGATGAAACAACATTGGTTGGGGGTTAAAAATACCTGTGAAACCGGTTTGTTCACAATGTACTGTAGACACAGAGTGTTACACCAACGCTTTAGCATGTTAAAGCGATTCCATTGAGGAGCCGGGCGCGATAATTGTTTTGTTCCTCGATACAGTATCTGATTTGCAAGGCCATTTGGCTGCAGCGAATGTGAATTCTGTCTGGCATTACCAGATTGTGAAAAAATAAAAGTATTTTAATCAAGATTCCCTTATAAAATTAACGTGAAACAAAACAAAAACTAAAAATAAAATACAATCTACAGACATTCACAATATAAACATGTGTTAAAACATTTACATATATTGTTAAATTATTACTTTAGATATACAGATGCAGCCATTCAAAACAAGCGAGCAATACCGCATTATTTTGCGGTGCGCTTTACGCAGTCTACCGCGAGTTACCGTAAATTCTCGTATAGTACCGCAAAGAAAATAATAGTAACTGGAATTTCCGCAAGGTGGAGCTAATAAAGCTCAACCTCTCATGTTTGAGCTGTCGCCATCGAAGTCTTTAACGAAGATATTACTAATAGTATTAATAATGAATGACCTTTGACAAGCTGTTAACTCAAAGTATTGCCCTGGTCCACATTCTTTTTTTCATTGACCGTCTTTGTATAAGTAACACCACAGCATTTCGCAATCATGCATTTGTTTCCAATCATGCAAAGTACAGTAATTTTTGAGAATCTCTGATTCACCATGCCTTTCACATGTTCATAAAAGAGATTGATTTAGGAACATAAACATATTACTGCATTCAAACTGTACTGTATACAGTATGTATATGTATATTTAACGTCTTTACTGTGCCCATTTAAGTATTGAAGATTTATACGGAATTTTACCACTGAAGGGAAATCTTAGTAGCTGAGCATAAAAAGAATAGGAGCATACTTTAACGCGTGTGAAGGCCATAAACTATATTAATTTTTAAAACATAAACATACAGTATATGGCTGGTCTCGGTACTATAAAGAAAACATACACACCAGTATTCCATTTCTCCCTAAACATTTTAAGCATCGATGTTTTTAACTAACGTTATACCAGAGTCAACAAGCATACTTTTAGAGTTTGATTAAAAGGGAATATAATATGGAATCGCGTATCTAAAGAAATTAATAACGATATAATTATATTCATGTACCCCAACACAAGCCGGAATCCAGCCAGAGCCATGACTTTTTTTTAACAAACATTTCTTTGAAAAAATAAAACATTTCCCTGGGTCAGAGATTAAATAAAACTTCACTCGCGCCAAACAAATTTATATTTCTAAATATCACAACATGATCGAATTTAAGTCATTTTAATAACAATGAATAGTCACCTATGCGTTACAATATAAACATTTATATTGATTTAAATCACGTTTTGATTTAAATCGCAAACGCGTGTTTAAATATATGTGTTTTTTGATTCACAATCAGACAAATGCAACATAAATTGATATATTTGTCTTCTAAGTATCTTAATAAACTTTCAGCATAGCTTTCTCCCCGTTTAGATTTATTTTTCTTGGGATCTTGGGATCAAACGTGGAAAGATTAGATTGCAATCGTTTTTATTTTTTAAATACATTTTAGAAAAGTGTAATCTATACTAAAAAGCTGTACACCACCTGCTATAAAGATACATATTGTAATACTTTCGGGTTTGGATAGGACGGACACAAGAACTCAGACTTGCGGAGTTAAAGCAAGTTAAAGCCTTGATTTTATATATCACCTTTAAAAGTGGCATCTCAAAGCAATACAGTAGGTGTACAAACAGTTAAAAGGACCACAGATTACAAAGTAAATACCCAACACTGATTGTACCCATCTGTCATGCTAATAAAGCACCTTGAATTGAATTGAATTGAGAGAGAGAGGGGGGGGGAGGGCAAGCAAGAGAGCACAGCCAGGACAGGCAAATAACATACACTCCACAGACATTCACAACAGCGACATATCATAAAACGTTTGCACATATTGTTAAATTATTATTTGTTTTTCAGGAAGTTAAAAAAACACTTGAATTACTTATCCAGTCTCTCGAAATAAAATTATTTTTCAAGCAATGCAACTAACGTCGGGCAACGTGTTTTTTTTAATCCAACATTGACAGCCACATCTTAAATCTTGTCAGTCAGCTCTTTTTTCTCTTTTTGAATTGTGGCGATTCAAATAACTTGGGACAACAAGTGGTCTCAAAGTCACCGAGCTCACAGAGCTTCAACAACAGATGACAATTTCCTTAGTCCTTCCTTAGTCTTCCTGAAATTGTCAGGTTATGAGTGAATAAAAGCATTTTATTAAAAACACGTTTGCGTTTGTTTGGGAGCTATATTATGTATTTTTCATATGTAAGATATAATGATGTGTTCCTGCTTACACATCGCATGACTTTAAAAGCTAGAAAAACAGGTTTCGATTCATATTAACTGGCGAGCCTTGTTTTGTCAAAGGACATCACACTCTCTCTTGCTTGCCCTAAACGGACAATACACAGGGGGGAGGGCAAGCGAGAGAGGGGGGGGGGGGGGGTGATATGTGAATATGATAATGTGAATTCCATCAAGTTAGGCACCTGTGAATTTGCAGTATTCCCAGAAAGAGCCGCATCCCATCCACTGTTCCTCCAGAAAGCTTATGCAGAAGTGAAGGAATTAAATATGAAATTAATATGGAATTTAATATGGAATTAAACCGGTTTCACAGGTATTTTCAAAGTGGAAGGGGGCGAGATTTCCAGCGAAAGACACCCCCCCCCCCCCCAAAACCCAGTAAGTACAGTTCTTACTAGTTAAGAAAGCTAGGTGTTAGCATAAATTATTAGTAATCAATAATATTAAATTTAGCACTGTAATAAATTGTGAGAAATGTTTGTTAAAAAAAATTTATGTTTATGTTCCAAAATTAATATCGTTTATGGCCTTCACACGCGTTACAGTATGCTCCTATTCTTTTTATGCTCAGCTACTAAGATTTCCCTTCAGTGGTAAAATTCCATATAAATATTCAATACTAAAACGGGCACAGTAAAGACATTTAAATCTTTCTTCGACCGACCAACGCACCACGAGTGCCCCTGTTGGTCAACCAATCACGTACCGCGGTATTTTGCGTCACGATGCGGGAGGCCGTAGCCAATTACCTCCGGTACGTGTCTGTGCCGCGCACTTTGAATGGCTGCATCTGTATACTTTAGGTTACTGAAACAGCCAGTTAATAAAATCGTTGCAATTTTGTTCTTGTTCGGAGGTGGGGATATTCTGACAACAATTGATTTAAAGACAATCTGTCAAAGTGCAATGAAACAATAATTACGCTGGGTGAACGTTCCGAGGTCAAATTCTTCCGCGACAGGAGTACCTTTAAAGCGCAGACGACGGCACCAAAAAATTTTGGCGCGCCCTCTCTTTAAAGCCCTGGCCAAATACGAAGACAGTACGTACAGTTATAATTCAAACTGAATTCAAAACTACTCTCGCAGAGAGTGATGAAAACCGTGCAGCGTCAGGCAAATGCACATTAATATGTTGGGCTTTTGGGTTCGGGTGCATTTGCGCCCTACAGTTCAACCTGCGGTACCGCTGTGTACTGTACATACAGTATGAACATGTGTTATTTTGAAATATAAAAAATGTCAATATAATTTAGGAGAAATTGAGTATTGGTGTGTATTTTTTCTTTAAAATACCAATAACAGCAACATACAGTTTACATAATATGTTTATGTTCCTAAATTAATATCGTTTATGACCTTTATGACCTTCGTTAAGCTCCTCTGCGTTTTATGCTTAGCTACTAAAATTTCCCTTTAGTGGTAAAATTCCATATAAATATTCAATACTAAGCGGATTAAAATGTGCACAGTAAAGAGATTAAATGATTAAATCTTTTCACTAACGACCAATACACCACATTATCTTCCGTGTCGCATTAACATTGGAATGTTTTTTTTACAAGTGTCAAAAGAAGCGATACACAACCTGTCTCCTCTATAACTCTTCAGTTTACAGAGAAATTCCGCCAGAGCCTCACAGCATTGTCCAATAATACTCTTCTCGCGTCTAATTTTTAGTTAAGCAGGATTTGAGCTACAGACCATAACAGGCCAAAAAACAGAATCCACCTGCGATTCGGATGTTAACAAAACGTGTTTACAAAGAAAGTGAAATACAGTAATACTACCAGCTATATAGATACATAGATTTAGAAATTTAGATCCTTAAATTAATATCATGATTAATTTATTTAGATATGTCCTTACATATTTTCTATTATAAAACAGATAATTCCGGTCCTGGAATCTGACTGGCTGACACCCTTCTGAAGCGGTATCGTAATCTCTGGTATACGGATGCCCCTGAAATTTGACTTGTTACTGTGTGATAAATTTTAAAGACGTAGATAAAAAAGTTTGGATTCTCATGTATCTGGTACAAGTATCTTTTAAAACAGTCTTTGTTGTGCTCTTGAGGATGCTTGTGATATTTTGAGCTCTGGTTGAATGATAAGTGTCGCAGTTTAAATAATTTTCGTTGTTAGAAATTATGAAACGCTCTGTTAAAAGCAAGGGAGTTTTTATGTCTGTTATACTAAAAGAAAATGCCCGACGAACTAGGGATTGGACAGTTTTTCAGTGCTTGTACAATCGATGGTGTAACGTTGCCATAGCCAAAATGTAATGTAGTGGCTCTCTGAAGGCACCAGTTCTGTAGGGTTTGGGCATTTACTGTGACAATTATTAATTGTAGCAGTAAATCACAAAATTGATTCTTGCGATGGCTTTAGAATCCAACCATGCGACATAACTCAGACAACGCACACACACAGGTACTAATACACGAGGATACATTTATTAATACATAGAATATGCATATAAACCTAACAGATCTTATCGAGAGGGTTATCAGAATACAAAAGATATATACTCATTCAGTTACAAAGAGTTACACATCAAGAGGACATACGTTCAGTATATCATTCATTTAGACCGTTTCGTAAATGAACTTGGTTATAACTTCTACATTAGATACTCAAAACAAGTACATAACTCTTAGGAATTAAATTGATATCAACTGGTTGGGATAACAATTGAATTCTCGAGCTGTAATGCATTGAAGTTGAATACTCATCCAATCTCTGGGATTCATATCTCCTGCAGGCACAAACAATCAGCTGCAGGCTTGTTGCTGTCCAATCCGCGCTCTCTGGCTCCGTGCCAGGCTGTGCTGTGCGGCTTGCGACGGTGTGCTGCTGATGCTCACTGACCGGCTAGTTAGTGTTGGCTTTAACTAGCAAAGTTTGTGCACAGGAGAAAAGATGACTGTGGGTCCCAGCAGGTCAGGAAGAGGACCGGTTCGTTCCTGATGAAGCGCTAGTTCTGAATAGTGATTCAGCTGTCCACAGTTCCGACCTGTTCACGAGGCCTGCTGCTGGTGCTAACCTCGGGTGGATCCTCTGGTTACTCTCTGGCAACCTCCGCTCTAGACTCTTAGAACAAAGGAAAGTTCTGGCACTCAGACACACTGGCCGTTCCGTGGTTGTCCGGGCTGAGTCTCAGGATGGTCAGGAGGCGCGCTGCGAGAATGTCCTGCCCTTGGGAGCCTTCTGCTCCTGGGCTGTCCTGCCCTGGAATTCTCCTTTGAATTCCCTTTAGAAAAGTCCACAGAAGTCCACTGAATCTTACTGAATCTTACTGAATCTCTGTGTTGCCTATTTTTACCTGGAGGAACTTCAGCTCGTTGATTGGCTGAAAGTTCCATGGGCATCAGAGTCCCACGTGGGTTACTCGGCCCTACCAGTCCCTGATTGGTTGATCAAGGTGAGATATGAGTCACTTACTCCTGACACTTAGGAATGCAGTCCAGATGTCCATCTGTCACTCCCTAGACAGATAGGCGCCAATGGATGACCATTGATCATGATAGCCAGGCTTAGCTAAGTGCATCCCCCTTTGGGAGCTGTCCTAGGAAACCTTATCAAAAGAAAACATCCTAAATCAGCCTGCATGAATAGTTTCTCTGTGGCTGCACCACAGAGATGAACAGAGAGATGAGGCCTAATTTGGGAAAGCTCAGAAACACTTAATTCTTTCTTATTAATAAGCCTCGCCGCTACAATGGAAATGTTCAAATAAATGTGCTAAAGCAATAAACAAAAAAAGTAATTTATTCCTTTATCGTATTGGCTAGCTAATGTCCTTGTTAGTTAGATCAACGAAATGTTGTGTTGTTACTTTTTGTCGATGAAAAAATAAAGTCTTTTCATTTAAAATGACGGTTACAAATAATGTGGACCAGCGTAATACTTTGAGTTTACAGCTTGCCCAAGGTCATTCATTATTAATAATATGAGTAATATCTTTGGTAAAGGCTTTGATGCATAAAATATTTCTGCATAATTAAAATATTTATGATAAAGGTAGGTTGTGTACTTTTGTCCAACTGAGCAATCTTGCTTTCATAAAATATACCAACTTTTTAATGACTGATGATTAACATGCTGTAATACACAGTTTAAATTTAAAAGCTCAAATGCTGTACATGAGAGGTTAAGCTTTAGTGGCTCCTCCTGGCGGTTTTACAAGTTAATTCCGGATACTTTCCGGTATGACGTCAAATGACGCGATACACCGTGTGATACTGCGTGATACTGCGTTTTGATGCGACACGTCCACCGGCTATACCGCGAAATACCCCACCCATTTTGAATGGCTGCATCTGTACGTTATACTTAAAATTGAAATACACACTTTATAATTATTTATTTGGATCTCTGAATTGTTGTTAAAATAATTACTACAGAGTTAACACATAATGTAAAATGCAATAAGACAAGGATTGTGCAAAAAACATGCACAAGATACAAAGTGCAGAGGATACAAAGTTCAGTATTTAAAAATGTATAGTTGATTCCAATAAGGCTACCCTTCCACTCATATGGATAGAACCAAAAAAGGTAGAACACAGGTATCATAAACATACAGTACAGTAGTGAAACCAAGATCGTGATTGTGTCACATAGTGTAATTAAGATCGCGCCAGGGTGAAGCTGTCACTGAACTTTTCAGTTAAGCAAACTTATTTCCTATTTGAACACTGTTACTATGCTTCTTTAAGATCCTTATTGTTCTTTGTATCATTTATTTATTTCACTGAAAAGTTTTGTTTTTTCAGTGAAAGGCAGCCACTTCAAAGCTCAATCAGTAACTTTCACAGAGTAACTTAAACATCAAATTTATATTTTTTCAAATGGACACGAGCTTTCATTAATTGATCATAAAACTGCATAACAGACATGCAGTCATAAACGACTCTTCAAGGAGGAGAAACATTTTATCTACAAAATTATATTCCCAGAAAAAAATAGATTTTGCAACAAAACAGAACATTTGTCATACTAAATGCCACAAAGATAGGAATACAGATATCTACTGCATCTCATGTGTAGTGCACAGCAAGGTGCCTGAAAGACTGTATTGTATTTATAAGGTGTCATGCTTCTCCTGCAATTTAGAAGCAATTGTTCTAGATTTTTTTTATTTTAGAATGTTGTGTGGGTTTTAGAATGTTCTGTGAGAAGAGGTAAAGAAAGTGAGTTAAAGAGTCTGTTAAGGCCATGTCCCTTCTCCACGTCTGTATGCATAAAAAGACAACTAACTTTGACATAACTCTGCATATCATGTCACACAGGTAATTTGTTTATGAACTTGTGCAACACTTCCGTTGATATACTTATGATGCCAATTTTCCCTTCTAGTAAAGAGGTGGTGCTGGAACTTAAGATACTGATAGTTTGTATTGGCATATTTACCTTTCTTTCTTTTTTCCTCCTTGTAGAATGTAAACACTTTGCATACTGTACTGTATCTGACAAGAATACTTGTTACTTTAACTGCTTTGACAGGCTCATTGACAGTTAAAACTTCCTCCAGTAGCATCTCTGCTGATGAAGTAATGGACAGCAGAGAGACATCTTTCACATCATCTCATTCATCAGACAACATGAAAAGGAAAATGAAGCATTGGTCAAAGAAAGGTACTGTAGTTCCAAAAGAGGGAAGCAAGAGAAGAAAGAGCAAGGTAGAAGTAAGATGCAGATTTAATATTTACACTTATTCTATTTGTCTGGTAGCACATTTATCAGATATTTTTATCCTGAGTTTTAAAATGGTAATTTAGTGAAGTTAGTATTATTTTTAAACCCATACATATACTGTATGTTTTTTAACACAGTATGTTGTTTCTTTTTTCATTACACAGTGAAAACTGTCAGTGGTGTTATTTATTGTTATCGGAAGGCTCTCCATGTTTCAAGAAGGAACAGCACAATTTAAGCACAAAATCATTAATTTTGTGAAATTACTGTATGGTCTCCATTTTGTAGAAAACCACAGGTCTCAGCATGGGTGAAAGGGAGAGTTCATGCAAACATGAAGTGGCCCTTCCTGCTCACTTATCACTGTAGTGACTAATGAAATGTGATGTACGAGCAAATAAGTACAGGTTGTGCAGTAGACATTTTGGTGCAGTAATGTTCCAATGTGATCTGCATTCAGATT
This sequence comes from Atractosteus spatula, assembly GCF_055471065.1. Classification (NCBI taxonomy): domain Eukaryota; kingdom Metazoa; phylum Chordata; class Actinopteri; order Semionotiformes; family Lepisosteidae; genus Atractosteus; species Atractosteus spatula. The sequence continues at coordinate 24,349,449 of NC_142709.1, read as the reverse complement.
TAACAAGTAAGTTGTGTTTGAAGGCAAAACCTTCTTGAAGTCAAGGGTAATGTTTCTCTTGGATTAAAATAAATGTATTCACAAGTCTGTTTGTTTTCAATGTAATTGGGCTGCTTCACGTCAACAGAAGTTTTGTTGCCTCATTCTGAATTGTAGAAAATGGCATTGCGCATACCTGGAAATATTATTTTGTGATGTAGATTTGATGTTTTAAACATTGCTGTGTTAATGTTACTTTCATTGTGGTTTGAAATGCACTCATTAATGCCGATTCTTTCCAACCCAAATTATAAACATAGTGTTGCAGTTCCTCTTTAAGATATGGCATTTAGTCAGCTTCAGGAAGTTGTGCTTATTTTACCATTTCTTGTGGAACTAACCATTGTATTAAGATTTTTAATTGCATTGTTGTACATAAAAATAGCCACTGTTTTTTGTTATTGTCAAGAAATCTCTGTTGTTTTTTTCAGATTGTATGTGTATTTCCAGTCACTGGTAAGACATTTTGTTGGTTTCAAAATATTAATACGGTAATGCTTTATGAGGGTGCACATTAATATATTTATAACATTTATTTAATATGTAATCAATTTGCATTAATTAAACATTCAATTAAAATTCTACAAATATTTTTTGAGAACCCATTGATGTAAAGATAGATGGATGTCTCTTCCATGAAATTTGATAATTAAAAAGCTATTAATGTGCATCATTAGGAAATGAACAAGTAATAGGTTTATTCCATGCTGAAAAAAGAAGAAAGAAAACACAACGTTTCGGCCGTGGAGCCTTCTTCAGGTGTGAGAAAGACAGAGCCTACGCATGCTGACGCAGCTACCCACCTGCACTACTATCATTAGGAAATGTCCTGTTTGGCTTCTTAGATGGTTTAAGGAAATGTTTTTAAGTTTGATGCACTTATCATAAACTAGCTATTTGGTTTAAGAAAAAGAAATGTTACTTTTTAATTGCTTTTCTAAGATTATGCAGTAGTGAATTTGTTTTATTTTTTGTGCTTTTTTTATTAATTTACAGCAATTTTCATGTAACACCTAGTTGGTTGGATTGCTTTGAAATTGTAATGTTGTATGACACAGACATTTAACTTATTTTAATGTATTAATGCTGTACATTTTTTTGTGCTATGTTTCAATAAAACATTTGACATTAGATATGTGTCATTTTTTCCATTTTATTGGGAATGCCTTTTTTCCTGTGACATGTCCTTTTATGGATGCATTATATCATTTTCTGCTACATAAAGCTGTATGTCACATGACATACAGTGAATGTCACATGCATCATACCAAGCACTATGAGAAAGCTAAATCAAATGTCCTGACCTCTAATGCACTAGTTATGTCATTTGCGCATATGCCTATAAAGCATTATGCATATTTAGAAAATCTTGTGTAGCATTAATGAAGGATTGATGAAGTATTTTTGTAGTAACATTCAAATAAAACATTGCCAAAAAATCTAACACACACATTGCTGTGTTTCATGGAATTATGAGGAACACTGGAGGTTCTGTTTTATTCAAACATTTTAAAAGATTTCATGTAGTCATATAATATGTATATTATAGTAATAGAAGGAACATTAATCATAAAACAGTAAGATAACAACACAGATGCAAAAAATGGGTAATTTAGTATTCAGTACATTGAAAGCATTAAAAGGCCATGGGCAACAGATTCATTAGCGCAGAAATAATTATGTCTGTACAACCTTCAGAATAGAATCAATTTTTTTCTTCATCATACTGACATCCAACCATATGCCTAAAAACAGCTAGCAATGTGCCAGAAGCCAAACGTCAAAGTACCTCTGTTCAAGATATACTGACAAATGCCTTAAGACATAACAAACATACAAAAATTGCAATATGTAGTGTGACTATTCAGACTGTTACACACCACACTCTTCTTCAAACCAACATTAACCAATATAACCTTACTCTTATTTAAAAATCTTGTCTGTTTCAGTTGACATGAGACATTTCTTCCTGTCAGTATCATTGTTTGAGGGAATTAAATATTATTACATTACATGTGACATTAATTGCTTAACAACAAGTGTCATACAAATGCTCAGGCATCTTTCCCAGAGAATATCACAATGTTTCATAGTTTTGCTGCACAGCTGTGATTCAATTAGATCATTGAAAAAAACTCGTTAAGATCACTTTAAAAAACACAAGTCATAGATGATGATATATATGTAAATACAGATGCAGCCATTCAAAATGCACGGTACAAACCCGCGGTACGGGAAACTACCCACAAGCCACCGCAGGGCACCGCGGTAAGTGATTGGCTGGCCAAAATGACCGACAGGGGCACTTGTGGTGCATTGGTTGGTAGTGAAAAGATTTAATCATTTAATCTCTTTACTGTGCACATTTTAATCCACTTAGTATTGAATATTTATATGGAATTTACCACTAAAGGGAAATTTTAGTAGCTGAGCATAAAAAGAAGAGGAGCATAACACATCTGAAGGTCATAAATGATATTAATTTAGGAACATAAACATTACTGTGTGTAAACTGTACTGTGTATGGCTGGCCTTGGTAGTTTAAAGAAAAAATACACACCAGTCTTCCATTTCTCCCTAAACATTTTAAGCATGAAAGTTTTATGAAACGGTACCCAAATATGCAATTGCTGTATAGAATGAATTTTAATTAAAAAAAATTATTTAACACGAAAATTAAGCTGTTTACATCTTCCGCCTGAGAACATAGTCACCCGTTGCTACCCAACGCAGAAACACAGCCACTAACTAGCAAAGAGAGGACATTAGCTACCCAATATGATAAAGAAATAAATGATTATTTTGTTTATTTCTTTTGCACATTTATTTGAACATTTCCATCGATTGTACAAGCACTTGGAAACTGTCCAATCCCTAGTTCATCAGGCATTTTCTTTTACGCTGCGGGCATTCTCCCGGTCTGGCCTGTGTCTTCTGTCTGTGTCTTCTAGGATATAATGCCAGCAATTTTTTGTTAAATTTGGGTTTCCAATAACGCCGCAGCAAACTCTTGTTTTTATGTCCACTATAACAGACAATCTCCTTTGCTTTTAACTGAGCGTTTAATAATTTCCTAAAATGAAAATGATTTACTTTATTTCCCTCATGGGATCAATAAAAGTATCTATCATCTATCTAAACTATGGGAAAGAATTCTGGGGTCTCCCTATACCAGAGATTACGGTAGGGCTTCAGAATGGTGATTGGCTGACACCATCTGACACCCCTCTGATTGGAGAAAAAAGACGTGCTGGTCTGCTATACATAGTGTACCAGGAAGAGGATTTCTTTCTATTCGAAACGTGTATTTTAAAAGTTTAATTAAGAAGTAAAAACCTTACAGCGTACACAGATTTCTAAACTGATCAGGAGGAAGAAAAATCACCCGTGTTTCGTGCATAAAAAGTGGTTATTAACTATCGAAACCTGTTTTATTTATTTTATTTTTATTTAGATTAAGAGTTCCCGTCACCCCCATTCCCATTTAAATCACAAACCCGTGTTTAATTAAATGTCTTTCAACGTAAATCGTTATCTTTGTCTTATGCATAATAATGTTCACCACTCTGTCCAGCAAATTAATAATAAACTTTATTTTATATAGCGTTTTAAACGAATAAGTAATTAGATTGCTCATAAACCTAATCACTTATTCTACATAAACACAGCGTAATTGCTCTCTGAAAATGCTTTTTCTTTTTATTTAGGCTCAGATTTCAACTATAGATCGTATTATTAATAACCATAATAACGACCAACCAACAAAAACAACCATATAAACATAATACCAACCAAAAACATAGATAACAACCACAATACAAAATCAAATATATCAAACCATTAAACTCTCTCAAATTCCTCCAATTATCATAATCCCGCCCCTTATGCAAAACCAAACCCTCCTCCCATCCCAGTTTATCCTCTTTATCATAAACAAAATCCACCTCAATTTTCAACATAAAGCATTACACAAAATCAATACCTCAACACTCCATACTCAACAACGATAATTCACAAACAGCCAGAACATGTAACTCCACATTCCCAAATAGACTCATTTCCATAGCCCCCCCCCTTATGCAAAACCAACATCCCTCCCCTGTTCTCTCTCTCCGCTGGCGTTTGTAATCATTTTTATTTTTAAATAAATTTTAGCAAAGTCATGTATTTTAAAAATCTTAAGATTTCTATATTTATGTCTTTATTTAGTGGTTTCATTAGTGACAAAGTCTAAACTTTCTTGGAAAAATGTCTTTTATGTAAACCATGTTTGCTATTAATTCATTTAGGGCTAGAATATGTTCATTGTCTTCCAATGAAAGAAGGGTTCCTTTCACCGTAGTCGGGTTGACATTAGAAGCTTGCCACGCCCGGACTGTTACACCAACGCATTAGCATGTTAAAGTGATTTCATTGAGGAGCCTAGTTTTCTTAACTAGTAAGTACTGTACTTACTGGGTTTTTTTTGGGGGGAGGTGTCTTTCGCTGGAAATAAAGCACCTTGAATTGAATTGAATTGAATTGAATTGAGAGGGGGGGGGAGGGCAAGCGAGAGAACACAGCCAGGACAGACAGGCAAATAAGATACACTCCAAAGACATTCACAACAGCGACATATCATAAAACGTTTGCACATATAGTTAAATTATTACTTGTTTTTCAGGAAGTTAAAAAAACACTTGAATTACTTATCCAGTCTCTCGAAATAAAATTATTTTTCAAGCAATGCAACTAACGTCGGGCAACGTGTTTTTTTTAATCCAACATTGACAGCCACATCTTAAATCTTGTCAGTCAGTTCTTTTTTCTCTATTTGAATTGTGGCGATTCAAACAACCTGGGATAACAAGTGGTCTCAAAGCCACCGAGCTCACAGAGCTTCAACAACAGATGACAATTCCCTTAGTCCTTCCTTAGTCTTCCTGAAATTGTCAGATTATGAGTGAATAAAAGCATTTTATTAAAAACACGTCTGCGTTTGTTTGGGAGCTATATTATGTATTTTTCATATGTAAGATATAATGATGTGTTCCCGCTTACACATCGCACGACTTTAAAAGCTAGAAAAACAGGTTTAGATTCACATTATCTGGCGAGCCTTGTTTTGTCAAAGGACAGCACAAAAAAACAGACAATACACGGGGGGGGGGAGGGAAAGCGAGAGAGAGTTTTTAGCCCTCTGTCAAAAACCCCCAAATCACCCGGGGCAGAGACTCTGGGGTGATCATCGTGTGGTACAGAGCGGAGCTCAGTCACTCCAAACAAGTATTAAAGAGAGAAGAGTCAACAATTGATTTAAGGACGATCTGTCAAAGTGCAATGAAATACAATATTGTTGTTGTTGTTGTTGTTGTTGTTATTGTTGTTTTTATCCTGTAAAGCGTTTTGAGAAGCCACCTTTAAAGGCAATATATAAAAGTGCTGATTCTTATGGAATGTGTTTTCTTTCTTCTTTTTTTCAGCATGGAATAAACCTATTACTTGATTGTTATGGATGCCCGGTTCCGCCGGGGATTCAAAAAAAATATTTTTTTTTAATCACGTATCTAAGGAAATAGCAGTATAACCTTGTTCATGCACAAACAGTGGCATGTTACATTATTAATTTGGGTGTCCCCTCTTACCAGAAAGCTCTAAATTGCATTTTGAGTGCGGTTTTTGACTTTTTTTAAATTGCAACCCATAAATAAAGCTGATACTGTTTAGACTTTTAATTATTTTAAACTGTATTACAGCAGCACAATGCACAATGCAACGTAAATTGCAAAAATGCACTTGGAATCTGTCCAAGCCCTACTTTGTCAGGCATTTTCTTTTACTGTAACAGACATAAAAACTCCTTTGCTTTTAACAGAGCGTTTCATAATTTCTAACTACGAAAATTATTTAAACTGCGACACTTATCATTCAACCAGAGCTCGAAATATCACAAGGATCCTCAAGAGCACAGCAAAGACTGTATTAAAAGTATACTAGTGACAAACTAGTGACAAACTTTAGATCTTTTTTTTTTGAACCGGGGAAAATCTGATCATGTTTCTCTATAACAATAATAAAAAACATTATTTTACATATCACCTTTATGTGATATCACCTTAAGGACAGCACATACAAGGGTTAATTGCACAATGGACCGCGCAAAGAAATTTAAAATAGTCTTCTTTAGGTTTGAGGGGAGGAGTGGATCGCAGCAGGCATAATCAGCAAATTAGGAAAACAAAGAACAGGACAGGTGAGACGTGTATCCAGAGAGCGAGTGATCAGAAAAAGGAACAGCTGTTACGCCCAGGTTTTACGCTCTCTCTCTGCTGAATGAATAAAAGCATTTTATTAAAAACGCGTTTGCGTTTGTCTGGGTATTTACTTTGTAATCTGTGGTTTACATCTACTGTATTGCTTTGAGATGCCACTTTTAAAGGCGATATGTAAAATAAAGTTTTTTATTATTGTTATAGAGAAACATGATCAGATTTTCCCTGGTTCAGAAAAAAAGATCTAAAGTGCTTGCACCTAACTTTCTTAATTAGATGTATTTAAAACAGTGAACTACTGTAGGTGTAACATAACATTCAGAAATACAATCGAGAATAGTTTTGTGGTGTTTGTATAGATGAAACGTTCCTAAAACGTATAACGTAACAAAATTAAAGACGATTAAAATCTGTAATCTTTCCACTTGTATGTCATCGGAAAATACAAGAAGTTTCTGCTTTGTGTAAGGATGGTATAAAAAAATAATCTAAGTGGTGAGAAAGCTGTGCTCAATGATAATTAAGGGACTTAAAAGTAAAAGGAGATGCTTCATATTGCTTGACTAATTTTAAAAACTAAGTTATAAATGCAGACGCTCTCTCAGTGCCGCGCCGGGTCTAAATATCTAAATATACATTCGCCCCGGGCAGAGGCCGAAGAGCGCCCGGCTGGGGTGCGTGGGGAAGAGCAGGACAGGAGTGAAAGTGGTCAGGGCGGGGTTTAGGAAGGCCGCCGACCAGTGCGGCTGTCCCACAGTGAAGCGGGCGTACAGTCTGGGGAGGTATCCGTTTTCCATGTAAATAGTTCCCTGCTTCTGCACCCCTGGGTCTTACTCTCTCTCTCTTTTCTCTTTCTCTCGGGCGCGCGGGTGGTGTGTTGGCTTGCGCTGTTGAAGAGCGGGGGCGCGGGAGAGCCAGGCTAGCAGGTGGTGACAGAGAAGAAAAATAAAGGCTTTAACTTGCTTTAACTCCGCAAGTCTGAGTTCTTGTGTCTGTCCTATCCAAACCCGAAAGTATTACAATATGTATCTGTATAGCAGGTGGTGTACAGCTTTTTAGTATAGATTACACTTTTCTAAAATGTATTTAAAAAATAAAAATGATTACAATTTAATCCTTCCACGTTTGATCCCAAAATCCCAAGAAAAATAAATCTAAACGGGAAGAAAGCTGTGCTGAAAGTTTATTAAGATACTTAGAAGACAAAGATACTTTATCAATTTATGTTGCATTTGTCTGATTACAATTAAAAAAACACATATAATTAAACACGCATTTGCGATTTAAATAAATGTTTTCTTTAGATACGCGATTCCATATTATATTAGCAGAAAAGCTTAAAACTACCACTTTTTTACACGCTATTTCACATGTTAGTTAAAGACTTCGATGCTTAAAATGTTTAGGGAGAAATGGAATACCGGTGTGTATTTTTTCTTTAAAGTACCGATGTCTGGAATCTGACTGGCTGACACCCTTCTGAAGTGGTTCCATAATATCTGGTATACGGAAAAGAAAGCGTTGATAAAAAAGCCTGGATTCTCATGTATCTGATACAAGTATCTTTTAATACAGTCTTTGCTGTGCTCTTGAGGATCCTTGTGATATTTTGAGCTCTGGTTGAATGATAAGTGTCGCAGTTTAAATAATTTTCGTAGTTAGAAATTATGAAACGCTCTGTTAAAAGCAAGGGAGTTTTTATGTCCGTTGCAGTAAAAGAAAATGCCTGACAAAGTAGGGCTTGGACAAATGTGCTAAAGAAATTATACTTTGAGTTTACAGCTTGTCCAAAGTCATTCATTATTAATACTATTAGTAATATCTTCGGTAAAGGCTTTGATGCATAAATATTTCTGATAAAGGTAGGTTGTGTACTTTTGTCCAACTGAGCAATCTTGCTTTCATAAAATATACCAACTTTTTAATGACTGGTGATTAACATGCTGTAATACACAGTTTAAATTTAAAAGCTCAAATGCTGTACATGAGAGGTTAAGCTTTATTGGCTCCTCCTGGCGGTTTTACAAGGTGATGCCGGATACTTTCCGGCATGACGTAAAATGACGCGATTTACCCCGTGATACTGCGACACGCCCACTGGGGTATACCGCGAAATACCCCACCCATTTTGAATGGCTGCATCTGTATATATTAACATATATATGTTAATATACTGTATATGTAAATATACATAAGTACTGTGACATGTGAGAGGAGGCCATTAGGCCCTTCTTGCCTGTATATTTTGCCAATAAGATATACAGTACTATGCTGAAATGATAGTTGTCTTGGATTGTATTACATCTTAATATATAAATTTTGCATACTTGTATACGAAATACTTTAGTACAGGTTAACGGCACAGCTTAGTTAGGCTGTTCCTATACTAGCCCAGCTATGGAAAATTCTGAGAAGAACTACAACTGAAATTCTCCTTTTATTGTTAAGTCTATATGTAATTACTTAGATTAAATAAAATACTTTTTGCTCATTGTATCTTCCATTTGCCTCTCTAACAAACTGCTAGATGCTTGTGACACTGGTATTTCCAAACATTCTATGTTTTCCTAATTACTGTAATGATTTTAAGGTGCTGCAATCGCACTTAATGGCAAAATTTTCTTATCAATGTCTGTAAAACATTTTTTAATAAGAACAACAAGGTGTTCATGGGTGTTCATGGGGCAAAAATGAGAAGAAACTAACAATATTATCTCCAATCTCTGCTTGTGAACTATTTCAAGATCTTTAAAATATTTATAAGAAAAAAAAATGCATTCAGGGAATGTATCCAGTCGATCTGCATGTGGTATCATAGTGGCAAGATAATAATTGATCACTTCAGTCTGAAATACATCAGGAACAAATGCATAAAAAAACAAATTCAACTTCAGGACTAAAATTTGTTCTACATTCATAACGAGAAATATCATGGTCTTGCTGTTTAGTGTGGAACAGTTTCAACAATGTGGCATCTCATTTTATTAGGAACTTTTTTGTGTAACTTTTTATCCTTGAGTGTTAATTCAAGGATAAAATGTCACAAACCAATACAAGGATATACTGTATATATATATATAGCTTTGCGCAAGGATATATATGTACTGTATATGTAAATCTTTGTATGTTGTGTGATACAAATGGCTGATCAATCAGTCAGGGACTACAGAAGATATTAATAAAAGTATGCTGACTACAATACTTGTGTTATTAACACTCTAATGACAAGTACATATTCAGTTACTTTCCAGAATTAATCTTTATCAAACATATTTGTGTTTGGAATAATAGCCTAATTCTTGTGATGTGAAAATATAAATATTCTTCTGAATTAGTTCTCTTAGGCACAGTTTGATGTGATTTTTTTAAAATCCAATGGGAAGAGGGACAACTGGATCTAGTCATGGCTCTTTCAATTTTCCTTACTGTTCATTACTGTCTTTCAATTTCAAAGAAGTATGCTTTCAAAGAAGTTTACTATTACTTTAGTATGCAGAGGGAGCTTTGCTCAGCTGCATGAAAATACACCCAACTGATTAATTAACAATCTAAGGCTTTTCCCATTCTGTCTGGTTGCCAAGGAAACTTTCAAAAAATGAGAAAGGTTGCAGCTTTACATACAGGGCCAAGTAGCTGTCTTTTTTTCTTTTTGTTTTGTCCCACAGTATCCTCAGAATCTTGTTGAGCAATGTAAAGTTAATAGAGATTAAGTTCCCTACATTTAATTTAATACAAATAATAACTTATAAATATTAACTATGAAATGATATACAATTTTTTTTTAATTTCAGGAAACAAGAATTATAAAGAAGTAAAATTGTAATAATTAATAATGATTTTATTGATTGTGATTGCATTTCTTTTAAAGAAGCAAATATTGTGTTTATGTCACAGATGTGATGTTTATGTTGTCCATTGTTAAAGCTTTATGTACACTATATATTGTATATAATTGTTGTGACTAACCTAGTTCTGTTGTTTTACATTTTAAGTATGTATGCTTTTAAATATATAATTTATTTTTAAAAATAATTTAGCTTTGAATTCATACAAAATATTGTTTGCACAGAAAACAAAAAAATAATCCACATTATTATTTTCATATTGATTATGGGACATTAATTTCCCCCAAAACATCAACTTTAATATGTTGCATGTTACTTCCTGCTGGATTAACTGGAAAATGAAAATAAACATATAAAAAACAATATTTGCTTTACTAAAGAAAACCTATAATTTCATCCTAAAATGGTCTCGTGGAGTAGACAAACCATCAATTTTATTAATATTACAACTATCTTCAGGGATGTGCACATACAGTATGTATACAATGCACACATTTATTTTTCTATTTCCAAATTCTATTTTAATTACTATTATCTATTCTGCCTGTCCGTGTGTTTACCAAGAGTTACTGTGTTTGTGGGAGCAATTTGTCAACAAATCAATAAAGTGCCTCAAAGATAATAATTGGAAATGTATAGATGATGACAAGGAAATAGCTAATATATTAAATGGATATTTCAGTCATGTGAACATGCCTTAGGCTGTGCAACAAGACCGTGGTATATTTAATTATATTAGCATAAAAGAGGCAGATGTTTTATAAGTACTTAAAGCACTTAAGATACATCTCCAAGACCTGGTGATATTATATTCAATAGTATTTAAGGAAAAAAAAAAAGAAGTATTATCCATTGGCCATTAAAAATTCTTCCAGCAGTCACTCTTAATAGGGGAAATACTCATTAACTGGAAAATTGCTAATGAAAAGGTTACTGTTAGATCATAGATTGTCGACACCAACACAGGCTTTGTGGACAATAATACAGAGTCAACCTTTTTTAGTCTCTGACTTTGAAATCAGCCCCCATAAGCTGCAAGTCACTTTTGAATGACAATCTTTCACTTCCTTGTACATTGCAGTACCATTGTGATTAGCAGCCTGGAAAACTGCTTGACCTTTAACTGTAAAATGTAGATTTTGTTTAACAAGGAGTTATTTGAAAAAGCAACAACAATAATTGCTATGGAGCATTACCATGATATGGCATGTTTAGATTTAAAAAAATGAATTTTACGAGATTCCTTATTAAAGATTAATTACTAAATTTCAGGTGGTAGGCATTAGAGATAATTATAATAATATAATTATTATATAAATTAAAGATAATTATAAAGACAACAACTATTAGGATTTAGAACTGCTTAATGAATAGAAAACAAAGCACAGATAATAAGTTAAAGCTCAAAACGAAGTGTACATATTTAATGGAGAACCAAGGGGATCTCTATTAGGACCATACAGTAGCCCTTCATTATCAGGTTCTGATTCACTAGGTTCACTCAGTAAACTTGTGAAAGTCCCAGTGATATAAAAACAAGAATTAGGAAGATAAACAAGCATTATAGAAGCAGAAAATAATGTTTTTGTATAAAAATAGTTAGAATGTTAAATGCAGGTAACACACTGAAACTAAATTTAATATAAAATGCATTAAGATATAAAGGCTACTTTTGTAGGAGGCTTATGTGTTTTAACACAGGCTTTTAGTATATTTGTGCTGTACAGTATATTAAAATGCAGATGTAACCATTCAGAAAGTAAGTTAAAAGCATGTAATACGTTACAGGGGCTGCACTTTAACGGAGTATTATTCATTGTTGTGGTTCACTGGCCAAAGACGATCAAAAGGTGGCACTTGTGGTGTGTTAGATGTTAGTGAAAACAGGAGCTTACTACAACAAAAATGTAATACTTTTTTAGACGAACAAGTAAAGGTTTATTCCATGCTGAAAAGAGGAGAAAACAAATACAACAGCTGTGGATCCATCTTTGAATGTGATGGAGAGAGGAAAATCGGCAGTTGATAAAGCATGGAAGAGCAAAAGCCGGGAGAGGAGAGGAGGCGGGAGCAGGAGAGACATAGAGTACACACTCAGGTGGTGTGAAGTCAACAGAGGTGAAGAGAGATGTGAAGTCAAAACCCGCAAATGAATAGAGAGGATTAGAAGGAAATGAGCCGGTTGTTATGAGAAGGGGGAAATATAATTTTAGTTTGGGAATTTTTTTCTGCAAAAGGAGTTCCAAAACCCCCCTTTGAGAATGCGGACGGAGAGATCAGTATGATCATGGCCATTAGTGGTAAAATGGGAAACTATGGGCTTGGAGAAGTCTTTGATCCTCACAGCCCTGACATGTTCCCTGAAACGGTCTCCCAGTCTCCTTCCTGTTTCACCAATCTAGATAGCTGGGCATTTTCTGCAAGAGATGTAGTAAATAAGGCTGTTGGAGGTACAAGATATCATTTGAGTAATCCAAAATTGTCCAAAGGGTTCATGAATATGCATAGTATTGGATATATATTTACAGGTGATGCAGCAAGTTCTGTTGCAGGGCAAGTGCCTGGTGTGGATGATTGCTGAGGGCAATCAAGGGAGATTTGAACAAGAAAGTTACGCAGATTAGGTTGTCAGAGATATGAGATGATGGGGCGATCAGAAAAAAGGGTATCTGTGGAGGAATCATCCTGTAAGATGGGAGAGTTGTCATTAATGGTCATGAGGATAGAAAGTGTGTTAGGGTGGTAGGGATGCAACTATGGAATGTGGTTGTTAGGTCGAGAGTTCCTAATACAGTTGATGATTCTAGGGCTGTTTTTGGCTCAGGAAAGGGCTCTGTCAAGAACATGGGTGGGGTATCCTCTGTTCATAAAAAAAGAGTGCATTTTGAGGGCTTTGTTTTAGAAATCCATGCAGTCTCTAAAGTCATCCTCTAAAGGATGGTGATAAGTAAAAACAACCAACGGCCTAAGTCTTGAGCCCAAATGAACTACAAAATGTTCTTTCTGCTCCTTCCGATAAGTTACAATAAAGTCAAGCAGACAGTTTTTAAATTCTTCAAGCAATATAATCTTTTTATATAATTTCTAATCAACTTCTGATCATTTGACTTCAGGTAAGCTTTCTCACTTAGCACCTATGCCCTCGCAGTGGGGGGAGGGAAACTGGGTGTAAGATACACTATTAATTAAAAATAATTTGAAGACAATGTCTTCTGTGTTGAATTGGAAAGTTTTACAGTTATGCATCCACCGATTCATCCATTTTCTAACAGCTTTAAGCACAGCGACCACCAACATTATGGAAACATTTCACATAACATCAAGTAAAGAAGGAACAAGTAATAGGTTTATTCCATCCTGAAAATAGAAAAAAAGAAAACACAACATTTTGGCCATGGAGCCTTATTCAGGTGTGGGAAAGACAGGACAGTAAGCAAAGGTAATGTAGCATAGGAGAACAAAAGCTGGGAGAGAGGAGGAGCGGGACGTGGGAGCAGGGGACAGACAGAGTGGCCAATCAGGTAGTGTGAAGTCACGATAAGTAAAGAGAGGTGTGAAATGAAACCTACAATGAATAAAGATAATTTTTAATAGATTAGTCAGTCATTGAGAGAAGTGGATAGGTGTGATCCTAGCTGCAGGATAATTTTAGTTTCTGTAATCTTTCTGATGTTGGAGTTAGGAAAACCATATTTGAGAACACAGATCGAGAGAGGTCAGAGGTGAAATGAGAAACAATAGACTTAGAGAAATCTTTAAAAAAATAATGTGTAATAAAAGTGGTTTTGTTTTCAAGTTCCTTAATCATGAAACCATCACTTATAATAATTTATCTTTTCTGTTGATTGTATTCAAAGTGAAAATATAACCAAACCTGAAAATGCTTCTTCAGAAGTAGAAGCAGTCCTGTAACTTCCCATACATGAACAACATCAAAAAAGTCTCAAATTTCATATAACATTTTACTTTGGAGACTGAGATGTCATTTTTTTACCAAAACAGATTAACAAGACTGACTGTAAATAACTCATTTGCTAGACATACAGATTTTACAACTTAACACCCAGAGTTAGAACAATGAAGTTAGAGTTTCAAATCTCAATACATTGTCTTAATTTACATTTACCGTGCACATTTTCCAAATCCATTACTTCAACAATCAACAGTTTCTATTTTTTTAAACTTCATACAGGTGAAAAGCCCTGAAATCCTTTGATCAATTTTAGCGAATGTGGGAACAGCACATCAACCCCTCTACTACTGGCTCCTGTACAGAGTGCGTTGTTATGAGCATGTAAGTATATGGATAACAATGCCATCGCAATTCTGTATTGAATAAACCATTAGTAAATGGATGGATGGATCAAATGATACACTTTATCTGAGTGCTCTCCCACAGTGCAAGATTAAGTGAGGGCTTAACAAGTGATTGTCCATCCATGTACTGGACAGGCTCACACTTGCTTAGCTTCAGTGGGTTACCAGTTCTGAGTTGAAAGGGTGATACACATGCTGGCTTTCTCCCTGGTGGTCAAAGGATCGGGATAACTAGTTTTCTTTAATTCTCTATGGTGGTTTTAACATGTTTGCTATACTTGAGAAGAAATTGAACCTGAAAGATTTCATGCAGGAAATAATGAACAGTTATAGGAAATATCTAGTTTTTTACTAGTATTTTGTGCTCCCTTTATGCCACATTTAGAATACTGTATATAGTTTTAGACATCACATTGCAAAAGATTTATTGTTGTTTTACAATCAAATTCAGAATTCAAAGAACCGATTTTCCAGAGATTAGACAAAGTCAATACCATGGACTCTTTCTGAATCAAGAGCAAAACAAACCAGAGGACACAAGAGGAAAGTAAAGAGAAGTGCTTTGTAACTCAAGATGCCCATTATATAAAGAATTAACAATATGAACAAAATTAACTGAACATAAATAATTGTTTAAAGACTGATTTTATTTTAGTTTAATTAGTTTCAAGTTTTGCCTCTTACATTAATGCATGTATGAATGTAGAATTTTGGTTTTCTTAAAATTATTCAGTTTTTAACTTTGTAAGTTGGCTTCTTTTTATAATTCACTTGCTCCCAAATCCTGTTGTAAACATGATCAAAACTGTTATAAAGGCAGCCTTGACCTTTGCCAGCCTCTGTTTAAAGACAAGCAGAGGATGTTTGTGAATTCCAACAATAAATTAAGAAATTTCATAGCTTTACCATCAACGCCTTCTTAAATGAGAACCAGTCTTTATGTAAATATCCTACAGGGTTTACCAATGCCATGTCTCTTGAAACAAAATGTTGTATTTTTTCAACAAACAATGAGTAATTGAGGTACAGGGAAGGTGGAAAATTAAGTAAGCCCTTAGTTTAATTAGTTCAATTAATGGAATAATTTGAATCATGTGTTTAATTAATTAGGTAGATCTTAGGGGGCTGAGTTTGGAGAACTAAACTCTATTTAAATATCAGAAATGCTGTGGCCTTAATCTTCACCATAGATGTATATGGGAACAAGTCATGCCAGGATCTATGGAAATATCTGAGGAGCTCAGAAAAAGAGTTCTTGATGTTCATTAGTCCAGAAAGGGGTTAAATCCCCACTGTAAGTTCCTGATACATGAGACCAACATTGTCACTATCACCTGTTCTTCACCCATGAGACAAATCACATTTGTTGTGTCTGGGCTCGAAGATGGTGGTTCTGAGTTCTGTCTGATTAAAGGCCAACTCAATGATCTGGAACTGGCAAGTCAACAGCCTAATCTGGCTCTGTATTCTGGTAGCTGTATTACGTTGATCATGATTTATAGTAACAGCTCATGTTGCACTAACCAGGAAATTGCTTTTCACCTGTCCTACCTAAGGATGTTAACCTTTTGTGTTTCAATCAGAAAGGCTCTACAGTTGTCAACGGTAGAACAGAGGTGATAACTTTAGCTCTTGATCTGGACAGATCAGAGTGTCATAAACACCTGTTTGTTCATCTGTTGATAATAAATTGCCAACCCACTGGGTTGCAGCACTGGACAGAACTGAAAATTCCAAGTATTGTTGCATAGTAATTCATAATGCCTCACTTTAGGAGAGAATTCAGTGTGTCTGTGATTGACTCACATACAGTAAGAACAATTCTGTACTGCTTTTCATCTGCCAGCTAGGAACCAGAAGCTGTGGTGCTTCACACAGTGTGCAGTTCAATAAGGCTGCAATAACAAGTATATTTTGTGAAAACATCTTGGAAACCGTGGAAGTTTGGATACAAATATAGATGTATCACTTCTGTTTCCAAAACATCAGCTTTGTGGAGCTGCTGATCTATCTGCTTTACACACCTGTCTGGAGGTTGTGTAGCTGCTGCTGAGTCTACCCTACTGTCTGTGGAAAGCTTTTCCTGAGTACTTAAGTGACTTAAGTGAGATGCACTCTTATTGCACGGGTCCACTTTGTCTACTTCAGGGTTGAATAAACACTTAACCAGCAGAACAGTGGTCATCCAATTGGAGTCAATATAGGCCACCAGTGTGCCCCCCACCCCATTCCCCACCAAGGGACCAGGAAGCTGTTCTGAAGCTGGAGTTCAAGGTTAGAGAATATTCTATCCATTGCCAGACACACCTCTGTACTAGCACCCCCCTTTTCATTCTGTAACAGCAGTATAGGACTTGATCCTGCTGTTCAGGGTTAGGAGTGCTTTAGACCATCAGATTTGATGTTCCAACCTTTATTGGGGACTGGAGAATTGCCTGTTCTGCCTGCAAACTCTGTCTCTTGCTCTCTTTTAGGTAGAGTGGGACATCAGCAGTTAATGTGGTGACCATCAGGTCACCCTCATTTACTACGTGGCTGCTCTGAGGAACAGTTTGACCTCAGAGATGATTGTCTAGGTCATCATCCAGGAGATGTTCACCTGAGTTTACCTGACCACCCACAATTTGCATAACTGTTGCACCAGAATCACCGTAGTGTACCTTCGGTACAGGTCTTCAATGAATTCTCCACTAGTGTATGAATTTTCAGGACTTTCCATGAGAATTGCATTGTCCGTCTGTACTCCTTACATCTGAACTTCCCCTACCACTTGGGGGCAGTAGTCCTGGTGCTCATGAGGTGCCAGAGGACGTGGGAAGGATTCCCTCTGATTGTGAGAGGAAGAATGGCCCAACTCCTCTCCTGTGATGGAGAATGGGTGTGCATTACCTGGTGGTCTGACAACAGGTCTGAACACTGCTTCTGGAGTGCTGAGGCAGAAGGGGTGTCAGCCTTGACAGGGCAGCTTCAGAGAAGCAAAAACCAACAATGTTTACTTTTCCAGGAATGTCAGGGTGAAGCTCAACAGCATTTACTGAGTCTTGAATTTTCTGTCTGACTGCATTCTTTCTCCCCTTTTTGCTATGTGAAACAGCTTTGGGACATTTTACTTGAACCTACCACTGTAGCTGGTGGCAATCCAGTAAAAGAGCCAACCTATTAAGCAGATCCTGCCCGATAAGCAGTGATTCTGATTTAAATCTGGAAATATAAACAGGATATTTCACCATCATTTTACCAACTTTAAACCTTAACCACATCCTGTGTGTGATTCTTTAAACATTTTGCATGTAACTAGTAATAGTCTTTTTCCAGACGTTTGTGTTTTTCATTTAATCTTCGCAAACTAATCAGATTAGATTAAACAAACTGCAGACCCAGTGTCTAGCAATGCTTCACACTGCAAAGTGTTTTCAATAGTGACATTGATATAAAAGTGATTTACTTCACTTTTCAATTTCAATTCAATTCAATTTATTTTTTTAAATAGCGCCTTTCACTACAAGGTTGCCCCAAGGCACTTAACAAAGCTGTGTGACAGTAGATGACATTACAATACAGAAAGAGAAAAGGCCAGAAGACAACGGAGGAAAAGAACCAAAAACTCCTCTGTAAGGAGAAAAACATCCTCTAGGGGTCCAAGGTCAACTAACTGGCTGCCCAACCCCTCTGGGCATGTGAACATTATGCAATTCTGAAAAAGTACTAAATGTGGAGTATTAAGTCTTCCATCATGTCCTTCTGTGTGCCAGTACTCCATGCAGTTCTCTGTAGACCTCCTAAATGATAGCTGTATTCGTGATGTCCCTCTTAGATCCATGGCAGTGATGCAGCATCCAACTCAGATGGTGCCCAGCTCAGGCACCATCTGGACATGTGGGGAGGAGAATAGGATAGTTTGGTCAGAACAGATGTATCTACCTGGCAGGCCAATACTGAGACACACAATGGCATGTACAGCAGCACCAGCAGCCATAGTTACAATAAGCTATGATGTAAGGTGTGATTAGGCTAGGCTGAAGTACATAATAGGTTTTCAGTCTGGATTTAAACCCTGAGATCGACCCGGCATCCTGTACGTAGGCTGGAAGACTATTCCATAAACTAAGGGCCCTGTAGCTAAAGGCTTTACCGCCAGCTATTTTTTTAAATTAATATGTGGAATAAGGAGAAGTTCTGTGATCTAAGTGGGTGAGTTGGAATGTATGCATTAATCAGCTCCATTAAATAGACAGGTGCCTGACCTCTGAGAGCCTTATAAGTAAGTAAAAGAATTTTGAAGTCTGCCCTGTACCTAACAGGAAGCCAATGGAGAGGGCTAAGTATAGGTGTTATGTGGTCATGCTTTCTAGTCCTGGTAACAATTCTAGCTGACGTGTTTTGAAATCGCTATGTGTTGAAAGTGCGATAGGTGCTCTCTGATAGTAGGGCATTACGGTAATCTAATCTGCTGTATTCAAAATTGTGTATTAGTTTCTCTGTGTCTTGAGTGGAGAGAAAATACCTTAGTTTTGCAATATTTCTTAACTGCAGGAAGCATGCCTTCGATACTGCATTAACATTTGAATTAAATGAGAGCCTTGTGTCTAAGATGACGCCTAAACTACATGCCGAATCTTTGAGGTAAAATTTTAAACCCTCAAAGTTGAGTGCTGAGGATATAGCAGTCCTATCTCCACTGTTGCCTCCAAACAACAGAACCTCAGTTTTATCAGAGTTGAGTGACAAAAAAGTTTTGCTCACTGAACGCTTCCTGATAGGGGTCCTCCCACCCAATTAGATAGCAGAGGGAGTAGGCTGATCCCAGTTACACCCTTCAGAGGAGAGCATGTCCACCTTTCCTGAGGGAGAAAGCCTTAGCTCATTTACACTTCTGGCACCCTGAGGAGAAAGTTGTCTATGTTCTAACCTTTCAATAGCCTGTTCAATCCTGGCAAGTCGAGTGGCTATTGAGTTCTCTTGCTTGCCTTTCTGGTTAGTTTTACTAAACATTTTTCCAGCCCTGGTTTTCTCATTGTGACTAAGGTGCTTAGTGCGCTCCCATTGACCTGATTTGCATCTGGGCTTAACTTGCTCTGGAGCTTCTGCTCCTTACAGCTGAAGGGATTTGTCAGCTCGATCAACTTTTGTGCCAAACACAAATGGTCTAGCAGCCTTTTGCTCTCCTGGATTACGGGCCATACTCTCCTCAGGGTTTCTGTGCCAGTTTCTTAATTTCAGCCTCTCATCATCTGTGCATCAGCATGCATCATGATCATTTCCCTGACTGATGGCTGAAGGTTTGCAATGAGCAAACCCTTGAAATTAACAATCTCTTCAGCACCCACATAGTTATGTCCACGAAAATAGGTTTGTCTGAGCCTCTTGTAAAAATCTCGAGGAGACTCAGAAATCTTGTGTTTAACCTGTTGGGCAGCAGCAACACCTGATATTGGATCAATAAAGTTTGAATATTCCTGTATCATAGCCTGACATACCCTGTCAAAGCTGTTACAGATGCTCCATCCCTTCCTTGCCATTCACTTGCATACTGCTTGGCTGGTAGCTTTCCTTACTAACATAACTTTCTCTGGCTCTGTAGCTTCAGGTATGAACATCAGCTCCTCAACATAAATCATTACTACCAGGTAGTGCCAGAACAAACATTTCTAGATCTTTTGCTAGCTGTCTGAGTGGAAGTTAACTTTGCTATTGTCCATATGAAATAGATCAGGGGTATGACCGGAAAGGACGACGCCTGAATCAATACACCAGGGTGTCTTGATCAGGGGTCTGTGGCCAGAACCTTTCTGATCCAGTGGGAGATCCCACCCAAGACATTAATCTTGCAGGGGAACTCTCTAACTTCAGACATCCTCTTCCTCTAGGCGGGATGACAGGAACACTGCCCCTACACCTGAGACATGCATGCTCAGCTTGAGATCTTTGATTTCTTGCAGAGCAGAGTCAAATTCCTCTTTAAACGTGTCTCTTTTTTCAGTTACACTTCTCACGTGCCCATGAACCTTCTGATTACACTTGAATAAACTCTCCAATTCACTTTCCATTTCATACAGGCTAGTCTGTAACTCACCCCAAGTCTCCTCAGTGAAAGTTTTCTCCACAGACAGGTCTTCCAGTATTGCCAGTGCCTCTTTGAGTTGTTTCTCACTCTTCATTTTCCAATTTTTTTTAGTTGATTATACAAAATAGTTAGCTCATTTTTCACTTTTATATTTCTCCATCTTACTCTGGAACTTAATACTTAATATCACTTAATTCTAAATGAAATGTCCCTCTAGGCAAAAAACATTGCTCTCCAAAAACAACATTTCTGCCTGTCTGAAGTTCACCAAAGAGCATGTAGATGCACTGCAAAGGTGTACTCTGGACAGAGGACTCAAAGGTTGTACTCTTAAGCCTCACTGAGAAACATTGTTTGGTGAAAACCATTCCTTTAGCTTGTTTGTCTAGCAACGTTTTGGATTAAGGATTCTGCTTTACCACCGACCACGGACTTGCTTCATGATTTGGATTTGGAAATCTCTCCCAACTCTTGGTTTATTGATTTAGCCTTCCTATCAACTACACATCTACCTCATAGATCGTATTTGGTTTTTGGACTCTGCTGTCTGGATTACGAATCTCTGCCTTCCTTCTTGACCACGGTATTGCCTTATGATTTGGACTTTGGTAACGGAACTTGCACTCTCTCTCTCAACTTTTCTCTCCAGCACTGCACACGGTCCGAATCAGCCCTGCTGGGTTCTGATAGAATAATGAGCTGGAAATGGACCCAGCAGGCCAGAACGACTCCTTTGCCATCCTCCAGCAACACTCCCACACACTGGGCGAGCTGTCCGGGGCTGGGTCTGTTTGGTAGACCACGTCGCACAACCACCCCCTCAGCCAGCAGCTCCCATGCCAGTACCGCCACGCACAGTGCCCATCTCGCTGCTCCCTCTCCCTACCCTGGAAAAAATTGATGGCTTTCCTGTCAAGTGTCAGACTTTTTTGACACAATGCTGGATGGCCTACCACCTCCACCTGGACTGTTTTCTAATGGACAGGGAGAAAATTGCTTTCATGGTCTCTTACCTTACTGGAAGAGCCCTGGATTGGGCAACCAACCTCCTCTCCTGGAATCTCCCTGAGACGACATATATCAACTCTTTTGTGGCTGCACTGCAATCCATCTTCGGACAGTTCCATTCTCACCACCTGGCCGTCTCACAACTCAATTCCCTCACCAAAGTAGCCCATTCTCTTCAGGAATATGTCTCCAAATTCCTTCCCCTGGCTTTCACAATTTCCTGGAATCAAGAAGCTCTTATCCACCAGTTCCTCCGCTGGCTTTCCACCGAGCTCAAGGATAACATCACACTTCTGCCACTTGATTTTCCTTCTTTGGAGGCTTTCATCTCACCTGTCTTCGAGGTGGATATTAGACATCGGGAACGAGAATCTGCCCCCCTCTATTCCCCTTTTTCCCCCCTTTTCTGGCTCCTTCCTGCACCGGTCTGCCTACTGAGGAGAGGAGTCGCCATCTCAGTGAGTGGCGCTGCTTTACTGCAGGGCTTTCAGCCACCTCCGAGCCTCCTGCCCAGTCCTACCAAAGCCTACCTCCCCTTCTGCATCTGGGCTCTTTCTCCCAGCGAGTTTCCTGGGACAAGGGTCAGGAGACTCTTCCTGCTTTTATCGATTCAGATGCCAAGGAATATTTCTTAGATTCCGTACCTGGAACATCCGATGTCTGCCTGTCTCTCCTCTCATTCATTTGCTTACCCTCAATGTCCCTTTGTCCCCTGCTCTGGGTGAATGGCAGATGGTACCTCTCTCTCTCTGCGTCGGCTCCACTCACCTGGAAGTCATTCAGTTCCTGGTCATCCAATCACCTTCACATTTGGTTACCCCTGGTTACAAAAGCAAGATCCACACATTTCCTGGTCACAGAATGAACTCACTGCTTGGGAATCTCGCTGCCTCACTCACTGTTGCCAATCCGCTCGCAGACGTAACCTCTATTTCTCAGGACGAATTCTCTTCATTACCCCCCCCCCCCCCTTACTCTGATCTACGTCTCGCTTTTAGCAAACAGAAGGCTCTCTCCCTCCCTCCACATTGCCCTAACGATTGTGCCATTGACCTGTTCCCTCGAACCCTGCCCCCTAGGAGACGCATCTACCCCCTTTCTGTAGAGGAATCCCAAACTTTGGAAACTTACATTCAAGACTCTCTAAAGTCTGGCTTCATTCGTCCCTCCTCCTCACCTGCCTGCGCCAGTTTCTTTTTGTGGCTAAAAAAGATGGTTCCTTGAAACCATGTGTCAAATACCGTGGTCTCAATGAACTTACTGTCAGGAACCACTACCTCCTACCTCTCATTCCCGCATCTCTGGAATCTGTACAGGGTGCCACTATTTTTTCTAAATTTGACCTCTGCGGCGCCTATAATCTGATCCGCATTTGCGAGGGTGATGAGTGGAAAACGGCTTTTATTACCACGCACGCCCATTACGAATATCAGGTTATGCCTTTTGGTCTCGTCAACACCCCCGCTGTATTTCAGAGTTTTATTAATGACGTTTTCAGGGATGTTCTGCATAAATTTGTTCTGGTTTACCTGGATGACATTTTAATTTTCTCTTGTGACCCTCAGAAGCACATCACCCATGTTCTTGAGGTCCTTCATCGTCTCATCTAGAACAAGCTTTATGCTAAATTGGAAAAATGCATTTTTCATGTATCCTGGATTCAATTTTTGGGTTATGTACTCTCTCCTGCCAGAGTGGAGATAGATTCCTCCAAGGTGACAGCCATCATTGATTGGCCAGCCCCCAGAAATCTGAAACAGGTTCAGCGCTTCCTGGGCTTCGCTAACTTCTACCGTCAGTTTATTTGGAATTTCAGCTCTATGGTCGCCCCCATTGCAGCCCTTACTCATAAGGGTCCTAGCCAGGGAAAGTTGAACACCGAGGGGGACAAGGCTTTCCTATGCCTTAAATGGCTTTTCACCTCAGCCCCACTTCTTTGTCACCCTGACCCTTCCTTCCCCTTTGTCCTTGAAGTAGATGCCTCTGGTCTTGGCGTGGGTGCTGTTCTGTCTTAACACCATGGGGATACAGGTACACTGCACCCATGTGCTTTTTTTTCTAGAAGACTGTCCCCCATGGAAATCAATTATGATGGTGGGGAGAGGGAGCTTCTCGCCATAAAGCTTGCTCTGGAGGAATGGAGGCACTGGCTAGAGGGGGGCCAGCATCCTTTCACCATTCTCACGGACCACAAGAACCTGGCTTATATCCAGTTGGCCAAACTTAATCCCTGCCGAGCCCGCTGGTCTTTATTTTTCGCTAGGTTCCATTTCTTCATCACCTACACCCTGGGTCCCAAGAACGTCAAGGCCGACGCTTTTCCACAACCCACCTGAGTCTGACTACCCTCCTGAACCCATTATCCAGCCTGACAGAATCGTTGTGGCCATCCGTTGGAATATCGAGGATCGGGTTAGACGCGCCTTGAAGGACCAGCCTGTACCCCCACGGACAGGCTCTTTGTTGTACATGCCCTCCGTTCTGCTGTCTTACAAAGGGGCCATGATTCCCGTTTTGCCAGACACCCTGGAATTAATCGAAACCTTAAATTTGTCTCCAAGGACTTTTGGTGGCCTTCCCTGAAGGATGACTTCATGCAGTATGTGAGGGCATGTCCTGTTTGCACCCGGATCAAGTATCTTCTTTTGAAGAAGGTTTCCTCCAACCTCTCCCTGTCCCCAAACATCCCTGGTCCCACCTCTCTGTGGAGTTTCTCACCGACCTTCCCAGAAGTTAGGGTTATAATGGTCATTATTGATCGTTATTCAAAACCTGCCCATTTCGTCCCGCTCTCCGCTCTACCTTTGTCCCGGGAAATGGATGATCTTTTTGTTCTTCATGTCTTCAGGCTGCATGGCATTCTGAAAGATGTAGTTTCTGACAGGGGTCCTGCAAGGCCCTAGGAGCTTCTGCTTCACTCACCTTGGGGTATCACACTGAAGCCAATGGCCAGGCTGAGCAGATGAATCAGGATCTAACCTTCCTGAGGGCTTACGTCTCTGTGTCCCATGACAACTGGGCTTCACTACTTCCCTGGGCCGAGTACGCATACAACTCCCTCTACACCTCCTCCACGGGGATGTCCCTCTTTTATTGTGCCCTAGGCTACCAACCATCACTGATCCCGATTACCCCTCCCAACTCTGAGGTCCCTTCTGTATCGCAATACATCTCCACTATGCAGAAGATTTGGAAACACACTAGGGTCACCCTCTTGAGGACTGCTCACCGACATAAGACCATAGCTGACCACTGCAGCCGATCCTTCCCTAGGCTAAGGAGAGGACAGTTCATCTGGCTCTCCACTAAGAACCTTCCTCTACAGCAATCCTCCCACAGATTGGGACCCCGTTTTATTGGCCCATTCTGGATCCTCTCCCGCATAACTCCTGTCACGTATCACCTCTTTCTGCCCCCGACCCTCCGAATCCACCCCATCTTTCACATTTCTCTACTCAAACCTTACCATAGATCTCCTCTCTCCAGACGGCAGCCACCTCCTCCTCCCCCTCGTCTCATTGATGGCTTACCTACTTTCACAGTGAAAAAGATCCTGGATGCTCTCCCTCGCAGAGGCTCACAGAAATGCCTCGTGGACTGGCAGGGATACAGCATGGTGGAGAGGTCTTGGGTCTGCGAAAAGGACATTTTGGACCCTGATCTTATTGTTGAATTTCGTCTCACCTCTCCAGATCATCCAATTTGGGCATCGGGAGCCGCCCCTGGGGGGTACAGTCAGAGTCACCACGCATCCACACACTCACCGCCGCATTACAACCTGCACTGTTCACTACAATTAATCAATTATCCAACCTCTTTTCCCCTTTTCCCTACTTAAACCTTTCTGCTGCACCTTTCTATGCTCACTATTGAGTTTCATTCACCAGAGCTACTCCTTTTGCCTGTTTGTGATTTGGATGATATGCATGAGCTGGGTGTATGAGCTTGATATTAGTCCTCAATGTTATGCCTGAGAATATCAAAAGGTTTTAGCATTCAATTAATCCTCTTACTAATGTAAATGTGTAACAAATTGACAAAAGGATGTGTGGTTCAAAAAATTTGGTCAATAGGCTTCCCTGTCAAATTTCTGCAAGGTACTGCACATGTCCTTATGTAATTCTGCAACAGGTTAAGCTATCTAATTTGTTAAATGTCATATACAGTATAACTCAACGTTTTGTCAATGTACTACAGGTTTACTTAAAACATTTTCTTTGTATTGATGACTAATATTTGGGATTTATATTATATAGTTGAAAAAACTGTACATGATATCCATCATAAACTATGGGATAGAAACATAAATATATATGTTTGTTTTCTTAATAATTTTGCATTTATTTGGTGTACAAAATATTTTTTTCTCTTTTTTTCAGTCTAAGCATCAGCACTGCCTTAATGCACATGTCCTTTAGAGACTCTATGCCTGCTGAATTGGAGTGAGAAATTGGTTATGAATAATTTGCATCCTGTTTTGAAAATGAGAAATTGGATGTTATTTAAAGTCAATGCATAAAGTGGGACTTTTCAGCACAATTATATTTCAAAATCTGTTTGGTTCCCATGAAAGTGGTGAAGAGAGTTTAAAGGAGATAACCTACTTTATTGTCAGGATTGATTGTTGTATAATAGGTGGACCTTGTACAATAAAATCTTTATAGGAAACACATCCCTGAAGAACACATTAGTACGGTAATTTACAATTGTATATGAAAAAAAATCATAGTCATATGATTGTATGGAATTATGACATAAAGATAGCCTAGAAATATCTTTGAAATGCATATTTTCACATACAATTTAACACATTTCTTGCTAGTCCTTTCTTGCTAGGAATCCTGAAGTTACTATTGCAAGCATTCTCATTCCACATGGTGAAAAAAACAAGAAGCTGATGTCATAGTTTCCATCTTGGTTCTCTACTGTCTACTGTTCATGTATTAATATTGAAAGCATATGTACTGCAGAGTAAAGGAATTATATAGTTATAGACCTTAATCTTTCAAGACACATATAATATAAAGGAGATCTTGAAACGCAAATGCATAGTAATTGTGGTTCTTAGTGAACATTACCACAATGGAAAAATTGTTTTTTCTTTCCTTTGTTTTTTTTGTATGGCTGTGAAGAGAGATGTTTTTGCTTGCTGATATTAAAACTTATTCTGTAAGGTCATTCTGTTTGTACAAAACTATATTCCGGCTAAAGACTAATAGATTATTCTTTAATGCAGTAGCACATCTCTTAATTATGAAATGATGTTATACTGCTGCTATGGCCTAGAGAATAAGCACCCTTTAATTAAATCCTATTAAAATGCACACATCTTGGCTTTCAACAGCTTACAGTATATTTAACAAATCCCTTTTGTTTTCACCTTGGATACAACATAGGTTATTTAGTTATATAAAGTGCTGCCAAAGGAGAAAAGACATGTAATGTGAAACCTAAGTAATTGTTAGCGTTCACCAGCCACGTGAACTTTTACAAAAGTATTCACCCCTTCCTATTGCTGTCCCATTAAGTACAATTACAAATGATGTACACACATTGTTAAAAGTGAATATTTTTTTATTAAAACCTGAATGCTAAACCTGCACACTTTTATGGGTGAAATGAATGAAATGTCAGAAAAACTTCAAAGGTCACTATTTAATGTAATTGAGTCATTAATTATATTTCTGCAAAATAATTTAAAAACTCAAACGTCAGCCATTGAACTCTGTAGCTCTTTCAAAGTTACCATTAGTTTCCTCTTACTTGGTTGCTTTTGTCTTTGAAGTGATATTCTGCTATAGTCTTTAGGTGGTATGATGCACCATCCACTTCTTAAAGATTTTGTCATGCTCAAAGGGACATTCAGTGTCTTTGAACATTTTATACACCTCTATTGACCTCTTCCTTTATACAACTTTATCCCTGAGTTATTTTGTAAACTCCTTTTTAGTCTTCTATTCTGTTTCAACAGCTCTTCGCCTTAATAATAATAATAATCATCATAATAATAATAATTCCTTACACTTATCTTGACACTGCGCTCAAAGCGCTTCACAAGTAATGTGAACTCCCCTCCACCGCCATGAATGCAGAGCACTATGGGAGCCATAGTGCATAGCGCTTAGCTTCAGTGGGTTGCCAGTTGTGAGTTGCAGGGTGATATGGCTGCTGTGATTTGGATTACACCTTTATCACATGTTAATGCAAAAGCTTCTATTATTTGTGTTCCTAATACTGGCATTTAGGAATAACCTTTTTTTTTTCTCTCAAGTTCACTTTTTGACTCTACTGTCTCTGAAACTAAATTATTTTTAGTGCACCATGCTCTTAGCCACATATTGAGTGCCTTTGCCTCATTCTGCAGGAAATAGAGTTAAAAAGTATCCTAGAACATTTCTGAGCAAACAAAATACTGTTCATTTCACATTTTAGTTTCATGGTTTATGTCAACTAATAACAGCAAGTTAATTCAAGTGGAACAGCTTTCCTACACAATTATAACACCCTATATGCAGTGCAAAGTAGTGATTACCCATGAGTTTTTTTTAGCAGTCTTGTCAAAACACTGATCAGTAGTTTTATTTTTAAAACAATATTTATTGAGTTTATTACTGTATACTACTTTGGCTAAGTTGGGGGAAATAAGGTGTTGTAACAGAAGTGATAAATTAGCAAAAAATATGTAAAACAAAGTATGCAAAGAACAGTTTTATCACCACAAATAACACTGACAAAATATGCAATATGTTAATGCATCATGGCTTATTTATGACAGCAACTTGGACTGACACCTGCATATGACCCAGACAGTCAATTTATTTATTTAAATATGCACATGGATTTATGTAATCGCCACTTGCCTGCTCCTTAAAAATAAAAAAAAAAGAATATGAAAGGATTGGGCAACAACATATTCTGTAGTTGCTATTCAGTAGCTATCCATTGCTATCTGCAAAATAGGATTGAGCTATCAAGGAAATAAAAGCAAAAAAAATGCCTGGAATACTCTGCTGCAGGCAATCAGAAAACTATGCTTTGTCCTGTTAGGTCCTGTAATTAACTTTCATTTGATTCTTGTTAATTTAATTAGTCTTTAGTACTTCAATGTCTAAACATAGTATGTGAACAAATTGAAATTATACTATTAAGTTTATGGTGTTCAGTTAAAATCAAGGATATAATTAAAATCATTTTAAAAATTAAGCAATACAGGAATGAAAAAAGCATTTTAACATTGTTTTCTTCTATTGTGTTATTTGTATTACTCAGCTATGACTTGTATGACTATTCTGAAGTCATTATAATCAAAGACATTTGTAACTCTATCTTACTATAATTTAAAGTAAAAGTATTATAAATTAAGTGAACGTTTCTAATGTCCTAAAGGTTTACAGTTATCATCGCATATCATTTTGTTGTATTGCTAATGCGGTAGAGAATGGCAATTACTTAAGATTTAGTCTCACAAATCATTTATTCTTTTTCTCTTCTTTCTCCACCTGGGAGGAATAATTATGTGTTTGCATTAAAAAGGGTAAGATTTCAGTTGTAATCCGGATATACATAGGAATGAATCTATTATTATACCCAAGGTATCTTATTACACCATGTAATTCCACAGAGCAGTGCTGCAGGTGGGCTGATAGGCATATCCATGCGCAGGGGTTTGAGCTTCGCCTTGTGATTTTGGGAAGAGCGGAGAGAAATGGAATTCATATGGGCAAGATGAGACTTGGAGTTTAGTTTCAGTGTGATCGAATGTCGTGCATAGAACTAATCACCATACGGCTTTCGGTATCTCTGTGTCTAGAGATGAATTAAGCCTTAAATTTGGCATTTTGATTCACAGATTAGTTGCCTGATTAATAGGCAGCTGAATGGACAGACATGCAGCCTAGTCTCATTATCACAGAGTCGGCTGAATGAAGAGCACATTTTGACTTTTTATGAAGCAGAAGCACAAGAAAGATTTAGTCATCTAAAATGGAACAGTGAAATGAATTGAAAACACATATAAGAATGCATATGTTTCCTATTGTATTTTCATTTGCTGTGTATAAGCCATAGATTAAAAAAAAATCTTCTACCATTACATACCTATAGAATTTTTGTAGTAATGTTTTAATAAAGTATATTAGTATGATCAAGTAGGTAGCTGTGTAAGCATATTTAGACTGAAAATGAACAGGTAAATGTTAATTCCATGCTGAAATGAAAAGAAAAGAGACAACGTTTCAGATTTCTGTGCCTTCTTCAGGTGTATGGATAAGCTCCACGTCATCCTGTTATTACTAACCTCATCAGATCCCTCAACTCCAAACTCTATGGGTTTCTCAGTGTGGATAAGGAAAAGGAAGACACAAGGAAGCCAGTACTCCAAGGAGAAGAAGTAGCAAAGAGCTCAGTTGGACCTAGGAAGCAATGTCCAAAATGCTGCTCCAACTTCTCTAGCCAACATCTCATCTACTTGGCCTCCACAGTAACAGTAGCCCCTAAACAGATTTTCACAGCTCCTCACTTTGACAAAACCTCACAGAACACGCAATGCCTACTTCCCTGCTATCCAGAACACAAGCAATAGGAACACACCAAGCTTCTCTAGTTTGCACACCTCCTTAAGAAATAGCTCACATTTACCTTGTGCTTTGGTTCAGTCCTTGATAGGGATAGTGTACAACTTGATAAGAATTTAAGGTAACTTCATACCTTTTGCGTTGAATTAGAATTTGAATTTGCTAACATTTAGTTGTACTATACAGTATCTTAGCAACTTCACCTTTTCTAATTCTCTACTTTACAAACATTTCCTCAACTCTTTCCATCAGCATTTTTGTTTTATTTTTATATCTAATAGACTCATCAATATTAACAATACGAAGCAGTCCTGATTTAAATTAACACAGTTTAGCCTTACTGCTAACTTGAATTTGGGTTTTTAAGATTTAATAATAACATCGCTTTATTAACCCTTTACAATTTCTTGCATTAGGAATTGTCTTTTCGCATACCCCAGCTTGCTCTCCATGAGACACAGATAGGGAGAGAGCAGGGTCTGCCATTGTACGGCACCCCTGGAGCAGTTGGGGTTAAGGGCCTTGCTCAGGAGCCCAACGGAGTAGGATTCCTCTGCCGGCTGTGGGATTTGAACCGGCAACCTTCCAGCCACAGGCACAGATCCTTAGCCACAGAGCCAACCCTCCGCCCAAAAGCTTTTCTTTGTGGGCTTAAACCCAGATCTGTACCGATCGTAGACTAGTCTGGGGATTTGAACCCAGACTCTCACTGCCCACAGACCAGCGCGCTACATGATGAGCCACAGCTCCATTTCTGTTAGTTATTGCATTATTGTATTGCTTATAGTTAGCAGAACTGTGTCTGTTTTATCTATTATATTATAAACAGCTCTTCAATTTAAGAACAAATGAGCAATATGATCATTCACTTGTTTCTTTGATTTTAATGCAGTTGTTAATATTTTTCCTATGTATTACAGTGCTAATACTTTTTTTACTATTAACACAATGGTAAAACATGGTACATACAGTATGCATGATTTTCAGGTATGTTTCCCTGGGTTCTGAAAAAAAATCTTCCCAAAATAATCTAATTCTTATTAAACGCATTCCTGCAGGCCTTGCCAGTTTTATGACTACAATTTTATTAATTTGTAGCTGGAGTGTGAGGTCTTTTCTGGATTGAGATGTGCCAAGCTTAATTAATAACATTCCTTCTTGGCAGAGTAGTTTTATGATGGTGTCTTTGCAACCCTTATCTTTTCTTAAGAAGAATATCCACACAAAGATTGCTTCCATAAACTTATTTAGATACTTCAAATGTGGGTGAGCGGTACGAGAAAAATGTTCATGTCAAAGTCAAGATAAACCCTGCCATAGGTCACAGAAAGTCCACATTCTCATAATTCAGTTGCAATTTTTCCGGCAAATGGTGTGAAAAATGGGGTTTGGATCAGAAGAAAGCAGCTGCACAGTTACTCATTATGAGGCTTCCTACTATAGCTAGAAAAAGACAGGTGTGGTTTTGTGGCTTCTTCCAGATTCAGTATGGCTTTAGAGCTGATACACTGGAGACAACATAAACACAACAATCTATTTAAAAATAGATTTACATATATTTAGGATATATGTGAGTAGCAAGGCCCAATCTTTTACAGAACCAAGAAGTAGTAACTTGGATCTCTCAGTGACAAATACTGTGTATACCAACAGTATCTAACAGGCTTGTACAACAAATTCATTATATCAGGGAACAATGGACTACCACCTCTCTCTCTGCTTTTACTTTTTATTTACCTTCTTTACTTTCACTTTGTAGTTTGCAATTTTGCTAACTGTACCTCCTACTCAAAGTAAGGTCTAGTGCATGTGGCCATCTATAACTTATACCTGTTATTGAACTAAGGGGTGAATAGATTGTTTTCGTAAGTATGCGTTAATCAATATGATATCCTTAATACACTTATGGAAAAAAAACAATATTTAAAATAATTCTATTAATAATTATTAATTAATAAATCAGTACAAATAATACAACATCCTATACCTGCAAGGTCTTAAATAAACCTTGCTATATTTGTATCTAGTAAAGATGGAGTTGTTTGATTTTGATTATGGGTATTTCATTCTAAATATTTCAAAATACTGGGATTATGAACTCTTGACAGTAAGCAAAAGGAGACTGTTGTGTTGTGATTCAAAAGACAGATTTAAATAAATTTCAAATCCAAATAGTTAAATCTCAAATTACATGTGATTGACATTCAGGGAAATGTGCACTTTTCAACAGAGAGTTGGTTAATATAAAACCAGAGATAAGACAATGCGTGAATGTTCAAATTGAGGTGATGTAATTAATGGAGTACCAGACAGAGCTGTACTAGGACCACTACTATTCACAATTTATATCAATGATCTAGATTCTGTTGTAGTTAGTACTCAGATATGCAGATAAAACCAAATTAGTAGGATAAAAAAAACTGTTGAAGTAGCAAATAAAAAATAATTTCAAAACTTGGCAAACAACTGTCACTAGATGTTAAATGTAGATAAGAGCTGTATTTTGCATATATGTAGTAAAATTATAATAACTATAAATAAAAACGGAAAATAATTAAATAGAAGAGGGTAATTATGTAAAATACTAGGGTGTTTATGTTGACAAATCATTTACATCTTCCAGACAACGTGAGGTCTGGAAAAAAAAAATGTTGGCTATATAGTTGAACAGGAGAATTCAAATTAATGGTTGTTATATTAAGTGTCTATAATACTGTAATAAGGCCTCATTTTAGAATAATGTGTACAATGTTACTCCCCAAAGTTATGAAAAAAAGATATTGCTGGTCTGGAATGAGTCCAGAAAAGAGCACCCGGGAATGTCCTGTACCAACAGACTAAAAAGGTCCCCTCATAGCCTTGAACAGAAGACTATGATGGGAGCAAGTATAAGTATTCAAAATACTCAAAGGCATTGACAAAGTCAAACCAAAGAACACAATCTACTGAAGTTGATACACTGGTTTCCTTAAAGGAAAGGCTGGATGACATCCTTCAACCAATACGCAACTAAATACTTAAAGGGCCAGATGGGTCACATGGTTTCCTCGTTTGTAACATGTAATATATCATTTCTTTAATATAAGTGCAAAGAACAATTATATCAGTCAGAATATATATTTTTTTGCTAAATTAGTAATCACAATATTTTAGAAAAACACACAATTATTGTAGGTGTATAAAGTTGACTCAAAATATCTGATTTTTATCGAAATACAGATGCAGCCATTCAAAATGCGCGGGCGATACCGCATTATTTTCCGGTACGCTGTACGCAGTCTACCGCAAGTTACCGTTAAATACAGCAAGTTACCGGTAAATACCGCTAGCAAAATAATAGTATCCGGAATTTCCGCAAGGTGGAGCTAATAAAGCTCAACCTCTCATGTTTGAGCTGTAGCCATCACAGTCTTTAACGAAGATATTACTAATAGTATTAATAATAAATTACCTTTGACAAGCTGTTAACTCAAAGTATTGCCCTGGTCCACATTCTTTTTTTCATTGACCGTCTTTGTAAAAGTAACACCACAGCATTTCGCAATCACGCATTTTTTTCCAATCATGCAAAGTACAGTAATTTTTGAGAATCGATTCACCATGCCTTACACATGCTCATAAAAGAGATTGATTTAGGAACATAAACATATTACCGTATGCAAACTGTACTGTATACAGTATGTATATGTATATTTAATGTCTTAACTGTGCCCGTTTAAGTATTGAATATTTATATGGAATTTTACCACTGAAGGGAAATCTTAGTGCCTGAGCATAAAAAGAATAGGAGCATACTGCAACGCGTGTGAAGGCCATAAACAACATTAATTTTGGAACATAAACATACAGTATATGGCTGGTCTCGGTACTTTAAAGAAAACATACACGAAACATGGTTTCATTATGATCAGAATCGGTCTTGAGATATTTTTAACTTGATTTACAGTATTTGAAAGGTATGTCTTGACACCGATACTACGTAAGTACTGCTCACGTACTGTATATGTTTCTAGGTTTATATTATGCATTTCATACGGTCAAATTACTTTTGAGCAACTGATAAGAAGCGCGAAACGGTATGCCCAGGGCGTTTTAGTTTCGTTTTGTGCGGCGACTGCTTTAACTATATCGCCGTGGATTGATTAGAGATATCAAGTACATACAAGTCATTTTTTAAATGTTGTAGTTTGTCTTGTAAAAATGTTACGAGAACATCATCTGTCAACAATTACACAGGTTCTGTTTCCATATTGCGGATTTTGGTTACGTAATATTATTTTCTAATTTAACGTTGTGAATATATGATTTGGGCAAACAGAGCCGCAAAGAAGTACATTATGGGTTGTTGTTTTTTTTTGCAGTTTTATCTAGAACAAGCGATGCTTAAACCTTTGTCTGATTCTTGTGAAACTATCCACACGACAGTTACCCACAGTAGGAGTTGACTTCAGTGATGTCACTGATGGGATGTTTCTAAAAATCCATCCTCTGTAAAACGTCTTCTCTAGTTGTCCTGCATATGTATTCGCTAATGAAGCTGTGTGTTCTGAGCCTGGATCTCTACATTTCTGTATGAACCAGCTTAGAGGGCTAAAGACAGCTTGTGTTTAAATTGAGTGTAAGGTAATTTATGCTTCTAAAGTCAGGGTCAGCATTTATTATTGTACTGTGCTGTAAACTTGTTCTGTGCCTAGTCACATTATTTTATAGCGTTTTTATAGCGTTATCAAATCTGGTGGCGCTGTGTGTTAGTTTCCTGACTCCCATGTCACATGGTCTGTGATTGAATCCCATGGAACTACTGTACAGTATCACTTTATTTTTTAACAAACATTTCTTTGAAAAAATGAAACGTTTCCCTTGGTCAGAGATTAAATAAAACCTCACTCGCACCAAACAAATTTATATTTCTAAATATCACAACATATTCGAATTTAAGTCTTTTTAATAACAATGAATAGTCACCTATGCGTTACAAAATAAACATTTATATTGATTTGAATCGCGTTTTGATTTAAATCGTAAACGCGTGTTTAAATATATGTGTTTAAAGGCGATATACTGTATAAAAGCGCTGATTCTTATGGAGTGTGTTCCGCCGGGGATTCAAAAAATTTATTTTTTTTAATCGCATATCTAAGGAAAATTGCAGTATAACTTTGTTAATGCACAAACAGTGGCATGTTACATTATAACTTGGGTGTCTCCCCTTGCCAGAAAGCTCTAAATTGCATTTTGAGTGCGGTTTTTGACTTTTTCTAAATTGCAACCCATAAATAAAGCTGATAAAGCTTAGACTAACTGTATTCTAAACTGTATTACAACGTAAATTGCAAAAATGCACTTGGAATCTGTCCAAGCCCTCCTACGAAAATTATTTAAAGCGACACTGATCATTCATCTCTAAATAAACTTTATTTTATATAGCGTTTTAGGCGAATAGGTAATTAGATTGCTCATAAACCTAATCGCTTTTTCTACATAAACACAGCATGATTGCTCTCTGAAAATGCTTTTCCTTTATATTTAGGCTCAGATTTCAACTATAGATCGCATTATTATAAACTTTCTTGGAAAAATGTATTTTATGTAAACCATGTTTGCTATTAATTCATTTAGGGCTAAAATACGCTCATTGTCTTCCAATCGAGTTGAGTTGACATTAGAAGCTTGCCACTCCCGGACTGTTACACCAATGCATTAGCATGTTAAAGCGACTTAATTGAGGTGCCCAGCTACCAGTTAACACTGTACTTCCTACTTTAAAAATACTTGTGAAACCGTTTTAATTCGTCACAGCCAGCACTCCTGCAGAGAGGGGGTTGTACTCGTAAAGTAGAAGCAGGCGAGATTTCCAGCGAAAGACACCTCCCCCCCTCAAAAACCCAGTAAGCAGCAAGGCTTTATGTTGAAAATTGAGGTGGATATTGTTTATGATAAAGAGGAGAAACTGGGATGGGAGGAGGGTTTGGTTTTGCATAAGGGGCGGGATTATGATAATTGGAAGAATTTGCGAGAGTATAATGGTTTGATATATTTGATTTTGTATTGTGGTCGTTATCTATGTTTTTGGTTGGTATTATGTTTATATGGTTGTTTTTGTTGGTTTGTTGTTATTATGGTTATTAATAATACGATCTATAGTTGAAATCTGAGCCTAAATAAAAAGAAAAAGCAAGTGATTAGGTTTATGAGCAATCTAATTACTTATTCGTTTAAAACGCTATATAAAATAAAGTTTATTATTAATTTGCTGGACAGAGCGGTGAACATTATTATGCATAAGACAAAGATAACGATCCTGATCAGTTTAGAAATCTGTGTACGCTGTAAGGTTTTTACTTCTTAAACTTTTAAAATACACATTTCGAATAGAAAGAAATCCTCTTCCTGGTACAGTCGCATGAAGAGACAGGCGAAACAGCCCTACACAGCCCTGTCGCAGTACACGAATATAATCATATTGTTTTTAAATTCTTTAGATACGCGATTCCATATTATATTAGCAGAAAAGCTCAAACTACCACTTTTTCACACGCTATTTCACGTTAGTTAAATTTAATTTATTTATATATTATATATTTATATCTCTGACCAAGGGAAACGTCTCATTTTTTCAAAGAAATGTTTGTTCACAACGGCGACTGTCAGAAGATAGGACACAGCGGCTCAGGCACCCGCTGAATGGAAAAGGGGCACTTTAATGTTCTGTATGGCTAATACTAAAGCCAATACTAATATTCAATACTTTAATATCCTTTTCTGTATGTTTAACAATAGTGGGTACTGGCCTAATTCGTCCCTGCTCCCGTTGTTAGGTGTTAATGTGTTGTTAAGTGTGAATTTGTAGCTGTTTCCCTGGGGTCTGGCTTTTTTTCTGGAAAACCATAACTGGTCTTGTCCAGATTGACTGTCGGCGCCCAGGTCTGACAGTGCTGCTCCAGCAGTGCCAGGTTCTGGCGCAGCCTCTGTTCTGTGGGCGACAGCGGGACCAGGTCGTCTGCACAGAGCAGGAGCTCGATTTCCATAATTAATGCAGATCAGTAAATCAAGGGACAAAACAATTATTGCGCCCGAGTCCTCAATGGGCTTTGACGTGCTAATGCGTTGGTTTAACAGTCCGGGTGTGGCAAGCCTCTAATGTCTCCCGACTTTGAAAACCAAGTAATAACTTAACTATATGTGCAAACGTTTCATATGTTGCTGTTGTGGATGCCTGTGGAGTGTATCTTATTTGCCGCGCGCCCTCCCCCCCTCTTTCCCTCAATTCAATTCAATTCAAGGTGTTTTATTAGCATCGTTATTAATTTCTTTAGATACGCGATTCCATATTATATTCCCTTTTAATCAAATTCTAAAAGTATGCTTGTTGACTCCGGTATCACGTTAGTTAAACACTTCGATGCTTAAAATGTTTAGGGAGAAATGGAATACTGGTGTGTATTTTTTCTTTAAAGTACCGAGACCAGCCATATACTGTATGTTTATGTTCCAAAATTAATATCGTTTATGGCCTTCACACGCGTTACAGTATGCTCCTATTCTTTTTATGCTCAGCTACTAAGATTTCCCTTCAGTGGTAAAATTCCATATAAATATTCAATACTAAAATGGGCACAGTAAAGACATTTAAATCTTTCTACGACCGACCAACGCACCACGATTGCCCCTGTCGGTCAACCAATCACATACCGCGGTATTTTGCATTGTGACACGCGAGGCCGTAGCCAATTACCTCCGGTACGTGTCTGTGCCACGCACTTTGAATGGCTGCATCTGTATAATAGCGCTAAATGGCGGTCACATCATGCCAGCATGCTAAGCCATAATATATACAAATGTTTATATTATGTTATTTATATTATATATAATGTTATATAAATATATAATGTTATATATTTAAGACTGTTTTACAATTGCAGCCTGGACCCGCGCAACCCATACTTGGGCTCGGATGCAAGTAAATACAAAATCCCCTCTGGCTTCCTTCTGCCTCCGCCAGTGCACATAGAGCAAGAGAGCAGAATTCAAACGGGCTAACATACTGAACTTGATACTTTGTAGCAAGCTTTTTAAAAGTTTACAACTTAACTCGTTGTGCTTTTGTCCCAAGAAACTTAGCAATGATATCACTGAAATCCACCTGCCTTGCGGTGCTGTTCTCTATAGACAGCAAAGCCAGAGCTGACAGTCTGTCCTGTGTCATGGTGGACCTTAGATAAGTTTTGATCAATTTCAGTTTGCTAAACGAGCATTCAGCACTGGCGACAGCAACTGGGATCGTTAAAAACACTTGACATGCTATCACTGTGTATGGAATATCGGATTTCATATCTTTATTGACCAAATACTGCAGTACTTCAAATGGAATGTTGACTTCATTGGGACGGAGATGAGACAGAAACATTATTTTAGTTGCCAAATTTCCACCATGTCTCCTAAAACAAGACAAGTTCATTGCAGCTTTAGTTGAATTATCTCCGGTACTTTTAATGTCAAACAAAATGCCAAAAAGATGGCTGAATTCACTCAAGAAAGAAAAACGTCCTTCTGTCTCACTGATGACAGTGTCCAGTAAGCAATTGATAAAGTCCACTTTAAACTTTTCCTCTCTAATGGAGAATTATTTCTGTTCTTTGCGTTTGTCGCTGCCTGAGTTACATTTCTGGATCGTTTTCATGTTGCACACTAACGACCATAGCTTAGTTAAATGTAAGCTTGTCTCTTGCTCAGTCTTGCAGGGGAACAGGTCGCATTATCCAATTCTACATATTTTGGAATAAACGCGCTAATGACCAATTACAAATCATCCGCACAGCTGTGTTTTCCTAAATCATTGTGTTTTAATTTTAAATATGCCAGACTAATATTGCTATTGGAAAATACA
This sequence comes from Atractosteus spatula, assembly GCF_055471065.1. Classification (NCBI taxonomy): domain Eukaryota; kingdom Metazoa; phylum Chordata; class Actinopteri; order Semionotiformes; family Lepisosteidae; genus Atractosteus; species Atractosteus spatula. The sequence goes on along the minus strand of NC_142709.1, from coordinate 24,310,465 downwards.
CGGTGTTCCCCACCCCAGACATACGAACACTCATTCGTTTATTTTACAGATGGTCTTTTCTAAAAAAAACCTGTAATTTTAATGACGTTAGCAATGGGCCCCCTTAGATCTGGGCCCGGGTGCAATTGCACTTATTGCATCCTCTGTAGCGCCAGCCCTGATTACAACAATCATTTCACGGCCCAAATTTCGACATGATCTGGCCTATTAGTAAATATCTATAACTAGATAATTTAAAAGACAGTAGGTATGGTTATGTCTTAGCATCATACATGTATTTGGTATTAAATTTATTAATTGACTTGTTAATATTAGAATACAATAGACATGGTTGTATGTACAGTATCCTCCAGATTTATTCATAACCCCAATAAAATAGGAACAAAAAGTATTATGCTGTATAGCAGAATGAGCAGTGAATTGGTTGATGTCTCTCACTGAAAATATTTTAGCAACGTTAATCTGTAACCATAATAGCATTGCACAGAGAAAAGTCTTAAATAAGTAACTGAATTGCAGAAAACAAGGAGGTCACATTTAACAGTCATATCAAAATAAATTCAACAAAAACATTAAATAAAAACAATAACATTAAGGTTTCTGAAGTGCAACAGACACCTACAGAATTATATTACAAATATAAATAACACAATAGTAAACCAACACTATTTAAATAAACATATAGCTCTTCTGGAGGTTTCCTGCTTCTCTGGAGTATAATAACGATGCAAAACACAGAAATTATTCAGTAGCCCTACAGTATGTACCATCATGGTTATGTTAAGATAGCTCTTTGAAGACTGTAGACAAAAGGTCTAAGATCTCCACAAGTTGGGGGATAGTGATATAAGGATATACACAAAGTTGTATCTACCACAGTATTAAGAACTTTAAGGCTACTGGTATTGTGACACCCCTACTAGGATTCAGATTTAAGTTCTTCAAGTACCTGGGTACCTTCATTACTAATGATTTAACGTGGTCCCACCATGGAACTGGAGCTACAAAGAAGGCACAACAGCGCCTTTACTTCCTCATTCAGTTGAAAACGTTTGGTCTATCTTCACTGTCCTTAGCACATTTTACAAATGCGCTATTGAGAGTGTGCACACATGTGGTATTACAATGGTGTTTGGCAGCAGCTCGTTATCTGATCAGAAGACGTTACAAGGGGTGATCAGGTCAGCCCAGTCCATCATTGGAGCACAGCCCCCCATATTGGACATTTTTACAACTCGCTGTCTCAGGAAATACCTTATCCATTAGGTATTTTGGCATAGCAACAGTGGAAGTGAGGTAGATATCAATATCTAGTGATTAAAATCTCTTCCTAAGAAAAAGAGAAAAGGTTTGGATTATTCATCTCAGAATAGTTGGTACCATTAGTATTATATGTGAATTGGGACCTTTTTTTAAAAAAAGAAAATTGTATGGTATTTTTAAATGCCTTTTAAACTTTTCTAACAATATTTTACTTTTGTAGAATAAATCTTTAATTATTTCTTAATATTATGATTACATTCAGAAGTTTTTTTTATTGTATAGAAATGTTACTTCTCACACAATTCTAATGAAGACATACAAACTGGTTATGAAATAATTTTGCTAGGTAATAAAGTGTACTGGACTATCTGTTACACTACCATCATCCAGCCACCAGGGGAATCCGAACCCACAGGCACCTACCTCAGCTACTCAGGGAAGACTCAGATAACCTAGACCTTGTCAACCAATCCCAACGCTTCTTCACCACCACGCCTCCCCTTCCCAGCTTACTTAATTCCAGCTTTCTGTCCCTTCCCTGTTCAGTATTAGGTTTTCACAGTGAGAGTCACACCTTCTGTTTACCTTGAGACATTCTTTGCTTCCCTTTTGGACTTTGAAATGTTGCCTTGCTTTTGACAATGACTTTTGGATTCTCCCTCAGGTAGTTTTCGCCTTTGACCTTTTGACATTTGGACCTTGTATTTGGATTCCCAACTCTTGAGTTCCCTGGATCTGCATAGGCTCCATCCCTTGCTATCTCCTTAACACTATCATAGTTAGATCATTTAGTCCTGGTAAGAGTATAAATTATTAAATGTCATTTCTATACTCTGTACTTTAATTTCATTGATTTATTGGGCATGATTTGGTGAAACTACAGTACATTATATATAGTGTTTTGCAAAATATTCAGACCCTTTCTCCATCTTTTTTTCTAACCACTTTATACAATTCAGAAATATAGGAGAGCCAGAGCTTTTCCCAGCAAGCAGTGGCTGCAAGGTGGGGTACACCCTGGATAGGATGCCAGTCTATCACAGGGTAAACAAACACACAGACACTCACATCAGGGCCAGTTTTTCCAGAAGCTAATTAACCTACTAGTATGTTTTTTGGATTCTGGAGCACCTAGAGAAAACCCATGTGAATATGGGAAGAACATACAAACTCCACACAGATAGCACCACATATTTGGAATTGAACTCAGGTCATAACACTGCAAGGCAACAATGCTAACCACTACACCACTGTGCTGCCCGTTTATTACATTGTGTTGCTTTAAAGTTTGTGGTCATGACACTTTAACTCACAATTAATATCCGTTGCACATACAAACTACTCCACGTATTTAAAGCAATATAACAAAAAAATAATTCATATGAAAGTAAGATGGAAAATTTAATATTCTGTAAGTATTCAAACTCCTTGTGTTGGCATTAATTTAGGCATATAAAATTCAACCTAAAAAATGACATGAGCCACATAATCATTCAATTTGGTCTATGTCTATGTGCAATACATTATTTCAGAATAAGTACTCCTATTGTATCTCTGGAAGGTGAGGCCACTCTGAGACCAAGAGCAAATCTTAAAGAGTCCAGAGGCTGCAATGGGAGAAAATGTGCATGTGTAACTGTTGCGGTTCCATGCAATCTTGTGCCCTCCACCACTCTGCCCCGCCTGTTCGTCTTGAACACCTGGGGCGCAAACCCGGGTCTCCGGCGTAACACAAAAGGAAACCAGCCGCATGAACTAAAGGAGACCTCCCTCAACCAAGATGATTGAGGTCCCCACTATGTGCAGGGAGGGCTATGACTTCAACGTGTCCGAACTAGTTCCGCTACACCCTCCCCTGCTGACTTCGCCTAGGCGAAGGACACTCCCGTCTGGGTCACGGCGCCAATGTGACCATCGCTGCCCTGCCTGTTTGTCCCGAACACCTGGGGCGAGAACTCAGGTCTCCAGCGTGACGCAATAGGGAACCAGCCGCATGAGCTAAAAGAGACGTCCCTCAACCAAGGTGGCTGAGTTCCCTGCTACGTGCAAGGAGGGTGACGACATCACTGTGTCTGAACTAGCTCCGCTACACATGGAACCTCAACAAAGGGTGCTTGTATAGTAAATAAAAACATTACAAATTCCACATATAATTTCCAACAAAGCACCTAGGTGATAGAGCAAATATGTGGCAAGAATGGTCAGAGAAGAAACAATTTAGGAACATTTTGGACTAAATGCAAAATGTTACATCTGACACGAACCCAGCATAGTGCATCTCTCAGTCAACACCATCTCTGTTGTCAAGAATAGTGTCAGCAGCATTAAATCCTGCTTTTGATCAACAGGGACAGAAAACCTTGTTAAGACTGATGGAACCAAAATTGGAACAAAGCACAACTCTAAAATGAAAACCTGCTTCAGATTTAAACTTGGGACAGCAATTCATCTTTCAAGATCTTTCAATGACACAATGGACAAGGCCAAAGTCACACTGGAATGCCTTAAGAATAAGAATAAATTATTAATGGTCCAGTTGATATCCTGACTAATATATTTGGTAATATGTTTTTTAACCAATGACCCTAACCAATCTTCAGTGAGCTGTCAAGAAGTGCTAAATCTGTCAAGAAAGATGGATATAAATTTGATCAATTTGGTATCCAGAGTTGAGAGACTTACCCAAAAAAAGACCTGCAGCTGACATTGCTACTGAAAGTTCTTTCATCAATGTTGAGTTCACAAGTCTGAATGGATATGTAATCAACATATTTCATTTTTTCTCTTTAGTGTTTGAAGACATTTACTGTAACTTAGTTTATCCTTAGAAGTTTTCAATTTTATAATTTAGGATTAAATAAAATATTAATTTTAAGAACATGTATGCATTATTTTGTAATTTCTCTATAGGAAGGACCTGAATACATTTGCAAAACACTGTATAAGTATACATATAAAAGTGAAGGTCAAAAGGTATCATAATTTACCGTCTTTACTTTTTTATCCTTTCATGCCATCGGACAATACATAAACACAAAAATCTGTTAAAAGACAGCATGTTAAAAATGGGGCCGCTCACATCCCTACACTTTTGATGGAATAATGACTTTGCTTCCCAGGTTTATTAAGCAACAAGTACTGTACAACAGTAAAGAAGCTACACGCAGCTCTTATTTTCACAGAGAATGACACTCCCACCTGACTGCCTATCTTATTGCAGTAGCACACTCAGAAACAGTGTCAGCTGGTAAGACTAGGCACATCCTAAATTATTCCCCTCTTTATATTCTAATTTTTCAGATATAACTTAAAATTGGGAAGAATCTGAAACATGATAATTACAATATGAAATGTTGCTTTTTCCTTCATTTTCGATATATTGTTATCAGTGTGAGTCATTGCTAACAAATGATAAATGACCCTGCTAACAATCAGAATAATACAAGAAAGACCATTCTGGTTCAGTATGGGTAAATGTGACCTACAGATGCAGCCATTCAAAATGCGCGGTACAAACCCGCGGTACGGTAATCTACCCACAAGCCACCGCGGGGCACCGTAGGGCACCGCGGTAAGTGATTGGCTGGCCAAAATGACCGACAGGGGCACTCGTGGTGCATTGGTTGGTAGTGAAAAGATTTAATCATTTAATCTCTTTACTGTGCACATTTTAATCCGCTTAGTTTTGAATATTTATATGGAATTTTACCACTAAAGGGAAATTTTAGTAGCTGAGCATAAAAAGAAGAGGAGCATAACGCATCTGAAGGTCATAAACGATATTAATTTAGGAACATAAACATTACTGTATGTACGTAAACTGTACTGTGTATGGCTGGTCTTGGTAGTTTAAAGAAAAAATACACACCAGTGTTCCATTTCTCCCTAAACATTTTAAGCATGAAAGTTTTATGAAACGGTACCCAAATATGCGATTGCTGTATAGAATGAATTTTAATTTTAAAAAATTATTTAACACGAAAATTAAGCTGTTTTACATCTTCTGCCTGAGAACAGTCACCCGTTGTTACCCAACACGGAAAACAGCCACTAACTAGCAAAGGGAGGACATTAGCTAGCCAGTATGATAAAGAAATAAATGATTATTTTGTTTATTTCTTTTGCACATTTATTTGAACATTTCCATCGATTGTACAAGCACTTGGAAACTGTCCAATCCCTAGTTCGTCGGGCATTTTCTTTTACACTGCGGGCATTCTCCCGGTCTGGCGCCGGTCTGTGTCTTCTAGGATATAATGCCAGCGAACTCTTGTTTTTATGTCCACTATAACAGACAATCTCCTTTGCTTTTAACCAAGCGTCTAACCCCTCTGATTGGAGAAAAAAGACGTGCTGGTTTGCTATACATACTGTACCAGGAAGATGATTTCTTTCTATTCGAAACGTGTATTTTAAAAGTTTAAGAAGTAAAAACCTTACAGTGTACACAGATTTCTAAACTGATCAGGATCGTTATCTTTGTCTTATCCATAATAATGTTCACCGCTCTGTCCAGCAAATTAATAATAAACTTTATTTTATATAGCGTTTTAAACCAATAAGTAATTAGATTGCTCATAAACCTAATCACTTTTTCTACATACAGATGCAGCAATTCAAAGTGCGCGTTACAGACACGTACCGCAGGTGGCGTCGTACATTGTGACGCAAGATGACGCGCTGCACCGCAGTACGTGATTGGTTGACCGACAGGGGCACTCGTGGTCCGTTGGTCTGTCGTAGAAAGACTTACAGTAAACATCTTTGCTGTGCCCGTTGTAGATATTGACTTTTACCACTGAAGGGAAATCTTAGTAGCTGAGCATAAAAAGAATAGGAGCATACTGTAATGCGTGTGAAGGCCATAAACGATATTAATTTTGGAACATAAACATACAGTATATGGCTGGTCTTGGTACTTTAAAGAAAAAATACACACCAGTATTCCATTTCTCCCTAAACATTTTAAGCATCGAAGTCTTTAACTAAAGAGATACCGGAGTCAACAAGCATACTTTTAGAATTTGATTAAAAGGGAATGTAATATGGAATCGCGTATCTAAAGAATTTAATAACGATATGTGTAGGGCTGTTTCGCCTTCCTCTTCATGCGACTTCCCTTGTAGCCTACTGGTCTACGTGCCTGATTTCCAACTCATGGGTTGTGTGTTCAAATCCAGCTGGTGCTGTTTTTTTTTTCTTTTAACAAACATTTCTTCGAAAAAATAGAATAGCGATATTATGGACAATCACTTGACTTTTATATTTCAAAATACCACAACATGATCGATTCTAAGTCATTTTTGATAACAATGAATAGTCACCTTCTTCCCTTCTGACAACGGTCCCTGCTTCTGCTTCCTGCTTCCTGCTTCTAGTGTGTGTGTGTGTGTGTGTGTGTGTGTGTGTGTGTGTGTGTGTGTGTGTGTGTGTGTGTGTGTGTGTGTGTGTAATAGAGTAAATTTTTATAGAGAAATGGAGGCTGGACAGTATGCAATACAATATAAACATTTATATTGATTTAAATCGTGTTTTGATTTAAATCGCAAACACTTGTTTAATTATATGTGTTTTTTTAATCATAATCAGGCTAATACAACATAAATTGATACAGTATCTCTGTCTTCTAGGTATCTTAATAAACTTTCAGCATAGCTTTCTACCCGTTTAGATTTATATTTCTTGGGATTTTGGGATCAAACATGGAAGGATTAGATTGTAATCGTTTTTATTTTTCAAATACGTTTTAGAAAAGTGTTATCTATACCTGCCCAGACTGTACGCCTTCCTAAACCCCGCCTTTCACTAGTGTCCTGCTCTTCCCCGCGCACCCCAGCCAGGCGCTCTTCGGCCTGTGCCCGGGACGAATATATATTTTGATATTTACACCTGGCGTGGCACCGAGGGAGCGTCTGCATTTATAACTTAGTTTTTAAAATTAGTCAAGCAATATGAAGCATCTCCTTTTACTTTTAAGTCCCTTAAATACATTGAGCACAGCTTTCTCACCACTTAAGATTACTTTTTGATACTATACTTACACAAAGCAGAAACTTTCCGATGACATACGGTACAAGTGGAAAGATTACAGATTTTAATCGTCTTTAATTTTGTTACGTTATACGTTTTAGGAACGTTTCATCTAAACAAACACCACAAAACTATTCTCGATTGTATTTCTGAATGTTATGTTACACCTACAGTAGTTCACTGCTTTAAATACATCGAATTAAGAATGTTAGGTGTAGCACTTTAGATCTTTTTTTCTGAACCGGGGAAAATCTGAACATGTTTCTCTATAACAATAATAAAAAACTTTATTTTACATATCACCTTTAAAAGTGGCATCTGAAAGCAATACAGTAGATCGAAAAACAGTTAAAAGGGACCAAAGTAAATACCAGACAAACGCAAACGCGTTTTTAATAAAATGCTTTTATTCATTCAGCAGAGAGTGAGAAGGACATCCAGCAGAGAGAGACACACACACCGGTTTCCATTGACAAAAAGTAATTGTTTTTTTTACATGTTTTGTTTGTGGACAGATTGTCCACAAACGTGAGACTGTCTTTCTCAGACTTACATTCCCGAATGTCCCCCGCCCCGGTCAACAATCCTAGGAAGGCTAGGTGCCTTTTGCCGAAGTCGGGAGACATTAGAGGCTTGCCACACCCGGACTGTTAAACCAACGCATTAGCATGTCAAAGCCCATTGAGGACCCGGGCGCAATAATTGTTTTGTCCCTTGATTTACTGATCTGCATTAATAACAGTCTGTCCACAAACAAAAAATGTAAAAAAAACAATTACTTTTTGTCAAAAGATCTAAAGTGCTACACCTAACATTCTTAATTCGATGTATTTAAAGCAGTGAACTACTGTAAGTGTAACATAACATTCAGAAATACAATCGAGAATAGTTTTGTGGTGTTTGTTTAGATGAAACGTTCCTTAAACGTATAACATAACAAAATTAAAGACGATTAAAATCTGTAAACTTTCCACTTGTAACATATGTCATCGGAAAGTTTCTGCTTTGTGTAAGTATAGTATCAAAAAGTAATCTTAAGTGGTGAGAAAGCTGTGCTCAATGTGTTTAAGGGACTTAAAAGTAAAAGGAGATGCTTCATATTGCTTGACTAATTTTAAAAACTAAGTTATAAATGCAGACGCTCCCTCGGTGCCGCGCCGGGTGTAAATATCAAAATATACATTCGTCCCGGGCACAGGCCGAAGAGCGCCCGGCTGGGGTGCACGGGGAAGAGCAGGACACTAGTGAAAGGCGGGGTTTAGGAAGGCGTACAGTCTGGGCAGGTATAGATTACACTTTTCTAAAACGTATTTGAAAAATAAAAACGATTACAATCTAATCCTTCCACGTTTGATCCCAAAATCCCAAGAAATATAAATCTAAACGGGTAGAAAGCTATGCTGAAAGTTTATTAAGATACCTAGATGACAGAGATACCGTATCAATTTATGTTGCATTAGCCTGATTATGATTAAAAAAACACATATAATTAAACAAGTGTTTGCGATTTAAATCAAAACACGATTTAAATCAATATAAATGTTTATATTGTATTGCATACTGTCCAGCCTCCATTTCTCTATAAAAATTTACTCTATTACACACACACACACACACACACACTAGAAGCAGGAACCAGAAGCAGGGACCGTTGTCAGAAGGGAAGAAGGTGACTACTCATTGTTATCAAAAATGACTTAGAATCGATAATGTTGTGATATTTTGAAATATAAAAGTCAATTGATTGTCCATAATATCGCTATTCTATTTTTTCGAAGAAATGTTTGTTAAAAGAAAAGTCCAGCACCAGCTAGATTTGAACACACAACCCGTGAGTTGGTAATCGGGCACGTAGACCAGTAGGCTACAAGGGAAGTCGCATGAAGAGAGAGGCGAAACAGCCCTACACAGCCCTGTCGCAGTACACGAATATAATCATATCGTTATTAAATTCTTTAGATACGCAATTCCATATTATATTAGCAGAAAAGCTTAAAACTACCACTTTTTCACACGCTATTTCACATGCTAGTTAAAGACTTCGATGCTTGAAATGTTTAGGGAGAAATGGAATACCGGTGTGTATTTTTCCTTTAAAGTACCGATTCCTGGAATCTGACTGGCTGACACCCTTCTGAAGTGGTTCCATAAAATCTGGTATACGGAAAAGAAAGCATTGATAAAAAAAGCCTGGATTCTCATGTATCTCATACAAGTATCTTTTAATACAGTCTTTGCTGTGCTCTTGAGGATCCTTGTGATATTTTGAGCTCTAGTTGAATGATAAGTGTCGCATTTTAAATCATTTTCGTAGTTAGAAATTATGAAACGCCCTGTTAAAAGCAAGGAAGTTTTTATGCCCGTTGAAGTAAAACAAAATGCCTGACAAAGTAGGGCTAAGACAGATTCCAAGTGCTTTTACAAATGTGCTAAAGAAATTATACTTTGAGTATACAGCTTGTCCAAAGTCATTCATTATTAATACTATTAGTAATATCTTCGGTAAAGGCTTTGATGCATAAATATTTCTGATAAAGGTAGGTTGTGTACTTTTGTCCAACTGAGCAATCTTGCTTTCATAAAATATACCAACATTTTAATGACTGATGATTAACATGCTGTAATACACAGTTCAAAATTAAAAGCTCAAATGCTGTACATGAGAGGTTAAGCTCCCCCTGGCGGTTTTACAAGGTGACGCCGGATAGTTTCCGGCATGACGTCAAATGACGTCGATTAACCGCGTGATACCGTGTGATACCGCGACACGCCCACCGGGGTATGCCGCGAAATACCCCACCCATTTTGAATGGCTGCATCTGTAAACACAGCGTAATTGCTCTCTGAAAATGCTTTTTATTTTTATTTAGGCTCAGATTTCAACTATAGATCTTATTATTATAAACTTTCTTACAAAGTAAATACACAAACGCAAATGCGTTTTTAATAAAATGCTTTTATTCATTCAGCAGAGAGAGAGCGTAAAACCTGGGCGTAACAGCTGTTCCTTATTCTGATCACTCGCTCTCTGGATAAACGTCTCACCTGTCCTGTTCTTTGTTTTCCTAATTTGCTGATTATGCCTTCTGCAAACCACTCCTGCCCTCACACCTAAAGAACACTATTTTAAATTTCTTTGCGCGGTCCATTGTGCAATTAACCCTTGTATGTGCTGTCCTTAAGGTGATATCACATAAAGGTGACATGTAAAATAATGTTTTTTATTATTGTTATAGAGAAACATGATCAGATTTTCCCCAGTTCAGAAAAAAAGATCTAAAGTATACTAGTTTGTCACTAGTATACTTTTAATACAGTCTTTGCTGTGCTCTAGAGGATCCTAGTGATATTTCGAGCTCTGGTTGAATGATAAGTGTCACAGTTTAAATAATTTTCGTAGTTGGAAATTATGAAACGCTCTGTTAAAAGCAAGGCAATTTTTGTGTCCGTTACAGTAAAAGAAAATGCCTGACAGAGTAGGGCTTGGACAGATTCCAAGTGCATTTTTGCAATTTACGTTGCATTGTGCTGCTGTAATACAGTTTAAAATAATTAAAACTCTAAACGGTATCAGCTTTATTTATGGGTTGCAATTTAAAAAAAGTCAAAAACTGCACTCAAAATGCAATTTAGAGCTTTCTGGCAAGAGGAGACACCCAAGTTAATAATGTAACATGTCACTGTTTGTGCATGAACAAGGTTATACTGCTATTTCCTTAGATACGATTAAAAAAAAATAAAACAATTTTGAATCACCGGCGGAACACATTCCATAAGAATCAGCGCTTTTATATATCGCCTTTAAAGGTGGCTTCTCAAAACGCTTTACAGGATAAAAACAACAATAACAGCAACAACAACAATATTGTATTTCATTGCACTTTGAAAACCAAGTAATAACTTAACTATATGTGCAAACGTTTTATGATATGTCGCTGTTGTGAATGTCTGTGGAGTGTATCTTATTTGCCTGTCTGTCCTGGCTCTCTCGGTCGCCCTCCCCCCCTCTCTCCCTCAATTTAATTCAATTCAAGGTGCTTTATTAGCATGACAGATGGGTACAATCAGTGTTGGGTATTTACTTTGCTTTGAGATGCCACTTTTAAAGGTGATATATAAAATCAAGGCTTTAACTTGCTTTAACTCCGCAAGTCTGAGTTCTCGTGTCTGTCCTATCCGAACTCGAAAGTATTACAATATGTATCTTTATAGCAGGTGGTGTACAGCTTTTTAGTATAGATTACACTTTTCTAAAATGTATTTAAAAAATAAAAACGATTACAATCTAATCTTTCCACGTTTGATCCCAAGATCCCAGGAAAAAAAAATCTAAACGGGGAGAAAGCTATGCTGAAAGTTTATTAAGATACTTAGAAGACAAAGATATCAATTTATGTTGCATTTGTCTGATTGTGAATCAAAAAACACATATATTTAAACCCACGTTTGCGATTTAAATCAAAACGCGATTTAAATCAATATAAATGTTTATATTGTAACGCCTAGGTGACTATTCATTGTTATTAAAATGACTTAAATTCGATGTTGTGATAATTAGAAATATAAATTTGTTTGGTGCGAGTGAGGTTTTATTTAATCTCTGACTCAGGGAAACGTTTTATTTTTTCAAAGAAATGTTTGTTAAAGGAAATTCATGGCTCCAGTGGGATTCGATCACAGACCGTGTGACGTGGGAGTTAGGAACCTAACCCACTGCGCCACCGGCAAGGTCACACGGAGAGTGCTGAAAAAGCACTACAGAAACATTATCAACAGACAATGTACAGCTTGTACTATTCTTGTGTTGCAGTACATGAATATAATTATATCGTTATTAATTTCTTTAGATACGCGATTCCATATTATATTCCCTTTTAATCAAATTCTAAAAGTATGCTTGTTGACTCCGGTATCACGTCAGTTAAAGACTTCGATGCTTAAAATGTTTAGGGAGAAATGGAATACTGGTGTGTATGTTTTCTTTAAAGTACCGAGACCAGCCATATACTGTATGTTTAAGTTCCAAAATTAATATCGTTTATGGCCTTCACACGCGTTACAGTATGCTCCTATTCTTTTTATGCTCAGCTACTAAGATTTCCCTTCAGTGGTAAAATTCCATATAAATATTCAACACTTAAACGGGCACAGTTAAGACATTAAATATACATATACATACTGTATACAGTACAGTTTGCATACGGTAATATGTTTATGTTCCTAAATCAATCTCTTTTGAAGATGAAAAAAAGAATGTGGACCAGGGCAATACTTTGAGTTTACAGCTTGTCCAAGGTCATTCATTATTAATACTATTAGTAATATCTTCGTTAAAGACTTTGATGGCGACAGCTCAAACATGAGAGGTTCAGCTTTATTAGCTCCACCTTGCAGAAATTCCGGATACTATTATTTTGCTTGCGGTATTATAGGTGAATTTACGGTAACTCGCGGTAGACTGCGTAAAGCGCACCACAAAATAATGCGGTATCGCCCGCGCATTTTGAATGGCTGCATCTGTATAAGCGATCTCATTTGTGCATACATAATGTTCCTACATGAACAGATGATCTGTGTATATAATAAATTTTGGGTTCTATAAAGTTCTAAATTATTTCCAATACTAAAACTCAAAATTGAAAATCATGCAATGGAGATTAATCAAAAATTGTCTTCAAAATAAAGTACTAACCTTATTGGTTAATATTAGAGACTAGTAGTCTCCTGCCACTTAAAGACTCACCTTATAGTCATTTCTAAGGGCAAGAAGATCAAAAATTAATATTTTATTTAAGAAAATCATTATTTCAATATGCTTGTGATCTGTAGGCAACACTTCTTCCTCAGATAATGCAATTTTCAAATATAAACCATAAACAGTTTAGAGCCTTCAAATAAATCCAGCAATATGAAATTATTGATTTAAAGTGATAGATGTAAGGTAGATTTAAAAAAAACTGAGATGATCAAAATAATTGACTAAAAAGAAAATAATATGTTGTTTACAAGGTTTGAATTATTAAAAAAAAGTTTAATTTCATGTCTTTGCTGTTAAGAAAAAAAAAGTAAGCAAACTTGAAAACCTTTTGTAGAACTCAAAACTTCCTTTATTGCTCTTATATATAGTGATATATATATTATATTGATATATATATATTAATATTTTAATAGTGTAAATAAATATTACACTGTTAAAAATGTAGCTAATACAATGAGTTTTGGAGTGAGAGAAAGAACAGAAAACATTTGAAGATATCCTTTTCTCAATTTTGAATATTTTCATATACATTTTGTTCTATGAATAGCTCAAAACGATACATTTATTTCTGCTAAGCAGATAATTATTGCTTGTCACTGCAAAAGAGCTCAGTAGCTCTAAACCTCTCAAAAAAGCTGACGTCACTCTTTGCAACTTGGATAGTGAATTCCCTTATGACAGAAATCCAAATCTTTTGGTGTGATGAAATTCATTGCTTTCTGCATGAGTGCTGCTGTGTGGCTGTGAGGCTGTGGCTGTGACTGACTGTGATTGAATTCTAGCGGGGGTTCTTTAGGGCTATCACTCTGACTACAGTGACTGATGTCTATCACTTGCTGTGGAGGAGAAGGAGGAGTTTAAAGGGAGAGCTGTGTAACAGGACTGAATCAGTTACAGAAGATGATATCACACCTTGACACCTACATACTGGCAAATTGTCCTGCAGCAGGAAAACAAACTTTTGATGGAATTCTCTGCTGTCAGGAGAACTCTGAAGCTAGATTTGTGACTCTAAAACCAGAGCTGCCTGTGAGCGTCTATGTACGAATCCTTGTAGATGCAAAGTGTTTCTCGACACATCAGCATTGAAAGCCACAAAACAGCATTGCTATTTTTTCATATTTTCTAAGACACGTTAAAGGGATTCAGTGACCTATCCCAGGAGTAAGTGACTTTCTCATAATGGAGATATTCTGAGGAATTCAAGTCTATTTCTCTCTTAAACAAGGTATTGAAATCTATTAATATCTCCATAAAATGAAGAGCTTTATACATATTATTGTGATATTTCTTATTATGATTGTGTAAACTTTTATCTTGCACAGATAATTTCTCTCTTCCTCACTTTTATTCTTAGAATAAAATAACTGTGGCCTAAAAGATATTAGAATTTAATTCTCGAGGCATGATTCCAACTATATGTTTTCTAAAATAGTGTTGGTTCGCTATTGGCTTTTTCGTATTTGTAAGCAGATACTGCATATTCAATTCCATTCTTCATGCATGGTTTCATACTCGTTGGGATTTTAAATTAAAGGGAGAAATGCCGAGTCTGCAAAAACTAGCATGCTAAATTCTAATTAAGGAACTACACCCTTCATAAATTCAGGTTGTTACCTCCAAAAAGACATTTTTTTTCTGTGCAGTAATCTTTCAGTCTGACTAAATGCTTTAAAGTGAAAACCCAGAGAGGTCTAATGGGAAAAGTTTAAGCAATATGGAATATTGTTTTTAAGGTTACAGTTGGAAGTATTCTTATTTTTTTTTCTGTTGCTAAATAATAAAATTGGATCCTGAAATAACAGAAATCTGTTTAAATCAATAAAACAAAACATTTTGTGACTTAACTGACAAACTCATTTACAATCATCACTTTCTTTTAATATGCATTATCATTTCCACTGTATTCATATTATTTTTTTCTTAAGGTGGCTAAATATGTTTACTGCAAAAATTTAAAATGAAGCTGAGAAATTAGTTCCCCACACTCTTCTTAACCAGATTAGGCTGACCATCACTTATCTAATAAGACTACAGAGCATTGCATTTTTGGGGTGGTATTTGCTTCATATGATAACAGGGACATTCTCATGTGGCTACTTTTTCTGTCTAATGGTGACAAACTAGTCATTTAGGGACTAAAATTCTGCCACTGTATATATATGAAACATTATTTCAGGTTCCTTGCCTTACTATTGATGAATTATAAGTGGATGTGAAAACATATAATTAAAGGTTGTAGGATAAAAAGCAAACATGTCAGAGTAAACAGTATTGGTATCAGTAAATTCATCACTTTTCTGTGAGCCTTTTCATAACTGCTGCTCTTTACACTTTACATGGGGACATGGTACAAAGTACTTAAATATTCAGGCATTACCAGGTGTTGTATAAAACTTTACAAGATCATGTGAAATATAGGTTTATACTTCATTACAAAAACACAAACTGTCCTTATTTTTTTTTATCTAGGCAGTTTATGCAAAGTTCCTGTTTTGCCTCCTCTCCAAATATGATATGGCTATTATATGGCCTAAATCCATAGAAATGTTTGATGAGGTCTGTGTATTCACTTTTCTAACTTGTTTATAATGGGTCACTTGACATGATCACAGAATGAACTTTACATAGCAAACTACAAATCACTTCTGTCCATTGTATTCCATCCAACATTCTAGCAAGGCTGAAATCTGGACCAAAGCAAATGAGTACAAGACAAATTATCAGTACCTTG
This sequence comes from Atractosteus spatula, assembly GCF_055471065.1. NCBI lineage: Eukaryota > Metazoa > Chordata > Actinopteri > Semionotiformes > Lepisosteidae > Atractosteus > Atractosteus spatula. Next base: position 24,294,680 of record NC_142709.1, on the reverse strand, counting down.
GGAAACATCTGTCTTTCTGTGTTAAATAAAGTTCCAAATACCACTAACATGTAAATAAACAAAGAACCTTATCTTTAACGATAAGACAACAGATTGTTGCATTGTTGATGATCAAATCTATGAAAAATTTTGAAAAAATGTGTGAAGTCTATATTTACCATAGCCAAGAAACAAAAAGAAATCAGCCAATGTATAACACCCACTCATATTGTAGGTGTTATTTAACCTTTGCAGTTAAGCAAAGTTTGCTTTTAGTGGTCTTTATGTGCCTTCATATAATAATTCCTTAGACATATGCAACAATTAGTACAGTAGGTCTCAAAGAAGAAGCATACTGTCAAGTTGTTCAATATGAGAAAAATGTGCTTAGTGACCATGACAGTTATGTCAAAGAAATGTTGAATTTTACAGCTTAACCTTTGACTCAACATTCTAAAGGTGGACCTACTCACTGATGATTTTGACAGACTTCTTCTCATCACCTATGCCAAAATTCATAAACACATTGATACAGATAGGATTTTCTCCTGTTCATCGAGGGGTGTATCACATGTAATTCCAAGCAATTTGATTACACAATTCATCTTTTGTCCGTACTCAGATGCTACACTGCATAGTAACACTATTTTCACAACTAGAAAGGGTAAACTATTTTACCTTCTGACAGATTAATTTTCAATAATTGCATCTGTAGGAAAACAGGACATAATGAAGTTTCAGACTGAAAAGTCAATAAATATATGAGTGGTGAATGAATGAAGTCATGGAAGAATAGCTCCATAAATCGAAGTAATGTAAAATTGTTTCCTTTTTTAACTTTTTTACTTCATCAACAACAAAAAAACGAATTTTACTAATTTAACAACAAGGAAATCACACGTCCACAAAATCCAACAAATATTCACACGTCTTCTACAGTGCATTTATTGACGCCTTGATATTGAATACATTGAATAAGCAAAACAAATCTTTGTTTCTTCTTTTTATTCTCAGAGTTCCACACCGAATTTAGTGTTAGTAAGCAATACTACTACAGTACTTATATAATAAATACATTTTAAATGGTAAAGGAAAATCATTTTAAATAAATCATTTTTTTAAATAGACTCCGTGAATCCATATATGTTTGGCCTTCATCAAAGCTCTGTTAAATCTGTTGCAACTACTGAGTAATTATTCATCAAGAGATTTGAAAACACCCACAGATGTCAGTAGTTGCGTACAGTCTAATTAAATTAAGTTGATAGGACCGTCGCTGAGATTAATTTATGTTATAGAAAAGCAGACGCTGCAAAAAAAAAACATCATTACTAGTATTAGCTATGAACGATATTGTTTTCCGAATTTTTTTTGTAAAATTAATTGTCCCTGTGTTTTATTATTCATATCAATTTTAAATCAATAGTAACTAAATTCCGCCAGAAACAGTCATCTTTGGTATGATGAACATCGGTCTGAAACTTTATAAATATGTATATTGCGACATACTTCAGTCAGATACTTTATATAAATCTACGCATGTTCAGAATCAAAGCCCCGATGTTTTTTTTCACCGTCACAGCACGTATGTACGTGCATGCATTTAATCCTTACAGTCTGTACAGTATGTGTTTCCAGTATGCATTTTTTTCTTTACCATCACTATTCTTCTGCAGATTGGTCATTTTATAAGGCTAATTATTTCACTGCATTCACTGCAGTTCTCTGTTCGTAGTCATTGTCAGTTTGAAATAAAACTAGTATTTCCTATCCTACACGACAAAATAATAATAATAATAATAATAATAATAATAATAATAATAATATCATCTTTACCTCGCTCTGAGCCGGGTATACCGCTTGACATGTAAATTGTATCTATAGTTTGAAGTAGCGTACACATAACTTAAATCTCGACGTTGACGATAGAGGTTACAAAACAACAAAAAAAAACTTTCCAGACCAACGTAATCCTTTCAGAATAAACGTCTAAACGCATCGACATCTTTTAATGCGAACAATCTTAACGCTTGCCCTGTACGTGGATTGATTTTTTTTTCCAACATTCCCCCAGCAGATGGATTTTTGCCATTGCAGCTCAGCAGAGGGTGTCAGATCTTCCAGTGAGCACCAGGCTGGAACGGACAGAGCCTCTTAGTAACCCTCTTTGTAATTCAAAAACACAAAAAGAAAGCAAGGGAAACAGAAGAAGAAAAGGAGAGACGCAAGGATTGCGGATTTTTTCTAATACATTGTGATCAGCAGTAAATCTTGGGTCTGGGGCGTGATTTCAGCACCAAGAGAAAAAGAACAGCACCTAGTGAAAACACCGCACAGCAAGAAAACCACGAATTGTAAATTTTGCAAGGTCAGTCATTGTCTAGCTAAACAAAATCTGCTTGGAGATGTTGCGTTTTATTGTTTGCTGTTCTTCACGAATAGATTATGCTGTTACACTCTGAGAGATTTGTTCAGTGTAACGCATTTTCTGTCATTTCGAACTAACAGTTCACTACAGTACATGTCTGGACATAGATGTATAAGGATATAATTATTGACTGTCGTCTTCTTTTTTAGAGAGGCGAAATAAGAAAAGAAATACCGGACCAGTTCTTCCATTCCTTAATTTCATTCATGTCTTGAAATCGGGGATGAATTGTTCTTATTGAAAATGCTGCTTTGGATTGTGTTGCTGAAGGCGGCTCTTTGTGTTGCTATTGGAAATGTTACAAGGGACATTTGTAAAGAGCAGATCTGCTCCTGCAATGAGATAGAAGGCGATTTGCACATTGACTGCGAAAAAAGGAGCTTTTCCAATTTGCATCATTTGACAGCCCCAAGTTCTCAATTTTATCACTTATTATTGCATGGAAATTCCCTGACTAGGCTTTTCCCTAATGAGTTTGCTAACTTTTATAATGCTGTAAGCTTGCATTTGGAAAACAACGGTTTGCACGACATTGTTCCTGGAGCGTTTCTGGGACTGCAGCTTGTAAAACGGCTACACATAAATAATAACAAGATCAGATCGTTCAGGAAGAGTACATTTTTAGGCTTGGATGACCTGGAATATTTACAGGCTGATTTTAATCTGCTGAGGGATATTGACCCAGCCGTATTCAGAGACTTAAATAAACTTGAAGTTCTGATTTTGAATGACAACCTCATCAGCGCACTTCCGATTAATGTTTTTCAGCATGTACCAATAACCCACCTCGACCTTCGTGGGAACAGAATTAAAACGTTGCCTTATGAAGGAATCCTTGAACAAATACCGGGGATTGCTGAAATTTTACTGGAGGATAACCCATGGGACTGTAATTGCGATCTGGTTTCATTAAAAGAATGGTTGGAGAACATTCCACAAAATGCTCTTATTGGGAGGGTTATTTGCGAGGCCCCAACTCGATTACAAGGACGCGATTTAAATGATACCTCAGAACTGGATCTGTGTCCTTCAAAAAACGGGATTGACTCCAGTTTGGTTGCACCTCCTACCCAAGAGGAGACCTGTGATCCTGGACCGATTCCAACACCATATAAAATAAATGGGGAAATGGAGGCTCCAACTTCAGGATCTGGGCATAAGGGGCGTTCAAAATCACGCGAAAACTGGCAGCTGAAAACCAGACCCACAGCTAGAATATCAACTGTTTATGTGAAAACTGATCGGGTTTACAACGCATCATGTCCACTTTCTTGCAGCTGTAAACTGCTTGCTTCTCAGCATGGGCTATCAGTTAATTGCGAAGGTAAAAAAATACAAAGTCTAGCAAATCTAAAGCCGAAACCTTTAAATGCGCTGGAATTGAATCTTAGAAACAACAGTATCCACACGATCAAAAAAAATCATTTTCATGATTACAGAAACCTAACTGTTCTGCACTTGGGCGGCAACAATATTAAGTTAATTGAAAACAGTACTTTTCAAAATCTAACCGAGCTAAGATGGCTCTACATGGATAAGAACTACTTGGATTCCCTAATTCCAGAAATGTTTATAGGATTGCAAAACTTGGAATTTCTCAGTTTGGAATATAACAACATCCAACTCATATTGGCTGGTACATTCAATCCAATGCCTAACATAAGAGTATTACTTCTTAACAACAATTTATTGAAATCCTTGCCTGTGGATGTTTTTCTCGGCGTTTCTTTATCAAAAATCAGTCTGCATAACAATTATTTTGCATTTCTTCCCGTCACCGGTGTTTTAGATCAGTTGATGTCTATTACTCAAATTGATTTGCATGGAAACCCATGGGATTGTTCGTGTAACATTGTACCTTTCAAACAATGGATTGAACGGTTTGGGTCTGGCGTTATAGTGAGCAGCTTGCAGTGTGAATCCCCGGAGCAGTTCTGGGAAAATGATTTCAGACACCTTAGAAATGATCTTTTGTGTCCGCAACTATATGACAAGATATTCCCCACTCCTTTGTCTAAAAACAGTACTTTTACTGCGGATACAGGCTCACGGTCCAATTCCTATCTAGAAACAAGCAGAGTGTCTATCTCCGTGTTGGTTCCCGGACTGCTTCTTGTTTTTGTCACATCTGCATTCACCGTGGTCGGAATGCTTGTCTTTATTCTGCGAAATCGTAAGAGATCAAAGCGAAGAGAAGCAAACTCTTCAGCATCTGAGATAAATTCTTTACAGACAATTTGCGATTCGTCTTATTGGCCCAGAGGGATTTACCACGATGGATCCCACAGAGTTTATGATTGTGGCACCCACTCGCTTTCAGATTAGACATTCGCTGATGCGGGGACAGAAGGGGTACTCGTTCAAACATAAACACAAAGATTGTGTTTTGTTGCAATGACAAGTGAAAGCAAATGTTAAACGCTTCATATATTCGCTTTGTCGGATGGCTTTTTTCTTGGTTGTTTGCATTGGACTGTGATGCCAGTGTGTAAGTATCTGATATTGAAGCAACTGTAAAATATGTAAAGACCCGCTCCAATACAGATATTTGTTGCAGTCAGATGGAATACGTGAGAAAGCAGACCGAGTCAGAAAAGCTGCACGAGCGCATGAATGTAATGTACATAGATATCATAGCTGCATGATTCGCATGATCTCGACAATTCACTGGGATCCATATCATAATTAAATTTGAAGCATTCCTACCCCTTCGTTAATGTTATATAAATATATAAATTATATATAAATATATTCAAAGTGCCATTTCTCTATTTTTTTGTGAAGACTCAGTAAAATTTGTATTCGTTGTTTTAAAATGTTACAAAAAAACAGAACAAAATATATGCATGTTATTTTTAATTATTTGATTGTTCATGAATTTCAGGATAATTTATGCTTCGTGCGGATTTTACATATCTGTTGAGGCATCTCCTTCTGAATGTAAAATTTGTAATCCTTATAGTGTGCCAGTTGTAAACTTTCAGAGATTCTTATGCAGTTAAGCATGACCAATTAACGTCACTCTAGCGCTTATGCTGCAAAAGTAATGTTGTAAAATCGTCCGTGCTGTTGTGTTAATAAGTAAAAGAACAAAACATACTTTGGGTAAGAAAGTAAGGCTTACCAAAATATTAAAGGATTTTATAATGGCATATTTTTTCAAAATTAAAATGTTTTCAACTAAATACAATGTTTCGGTATTTGTATAGCCAATTAACATCTTCTTTAGCATATATAGATACTCAAACAAAAGCCTTTTATTTATTCTTTCGTTAAAGCATGTTTTTCCGTTCTAGATGTCAACAGTTTAAAGTCATAAAGGTTAAGTTATAGTGGGCAAAATATTTATTTTGAATAAAGAATAATAATTTATTGTAATCGCTAATATAAGATTTAATTTCCCCAAATGAACAAAATGTGTTATATCTTATTGAGAATGAGTAGGGAAAATCTGAGAAACATACTACATACTGCAATATGTTCTGCGGGCTGAATCATCACTAGTTAGTAATTAGTCCGCAATTTATTTTCACTAAAGAAAACTCAAGAGGTCGCTGTTGCACCTCCACTGTTCTTGGCATTTAAAACGAGCACGAAAATACAGGCATCAGAAAATTTAAATTTGCATTTTCAGTAACATCATATATGGATGTAATTGGTAATACAGCTGTAAAAAAATTAAACAGGTATAAAGTTTAGGTTGTACCTTTGGAATAGATTATGCAGGGTGCAGATTTTAATTTAAGTGCTTTTACAAAACAAGAGTGATAGAAATAGCTATTTGGAATGCAGTAGTAGAAAATACTGTGAGAACAATATATAATTTGTTTTACAGAATATCACATCTGTGCATAGTTCATAGTGTAGAGCCTTTGTCTATAGTGGCCTACAGCTGACAAAATGGGAAAAATACTTTCAAGAGAATAAAAATTATTTTGTTTTCATAAAAACATTTTATATAATTGAAAAGGCATTTCCACGTTTTGTACTCTTTTCATTTTTTACAATTTGTTTCCGTGTTCAACATGATACTCTTTTTAATTATTTGATGTCTTACATGCTGGTTATATTTTATTCTTAATTCTGCTATTATAATTATTGATTTTATTTAAGAAATAATATTTAAAATAAAGTAAAACAAAACAAGAACTGTTCATGTTTTATACAGACATTTCAAACCTATGGTAATCTGATGAAACTAAAGTATTTCCTATGGTATTCAATAATATCATATCCAATAATTGTATAAAACCCATATTTCCACTACAATTTCATTTATCAGTCTGAATATTCAATATGATTTACATATCTGATATACTGTAAATCCTCATGAAATCCATTAATAATACAATTGTTTCTTTGTGATTGACTAAGAAAGAATGCCAAACAAGCATAATGTAGTCTTCCATAGCACATTTTAAAGATATTGGTATTATGCTTTCCAACACTTTATATTTCAAAGCTTTATGGTGGCCCAGTGATAAAGTCAATGGGGCATATTCATTTGGCATAATCCCGTTTTCTCTTCTGTAGGAAAACAACCTGACCTCTGCCTTAAAGGCAAATCTAACAGCTGATTAAAATTATTTCTGTTTTGATTTGCTAAATATTGTATTTCTTTTCCTTTGATAAAGAAAGGCAAAGAGGGAGAGGCTTTATGATTATGGAATAATCATATTATATTAATACATTGTAAATCTTAAACTCTATGAGGTGAGCAGCATATCAGTTTACTTTTAAGTTGCTGAAAGTTATGTTTTTCTCAATTTACATGCTCATGCTCATTCTTTAAAACAAAAACTTTTAACTACAAAAAGACATCCTGAAAGTCCCATTTGTGGTTACTTGATCCTACATACGGGTGATCTCTTCTTGGTTGAATTAAATTATTTCTTGTTTTAATCCTACTGTCATGATCTATAAATAATACATGATAATGAATAATATACAATTAAATCAAACTATGCAAAGATTCCCAAAAATATTTTTTGTTTGCAGTTCTACTGCTTCCTTTTATTCAGATGATAATTTTGGATTGCTCATTCTCTTTGAAGAATGTGCCCTTACTTAACTATATAGTGTCAGCTTTCATTCTTTTATAGATAAAAATAGATTACTATTTATGTTTTATTCATTTGTTTTTTGCACATTGAGAGATTCCACAGATTAACTGGGCTATTTGTGCAGATCATATCTTAAAAAAGCATTTTCTTCTTAACTAAGTATATCCTTCCATTTTTTTTTGTAGCAGTGTGCCACTTTATATGTTTTTAATGTCTGATATATAGCAGCAACATCCTCTGAATACACTGTGGATAAAATGCTAAAATGCAAAGTTTAAAGTGTGGAGTGCACTAATAATATTTTTGTCCTTAGTGTAGCAGTCATAGTATAAATTTTAATAATTTCCCATCCATTTCCCTCTTCACTGCCATTGGTGGTCCCCTCCTCTAAATTTTCAACCAAAGGACACCTAAAGAAGGATCAGACAGCTATGACAGGATCAGACAGCTATGACAGAATCACAGTGCAATAAGAATTTGATAGCAGTACACGAAGCCCTCTGTGCCCCTCAGAGCAATAAAGTTTCATATAACATGTATGCAATATATCTATCAAGATAAAGCAGGATCCAGTGATGTCAGAAGAGGGAATGTTTAGGCTCCCAATACTGTAACAACATCTTTTTATCTGTGGTCAGACCAGCCAAGGATATCTGTTTCTGTTGCTGTGAGTGGCAATGTTTAAAATGATCATTTAATAGAAAGTGGTAGATGCAGAAAAGTTATTCCTAGGGATATATTTTAGAAAAACACATCCAGAAAGGTAATAATTGCAGCTATTACAAAGCTATATTTTCTGGATGCAGTGCCTTCAGACCCTTCCTATGGTGTCCCATTCTGTGAAAAACACAATGATGCATACTGAACATGTTTTTTTTAAACATAATATATTATTCAAATCCTTAATGCTCAAGCTGAAGATTTCTAAGGTTAACATAAACTACTGTAAATATCAACAATAGGTAAAGAGAAAAAAATGAAAAATGGTGTTTGCTAAGTATTCAGACCTGTGGAGGTATCAGGATATTGTTGAACCATGACAATTTTTTCCCATCTTAACCATTGAATTCTGTAAGTCTTTCAAAGGTGCCATTGGCATCATGGTGGCATCGCTAACCAGTTTACTCCTTGCTCTGCAACTCAGTTTGGAAGGACAGCTTGATACAGGTAGTATCTGGGTACCTTTTTGTTCTTGATGATTTCTCTTGCTTTTAAACAACTGTATCCGTGAGTTGTTACAAAAGCTCCTTGGTCTTCATGGTTGAGCCTTTGCTTGAAGTTGGACACCTGACAGAAGGACATTACTAACATACTGTAGGTGTATTTTGACATCACATGCACCAGTGTTGTTTCATATATACAGAGTACACACTAATAACTGTATACATTCTTAATAAAATCTCACCTAAATCAATATAGATTTGTCACGACAGAGGGTTTAAAATACTTATGCAATGATAGCTTTTCCATTTCTTCTTAAATCTATTATTTATTCTTTCTGTTTTTGCTTAAGATGTGAAGTGTTAGTTGTGTGCATAAATATATTACATTTTAATTCAAAGCATCGTGACTGCAACCTTTTAAGGTGCATAATGTGAAAACTATACAAGAGTATGAATGCTATGGTGGAGCACTATATTTGATTACCATTAATGAACTGACTTTTATTTGTCATCAGTCTTGTGATGACAAATTGCTAAACCAATGATTGCTGTTTTGTAGAATTTTTTTGTTGAGTTGATATAACATTTTTGTTGTACTAAAATAACATTTGTTTAAGGCAAGATATTGAAATGTGCAAAGATTGATGTTCAAAATAATCATCATGATTCGGAAAACTGATTTACAGTTTTATATGTGTACCAGAATTGTACATTATGAATTGAAATGACTGTCTTTTAATGTAATTCTCTCATGTTGCTTTTAGTCATTTGTTTCTCTAAATGTATTTTGCTGGATAAGATAAGTCAGTAATATAGACAGGTGGGTAGCTGCGTCAGCATGCATAGGCTGCAAAGGAACAAGTAATAGGTTTATTCCATGCTGAAAAAAAGAAGAAAGAGAACACAACGTTTCGGCCTGAAGAAGGCCTGAAGAAGGCTCCACGGCCGAAACGTTGTGTTCTCTTTCTTCTTTTTTTCAGCATGGAATAAACCTATTACTTGTTCCTTTGCAGTAATATAGACAGTTACAGTTACAGTCATTCTGCATAGACAGATTGCAATATTTTCCATCCAAAATAACTTACAAATATCATATATTTGCATTGTATGTACATTTAAGACAGACTAATAGATAGTCATGTCACTGGTGAATGCAATTGGTCTAAAAAACTAAGGCTTGCCTAGGCCAATCTAGTGTCAACAAGATTTCTGGGCAAATACTGGCGCTGACTTATGCCGGCATGACACTACACGACTTTTTCAAGGATTTCCAGTCGTAGCCTTAATCTACATAATCGTAAGAAAATTACAGTGAGTTGTATGACCCACCGTGCACCCATTACTGTCAGTTGTGTAGTGTGACACCCCCAGAGACTCAGTCATAGCGCTCTTAACAGCCAATACCACTCTCTGTGACTTGATATTACAAAATCAAACTGGTTTGATTTTCTCGTAGTGAGTCGCAAGTTTTAGGGGTGGGCTCTTGTGTCTGCGACAGTCAATAGCCAATGAGCTCTCAACTGGAAGTACAATGCATACAATGCCCACAAACAGTGAAGAGCAATGGCAGCTAGAAGGAAAGAAGGAAAGCAAGTGTTTTGGACTGTGTGAATGGAGGAGAGGCTCGTCGAACTTTGAAGCCAGCAGAGATGTCTGTTCGATGTTTCGTGTTTGTCGTTTCGTGTTGGTTGTTTGTTTACTTTCGTGCGGTGCTCCTCTTCTTATTCTGATGTGCTCCACGTTGATTGGCTGCCAAAATGAGGCGACCTTGCGGGTCATTTGTGGCATGACAAGAGATTTGGAACTGTGATGAAAAGTCGTGAGGGAATCATGTAATGAGTCACCCTCTGCGATTCCTAGTCATATAATTTGACACCCTCTAGGACAGAAAAAGCAGTGAGATTTAGCAACTGTAGTCGTTAAATTTGACATGCTCTCCAACTAGAAGTCGTGTTGAGTCATGTAGTGTGACGCCGGCTTTATAAATTGAATGATACTGTACATATAGTTAGCATTTTTAACTGAGGACAAAGGTAATATTAAGATTTCCATTGCTAGATTTGAGTCATTCCATTGTATGAGTGCAGTTACTGAAACAAGTGGTAATTTAGGTATTTGATAAGAAGTCCTTTGTGAGTTTAGAGTGGTCCTGGAGAACCTAGATTCACTAGATCCCTTGGCTTTTGCCCTTAAGAGAATAAATGACAAACATCATATTGTATACAAAATACTTATTGTAATGCCAACTGAGGTGGGGATGTTGAGGGGTGAGTTTTCTCTTAGGAGAAATGTATTCCTTTAAGATACCATGGCAGAAGAGTTAGTGCCTAATGAGTTACAGCTGTGGATGGCATTATCAATTAATGTTATTGAAGGAGACACTTCGTCCTATGGGAAGGGAGTGTAGCACTGGCTGGGGGGGGATCTTTGTGATCTAATGATTGAGCTAGTCTCACACTGGAGAGGGAGCAAGACTATAACTCCTGTGCTAGATGTAATGTTTGTGAGTAATCCACCTGGAACACCTTGGCAAGGCAGAAGATCTGACCAAGTAGAGCAAGTGAGGTGCCGATATTTTTTATCTGCCTGTGTCTTATGTGAAAGCATGGCACGCAGACTGCCCAGAACGAAGCTCATGGGGTGCAAATGTGTCTGTGTAAAACAGCAGTGCGTGTTGTGCTGTTGGGGTTCTGTTGTGAGAGAATAGGTCACAGAGAGAGAGAGGGAGCTGGAGACTCCAAGAGGGAATCCATCGTGAAGTAGGACTGGCCTCCGGGTGTGATGTGTATGAACAGAAAAGCTCATAGACTCAGAAAGTCAATCAAAGAGCAGGGAGGCTCTAAGTAGAAGAGTCATTGAGGTTGAGGGGAAGGCTCCAAAATAGTAGCAGCCTCATTTGTTGTTATGTTGGAAGGCTGTTAGGTAAAGAAGGCTGTAGAGTGGTTCCGGCCAAACAGGAATAACTAGCCAAGGATCTTCCACTGCTACTGCCCGAAAAGAAATGAATGTGAGAGGCGGCTTTTCATATTCTGCTGCAATGAACCTGTAAGACCAAGAAGTCTAGAACCTTGAGAATGTGGAAGGACTAAGGGATGAGTGAAAACAATCAGTTAAATGATGACACAGAGGGCGGCGTATCAGAAGTATGGGACTCTGAGCCTGGGATACTGAGAGCAAAGGGCTTAGACATCCTTAATGAGTGAGCAGGCTCCTATGTAGTGAGCAAAGAACATGAACTTATACATCTCATGTCCTAGTTACCCCACTGGGGGGGGGGGGGGGTGTTAAAGAGCACCACTCTCAGTGGAGAGTGTGTGGAAAAGGAGAACAGTGCAAAAAGTTTCCTCATTAGGCAATGATGGACATGTCTGGAAAACTCCCTTTTCCATTCTTTTCTTAACCTTTTAAAGACCCAGCTCTCTGGAGGTCATTTCCGTCTGAAATGGACATGCCTTCAAACATCTCGGAAAGTATCTTGGAAAGTATAAGTCTGGCTAAGTGCTTGAAGTCAAGGTAACATTATTGTTCTAAAAAGCTTTAGCATAGAAATTTAGTTTGTTGATATCTGGGAATATATTATTTACTTATAAAAAGAGTTTGGCACATGATTAAAGTGTCCGTCTTCACATATCAGGGACAGAAGGCATGGAGCATGGTTATTTTGTGACCTATTTACTGATCATTATTAAAGTATTATATTTAATATTATTAATAAATCATTATTAATTATTTTTAACATTATAAAAATATTTCTTCTAAGTATTGATGGAAATGTATTCCAGACAATACTTGAAATATTTCATTTTCATCAGTACTTAGAAGATATATGGTAATTAACTGTAGGCATATAATATAAATGTAATGTCAATATAAAGAAAAAAAAAATATTTTGTCATTCTGAAATACCCTGGTAGGTTTATAATGCAAAGATATTAAAAGTACCCTACATATGCATAATAAGTGACAAATACAGATAAATAGTAGGTCGATCCCTATGTTCTCTAGTCAATATGAATTATATATATTTTCAGAGTACAGTTTCATGTCAGTTGTGCCTTGCTCATTAAATATTCCACTTTTTATATCAGGGTTGTTAAATAAACACATGCTAGCTTTTAATTAACTCTTTCATGTTCAATGTATAAATCAATTAAATACTGTATCTCACAGTAGAACCAATTCTGTTTGGTTTAGTTCTTTCATTATAAGCTATATACTACTCAGTCTGACGTTATTGTGTCACTTTTCTGTGGAAAATTATTAGTCAGACATTCAAGGGTCCTGTGTTCCCCTTTTTTAATCTAAAGGCAATTATTTTCACTTCATTTATTGTTTAAATGGTTGCCAGTATAGAGCATCTTTAAGAAAGAACATTAAGAAATAATTTACAATTGTCTCTTCTTGCACCTTTAAAGTTTATAACATTTGGAGTATGTTTCCTCTAAAACAATGCTTAATATATGTTCTGTGCTCTTCCGGAACTTGTGCCAATGTTTTGAAGTTTATGTTTGTTGTAACCAAAAAAGTCACAAAACCAAAAGTTCTGTAATAACAATTGTGACTGTATATTTTTTACTTTTTGGATTTTCAGAAAAAAATGATACATGGTTTCAGAATTGGAGAATATGTTGGAAAAGACCCAAAGACACCCATATTAAATCTACCTCGATTAATCCGAAATAGACTCAATTAATCCTTAAATAGACAAATGTCATTCATAGGGTTAAAAAGTATGTAGTATTTACCAGTCCAGTGGTCCCAACCCCTTATGATTTAAAGCAGGTTTAAGAATTAAAAAAAAGATCAATCTTTTCAAGAAGAAATAAGATTTAACTCTTACAGATAATGCACATTCTATATGTAGTGAGAGAATAACAGCACCAGTTATCGACAGATGTTCACTAGAATTTTGAATGTAAAGATTGCATATTAGTTTGCTGGATGATTATGTTCTCCCTGTCAGAACACACAATTTAAATATTTTATATAAAGTGTTTGTTCATATGTTTTAATGCATAATCTAGTTTACTAATATAAACATACAGTAGATCATGTGGAAGCTTGTGTTTTTATCATACTTTAGGTATGCAGGAAAGGAAGCCATTCATCTTGTGGTTTCATGAATAAGACTTTTTAATTTTTAAGACTTCTGAACTTTGTGACAATATTTTGTGGACAAAATATTCTCTCTCTGTCTCTCTGTCTCTTGAGAATAAACAGTACTTCATAAACAGATGACACTGAAAAACAATTAATCCAAACTTTTAAGGGTTTACTTCAAAGCCTTAAAAATCCAAGACTCAAAACATAGAATAAACACATAACAGTGTTATGCGTAAACTATATTTAAACTATATTTAAGCCCAGCCTTTCCTTCTCTATCCTACACTTTCCATTTTGTTGGCCTCTATCACTCAATATGAGACACGTCTGCTTTATGTCCAATCTCTTTCCCCTGTTCTCTCTCTTATCATTTACTTTCCAGCATCTACCTCAGTGATTAAAGGTCACAATAAACTATAATCTGAGGGAAGTAAAAATAACAAAAATGAAATAATGAGTATCTTATCATTAAATATTCAAATGTAAAATCATTGAATATTAAATAGATGTTTCAAATATTAATACATGCAAGTATCAAATATAAAAATACAAGCACACCTCAAAATAACATTTAATTTCAGGGTTTAGATTTTGATTTTTGACCATTTAGACTTATGGTCTGATACGCCTGCTGTTTTACATGCTTCAGTATTTCACATATGCAGATATACAAGGTGAAAATAGTTTTACCTGTAATAGCTAAAAAATAGGCTTTTAAAATATTCATGCTTACTAAATAGCCATTGAGCCCCTCAATCCTTTAAAATAAATTATTCTAACCTTATCTGCAGAAAATACCAATTTAAAGAATCACAAAATTAGTTCAGGTAAATTCTGCCAAGGAATGCATATACCTTAGGGAACACAGCTGACATGAAATGCAGGATTTTTTAATTGAAAAGATCAGCAATCTCCTTGATTTCAAAATTGGTACCATTCTGGTGGTACCATTCGGACTAGTTTGGACATCAATAGGAAAGACCATGAAACTGTCATAAAAAGGAAAAAACACAAAGAAAAAGAACACTAAGTCTGTCTCTAAGGTGCTTGTAGTGTGATTTCAAAAAACAGACAGTGACCACCAAAAGAGCAGTACATCAGTTTAAGGGACTGATCCATGGAATGTTAGACAATTGGTGTCTGTCTGTGTACAGGATGTGTATGATAGTGAATCATACTGTGCTGTATCAATAGAAATCATAAAAGGATAATTGTTAGGTAGCACAATTTATTTATAAATAAAATCAGAATGAGAACAGTGAAACAATGTAAATTGACAAAAATATTGAACATACTGTATAACATTATGAAACAAAAAATAACAATGTGGCAGTCACATCATCAATAAAGACAAATGAGCCAGTTCTACTGGCAGCCATACATGCCCAAGCCATGACACTACCTCCACCATGTTTCACAAATGACGTGGTATGCTTTGGATCATGAGCAGTTCCTTTTTTTCTCTTTCACTTTCCTCTTTCCATCACTCTGGTAAAGGTTAATCTTTGTCTCATCTGTCCATAAGACTTATATAGGCTTTTTATGCACTTTTTAGCAAACTCTAACCTGGCCTTTCTGTTCTTGAGGCTTACTAGTGGTTTGCATCTTGTGGTGAACCCTCTATTGTATTCTTCCCTTTATGATAGTGTTTGACACATATATGCCTACATCCTGGAGGATGTTCCTGATCTGTTCAACGGTCAAAAAGGGGTTTTTCTTCATGATTAAAAGTATTCCTCGGTTATCCTCTACTGTGGTCTTCCGTGGTCTACCAGATCGTTTGCTTCCAGTTCATTCTTGCTTCTTAACAATGTACCAAACAATTGGTTTTGACACACCTAAAGTTTAGGCTATGTCTCTGATTGATTTATTCTGAGTTTTCAGCCTCATGATGGCCCGCTTTACTGGCATTGACACTTCTTTGGTCCTCATGTTGAGAGACAACAGCAACAGACACCAGATGTAAATATCACATCTAGAAACAACTCTAGACCTTTTGTTAGCTCTCTTGTGTATAAACTAACAATGCAATGACACACAAGTGGCCTAGAAACAACTGAGCAGCAAATTGTCCAATTACTTTTGGTCCCATAAAATGGGAGGACTATGTATAAAAAGGGATGTGATTCCTATATGGTTCACCCAATATAGACGTAAATACCCTCAGATTAAAGCTGACATTCCACACTTTAACTGTATAGTCATTGTTTCATTTCAAATTTAATGTGCTGAAGTAGAGAGCCAAAACAACAAAAATTGTGTCACTGTCCAAATACTTACCAACCGCACTATATGTCCCTGTTTAAAATAGTGCAGGAAAAAAGGGGGGGAGATAATTAACCTGATAGATATCACAAATAGGACATTTGTGTGAATATAAGCCATAGTCCCTTACCTAAAACCTAGAAGTGGTCCTCCTAAGTGCCCATATAACCTTGAAGTGTTTGCTCTGCCCAAAGATGAAGCACTCTCACGGTTCTGTTTTTCCTCCTGTCTTCCTCTGTGTTCCTCTAAAAATTCTGATTCTTCCGTATACCTGTGTATCCTATCTTCATCCCACTATTTAACTTTTTATCCCACTTTCCCTCTGTAGTAAGTATATACTGTATTATTTTATACTTTTATACATAACTATTACAGCTATATACTTCTCCAAGAAGGCTGGTTTAATGACTTCACTAAGAATGATACACCAGAACTGGTTGAGTCCTACTTAGAAAATGGAATGGTGCAATTGCTTGGCCATTGTGACTGACTCAAGGAGTCTCAAGATAAGATAAGGAACAGCTCAACACATGCAATAATGAATGCCCATTCTTTTACTTTAACAAGGTAGTATCAGGCGAAATTTAAGATTGTCACACACGTTACATATCATAAAACATTATTTTGAGATGATCAAAGTCATTCTTATTCCTGTGTTTTATTCATTTATAAAATCACATACTCTAGTTTTTATCATATTTTCTTAAAACACTCACACACAATGCAAACATACAACCCTATTTTTAATGCTGCATCCAATGTACTCTGCCCCACTGCCTCTAGGGTCTAATTCATCTACAATATCTTCTACACAAACTGTATTACACAAAGATAAAGAGATCATAAACATCAACAGGCACAAGCTCACTTCATCCCTGCAATTCCCCTATGGAGATGCACATGATTTACACTTTAAAGCTCTGTATACAATTACAGTTTGTAGGCCTGTACATAAAATACATCTAAAACAGAATTATATACAAATGTACATCAAGTAGAAATATAACAGTTTTACATTTTTATTGTAATTGCTATAATACAGTATATGTTATACACAATATATTTAGAATATATCCACTGCAAGTCTTAGGCAAGAACAGTTACAATATATGGATGATATGAACATCACTAATTTACTCTACTATTATAAAAGCATTCTTTTAAATAATTGTTATACATTTATAATTATTGATAACTGTAAACTGTTATTAATACAACTTAGTGTGGGTGAGAAGCTATTCAATATGCAAAAGGTTAATTCTTATAGATCAGAATCTATAAACTTCTTCAAGGTAAACTATACATGCACAGCATATTTGAAGTGAAGCAGTAATTAATCCATCATAACATAGTTACATCTAAATAACTCATTATCAGGTGTACCTTATTAGTAACATAATCTAGTCTTCTCTACACATGCATAAAGATAACAAGCTTAGTTTTACTGCAAAAAACAGATCTCTCACTGTTCACTGTGATTCACTGATGTTACAACAAAATGGCTACATTATCAGTGGATGATTGTCATAAATTTGTTTTTTTGCTAAATGACAATCCCCAGGACTCTTAGATGGGGCGGGGTTTTATATACAATATTGCCCTAAACTCTCTTATGAATGAAGCATTTATTTATTCATACAAACTCTACAGAGGTAAACAAATTCATAAAAAATAATAAAATAATAAACTGTACAATTTTTTATAGCATCAAAATTATACATATCAGAAGCATATTACAATACAAATAAAAAAGTTGATGTTCTGAATGTTCATGTGATATACTGTAAAGCCACTAAAAATAATTTATACTGTAGTTTATTTTTGCTATTTCAATAATTAAAAGGCATGATTATGTTGTCATTGTGCAGGATGAACCTAACCTGCTTCAAAAGTTTTTAACATTTTCCTGAGGCTTTTAGATGCATCGTCCTAATAGGAACACTTTAGTGAACAAACTGGTATGAGAAGCATCTGATCAGCTGCTCCTCACTGGCTTAGTCACCATAGCAACACTATTTATTTTTTGTCATGCCTAGCCAGTGACTCACAGTTTAACAGCTCCCAGAAATGGTGTTTTTTAACGTTTTTAGCTGACCTGTGACTGGGTTTCTTTTTGCATCTCCTTTAAATACAAAGCAAGACCAGGGCTCCAAACCTCTCAGATATAACTTTAGGGGAACACTAACCTTTACTCCTGCCAGACTGATCTTCTTTTCATATCATAGCCTATCAACTTGAACCCAATTTAAAGAGACTGACTAATGATCAACAGCTGCATCGGAGTGCTTTGCTGTTTACACATGCACCTGTGTTGCTTGGCTAGCATTGTGCAAATGTGTGCTCTTAACCCTTTGCACACATTTTATCTGATTTCTGTAACACACCTATTAACCTACTCACCCCTGTATATCTCTCTCCAAAACCCCTCATAACTACTGCAGCCTTGTTACAGAATGTATAAGACATCCTATTTCTATGAGTAGTTGACCAATTACTGATCAAAATGCTCTCAAAATAACAGGTACAAAAATGAGAAAGAAAAGGCATAAATACCATATACATATTGTTATAAATGGGGGGGGGGGGTATGAAAATGGTGAAAAGCAGGAATTGACTGAGAGGTTTAGTCAATAAGTGAAATAATTTTTCATAACCCCCAACTAAGTGATTTCTAGCAATATACCCAAGCAATTGGTATAATTAGAGGCGTGTGAATTATTTGTTCTCTGGCACAGCTTTGGTGAGAAGAGTAATAATCCAGGCACACATGATTAAACAAATATTTTTTTATTGATCACAAACAACACTACACACAACAAAACATATAACACACAACTTACTCTACGTACAGTATTTATAAAATTCCGGTCAGAGAGAAAACCCCCAGTTGCTACTGAGCATTAAAAACTCATAATGCCTACAGAGGCCACATAAGAGAGAAGCTGCCTTCTAACTAAATACAATGCAACCTGCAGTTAAGTCTCTATCTTTGCACCCCAGATTCCACCCACATAAATGGGAGCCTAAGCAGGTGTGATTTGGTCAGTACCAGGATGGGAGACCTCCTGGGAAAAACTAAGGTTGCTGCTGAAAGAGGTGTTACACTCACACTCACCCTGCAGTCTATATGGGTCCTAATGCCCCAATATAGTGACTGGGACACTATACTGTAAACAGGCGCTGTCCTTCAGATGAGACATAAAACCGAGGTCTTGACTCTCTGTGGTCATAAAAAACCCAGGGCGTTTCTCGAAAAAGAGTAGGGGTGTAACCCCGGCATCCTGGCCAAATTTCCCATTGGCCCTTACCAATCATGGCCTCCTAATAGTCCTCATCTATGAATTGGCTTCATTACTGTGCTCTCCTCTCCACTAATAACTGATGTGTGGTGAGTGTTCTGGCGCACTATGGCTGCCGTTGCATCATCCAGGTGGATGCTGCACATTGGTGGTGGTGGAGGGGAGTCCCCATTACCTGTAAATCGCTTTGAGTGGAGTGTCCAGAAAAGCGCTATATAAGTGTAAGCAATTATTAAATTATTAATATGTAGTTCTTGTTATTTAGAAAATGGGAAGATATTTTTATTCTTTGTTTTTTTCCTGGGCTAAAAAGGTATACCACTGGACTATGTAAATAATAGTAATGTTTATATTAGTATAAAATAATAGTTTTATTATTGGATTATTAGCCACTTCACTCAGTTCATTAGTGCTAAACCTTCATCCATTAAAAAATATAAAAGTAATTCACTCATTGTAGACCAACTCTGATTTTTAATTAGTGTACAAAAAGACCTATCAATGTGTTGCAGGGTTTTGCAATGTCACCTGTCAGACTTAATTGCTTTGTATTTCCCTGTGGGGTGTCAGTTTTGAATATAATTACATGCAGATTAATAAAGTTCACTAAAGTTGGTAAAATAATTCAAATCACATGCAAAAGAACATGCTATTATTTTGTATAAAACAGTCATATATACATCTGTTCACATTTAGAAAACAATATAGTAAATCTACCATTAATCAATATTTAGGTTACTGTGCTGGTTGGCAGACCTAACTAATAATTCAAGATGTCTGAAATCTGAAATTAAAAAGGCTAAATGACTTTATGAGGAAATGCTTTTACCTTATTTTTTCCAGTATGATTTTAAATCCAAAATATGTCTGTTCGTGATGTCATTGTTGAGAGGGTCTCTGTGAACTGTGTGTTACAAACTAACCAATTGTATTAAAATAAGTTATCTTTAGCAAATAGGGAGGTAGAAAGATCTTCAATCTTGTGATAGTGTGATAGATAACAGAAAAATATTTAAGGACTGTTCTACTTAAATTACCTTGAGAAAAATATATCAAGCTTCTCTGTGTGTTTTGCTCCCATGCGCATGAAATAAAAACTTATTTTAGCTTCTGACATGGACTACTGACTGTCTTTTAAGGGGAAGCAGGAAAAAAGTTATCTAACATGTCCAATTAGTTTCATATTGATATATCCATCATATATACAAAGTACTGTATATGTACAGAATGTGTAAATATTACACATGCATACACTATTCACTTCAGATATATTTTTATAAGTCTTATTTGATATCCTTTCAGTTAATACATTTTCACTGCTTTGATGTTTATATATGCTCTCTTTAAGAAAGCACTATTTGACAATTCCATTTAAGAAAGTACATTTAAAACAGTGACTCAGGCTTAATGAATTTGTGTTTTCAACACTCTGGGGTAATGTGTATTATTTGGCTATAGAAACATGCTAGAAATACTTTTATGCAGACAATCTTACAAAATGTGAAAGGTGCAAAGTCTGGATGATGTCTTCAGACCTTGGACAAACACTTCTATTTTTTTTAAAGAATATTTTCTAGACATTTTTTTTCCAAATTAGTCTAGCAAAGCACATTATTACATTATTATTTTTATTGTTAGTAATATATAACTTGCATGAATATTTATGAGATGGTGCTTAGATTGGAACCTGTTACATCTCATGGTGTTTACAGTACATCATTTACAAAGGACACACATAGCAATTTTTCTAATGAGTTGTACAATATGTTTCTTTTAGAATTTAGTAAAAACTTGCTGAAACAAGCATATTTAAATGCTAAATCAACATATAAAACTGTGCTGCAGAACACAAAACATAATTGCAATTGAGTAATGACACATATTTTTAATAATATTTATTTTGGGGATACACAATGCCATGACAATGGACACTACTACTTCATATCTCCTGGGGCCTGTTTAATCTTTGGACATCAATCTGTGTGAACTTTGCATATTCTCCTAGTGCTCATAAAGAGTTTTGAAAACAGAAGGGGTGGTCTGTTTTCTTCCCTTTCTCTATGGTCTCATTACGTACTGGCATAGAGTTAACCAGTCCATGGGGTAAATAGTTGTATGCTCTCAAGCCCATCATGTGTCATTTGCTTTCAGGATAGGCTCTGGCTTGCAGTTTGCTTTATCCAATAGGATGTTTAAGCTATGGGATAAAAAAAAACAATTGCTGTTGTGAGGTAATCATTCAAATTATAGAAGCAGTATTCAAAATACATAATCAGTTTATTTCACAATGGAAATATAGGGATGTCATGATGTTAGTGCATTTGTTATACAGGACAACTCTACTTTTATATCACTAGATCAGAATTATAATTTAATATGTTAACACATATATTATAATCTAAGTATAACATCAGTTTACAGTATGTCTTTTGGAAAATTTAATGGGAGCGCTCAATTGGTTCACCTTCAGCTGTCACCATTCGAGGTGAAGTGATTTATTTCTGCATCAGCGTAACATCTGATAAAAAGGTGCTGTATAGAGGACACAAGCCTGAAAGATAGCAAAAGAAGCCCTTCATATATTATTTAATCATGAAAAAAATAATCTTGTTCACCCTGAAAACAATTTATTTCTTCTAAATACCAGAAAAACGCAGTGTGACATAAAGTCACCTTGTAGAGAAATCTATGGTAGATAAGAATACAGAAAATTGTACATTTTCAGTTTTTACATCATTGCTAAGACATTAAGAAAGAATATAATTGAGAAGATATATTTCAGCTTATGTAGCTCGTTTGATATTTAATAGCTTAAAGGATCTCATCCAGAATTGTCCATTTCTAAAAGGAGCAATAGGCTTTGACAATATGGCTACCTGTAGATACCTTCTTCCAGACCTCACCAATCCACCCTAAATAACATCTTTTGATTTAATTATTATGTATTAGTTATATGTCTTATTGTTTTCTGATCTATTTCTTATTGTTTTATTGTTTGCTATTTTTGGTGTGTCTGCATAAACAGTTCATAGATCAGTGGACCTAATCTTTTTCTTAGGTAGTTTCTTTAAGTGCAGTGTTACCTCATTTTATTTAGTTTACATTTATGCAACTTTTACATAAGACTGGTCATTGGTCTTATTAAATGTCACCCCTCAGGTGTTTGTCCTATCTAGAGTTTTGTCTATTGTAATTTTCTTTTTATTTTCTGCAGTATTTGCTTATTGTCCAGTTTTGATATAAACTGTTATACCCTGTAGTACTACACTGTTTACATCATACTAATTTGACCATTAATCCCTATTTATGTTGTTTTCTATTTACCATATTATCTACTGCTCGATATAAAAAAATGCATTACCATGAACACCTGCTGTTTGCATTTTGATAATTTTTATGAAGAACTTTATCAAAAGATCTTTCAAAATCTTAATGTGCCATGATCATGTTGTGTGTATTACTGATGTAATGTAATTTTCAAAGAACTCTAACACATTAAGTAAGCAAAACCTTTTGTAAACCCATGTTTTATTTTTGAATAAAATTATAATAACATATATATATTATAAAAAAGGGCTTGAATACTTATACAAACTTATGCCAAAGAGTGACAGAAGTTGGAGTAGGGCAATGGCTTTCTGTTTATACCCATATAGTGTCAAGTATTTCTGATGGGCATGGTGCTTTTTTTCTTTTGTGTCTGTTTCTGTGTCATTTTAATATCTTCCTGCTGCAATTGAGTAAAAAAAAATGATAATAAAAATAGCAGATGGAAGTCATCACAGATTGAGTGGCACACTGTCTGCCTAGACACCCATTAATTAGCTTACAATCGGTGACAAATTATTATATGTGTGGGGGGTGCTGAACAGGATTGAACAAGACCTGGAATAGATAGATAGATAGATAGATAGATAGATAGATAGATACTTTATTGATCCCGTGAGGGAAATTGCAGTGCAACAGCAGCTTAACACACACAACACAGCCACAGTGTAACGAATTATATAATAATAGTACAATACATACAATACAATACAAGAGTTACTCACAGTCCGGACGCACAAGAACAAACTAGAACAGAACAGTACACAGAAAATCGTATCACACTCATATCACACATATGAATATAAATATAGATGTAACTATAGATATAAATATAAATGTATTGCACAGGTCCCTGGCATATATTGCACAAAAAGTGGTTGTAAACGGGAAAAAGAAAAAGAAAAAGAAAGAGAACAGATGTAGCAGTAGATGTGTAGATGCGTTTAGTCCAGAAACAGGTCACTGTCGATGTTGCCTCTGCCAAGACGCAAGGTGGATGCGTTGTACAGTCTTATGGCAGACGGCAAGAATGACCTCCTGTAGCGCTCCCTGTCGCACCGTGGATGAATCAGTCTATTGCTGAACGTGCTCTTCATTCCTGCCAGCCTGTCAAAGAGGGGATGGGAGAAGTTGTCCATGATGGCCTCTAGTTTGGACCTCATTCTCCTCTCAGCCACTACCTCCAAGGAGTCCAGGTCAAACCCAATGACAGAGCTTGCTCTCCTGATGAGCTTGTTCAGCCTTTTGGAATCTACTGCTCTAATCCCAGAGCCCCAGCACACCACTGCGTAGAAAATGGCACTCGCTACCACCGACTGATAGAACATGTGTAGCATCTTACTACACACATTGAAGGACCTGAGCCTCCTCAAGAAGTAGAGTCGGCTCTGTCCCTTCTTATAGATGGCCTCGATGTTCTTAGACCATTCCAGTCTATCGTCGATGTGCACTCCCAGGTACTTGTACGAGTCCACCATCTCCACGCCACTCCCATGGATGTAGACAGGAGTAGGTTTGACCTTTTTCCTCCTGAAATCTACCACCAGTTCCTTTGTCTTCGTCACATTCAGTTCCAAGTGGTTCACCCCACACCACTCCACAAAGCTGCTGACCAGTCCTCTGTACTCCTCCTCCTGCTCACCCTTGATACATCCCACAATTGCAGAGTCATCTGAGAACTTCTGCAGGTGGCATGACTTTGAGTTGTACTTAAAGTCCGAAGTATAGAGGGTGAAGAGGAATGGAGAAAGAACTGTCCCTTGAGGTGCCCCTGTGTTACTCACTACCTGTTCAGACACACAGTTCTGAAGTCTCACAGACTGTGGTCTGCCTGTCAGGTAGTCAGTGATCCACGAGGTCGTGGAGGCATCGACTTGCATCTCCTCCAGCTTCCTCCTTAGAAGTAAGGGCTGGATGGTATTGAAGGCACTGGAGAAGTCGAAAAACATGATCCTTACAGTGTTGCCAGCCCTGTCCAGGTGTGAGTAGGCCCTTTGCAGCATGTAGATGATCGCATCCTCCACACCAACACTGGGCTGGTAGGCAAACTGTAGGGTGTCCAGTGATGAGCTGACCAGGGGTCTCAGGTGGGATAAGACCAGCCTCTCCAGTGTCTTCATGATGTGAGAAGTCAGTGCAACTGGTCTGTAGTCGTTGAGGACAGAGGGGCGCCCTTTCTTTGGTACCGGGACCAGGCATGATGTCATAGAGGGACAGAAAGGAAACAAAGGAAAGAATGAGGAAGGACAGAACACATGTCACAATGAGATCACCCCTCAAACAAGAATTACGCCACCTAGCAATACAAGCAAGGTGCTTAGCCCCTCTACTTTACCACAGGTTCTGTTCATCTCCCAGAATCACCAATTCACACACGGACCAGTGACAAGCATAGTAACTTAGTTTTGAAGGTACATTATTACCATTATTACCACTTTATATATGTCTGATAATGTTCATATACAGATGCAGCCATTCAAAACAAGTGAGGTACACCACGGTACCATGCGGTGGGTGTGTTGCATCCTAACGCGGTATGTCACAGTATCACGCGTCATATGACGTCATATCGGAAAGTATCTGGAATCACCTTGTAAAACCGCAAGGAGGAGCCAATAAAGCTTAACCTCTCATGTACAGCATTTGAGCTTTTAAATTTAAACTGTGTATTACAGCATGTTAATCATCAGTCATTAAAAAGTTGGAATATTTTATGAAAGCAAGATTGCTCAGTTGGGCAAAAGTACACAACCTACCTTTATCATAAATATTTTAATTATGCAGAAATATTTTATGCATCAAAGCCTTTACCGAAGATATTACTCATATTATTAATAATGAATGACCTTGGGCAAGCTGTAAACTCAAAGTATTACGCTGGTCCACATTATTTGTAACCGTCATTTTAAATGAAAAGACTTTATTTTTTCATCGACAAAAAGTAACAACACAGCATTTCATTGATCTAACTAACAAGGACGGGACATTAGCTAGCCAATATGATAAAGGAATAAATTACTTTTTTTGTTTATTTCTTTAGCAGATTTATTTGAACATTTCCATCGATTGTACAAGCACTGAAAAACTGTCCAATCCCTAGTTCATCGGGCATTTTCTTTTAGTATAACAGACATAAAAACTCCCTTGCTTTTAACAGAGCGTTTCATAATTTCTAACAACAAAATTATTTAAACTGCGACACTTATCATTCAACCAGAGCTCAAAATATCACAAGGATCCTCAAGAGCACAACAAAGACTGTTTTAAAAGATACTTGTACCAGATACATGAGAATCCAAACTTTTTTATCTACAGTACGTCTTTAAAATTTATCACACAGTAACAAGTCAAATTTCAGGGGCGTCCATATACCAGAGATTACGGTACCGCTTCAGAAGGGTGTCAGCCAGTCAGATTCCAGGACCGGAATTATCTGTTTTATAATCGAGAATATGTAAGAACGTATCTAAATAAATTAATCATGATATTAATTTAAGGATTCTAAATCTATGTATCTATATAGCTGGTAGTATTACTGTATTTCACTTTCTTTGTAAACACATTTTGTTAACACCCGAATCGCAGGTGGATTCTGTTTTTTGGTCTGTTATGGTCCGTAGCTCAAATCCTGCTTAACTAAAAATTAGACGCGAGAAGAGTATTATTGGACAATGTTGTGAGGCTCTGGCGGAATTTCTCTGTAAACTGAAGAGTTATAGAGGAGACAGGTTGTGTATCGCTTCTTTTGACACTTGTAAAAAAAACATTCCAATGTTAATGTGACACGGAAGATAATGTGGTGTATTGGTCATTAGTGAAAAGATTTAATCATTTAATCTCTTTACTGTGCACATTTTAATCCGCTTAGTATTGAATATTTATATGGAATTTTACCACTAAAGGGAAATTTTAGTAGCTAAGCATAAAACGCAGAGGAGCATAACGAAGGTCATAAAGGTCATAAACGATATTAATTTAGGAACATAAACATATTATGTAAACTGTATGTTGCTGTTATTGGTATTTTAAAGAAAAAATACACACCAATACTCAATTTCTCCTAAAGTATATTGACATTTTTATATTTCAAAATAACACGTTCGTACTGTATGTACAGTACACATCGGTACCGCAGGTTGAACTGTAGGGCGCAAATCCACTCGAACCCAAAAGCCCAACATATTAATGTGCATTTGCCTGACGCTGCGTGGTTTTCATCACTCTCAGCGGGAGTAGTTTTGAATTCAGTTTGAATTATAACTGTACGTACTGTCTTCGTATTTGGCCAGGACTTTAAAGAGAGGGCGCGCCAAAATTTTTCGGTGCCGTCGTCTGCGCTTTAAAGGTACCCCTGTCACGGAAGAATTTGACCTCGGAACGTTCATCCAGCGTAATTATTGTTTCATTGCACTTTGACAGATTGTCCTTAAATCAATTGTTGTCAGAATATCCCCACCTCCAAACAAGAACAAAATTGCAACGATTTTATTAACTGGCTATTTCAGTAACCTAAAGTATATATTTAAAGTAATAATTTAACAATATATGTAAATGTTTCAAGATATGTTTATGTTTTGAATGTCTGTAGATTGTATCTTATTTTTAGTTTTTGTTTTGTTTCACGTTAATTTTACAAGGGAATCTTGATTAAAATACTTTTATTTTTTCACAATCTGGTAATGCCAGACAGAATTCACATTCACTGCAGCCAAATGGCCTTGCAGATCAGATACTGTATCAAGAAACAAAACAATTATCGTGCCCGGCTCCTAAATGGAATCACTTTAACATGCTAATGCGTTGGTGTAACACTCTGTGTCTACAGTACATTGTAAACAAACAGGTTTCACAGGTATTTTAAACCCCCAACCAATGTTGTTTCATTGGTTGTTATCCTGTAAAGCGCTTTGAGGAGCCACCTTTAATGGCGCTAATAAAATAAACTTTATTATTATTATTATTAATATTGATAATATTTTTCCTCCCAGAACTTGTAAATTGTTGTTATTGTTGTTGTTATACTGTTAAGCGCTTTGAGAAGCATACTGTCCAGCTTGTCAGGTGCATTCTCTTGTAAAATAATAAGTAGAGTATTGGGGTTATTAGTGCTCTATATACAGCAACCCAATGTAAATACATTTTGTCTCCAAATCCACCACCACTTGTATGAATCATAGCCCTACCAAACGATGCAAATTCCACTACAATGGTTGTGTGCAGAAATTATTCAGTATGGCATCTCCATGTTCAAGTAAACACTGCTCTGTGTGCAAATGCAAATGCATTTAAAAAAGCCACCTTTAAAGGCACTATATAAAATAAAGTTTATTATTATTATTAATATTGATGATATTCTTCCTCCCAGGACTTGTAAAATTGCTGTTGTTATTGTTGTTATCCTGTAAAGCGCTTTGAGAAGCACACAGTCCAGCATATTGTATTTCATTGCACTTTGACAGATCGTCTTATAATCACTTGTTGTTAGAATATCCCCCAAGAGGATATTCCCCCCAAGAGGATATAGAGGATATCCCCCAAGAGGTATCCAGGTAACAGTGAAACGGGCGTACAGTCTGGGGAGATCGCCCATTTTCCATGTAAGTAGTTTCCTGGTTCTGCACCCCTTGGTGTCTCTCTCTCTCTCTCTGTCTCTCTCTCTGTCTCTCTCTCTCTCTCGCGCCCGTGCTCTTGGCGGGCTTGTCTTGTGTTTCTCTCTCGTCTGGGCGCAGGAGTGCTGCTGGCGGGTGGTGACGTAGAAGAAATAAAGCGCAGTTTTTAACTCCACAGGTTTGAGTCTTTGTGTTCGTCCTCAACGAACCCAAATTCATTACATTGGTGTTAGAAGCGGGAGGATGGACAGTGAACGGCTGATGATGTCGGACTCGGAGAAGCGCCGGTTCCCCCAGCAGCCGAGTGACCCCCTAAAGCACCTTTTGGGGGCGAGCAGCAGCCGCCAGGGGCCGGGACGACCCCTCAGCACCACCAGTGGCCACAGCCCTTATCAGGGCTACCCCACGGTGACCTACTCAGTGGAAGGGGGGCCCTTTCCCAGGTCGCCTTTAGGCCATGTGGCAGGAAAGAGACGCCAGACCAGCGGGGTCCAGCCCGCCACCCCTGCTCCAGCCTGCGCTGGTGAGACCGAGCTGTTATAATGGGGATATCCCATGGAAGATGTTTGAGACCCAGTTCCAGATGGCGGCCTGGGCAAACAGCTGGTCTCAGGTGGAGATGGTGGGCCACCTCGCCGCCGTCCTGGGGGGGAAGGCCTGCTAGGCGTTGCTGGATGTACCCGGGGACCAGCGGGGAGGCTTTTTGGCAGGAGAGGGGAGGCGCCGGGACTGCTGCGGGCAAGGTTGGCCCAACGCTGCTGCCTAGCGGGAGAGCCACTGGGTCCAGTCGCCGCAGACGTGGCGGACGCCCACCAGGAGATAGCGCTCCAGGCGTTTCTCTTGGCCCTGGTGCCGACTGAGGTGCAGCGCCATGTGATGCTGGCTGCGCCGGTCCTCTTGGAGCAGGCCCTGGCTCTGGCTGAGCAGGCTGATGCTGTATTCGAGGAAACCAGTGGGCACCAACGGAGGGGTGCACGGGGAATCAGATGGGGAGGAGGAGAGGGCCAGCGCGGCGATGCTGGGGGAGTGATGACGGCTGGTCATCTGCCACCGCTGTGGGGAGAGGGGACACATCACCCGGGAGTGCCAGGCACTGGATCCCCAGGGACTCCGGAGGCCGTTGGGAAACGGGAGCTCCGGAAAGCCAGAAAGAGTGCTTCACCCCGACTGCTGTGGGAAGGGTGGGCCACAGCCGGGGCTTTTTTCTTCCATGCCTCATCGAGGGCAGACCCTGCCAGGCCGTCGTCGACACCGGTTTGACCATCACCCTGCTGCAGCCTGGTGTCCTGCCGGTGTCAGCAAGTTGGGTGGTTGCCTTGACCTGGGCGTGAGGGACAGGGTGCTGCGCCGGGGGTGGCGGGTGCCCTCCAGCGGCAAGGTCACTTGCTGCAACCAGTCCAACCCCAGGATACATTCCTCGCGGACTCGGGCAAGGTAGAAGGGTCCGGCTGCCTCGGTGCCCGGCAGGACACCAGGCCGCAGCAGGGTGATGGTCGAACCGGTGTCGACAAGGGCCTGGCAGGGTCTGCCCTCGATGAGGCAGTGAAGAAATAAGCCCCGGCTGTGGCCAACCCTTCCCACAGCAGGCGGGGTGAAGCGCTCCTTCTGGCTTTCCGGAGAGGGGGTAGCGTCGCTCAAGGGCAGCCTTCCCCCCTTTAGGCCACCCCGCTTCCGTTTCCCAACGGCCACCGGAGTCCCTGGGGATCCAGCGCCTGGCATTCCTGGGTGTGTGCCCCCTCTCCCCACAGCAGTGGAAGATGACCAGCCTTCATCGTTCCCCCAGCATCACTGCGCTGGCCGTCTCCTCCTCCCCATCTGATTCCCCATGCGCCCCTCCGTTGGTGCCCACCCGTCTCCTCGAATATGGCATCAGCCAGAGCCAGGGCCTGCTCCAAGAGGACCGGCGCGGCCAGCATCACGTGGCGCTGCACCTCAGTCGGCACCAGGGCCCAGAGGAACACCTGGAGTGCTATCTCCTGGTGGGCCTTTTCCGGGAGAGTAGGATAACCCTGGTGGGCTAAGTAGGCCACGTCTACGGCGACTGGACCCAGTGGCTCTCCCGCTAGGCAGCAGCGTTGGGCCAACCTTGCCCGCAGCAGTCCCGGCGCCTCCTCTCTCCTGCCAAAACGCCTCCGGAAGGCCGACGCCAACGCCACGTAGTTGTACCGCTGGTCCCCGGGTACATCCAGCAATGCCTGGCAGGGCTTCCCCTCCAGGACGGCGGTGTAGCGGCAATGCTTATGAATAAGACAGAATTAAGTGTTGCTGTGCTTTTCCAAATGAGGCCCCATCTCTCTCTTCATCTCTGTGGTGCAGCCACAGAGAAGCTATTCATGCAGGCTGATTTAAAGATGTTTTCTTTTGATAAGGGACAGCTCCCAAATGGGGATGCACTTAGCTAAGCCTGGCTATCATGATCAATGGTCATCCATTGGTGCCTATCTGTCTAGGGAGTGCCAGATGAACATCTGGACTGCATTCCTAAGTGTCAGGAGTAAGTGACTCATATCTCACCTCGATCAACCAATCAGGGACTGGTAGGGCCGAGTAACCCACGTAGGACTCTGATGCCCATGGAACTTTCAGCCAATGAATGAGCTGAAGTTCCTCCAGGTAAAAACAGGCAACACAGAGCTCCAAGACTATTCTGAAAGGGGGAATTCTAGAGATTATTCCAGAAGGAGAATTCTAAGGAGAATTCCAGGGGTGCGAGACAATTCCAGGGCAGGACGGCCCAGGAGCAGAAAGGCTCCCAAGGGCAGGACATTCTCGCAGCGCGCCTCCTGACCATCCGGAGACAGCCAAGGAACGGCCAGTGTGTCCGAGTGCCAGAACTTTCCTCTGTTCTAAGAGTCTAGAGCGGAGGTTGCCAGAGAGTAACCAGAGGATCCACCCGAGGTTAGCACCAGCAGCAAGCCTCGTGAACAGGTCGGAACTGTGGACAGCTGAATCACTATTCAGAACTAGCGCTTCATCAGGAACGAACCGGTCCTCTTCCTGACTTGGTGACCCACAGTATCTTTTCTCCTGTGCACAAACTTTGCTAGTTAAAGCCAACACTAACTAGCTGGTCAGTGAGCATCAGCAGCACACCGTCGCAAGCAGCACAGCACAGCCTGGCACGGAGCCAGAGAGCCCGCAGGAGATCTGAATCCCCAGAGATTGGATGAGTATTCAACTTCAATGCATTACAGCTCGAGAATTCAATTGTTATCCCAACCAGTTGATATCAATTTAATTATTGATATTTAGAGTTATGTACTTGTTTTGAGTATCTAACGTAGAAGTTGTAACCAAGTTCAG
Source organism: Atractosteus spatula (assembly GCF_055471065.1). Lineage (NCBI taxonomy): Eukaryota > Metazoa > Chordata > Actinopteri > Semionotiformes > Lepisosteidae > Atractosteus > Atractosteus spatula. The sequence continues at coordinate 24,263,141 of NC_142709.1, read as the reverse complement.
TTACGAAACGGTCTAAATGAATGATATACTGAACGTATGTCTTCTTGATATATGTAACTCTTCGTAACTGATTGAATATATACCTTTTGTATTCTGATAACCCTCTCGATAAGATCTGTTAGGTTTATATGCATATTTTATGTATTAATAAATGTATTCTTGTGTATTAGTACCTGTGTGTGCACGTTGTTTGAGTTATATCGCATGGTTGGATTCTAAAGCCATTAAAAGAATCATTTTGTGATTTACGGCTACAATTAATAATTGTCCCCGTAAATGCCCAAACCCTACAGAACTGGTGCCTTCAGAGAGCACACTACAGTGGCGAGGTGGCCCACCATCTCCATCTGAGACCAGCTGTTTGCCCAGGCCGCCATCTGGAACTGGGCATCAAACATTTGCCATGGGATCTCCCCATTATAATAGCTCGGTCTCACCAGCGCAGGCTGGAGCAGGGGTGGCGGGCTGGACCCTGCTGGTCTGGCGTCTCTTTCCTGCCACATGGCCTGAGGCGACCCGGGAAAGGGCCCCCTTCCGCTGAGTAGGTCACCGTGGGGTAGCCCTGATAAGGGCTGTGGCCACTGGCAGTGCTGAGGGGTCGTCCCGGCCCCTGGCGGCTGCTGCTCGCCCCCAAAAGGTGCTTTAGGGGGTCACTTGGCTGCTGGGGGAACCGGCGCTTCTCCGAGTCCGACATCATCGGTCGTTCACTGTCCATCCTCCCGCTTCTAACACCAATGTAATGAATTTGGGTTAGTTGAGGACGAACACAAAGACTCAAACCTTTGGAGTTAAAAACTGCGCTTTATTTCTTCTACGTCACCACCCGCCAGCAGCACTCCTGCGCCCAGATGAGAGAGAAACACAAGACAAGCCCGCCAAGAGCGCGGGCCCGAGAGAGAGAGAGAGAGACAGAGAGAGAGAGACAGAGAGAGAGAGAGACACCAAGGGGTGCGGAACCAGGGAACTACTTACATGGAAAATGGGCGATCTCCCCAGACTGTACGCCTGTTTCACTGTAACCTGGATACCTCTTGGGGGATATCCTCTATATCCTCTTGGGGGGAATATCCTCTTGGGTGTAGTGGAATTTGCATCGTTTGGCAGGGCTATGATTCATACAAGTGGTGGTGGATTTGGAGACAAAATGTATTTACATTGGGTTGCTGTAAGTAGAGCACTAATAACCCCAAAACTCTACTTATTATTTTACAAGAGAATGCACCTGACAAGCTGGACAGTATGCTTCTAAAAACGCTTTACAGGATAACAACAAAAATAACAACAACAATTTACAAGTTCTGGGAGGAAAAATATGATCAATATTAACAATAATAATAAACTTTACTTTATATAGCACCTTTAAAGGTGGCTCCTCAAAGCGCTTTACAGGATAACAACTGATGAAACAACAGTGGCTGGGGGTTGAAAATACCTGTGAAACCGGTTTGTTCACAATATACTGTAGACACAGAGTGTTACACCAACACATTAGCATGTTAAAGCGATTCCATTGAGGAGCTGGGCGCGATAATTGTTTTGTTCCTTGATTTTCTGATCTGCAAGGCCATTTGGCTGCAGCGAATGTGAATTCTGTCTGGCATTGCCAGATTGTGAAAAAATAAAAGTATTTTAATCAAGATTCCCTTATAAAATTAACGTGAAACAAAACAAAAACTAAAAATAAGATACAATCTACAGACATTCACAACATAAACATATCTTGAAACATTTACATATATTGTTAAATTATTACTTTAGATATATACTTCAAGTTACTGAAACAGCCAGTTAATAAAATCGTTGCAATTTTGTTCTTGTTTGGAGGTGGGGATATTCTGACAACAATTGATTTAAAGACAATCTGCAATGAAATACAATATTACGCTGGGTAAACGTTCCGAGGTCAAATTCTTCCACGACGGGGGTACCGGAGTTGAACATTATTATGCAGAAGACAAAGATAACGATTTACGTTGCATTGCCAGATTGTGAATCAATAAAAATATTTAATTAAACACGGGTTTGCGATTTAAATGGAAATGGGGGTGACGGGAACTCTTAATGTAAATAAAAATAAAATAAATAAAACAGGTTTCGATAGTTAATAACCACTTTTTATGCGTGAAACACGGGTGATTTTTCTTCCTCCTGATCAATTTAGAAATCTGCATACGCTGTAAGATTTTTACTTCCTAATTAAACTTTTAAAATACGCATTTCGAATAGAAGCAGCATATGCTGTTTTCTTTCTGCTATGTAGAACAGATCAGCAAGTTTTTTTTTTCTCTAATCAGAGGAGTGTCAGATGGTGTCAGCCAATCACCATTCTGAAGCCTACCGTAATATCTGGTATAGGGACTCCCCAGAATTCTGTCGCATTTTCATTTTAGGAAATCATGAAATGCTCGGTTAAAAGCAAGGGAGATTGTCCGTTATAGTGGACATAAAAACAAGAGTTTGCTGCGGCGTAATTGGAAACCCAATTTTAACACAAATCGCCAGCGTTATATCCTAGAAGACACAGACCGGCGCCAGACCGGGAGAATGCCCGGAGCATAAAAGAAATTCAGACGAACTAGGGATTGGTGCAAAAGAAATAAAAAAAATCATTTATTCCTTTATCATATTGGCTAGCTAATGTCCTCTCTTTGCTAGTTACCTGTGGCTGTGTTTCTGCGTTGCGTAGCAACGAGTGCCAATATTCTCAGGCGGAGGAACGTACACAGCTTAATTTTTGTGTTAAATAATTTTTTTAAATTAAAATTCATTCTATACAGCAATCGCATATTTGGGGACCGTTTCATAAAACTTTGATGCTTAAAATGTTTAGGGAGAAATGGAAGACTGGTGTGTATTTTTTCTTTAAACTACCAAGACCAGCCATATACAGTACAGTTTACATACAGTAATATGTTTATGTTCCTAAATTAATATTGTTTATGACCTTCAGATGCATTATGCTCCTCTTCTTTTTATGCTCAGCTACTACAATTTCCCTTTAGTGGTAAAATTCCATATAAATATTCAATACTAAGCGGATTAAAACGTGCACAGTAAAGAGATTAAATGATTAAATCTTTTCACTAGCGACCAATGCACCACGAGTGCCCCTGTCGGTCATTTTGGCCAGCCAATCACTTACCGCGGTAGACTGCGTGGCTTGTGGGTAGTTTCCCGTGGTACGAGTTTGTACCGTGCATTTTGAATGGCTGCATCTGTACATTATTTTCATTTTTAAGCACTATCACTGAAAAAGAAAACAGCAGATTATAGTATTCCAAGTGATTCACCTTGTACTAAAATATTATTTCCTTACTTAACTAACAGTTTCATCAAGACACATCTCATTTCTTACAGTGACTTCTAGTATTTGCAATGTAACTTGGAAATATGTTCCATGCACCCACAACTTTGCACATAATACTCTCAATGGGGTTGGATGAGTGTTTACTGCATACATAAACCTATATTACCTCGGGAAAAAGAGCAACAGAAACATACAGTATGACTCATTGAACTGCTGTTTATAAATATCACAAAGAGTGAAAAATAATCAACAGAAATATACTTTTGGACATCATAATAAATAAATGGACAACAACAATTTTATTTCTAATAGAAAAGAATCCTTCTATTTATAAGAGGCACAACTCTTGTGATATGGTTTCATACAGCTTAAAGTTATACTAATACAAAGAGATGCATTTACAAATAGTCAAATAATTGGTTAACGCCAAGGTGTCAATCTCAGTACCAGGAGGGCCTAGTTCTTCTTGTTTTTTTGTTCCAAACTGAATAGTCTATTAAACAATTAAATTCAAGAAAAACAGGATGAAATGAAGGAAGTCACTTCAAACTTAAGGCGAGGGGTATGGCAAAGATGACTGTGGTGTTTTCTAGTTAATATACAATTATTTAGGCTCTGATATAATTCTTAAACTTAGCACGTGTAGATTTTACATAAAATGGATAGACTTCCAAATGCTGTAGAAGCAACTGAAACAATACGAAAAAGACACCATGAAAATGTGGGCAGACACCTGGAAAATGAAAATTAGGGTGGATATATGTGAAGTATTACATATAAATGTTAATTGTAACTCGATTTCAAATAGATCACCTAGAACTATAATGATTAACTAATTTATGTAGTGTTTTTTTTAAAGCCTTGCATGTAGGATGAGACCAACTTAATCCACCACTGAAGTGCAGTTCCCACCTGGGTGACCTGTGATAGCCACTATGTGTCAGTAGTCTCAAGTCACAGCAGATCATGTGGAGAAATGAGAAATCAATTCACAACTATATAAAAAGAAGAACTGTGTTAGAATAGTGTGATGTTAGAGTGGTATCACACTAGTTTGAGTTTTCTTACACTCATCTAATGTTATTCTGTTGAATGTTGTTTCCAGTCTTACAGCAGCTACAGATTAGGTGCCTCCTCACTCTCTCTGCTGTGCTACTTGGATCCTGTCATGCCTTGACATTATTTACATGATGTTCTCTATTACTCACATAGGACATCAGAGATTTGAAGTGGTGCTGCTGACATGGTCAGAACCTCATTGCAATGTGCTTCTACCATAGATACCTGTTACTGGTATTATTAATGTTTGCAGTTGAAGAGATGTTAAAATGTTAATTTTTGTTAGTCCTATTTCTTCTATTTTTGAAAATCAAGATAAATGAAAAATAGTTCACAAATATGTTTTTCCTTGGTTTTCAATTGTTAATGTTATGCTAATAGTACTATCATGTGATGACAAATACAATCTTCCAAAGGTCAAACAAACTCATATAAATACCTGATTTAAGTGTAATTTATTTGTTAACTATACATATTTTTTATAGTAGCACACTGAAAAGACTCCTTGGAAGATGACAGCCTCTAAAATACTTAAAAATAAAACCACCTTACTAGAAGGAATAACCAGTATGTCAATCATCTACTACTACATGTTTGAATATTGTATTATTTTTAATGTAATATTTATTTGTCCTGCTTGAATGTTTTTGCTCGAATGCAAAAAGTTCTGAGAAATCAGACTTGGGGATTTGTTCTTATTGCAAATAAACGCAAGCAAGTCCCAGTGCTGCAAGGCAGCAATGCTAACTACTGTGCCACTGTGCCCAGTACTATAACAAGGATATAAAAATTGTCATCTTAATTGTACCTGCTAACCTTAATTTTTATTTCAAAATATTCCTGTAAAGGAAATGAGCTCACTTTTAAATTGTATGATATTGATACTGTAACGCATACGGCCACCATTGATTGTGAGAGCCGGCTTACCAGAGCGGTGACGTCACCACCCTTCCCTGTGAATAGCAGGGCCAGCAGGTGCTGGGCTGAAGGGAGATCTCTCTTTAGTTCGAGAGGCTGAGTCCCTGTTGAGTGACGCTGGAGGCCCGGGTTCGAGTCCCCGACAGTGGGGGGCCGACCTGATGCGGCGATGGTGAGGGCGCCCACATGAACCCTGTAGCAGAAGCAGAAGCAGGCAGGATGAACAAACCGTGGCAGTCATTAGCAGATTCTGTCATGCACCGGCTGACTCTAAAAGAGACCGTATCCACTGGCAGCGCACATACGGAGCATGACCAACTTCCCGCTGGTAGAATTGGGGCGACTGTCCACTACTGCCGCCCAGTGGATGCCCCAGAGAGAAGATGCCCTCCCTGCCAGAGCCAGCCATCTATTTCCACACCCGCCAGTGCGGATGCGACCCGGTCGCTACGACGGGGAAGCACCTTGGGAAACCTATGAATCGCAGTTCCAGCTCGCGGCCCGGATGAATGGCTGGAGCCGGGCAGAGATAGCTGGCAACCTGGTGGCGGTGCTGGAAGGAGTTGCCTGCCAGGTGCTCCTGGATGTCCCGGAGGAGGACCAAGGAGAATACGCTGCACTGGCAGCAGCTCTCTGGCTGCGCTTCGGCGTGGAGGAGGCGCCCGGCCTGATGCGGGAGAGGCTGGACGCAGTGCGCCCTGCTGGCCGACTGAGGCGGTGACGGAGTAGTCCAGCGAGGGAAGAGGAGCCAGCCCATGCAGCTACCCCGCGGAACAGCCCTGCAGGCTTATTTTGCCAACGCTGCGGGAAGAGGGGACACCGAGCCCGGGACTGCCGGGCACCTGAACCTCGTACTCCTAGATCAGCGTCGGGAAACGGGAACGGGGCAGCTCAGTGCGGGGATGGCCGCCCTTGAACACCTCAACCCCCGCTCCGGAGAGCACTGTGAAGACTGGCGCCCCTCACGCCACCGTGGGGCAAGTCGGCTGTAGCCGGGAACTGTGCTTCCACTGCCGAATCGAGGACCAACCCTGCCTGGCCTTGCTTGACACCGGTTCATCGGTAACCTTACTCCGGCCGGGCATCCTCCCCGACACCGAGGGCACCAACCCCCCAGGATGCTTGCCTTCTGTCTGGGTACAGCGATGGTGCGCCACCCCTGCTACCTCGCACCCATCCAGGAGGACTGCATCCTGGGGCTGGACCTGCTGCAGTGAGTGGTTGCCAGTTTGGATGGCAAGAGTTGGTGTGGCAGGGAGATCTCTCTTTAGCTCAACTGGCTGGGTCCCTGTTGAATATGAGGTGACTTCAAATATTTAACTATATTAATAAAAAGTAGGAATTAAAATAAAAATAAAAGAAACTTTCTAAAAAGCAAAAATTGTACATCATCTATTGCATCTTATTAAAAAAAACAAGATAATACTTGGAATACAAAACTGTTGCCCGGACTGAGAGGATTTAAAACATGTTCTCCATTTTTTCACCAGTTTTAGCAGAGAAAAGGTAATCTAATGTCTTATATTTGGTATGCTTTAATATAATTATGCATTTTAAATGCAACTGAAACACATTATTCACCTATATCATCTTAAAATAAATAAAATGAATGAACTATATTTAATTTAATGGTAAAATTTACCAATCCTCATCTCCTGTTGGGATTTCTGTTACTCTTAATATTATTTAACACTTGTAAAAAAACCTGCATAAAGAAGGGTACCAATGATTATTGAATAAACTTTAAATATCAGTAATAACTGCTTAATTTAGTTATTGCTGTTGTGTTATGGAGTACATTTTGTAATAATTAAAAAAATGGTCACAGATAGTAATACATGGCCACAAAACAATCGGGTGATACATAACCACCACTTATTTCTTGTTTGCATTTATGATATTTTCACTTCTGTCATAGTCATGTTTTTGTTATAGATTTGTGAGAGGGTAGTGACTCCAGACAACAGGGTGATTGTTGTCTAGACCACATTCCCCAGAATGCTGTGGGGAATGGCCAGTGCCTTCTACCTGAATGGTTGGCCCAAGATAATTGGTCAGGCGACAATTTAAAAAGCAGGAAGTTGAGCCTTTCTGTGTCAGTCATTGTCTGCTATCTGAGGATAGAAGATTTTTTGCTATGCAACTGCATCTGAGAACATGAAGGAAGGATAACTCAGAATTTGAACTAGTGGAGCTGGAAAAATGAGTTTTCAGATTCTGAAAGTTTTGTAAAGAGTCTGTTTTGATAGACTATTTTGTGCTTTAATCTTAAGTTTCTTATTTGTATTGTCTTGTTCTTAACAATAGAAAATAGGTTAACTCTTATTTTTAATGCAGCCTAAAATACCACTGTTGATTAATCTTTAAATTAGCATTAAACCTATATATTTCAGGCCATGTATTGATGGCAGTCTATGGAGAGTTAAACCCCAAAGCTGATCTTTAACTCCTGAAAAACATAGAACAGCATCAAATGTAATGAAATGATACAGTATGTCTTGAGTTGGATGTTTTGAGTTTTTATATGGAGTGTAGTACGACTTCCCCTGTAAAACAAGGCAAATGATGTTCACAAATCATATTTAAGCCAAAATTATTATTATTTTTAGTAGTAGTAGTAGTAGTAGTAGTAGAAGGCTCCACGGCCAAAACATTGTGTTTTCTTTCTTCTCTTTTCAGCATGGAATAAACCTATTACTTGTTCCATAGTAGTAGTAGTAAAATGAAAATTTCTGTAAGAAGATTTTATCATCTCAACTGAAGGGGATCTCAGAGAACATAATGTAGCACAGGTGGGTGACACTGCTCAGCCAAGCTGCTGCTGTGTTAAACCAAGCATGGAGAAGGACAACAGCTCATGCTGAAATTCTAGCTGTGTGGACTGCTATTGAAGAAATACATTTTAAAAAAAGAAATTCTGCCTAAGTATTTCCTCAGATATGACTTATCTCATAAAGACATATTTCGAAAGCTGTTAAACTTATTATTCTCATATAATTCTCATTATCTTATAATGTGGTTGACTTCCAGTGCAATAGCATCATAAACTCACCCTGATTTCAAATTCAGTGATTTTACAATGATTACTTTATGTCACTTTAAGTCAAATGGACTAGAACTGTTTTTAATGAGCTTTTGATGCATCCAAAAGAATATTAGATTCTTTGACACTTAAAAGCAAGACATTTCTACAACATGGCTTGAAAATTCACCCCCAAACAACTAATTTTGCAACAACTTGGCATTAAAATACTAAAGGGAATACTTAAAAGGGATAATTTAGTGGTTAGTTCAATATGCATACAATTGTGTTCAAATGGTGAAATCTTTTGTATCTTGGCATTGTCAACCATGGAAAAAAAATCTACTGTATATCACAAGGCACAAATATAGTCAATTGTAGAGTAAGATGTTATGTCTACAGGATGATTTCCCTTGGGGTTTAAATATACATGCAGATTAGACAATTTCTCAGTGCTGTAGAAGCTAGGGATAGGAAATGTCTCCTTCAATCTTCAGGCATCTGATTCATGAAAGCATTCATATCTGCATAAAGAATGCCTTTGTTAACTCAAGATCAAGTCCAGTTTTCAGTTCATTTTCTGAATAGTTGACATCTGAATGCCCAAATCCGCATCTATTGCGACTCCCATAAGATGGCTGCCCATATCTGTACAGATCCATTACCATGTTTAACAGTTGGTAACAGGCTGTGTGGGTTGAAGGCTTCCTTTGGCTCCAAATGTAAACCCATCCAGATGTAAGAAAACAAATAAACAAGTACTTTCTTCCATTGCTCAGAAGACCAGATTTTTTGTTCATTACTCCAGGTTATGCACTGCTGCACATTTCCCTTGCTTACATGCAGTTTCCAAATGGCAGCCCTACCATAAATAACAGTTTTGTGTAACTCACCATATACTTTTTGTTGACACTGGGTGTTGGAGAAGTAGACTCAGTTCTGTGGTAATTTTTGAGGCTGTTGTTTTAAGTTATTTAGCAACTATCCGTCTATCTCTGTCAGTAATCTTTGATTTGCAACCAGCAAGTCTAGTATCCAGCAAGTATCCTGCCCTTGTTTGGCATATGCTGTTACAGTTTTTGACACTGTTCCTCGTGACACATTACATTTTTTTCTGGTTTCTGTGACTAATACAACAGGAGTTCAGACACCAACTATTGAGCTATTCCAAAATCTGTTAGATCTCTCATGTTGCTTTAGAAACTCACATATTAAAGTGTTGATTCTAAGATTTTAAAACACTTTAATAGCAGAAATATGTCAGTAATTAGTACTGAAATTAATATGAAACAAGGTGTGGAGTCCTTGTTAATTGTGATTTAGTTACTTCAAAGTATGAGTCCTTTTTCATAAGGTGTTTCCATTATTTTGTCTACCCCAGTATAAAAATAATGCCGAAAATGATTATGATTTAGAGCAGCTGAGTGAAAGTGGTTTGTTTCCCATGATCCCTCTACAATTTTAAGAACTTTCATTTAGTTGTGCACACAAACAACAATAGTGTGTTATGATAAAACTTGAATAAAAAATAAAAACTTATTGACAATCCAATATAAACCTATTAATCTAAATGCAACATCACACTTTTTACAGCTGTCAATTTAAGTCTGATGCATCTTACCAGTCATATTATTTTAATAATTATTTTTTTCTATTAATTCTGGAATATGCATTTAGAAATAAGCCTGTTTTATTGTTTTTCTTGATAGAATATCCAAAATTGTATAATTTGTATACTTCCATACATTTTAGCAGATATATATATATAACCACTACAGGGTCACAATTAGCATGAATGTTATCACAATACTATTACTGTGTAAACAGGAATAATTCCAATACTGTTACTGTGAAAACATTTTTTCTTGTTCCCCTAATAATCAACATGGCAGTCAATTGCTTATTTATTTGTGGAAACAAAAGAAATGCCGCCTGGGAATTGTGTTAAAATGAGCCTAGCAGTCCTGTGATGACAATGCAAGTCAGCAGTACTTTCCAGATTTCAATGTTAAACTCCTAGTTTTTGACTTTCATAGAACATTTTGTCACAATAAAAGCCTTTCCTGTATGGTGAAGACTTATCAAAATTATCGGTCTGGTGTCAGTTCTACTTTACAAAAAGTCAGTTCACGTTTTTCCCATGGTCTCTAGCAAGGTGGAAGCCAGTGCCTTTTATGGTTGATTACATTTTTTCTTTTTGATTTTCCTCTGGCATACGGTTGTAGAGATCACACTCTGTTATAGAAATATACCACAGAGATAGACAAATTGAGAAAAGGGGGTCTGGTGAGGTATCATCTAGGATCCATAGATAATAGAGAAGTACATACTGTAGATACTGTAAACATAAGGGTATATGCTATACAACATTTGAAAAATCTCACAATTCTGTTAATAGGAAAAAATAAACACAAAAGAAGATTTAAAACAGGTGGATTAATTGCCTGATACAAATACTGTACAAAATCAAACCTCATATATCAATATGAGGTGACTTCAAATATATAATATGAGGAAAATTTCAAATGATCTTATATGAACATTAAAAAACTCATAACTGTTGCTAAAATCTTCAAATATATTCTTAACTCAATATCATTTAGAGGTACATTTTTACACAATCTAGTTTCTTGCTGGAAAAATCAAAAGCAAACTTTTTGTACAAAGAAACTGAAATAGGTTGCCAAGGTAAGCATGCAGGGTCTATAGTGTCCCCAGGGGGTTTAAAATCTGCTATAGGCAGCAATATATTTTCTTCTTCACAACTGCCTTAGGGAGTGTACTCACAGAGGCTCAACTTGCACAACTGCATGGTTTATTAACTTCAAAGCAGAAATGCTATTTCAATGTTCTTGCTACATTGACAACCTTTGGCAAAAGCTTTAGTCTCGTATCATAACCAGTCCATTTATTTATTTATTTTAGATAGTACTGATCTCTTGGACCTCTTATCATTATTAATTTAAAATTAGTAGCTCACTCAACTATACATGTTATTATACTATCATTATGTGTGCTAGGCAGTAGCATAGCTATATTTATGTTAATATTTATGATTATACTGTAAAAAGTATTTGTGCTAATTATCCCAATTTCAGATTTTAAAATTAAGTGAGGAAACTTTAGACTTATAAAACTTTGCTGGTCTAAAATGTCACTACCTCAAACTTCCTAATTATTTTGCACAAAACTGGTCATAGTTAGTACTACAGATGCAGCCATTCAAAGTGCGCGTTACAGACACGTACCGCAGGTGGCGTCGCGCAGTGTGACGCAAGATGACGCGCGGCACCGCAGTACGTGATTGGTTGACCGACAGGGGCACTCGTGGTCCGTTGGTCTGTCGTAGAAAGACTTACAGTAAACGTCTTTGCTGTGCCCGTTGTAGATATTGAATTTTACCACTGAAGGGAAATCTTAGTAGCTGAGCATAAAAAGAATAGGAGCATACTGTAACGCGTGTGAAGGCCATAAACGATATTAATTTTGGAACATAAACATACTGTACAGTATATGGCTGGTCTTGGTACTTTAAAGAAAAAATACACACCAGTATTCCATTTCTCCCTAAACATTTTAAGCATCGAAGTCTTTAACTAAAGAGATACCAGAGTCAACAAGCATACTTTTAGAATTTGATTAAAAGGGAATATAATATTGAATCGCGTATCTAAAGAATTTAATAACGATATGATTATATTCGTGTACTGCGACAGGGCTGTGTAGGGCTGTTTCGCCTCTCTCTTCATGCGACTTCCCTTGTAGCCTGCTGGTCTACGTGCCCGCTTACCAACTCACGGGTTGTGTGTTCAAATCCTGCTGGTGCTGGACTTTTCTTTTAACAAACATTTCTTCGAAAAAAATAGAATAGCGATATTATGGACAATCAATTGACTTTTATATTTCAAAATATCACAACATGATCGATTCTAAGTCATTTTTGATAACAATGAATAGTCACCTTCTTCCCTTCTGACAACGGTCCCTGCTTCTGCTCCCTGCTTCTATTGTGTGTGTGTGTGTGAAATAGAGTAAATTTTTATAGAGAAATGGAGGCTGGACAGTATGCGATACAATATAAACATTTATATTGATTTAAACCACAAAACTATTCTCGATTGTATTTCTGAATGTTATGTTACACCTACAGTAGTTCACTGCTTTAAATACATCGAATTAAGAATGTTAGGTGTAGCACTTTAGATCTTTTTTTCTGAACCGGGGAAAATCTGATCATGTTTCTCTATAACAATAATAAAAAACTTTATTTTACATATCACCTTTAAAAGTGGCATCTGAAAGCAATACAGTAGATCGAAAAACAGTTAAAAGGGACCAAAGTAAATACCAGACAAACGCAAACGTGTTTTTAATAAAATGCTTTTATTCATTCAGCAGAGAGTGAGAGGGACATCCAGCAGAGAGAGACACACACAACGGTTTCCATTGACAAAAAGTAATTGTTTTTTTTACATTTTTTTATATGTTTTGTTTGTGGACAGACTGTCCACAAACGTGAGACTGTCTTTCTCAGACTTACATTCCCGAATGTCCCCCGCCCCTGTCAACAATCCTAGGAAGGCTAGGTGCCTTTTGCCGAAGTCGGGAGACATTAGAGGCTTGCCACACCCGGACTGTTAAACCAATGCATTAGCACGTCAAAGCCCATTGAGGACCCGGGCGCAATAATTGTTTTGTCCCTTGATTTACTGATCTGCATTAATTATGGAAATCGAGTTCCTGCACTGTGCAGACGACCTGGTCCCGCTGTCGCCCACAGAACAGAGGCTGCACCAGAACCTGGCACTGCTGGAGCAGCACTGTCAGACCTGGGCGCCGACAGTCAATCTGGACAAGACCAGAGTTATGGTTTTCTAGAAAAAAAGCCAGACCTCAGGGAAACAGGTACATATTCACACTTAACAACACATTAACACCTAACAACTGGAGCAGGGATGAATTAGGCCAGTACCCACTATTGTTAAACATACAGAAAAGGATATTAAAGTATTGAATATTAGTATTGGCTTTAGTATTAGCCATACAGAACATTAAAGTGCCCCTTTTCCATTCAGCGGGTGACTGAGCCGCTGTGTCCTATCTTCTGACAGTCGCCGTTGTCAATTGGAAGACAATGAACATTCTAGCTGTACATGTGAATATAGCATAAATACACCAAGGGATTGGGTGAGCTCCCATCACAAAAAAAACTGCGAACCTGCACTACAGCGACCACAGTACAGTATGGAGACCAAGACCTTTTACGGGAAGAGACGGGGTGCTTCTGCCGCCCCAGCTTCCAAAGAGTGAAGGGTAAGCAAATACAGCAGACTTCATCTGAAATACGCGATTACAGCGCATATTACAAGGTATTATTGCCGTTTTGAATTTTAAATTCAATTATAATTATTTCTTCGTAGCTTGTTCTTCAAGAAAACACCGCACAGGCGAAACGATCTTCGAAATCTACCACCAGGACAGTAAAAAAGAAAGCGGTAAGACGGAAAAAAAGAAAAGTTTATTTTGACGTCTGTTCCGCGACTGATGAATACTACTGTGTGACTTTATTTCTTACATGAATTATGTTATTTTGCCACAGGCCGTGGGTCTCCGCTCTCGGCCACTGGCCAGGGTGCCAACATGTAGAAGCAGCATCTGTGTGGAGACATTTCGGCAGCAGCGGGAGCAGTACGATGCATTACTGGGGAGGATTGGGAGGCTAGAGACACTCCTGAAAATGCAGAGGAAGGAGACAGTATGTTCCAGCAGTCAAACAGTTGAGCAGCTGTCTCCCGAAAAGTGCCTCTCCCCGCCGCGCAGGTTGCAATGCCTGGCGGAAGCTGTGCCCCCCGCAGAGCACACACCGCCTCAGGACACTCCATCCCGGCCTCTCCGCTCACCACCGCACAGGAATTTGTTGATGCTGTCCCCGCCGTCTATCTCCCCCCAGGAAGCACCGTTCACAGAGCGGAATTCACAGACGCCAGTGGGACGAATAATTCTCCCAGATATCCAACTGCTACCCATCACTCAGATGGAAGATGGAAGGGGGGTTGTACTTGCAGTGCATTGGCATAGACAGGAAAGCAAGAGCCGACCGCTATGACGCCCTCGTGTTTCGAAATCTTGTGACTTTTGAAATTTACTGGGGGTGGACCACGTCTGTAAATTTCGATGGGTCCAGAGGCAAAAGTCCCTTGCCTTGCAATCTCCAGGAAACCATTAGTCGCATGGTGAATCGGAGATTCTCAACCCTTACTTCGTGCGACTGGAAAAGAAATCGTGATCGGATCAACGAAATGCTTCGTACAAAGAGGCGCTCTTTTCCTCTAGTCTAACAGTCTGTCCACAAACAAAACATTCCTGTTAGACAAGAGGATTTGAAAAAAAACAATTTTGTCAATGGAAACCGTTGTGTGTGTCTCTCTCTGCTGGATGTCCCTCTCACTCTCTGCTGAATGAATAAAAGCATTTTATTAAAAACACGTTTGCGTTTGTCTGGTATTTACTTTGGTCCCTTTTAACTGTTTTTCGATCTACTGTATTGCTTTCAGATGCCACTTTTAAAGGTGATATGTAAAATAAAGTTTTTTATTATTGTTATAGAGAAACATGATCAGATTTTCCCCGGTTCAGAAAAAAAGATCTAAAGTGCTACACCTAACATTCTTAATTCGATGTATTTAAAGCAGTGAACTACTGTAGGTGTAACATAACATTCAGAAATACAATCGAGAATAGTTTTGTGGTGTTTGTTTAGATGAAACGTTCCTAAAACGTATAACGTAACAAAATTAAAGACGATTAAAATCTGTAATCTTTCCACTTGTACCGTATGTCATCGGAAAGTTTCTGCTTTGTGTAAGGATGGTATCAAAAAAGTAATCTTAAGTGGTGAGAAAGCTGTGCTCAATGTATTTAAGGGACTTAAAAGTAAAAGGAGATGCTTCATATTGCTTGACTAATTTTAAAAACTAAGTTATAAATGCAGACGCTCCCTCGGTGCCGCGCCGGGTGTAAATATCAAAATATACATTCGTCCCGGGCACAGGCCGAAGAGAGCCCGGCTGGGGTGCGCGGGGAAGGGCAGGACACTAGTGAAAGGCGGGGTTTAGGAAGGCGTACAGTCTGGGCAGGTATAGATTACACTTTTCTAAAATGTATTTGAGAAATAAAAATGATTACAATCTAATCCTTCCACGTTTGATCCCAAAATCCCAAGAAATATAAATCTAAACGGGTAGAAAGCTATGCTGAAAGTTTATTAAGATACCTAGAAGACAGAGATACTGTATCAATTTATGTTGCATTAGCCTGATTATGTTTAAAAAAACACATATAATTAAACAAGTGTTTGCGATTTAAATCAAAACATGATTTAAATCAATATAAATGTTTATATTGTATCGCATACTGTACAGCCTCCATTTCTCTATAAAAATTTACTCTATTACACACACACACACAATAGAAGCAGGAAGCAGAAGCAGGGACCGTTGTCAGAAGGGAAGAAGGTGACTATTCATTGTTATCAAAAATGACTTAGAATCGATCATGTTGTGGTATTTTGAAATATAAAAGTCAATTGATTGTCCATAATATCGCTATTCTATTTTTTCGAAGAAATGATTGTTAAAAGAAAAGTCCAGCACCAGCTGGATTTGAACACACAACCCGTGAGTTGGTAAGCAGGCACGTAGACCAGTAGGCTACAAGGGAAGTCACATGAAGAGAGAGGCGAAACAGCCCTACACAGCCCTGTCGCAATACACGAATATAATCATAACGTTATTAAATTCTTTAGATACGCGATTCCATATTATATTAGCAGAAAAGCTTAAAACTACCACTTTTTCACACGCTATTTCACATGCTAGTTAAATACTTCGATGCTTGAAATGTTTAGGGAGAAATGGAATACCGGTGTGTATTTTTCCTTTAAAGTACCGATTCCTGGAATCTGACTGGCTGACACCCTTCTGAAGTGGTTCCATAAAATCTGGTATACGGAAAAGAAAGCATTGATAAAAAAAGCCTGGATTCTCATGTATCTCATACAAGTATCTTTTAATACAGTCTTTGCTGTGCTCTTGAGGATCCTTGTAATATTTTGAGCTCTAGTTGAATGATAAATTTCACATTTTAAATCATTTTCGTAGTTAGAAATTATGAAACGCCCTGTTAAAAGCAAGGGAGTTTTTATGCCCGTTGAAGTAAAACAAAATGCCTGACAAAGTATGGCTTGGACAGATTCCAAGTGCTTGTACAAATGTGCTAAAGAAATTATACTTTGAGTATACAGCTTGTCCAAAGTCATTCATTATTAATACTATTAGTAATATCTTCGGTAAAGGTTTTGATGCATAAATATTTCTGATAAAGGTAGGTTGTGTACTTTTGTCCAACTGAGCAATCTTGCTTTCATAAAATATACCAACATTTTAATGACTGATGATTAACATGCTGTAATACACAGTTCAAAATTAAAAGCTCAAATGCTGTACATGAGAGGTTAAGCTCCCCCTGGCGGTTTTACAAGGTGACGCCGGATAGTTTCCGGCATGACGTCAAATGACGTCGATTAACCGCGTGATACCGCGTGATACCGCGACACGCCCACTGGGGTATGCCGCGAAATACCCCACCCATTTTGAATGGCTGCATCTGTATATCACTTGTGAAGAGGAAATAAAACCTGGTAATAATCCCTCCTTGGTCTCTAAAGATAAACAGAATCAATTTCAAAAGGTAAAGCTGATTTATTTTTTAAAAGAAATAGAAAACTAAAAAGGTCTAAACACCTATGAAAACTAATAAACAAATTCATCCTTCTGCTTCCTTATTCCATTCTGCAACACCAATGTGCTTCTCACTAAAGCCAAGAAATCAAATGCCATAAAGAAAGCATGATACAAACAGCATACTACTTATTTGGAACAGCCCTCTAATGTTATAGCTCTGTTTGGCTATTTTAGGAGTGAGGTCTGTCTGTAATATTTGTTCCTCAGTTCAAGTGAGTTAAACCACTGAAAGGCAGTGTTGTGTTCCAGGACCTCATCAATCCTGCGATGCAGATATGAGTTTATACACAGTATGTCATCTCATTCACATCTGCATTACTCATGCATAAAGTACACCCTACATGAAATATCCTCAAAGACTGTTATCATTGGGTCACAATGTAATGTTTCATTATAAGAAAGGACACCATCAATAATATGTGAATATACTGTATATAGACATTT
The DNA here is from genome assembly GCF_055471065.1 of Atractosteus spatula. Lineage (NCBI taxonomy): Eukaryota > Metazoa > Chordata > Actinopteri > Semionotiformes > Lepisosteidae > Atractosteus > Atractosteus spatula. Next base: position 24,245,590 of record NC_142709.1, on the reverse strand, counting down.
ATATCAGATTCATAAGCTAAAAGTATCAACCATAAAACAGAGCTGGACAAAATAATCGTATCAGTGATTTTGAGTAAAATATTATGCCATCCTCCTATTTACATGTCAGGTAATACATAAATGTCTCTTAGCAATCTAATATAACTTAATATATACCTTCTTAGCAATCTAATATAGGGCACATTAGGCAGTACTCCTCAAATCATTCTGGACAAACTGTTCACCATTTATGGAGTTCATCATAAATCCCAAAATATATTTTTCTTTTGCTGTTAGCGCAGTGGTTGGCATTGCTGCCTCCTAGTGCTGGAGACCTGGGTTCAGTTCTTGGGGTACAGTTTGTATGAGTGCAGTTTGTATGTTCTCTCCATGTTTGCATAGGTTTCTACTTACTTCCCAAAATCCAAAGTCATACTGGTAGGTGAAATGGCTTCTGGGCAAAGTGACTATGGTGTGACCATCTGCTTGTTTGTGTCTTTGTTTGCCCTGTGTTGCACTGGCATCCTGTCTTGAGTATATTTTGTCTTTCTCCAAGGCTCTGGCTCCCCCAGCAACTCCTGTATTGGATCAAGAGGTTAGAAAATGGTTGGAGGTCTGTTTATGCTACCAGCTTATTTCAGCATTTTACCTTTTAATTTTTGCTTACATTTATATTATCCTTAAAAGTCTTTAAACATTCAAGTTATGTTTAAAAGGTTTTTATGTATCATTTTGTAATTTAGCAAAATGGGACACTATAGTAATGGTTTTTGCAATGTGCTGTATATTCTTACTGTAAATGTATTCTAATCACAGAAATAAATTAAAATCCAGGTCAGAATTTACATATAATTGGAGACTTGTGTATTAGTGACAGGATTAATTTTGATATGTTGAGTCATATGTTAACATATGTGTCTCTGCACACTATTATCTGCAGCTGTTTGTTGGCCCACTTTAGCATCTACTAGCTGTAAACTGCATTCAAGGAAGATGTATGTCAGGTTGTTTTGCTATCATTTTGGCCTCATGAAACTCTCTGATAAGATTCATGTGGACAAAGAAGAACCACAGTCTTTTGTGGTTTGAAAATAATGTCATATGTACAGTTGAAACTGTTCATATGTGCTGAGAGTTTTTTTGCTACCAGTGTCAGACCAATGCTAATACTTTATACCATGCCAGTAGTATAAAGCAACACCTTTCGTCAAACTTTTGACAGGTACCACGCCCCCTTTTCCAGCCAATGGTCGTCCGCGGTGGTTGGCTGTCCCGCCCCCTTGCCAGCCAATGTCGTGTTGTTATGTGTGCATGTCCCGCCCCCTCAGGAGCCAATGGTGTGGGTCGGAACTCCCGCCTCCCCCCCGGCCGGTCGGCCCGGCGCCTCAGGGTCCCAAAGCCCCCAGACGGCGCATCCCTCGCTTTAGGTGTGTGCAAGTGTGTATTGGTTTGGAAGGGGACCATGTCTGCCGCGGGGTTGAGTGCGCTCTATTATAACCCTAGGAAATCGGGCAGTTACGGCGGCGCGGGGAGTCTGGTGCGGGCCGCGAGATCCCGGGGTGTGAGCGGCGCCAGCCGCGGCCGGGTGGTCGAGTGGTTGTCCGGCCAGGCTGCTTATACGCTGCACAAGCCGTGTCTCAAAAGCAGCAGGGTTGTAAGCACACACACACCGACTGCGTAAAGTCTCGCGGAAAGAATTTGCAGGACAAACACCATGTGAAATGTGAACCGCTTTATTTCAACAGTGGGTTTTCAAACACAGAAACAGCGCAGCAGCGCTTTTCACATGCGTTACCGACTCCTGTTTGCATTCAACAATTAAATGTTGGTGCGGAAAATTAGTTCGGTACGCGTAACCACCACCCCCACACTGCTGAGAAACTTTGCGGCATCTGAAAAAGCATTCATAACCCTCTTCCGCTCCCCGTGTCTAAAGCCATGCGAACCACACTGGGCGATCCGATCTAGCAGGGCAAAAAAATTTGCCTGCGTAACCAGCGGGATGGTGTTACCACAGGTTCTGTGCAAAACACGCTGTATTTTGGAATACACACTGTAGAACCCCCTGTAATAATTTCACTCAAGTTCTCGACATACACATCTATCTCTTTAACAAATTTAAGGACATTAGCATTCGACTCTTTGTTTTGCATATCAAGCTTTGTAGAGAGAAGCGTGTAAAGCACTCTTAGTAAGAATTCAGACGTATACATTCGAAATTCTTCATTCTTCGGACGATGGCACACCCGGGTCTGTAAAACAGAGTGAAACCTGCATTCACATTTTACATAGATCTTTTTTTTTTGCGTCTGTAAAAATAAGAATAGTGTTTCTTTTGCAACTCATCAAAAGTCACGTCTACTAATTTTTCATCCAGCTGTTCAAGGGTGGCGTGTACATGCTCGTATGGGGAGCGGTCCTCAATTATATTTTTTAGCAACTGTTTTATGCACCGCTCAGTGTCATTTGTAATGGTGTACGAACCCAGACACCGGGCGGTGTACAGAACAGCCGATAAAATTCGGGCTAAACTGAGAGACTTATAAATTTCTAAAGCGGCAAACGTCACGTCTTCACACCCATCTGCGCAGCCGGCAGACAGGCATGTGTGACCCCGCTGCCCGGGGTGGTCAATCAAACAGGCCGGGCAGTCATCAACCAGGACCCCCTTTAAACAGTGTTTGAAGATGGAATAAACTACTGCTTTCACAATCTGGGGCATAACATCGGGCTCATTAGGGACAGGGGCATCAGCTTTATTAACATTTGGGCGAACACACAAGCATAGACACGAGACATTCACATGTGTCGGTAGGCTGAAGATTGACCCGTCCACATCCTCTTTATTCTATTAAAGGAAAAAGAAAAGGAAGGCTTAACAAAATAGACATGCTTTGCACCTAAAATATCGAGCATTTAATACACTTTTGAGCTAAGGTTTTTCGTTAATATTTACCATTTGTAGCGTGGTATCATCGCTAGCACCCGGCTGTTCTTCAACATCTGGTACCCCAGCTGAACTCACACCCCCACTGATGTCACAGGGCGCAGAGGGTGGGGTCGGGTTTTGCTAAAAAGAAGACCAAGTATTAAAATGACATACGCTAAGCACCGATACAACAATTCCACGAGCAGAAAAAAATATTTTAGCCGCCTACCTCTTCACTTTGTAGAGTAGCGGACCCCGTTGTTTCGCCACACAAAGAAGCCATCTCAGCAGCTCCGCGGTGTCTGACAGCACCAAGCACGCACTGCGGCCCGGTCAGGTCGGAGCGTTTAAGAATATGCGCCAATGGTGTAACACGCCTACATAACACAAGACATTTTTCAATTGGTTGTGATGACCCCCCTGATTTATCGAGAGCGAAAAGTATTCGCTTATCAGTTTATAAGTTTTAAAGTATTAACACACAACGCAAACACAAATGATGTGTTTCACCCGAAAATAAATTTTAAACACGCGGGGTTGGTCTTAAAGTTTTTAAAATAACATAATAAGACACAGTTTATTTTTAATAACACATTCGCAACAGCTTTTTCGAAAGTTTGGGATAAATTTCCACACAGCGCCAGCATAAAAGTCTTTAAGGTGTTAACAGACAACAAATGGTGGGGTGTTGTTCTTCAGACTTTAACGGATTGTTCTTAAAGTTTTAAAATTGTTTCCCTGTAGAGATGATTTGTGATGATATTGGAGACGGGGTGTGGGGGTGGGGGGTTAGTTACAGGCTCTGGAATGCAGAGTGGGGGGTGCTAAAATTGACATCAGGGAAAGTTTACAAACATTTTAAATTCATGTAAAGTTTTCTAATTTACAAGCACCACATGTATTTCACGCAAAAATGTTCATAACAGCGCAGCGCGAAAAAATAAAACCTCAAAACGTCAAGCTTGGTTTGTGAACACGTCCCTATAAAGAACAGATACATAATAAAAAACATTTTGCTTGATAATATTCTTAGCGGTCTGTTGGCGAATCAAACAAAGACACCGTGGTACATTTCGCCACGTTTTAACAGCTATGAAATTTTAGACACCGTTGTATGCCTTAAAATAATATAGATTTTAACATTATAACGGTCTAAAACGTTTTCTAAAATGTTTCTTAAAATAATTTCTACAGACCAGTACGTGCACCCCCAACGATACCTAAGATTAATGGTTTTATGGGGGGCCATGTGTGTTTCTTAGAAGAGAATGTTTAGCGGATTGAGTATAAGTACCAGCGGTTTAACAGATGAAGTTTTAGCTGCATTCCAATTCCTACAGTCTCACGTTATCGCCTAACTCGTCAGAATGGATCACGCCGATCAATTACAACAGTCTGAAGATAGTCTATTTACAGACTTAACACTGTTCGACTTGATAGACGAAGACGAGGATTCCACGAATTTCAGCGGTATGTATATCTGGCTTATTGTGAGACAATTACAACGTCACGGTGCATGTCTCGTGTTAGCTATAGTTACAAAATGTTGTATAATATTTGTATACTAGGCAATATTGAATGATTATAACGGAATTACCGGGGATTGGTGCCGTAATGTGGTCGTGACTGTGTGTATCCATTCATTTCCATTAGCCCCGAAAACCACAGCTGTAAAAAGACCAGTTACGGCACAGCACAACACTGGTGAGTAATTACGACAATGTTTTGAATAACGCTTTACGACCATGTGAGTCTTAAAGACACAGGGGTATATACTCCACACCAAAACTCGTATGTGTCTATTCCACAGACGCGGGCGAAGGGACAAGTCGCCACACATTTAAAAAACCTCGTTTGGGGTTTGCATTACCAACCCAAAACCTTGTGGAGACACAGGCAGATGTTCACGGCACACCAGACGGTGCGGGGGATATTATCAGAGCGCCTGAGAGAAGAGGTCGGTATTATATAAAACATTCTTTTAGCATGGCCATTTAAACGTGTCTATAATAAAAATACCAACCGTTTTTCTATTTTTTCACTAATGGTATTTTCCCACGCCGTGCAGACCCCGGACCTTCAAAAAATAAACTGCGACGAGCCAACAAGTTAACTGGGGCAACGAGCTCAAAACGTCTGAAATCAACAAGCAAAGGTTAATATAATTTAAGCGTGGTCAAGATGTGTTATGATCCACTTACAGTAAACGTTACTTCTTTTGTTAGGATGTTAATTTGCTGAAAGATCCTACCACGCGTAGTTTTCTGTTTGGGAGTGTTAAAAAACCTTATTTAAAACTGCCTAGCTTTTAAAGTTTAAAGCGACTGGTGTGTGCGAGGGTCTACAGGCCGTTAGCACGCCGCTTGACCCAGTAGCACCACCACAGCCGTCAAGGAAACCGGTGTAACAACATGTCCGGGTAACTTGTTCCATTCACCCACAGCCCTATGTGTAAGGATGCGCCACATGTGTGGCGTTTTTATCATAGTTATCGTAGTTTTCTGACTTTGACAGTTTAGATTTCATTGATTGTTGTGTTGAAAAGTCTTTTATTTTTATCACAGCGTAGTTTTCAGATTTTGAGATGTGGAGCATTGGCGTGGTAATAAAAAGTCTTATTTTTTCACACAGCAGCTGTATCGACGCGCGGCGAAACAAATGTGGCGGAAACGTCGGACCCTTAGGTGGTGACTGCATCGGAGACGGCTGTTAAGACGCTGACCAAAGCCAGACGTGTCAAGCCTTCGGAGCGAAATCATAACGCGCCTAAAGACTTGGTGCTTGGTGATTTGGGGTACTCAGTGCGGCATATTGCAGACTTGGTATCAAAGGTGGGCACTAATGAGGTGGATAAAAAGCGGTGTTTAGAGAATCTAAGAACCGCTTTAGCATGTGCACATGCAGTGTTTCCAAAAACGATCCAGGTTTACGCCGCTAGCCTCTTAGACGTTTTTTCTAAAGAGGATGTCAATCTAACCTCTGGATTTCACTACCTCGTAATGCTATTTCAGGGAGCATTGGTGCAAATCCCCGGTGATAAATGACTAAACATGCGGTCTAAAAAGTGCTTAAAAGACCGACCGCTTGCCAACCGCAAGCTTTTGTACATAAATAAAAGAATTAAACTGGCAAAAGCATGTTTGTTGCGTCGTCAAAGATTCAGAGCGAGGCATCAGATTTCCCAAGGGTCGCCCGAGCCACGCAATGAAAATGCAGTGGTAGAAAATAACTTAAGACCCGAGGTTGTTGTAGCAGAACAGGATGGTGGTAACCCAGAACCGGTTGTACTGAACGATCTGAATCAGGTTGGTGGCGGTGCCGGGGCGAATAGAGACCCCATAGTTTTCCTGGAGCGTATACGTAGTTATAACAGGTCTTATAATAATTTTAGAGCAACAGAGCACCATGAAGAATTTAGTTTTGTTAATCTCGACAGAATAACCTCGTATGTACAGGCTATAGACGCTGTGCATGGTGCAGTCCAGAGAATATTGGATGAACTTTCTCCAAATTATGATTTTGTACAGCTGCGTTTGACTGCGGGTGGTTTTAACAAACCCTTGTTCTCACGCAGGAGACACCCCGGAGAATTAAATGCTGCCGATTTTTTAAGCCACATCTCAGACCTCTTACAGAGCCACACAGAGGTTCTCACCGATGACACCCTCCGCTTAGTGGTGACGATAGCTAGGAATATGCAGGGGGGTGCCCGCCGAAGATTTAAATCCGTTCTGTACAGCCGGGTAATTGCGCAGAAAAAAGCGCACCTTATCGACTTACATTACACGGGCGGTAATCTGTGTTTCGCCGGGAGTGTGTACGGTTTGTTGAATGAGGGTTGTACCGATGGGGAAATGTTACAGGGCGCTAAACGAATGCACAAAGAGTTGGGTTTTCCAGAGAATCGGAAAATTAGTTTGTCAGACATTACCGCTTTTGAAAAACATTTAAAGGTGGTCATTAAAATTTTGTACCACGACCAGGGTGATTGGAAATATTTTACAACGGGACCCACACCACCAAATTCTAAAATACTTTTTGTTCTACTGCATGAAGAGCATTTTTATGGGGTTTTAAATATTAAAGCTTTTGTGGGGGCGGCGTATTTTTGCACTAACTGCCACGCGGCGTATAGCCACAAGAGCGCACACGCCTGTGTTAAAGCTTGTAAAACCTGTTTAGATCCCCAGTGTTGCGAAATTGATGCTGAAATTCAGAATTGCCCGTCCTGTAAGGTCTTTTGTTGTAGCTCTCAGTGTTTGGCGAGACACTTGCGGAATGCGGCGACGGGTGTGAGTAAGTGTGAGCGCAGGGTCTTTTGTGAGAAATGTGGGGTTTATAATCTTGCAAGTCACAAATGTAAAGAGAAACTGTGCATGCGTTGTAACAACGTGATCGACACCCCTGACACACATTTGTGCTACATACCGCCTTTGGACAACCCCAAAATTTCAAACAAGTACATTTTTTTCAACTTTGAATGCATGCAAGAAACGGGGACACACATACCAAATTACGTCCACGCCCTTCATATTGACAATAAACGCATCTGGGAATTTTATGGTGAAACTTGTCTAAAGGATTTTGTGTGTAAATTTATCGATAGACGTTTCAAAAACCATACGTTCATATCGCACAATGGCAAGGGATATGACAATTACCTAGTGATCAGACAGTTGTTAGCTGAAAAGATGGACGTTGAACTAATTAATCAGGGTGGTAAGATAATGTGTATGACCGTAAAAGCTCTGAACATCCGATTTATCGATTCTTTAAACTTTCTGCCTATGAAATTAAGCAAACTGCCGGCCGCCATGGGGTTCCCCGGGTGTAAGGGTCATTTTCCACACTTGATGACCACTTCAGAAAACCAAAATTATGTCGGACCGATGCCTCCGCCTGAACTTTACGGCGTTAACTACATGCTGCTGAGCGAGAAAGCCGAGTTTTTGGTTTGGTATGAAGAATGCAGGGGAAGTGTGTTTAACTTACAGAGAGAGTTGAAACGTTACTGCCAGTTGGATGTGGCAATTCTAAGAGAAGGCTGTATCAGGTTTCGGGACGAGGTCATGAATATGACCAGACAGAAACGCGTGACTGAGTCAGGGGCCGCCTGCGTTGTCTGCATCGACCCCTTTCAGTTTGTGACCATCGCTAGTGTCTGCATGGCCATGTTCAGACTTATGTTTTTACAGGAAGAGACGATTGCGTTGCTACCCCATGACAATTACCACCGCCAGCAAAAACGATTTTCTACACCCAGCATTCAATGGCTTATGTACATCGAACACACAGAGCGCGTTAAAATCCAACACGCGTTAACCACGGCCGGTGAGTTCAAGGTTGGCCCATATTTTCTGGATGGTTATGCTGTAATTGACGGAGTGCAGACAGCCTTTGAGTTCAACGGTTGCTTTTTTCACGGTTGTAGAGTTTGTTATTGTGAAAACGATTTTAATCAGCTGACAAACGCTACTTTTGGTTGGTTGTACAGAAAGACGATGGTGAAAATTAATTTTCTCAAAATGAGAGGTTTTAACGTGCGTGTTTTGTGGGAGCACGGGTTCAGAGACACGCTTGTTAAAAATGGGGGTTTGGCTAAATTTCTAACAGCCGCGCAATTACCAGAGCCTCTGCAACCTCGCGAGTCGCTTTTTGGGGGGAGAACAAATGCGATTTGTTTGCATTACACAGCGCAGCCCGGTGAAAAAATTCATTACTATGATTTCACCAGTCTGTATCCGTTTGTGAACAAAACTAAAAAATACCCACTGGGGCACCCCCGAATAATATATAACAACTTTGGAGATTTAAAACGGTATTTTGGTTTAGCAAAGGTGAAAGTTTACCCACCCAGACGTTTGTACTTTCCAGTTCTTCCAACCAAAATTGACAAAAAACTGTTTTTCACACTGTGTCGTACGTGTGCTGAAACAAAACAGACCACCCGATGTGAGCACGGTGATGAAGATCGCGCCTTGACTGGTGTCTGGTGCACCCCCGAATTACAGAAGGCCTTAGATCTGGGGTATAGAGTGTGTAAAATTTACGAAATTTGGCATTTCAAAAAGGCCTCACACGATCTTTTTACCGACTACATCAAACTGCATCTGAAAGGGAAGCAGGAAGCTTCGGGGTTTCCAGAGTGGTGTACAGATGTCGCGAAACAACAAAGATATATCAGCGAATATTATGAAAAAGAGGGTGTCCGGCTGGACCCCGGCAACATTAAAAAGAATCCGGCCAAAAGACAGCTTTCAAAAATTGCCTTGAACAGTTTGTGGGGCAAGTATGGGCAAAGAGACAATTTACCACAGACCACCATTGTGAGAAACCCCGATGAATTGTTCAGGTACTTATTTACGCCATATCATGAGCTGTCAGCCTGTGAGTTTATCGATGAAAACACAGCCTGTGTTACGTGGAAACACACTAAACACCACTATACGGGCCATTCAAACACTAACATTTTCATCGCTAGCTTTACAACCGCCTATGCCCGCTTGGAGTTATACAATCTGCTAAATGCTTTGCAAGGCCGTTGTCTGTACCACGACACAGATTCCGTTATCTTTGTGAGCCGGGAGGGTGAGTGGAATCCGGAACTGGGCGACTACTTGGGTGAGCTGACCAGCGAAATCGCTGCTGGTCAACACATCACCGAGTTTGTGTCAACAGGACCCAAGTCGTACGGGTACAAACTGTCTGGAGGGAAAGCCTGTTTAAAGGTAAAAGGCATTACGCTCAATGTGAACAATTGTGAAAAAGTTAACTTTGAGAGTCTGCGGGACTTGGTTTTTGACTATGGCGTTAACCCTTATGCAGAGTGCCGGGAATTTAAACACATTTCTATTCAACAGCCGATGAAGGATTGGCGCATTGAGACCCGGACCTTAAAGAAAACCCAGAAGGTGGTGTACGACAAGCGGGTGCTGCAAGAAAATTTGACATCGTTGCCCTACGGATATTAACACGATGGATGTCAGGTTAAAACACCCTTTTTCGTGCATTTTGTCTGGACCCTCGAATTGCGGTAAAAGTTATTTTATAAAACAGCTCTTGGAGAGCGGTGATACCGTTATGACTCGTAAACCCAAAAACATAGTCTGGTGTTACAGCTGCTGGCAACCTCTATACGACGAGTTGCTTGTGAAATTTCCATACATTCAGTTTATAGAAGGACTACCGACGTCGTTTTCCGACGACCAGCTACTGCCGCCGGGTAGAGTAAATTTGATTATAGTTGATGATTTGATGGAGTCTGCGTGTGAAAATAATGAGATAGAAAAAGCTTTTACCAAATACGTACACCACCGAAACCTCAGCATCATGTATATCGTCCAAAATGTGTTTTGTCAAGGCCGGAAAAGTAGAACCATCGCGTTAAATACAAAGTACATGGTGCTGTTTAAAAACCCTAGAGATAAACTACAGATTACAACCTTGTCCTGGCAGATGTACCCCGGTAAAGCCAAATTTTTTTTGGAAGCGTTCGATGATGCTACTAAAAAAACTTTTGGTTACTTGTTGGTGGATTTAAATGCAGACACACCAGATGACTATCGCTTGCGAACAGGTCTTTTCCCCCCAGATGTACCCACGGCTTATGTATTTAAAAAATCTAAAAGTCGGTGATCTCACAACCACAGACTCAGTCGAAAAAACACGTTCGGGGCGTCGTCATGTCTTCACGCGTTCGGAGAAGCCTGACTCTCTTAAATTTTCTGGTAAAAGCCGCCCCCAAGCAGCGGAAAGCTATTCTCTGCGGAGCTACAAATGATCTTGTACAGGCCATAGCTGAAATCGCCTTGAATACCTTGAAAGGGAACATACCGTTATCTGCTAAGCAGTTTGGGACCCTGAAGAGAAAGCGTAAGCTTATAAAGACTTTGAGTCGAAAGGGTCTTTCTCTTAAAAGAAAGAGACTCTTGGTGAACCAGTCTGGTGGTTTTATCGGGACCCTGTTGAGTATTGCAGTACCACTGATTACAGGGCTTCTACAACGTCAATAATGGAGCACGCTGAAAAAATGTACCTGGTACCTCAGAAACAGCTCGATCGGCTCCGAGAGCGGTCTGGGTTCGAAAGCGATGTAAGAAAAATAACAGCCCGTCGGTTGGATGATGAAATGCGTGACATTCTGCAGAACGCGCATCTGGCCGAATATGAAAAAGTGAAATTGTACAGCCAGGTGTTACAACGGTATTTGACATTAGTACGCCAGGAGACTTCCGAAAAGGGGACTTTAACCGTTGTACTACCGGAAAATGCACCCACCGAACTATCATGCACATTAGCACAACCGCCGTCATCGAGCGTGGCTGACTTTGGGTATATTTTGGACAGCGTGTCTCACCGGTTCCGGAGAAATGCCGAGATATTGTTAAAGACCATGGCCCGCAATGAACCATTAATAGCCTGGAATGAAAAAGGGGAATTTGTGTACAAGGGGGCACCCGTTGAGGGCTCTCACATGATTGATCTTGTCAGGGCTCTCACGCAGCAGCAAGCAGTTGCTGTCGGTAAGAAGCCAAAAGGTTGGGATGTGTTCATGGAGGCTATGGCAGAAATCAACGTGCCGGGCACCCTGCTAGCCAACGCTGGTAACCGAGAGCTACTTGAAAAACTCAAGGCTGCCCCGCCGGGGTGTGCAGCGTCGGTCAAAACTTTAAAACAACCGGTAGAGTTGTCGACAGTCGACCCGGTCTCTAAGATAACCGCTGAAAGGAGACGCTCGTTAATACCTAGACCCACATGGTTGTCTTTGTAACATTTTTTCTCTGGGTATGTGTGTTTGTGTTAAATGACTTGAAATGTATATTAAAAAACGTGCGCAATATGTTTAAAAATGGTTTGTCTGTAACATGTATTAAAAAAAGCTTGAGCGCTATAACAGCGAATGTATAATAAAATATTGTGTTGATTTTCAATCATGTTTTGTGTTCTTTTTAAATAATAACCACACAGACGTCGAAATGGTTCGATTTCATTTTTATTTTAGACGATCAATTAACATTTATGACATGTTTTAAATTGTCGTAAACACCCGCATAATTGAACATTCGTATTTTCAAAGGGCTTGAAAGGGTACAGGGGTCTCCGTCTCACACGACGTCGGTTTTTCAGAAACATTTCCACCATGCGGTCATTCTGGATTGCATTCGTAGAATAAAGTTCTAAAATGTTTCTAAAAGATAAACCTTTACATCTATGGTATAGAAAAAAGACGCAATGTAGACCGCAGGTCACTGCAAAAGAATCTTGCAATTGTCTGTTGTTGTAAAATATGGAGTTAGTATTTCTGTTTAAGAAATCAATAATGTTCTTGGGAAAGAAAAAAGGCTTCGGGTGAAAATCCGTAGGAGTCGAAAAATTCTGCGCCCTCGTCGTCGGGTAAGTAAATAGCCAGCCAGTGTTCACCGGGGCGGTCGTGTGGGTGAGTATTAACTATTAAACACAACGGGCGCCGCGCCAGTCTCTCGCGTGGTAGGGCATCACTGGGGAACACGCCTAGAAAACTGTCTCGGGTGTAGCGGTCTCGGGTTAGAATGTCTTCCAGCTGTTTGGTGTTCATCTTTATGTGCAGGTTGTGTGGCCGCCCGTGCTTTTTAGCTGAAGTCGTAAATGACTTGACGTCTCATATCCAGCTCTATCACGTTGTCGAACAGCGCGTACACAACCATGTTAACTGTAGTGGGTAGCGGTAGCGCGAAGCGTATTTCATCTCTCAGATTACCCGTTTTGATAAGTGAATAATGTCCTGTGCACTCGTCGTCGGGGCTGAGGTTGAAAGCGAACAATGTGTAACCGCGCGCGTACTCCTCGCGGTCCACCAGAAGTGGTTTGTCTTTCAGACGCTTCCCGGCTGTTTCCACCAGATTAAAATATTCACGGACGCAATGTCCATTCTGGAAGTCTGGTTGAAGCGGTTTAGTGGGGATTTGTTCACCGTCCGCGTAGAGAGCCAGAAAGTTAACGTTGTAGTGTTTAAAATTGAAGGGATTTTGGGTAAAACTGCCGCTGAATGCCGCGTTATCCACAAACCCCAAAATGACCACTTTGGGTAACTGTCCGAGAAAGAGGTTTTCTTGGTTACACACACGGCTCCCTGCAGGCAGGCTGAAGACTTTCATCTGAACGCGGTCTATGGGGTATTTAGCGTTGGCCGTCAGGAGTGCTTCGGCGTGTCCCAGCCTGACCCCGGGTGACACTCTGACTCTTTTCACAAACAAAGATGCAGAGAGTACGCTCAGTTTGTGTTCTCCGGCGTTGTTCATTAAGCAGAAAGCATCTCTGTTTCGCGTGAGTTTTATTTTCAGGTCTACGCCATTCAGTAGTAGTTTGTCCTGAAAAAACAGGTCGGCGTGAATGTGACCCAGGAGCTCCAGTTTTCGGCTTTGCGTCGTGTATGATGCTCTTTTTCGGAACCCCTGATTGGGACCATCCAAAATTGTGGACTCGTGTTCCCCGGCTGTGTCTTTGTAAAAGAGCCCTGTTGAATACTGCGTCTTCAGCGTCTCTTCACTGTAGTTCAGGACCGACTCTATAAAGGCTCTGTAAGGATAGCAGTTGTTGCTCTGGCTGATCAATCGGTCTCCTACGGTGATGTCAACCTGGCTGAAGATGGCTGCAATGGGGTAGTTCACCAGGCTCACACGGGCTGCCGCATCAATGTCCCGACCGTCTGCTTCCGTTATTTTACAGGTCAAATAGAGCAGGGTGTTGTTTAAATCTAAATAATCTTCTCCGTTGCCTGCGACGTAGAACTCCAGAGGTGCGTTTTCCGTTAGGGCCGTGAGGGGTGGAACTTCTATGTAAAAACTTTTCTCGACGCTTGTTTGGGTAGGTGCTAATTGAAATATGTCCAGCTCCGACTTGGCGCATTCTGCAGACCCGCCGTGAACAAAAGCCATGTTTAAAATATGTCTCGTTTCGTGTCTCGTTGATTGCGGTGTGTCACGCTCTTCTTGGTCAACCTGAAGCTTTTATGAGTTGCCTGTCTGCGCTTAGCCGTTCTTTTATCAGGTTTCGGCGGCCCCCGACGGTACGATGATGATGTCTGTCTTTTTCTCTTGACACCCCTGCGGATGTATGCTAGACCCGAACCTTCCTGCTGATGTGCAGCCACCTTAGACATGACCGCGCTTGTAACGTTGCCCACCACGTCTTTGGCGATGTTTTTAGCTGCCGATGCCATGTGCGGCTTAGCTATTTCAAACCCGCGTTTCAGAAAAGGCACGGCTTTTCTAAATAGCGCTCTGAAAATACCCCCGATACCAGCGCCGTACTGAACCGGTAGCCCTGAAAATCCTGGTAATCCATAACCAGCCTGTTGTTTGTAGTAGTGCGTATACAAAGAAGGATCCCCGTAGCTCTTGATGACCGTCATCCTTTTAGATGTTTGTCGCTTTCACAGGTCTGAAATGCAGCTTGACGATGACCTTTCCAAAAGCAAATGACACGTGTTCGTTTTGATCCGTCTTTATTTCAATAGTGATGTTAAAATGGTCGATGCTCACCGGCACGTAATGGGGTTTGTCGTACAATACTGTGACGAATTCACCATCCACGCCTCTGAAGGGCACACAACGCAAAAGCGGTGCGTAGACGTCGCCTATTAACTGGTGTTCTATGATATCGGTGTATATATACATGGTGTTAAATCCACCAGTCATATCGACGGGGTGCGGTGATTTTACACCCGCGACACCCGAATTGAAACCCAACATCCGCACTAGGCGATTACCCACCGTTTATCACTAACAATCCTTACCGACCGGCTAATGGGGTTGTATTTAAGACTTACAGCCGTTAACTTGGATTTTTCAGCAGCCCGTTTCATTTCATGCAAGAGCTGCTCGATGTTGCCGTAGTACCCTCTCGGTAAGGTACAGGTCCAGATAGTCTTGAGCTCCTCGCTGATGAACAGAAAAACTTCGTCTTCATCAAAAGTGTTTAGTGTATGCGGATAGTGCAGCTCGACCAGGCCCATTTCCCAGCCCCCGTCCAGGTCAATCGCCTTTGCCAGATGCTCTGTGAAGCACGCGTTAGTGTTCTTTGGAAACATCTTTGAGGATTAATTACTGGCCAGCGTCACATAGAAACCATTGGGGTTCATTTTTCACCACCTCTATATGTCTCGGACCTCAGAAGCCTTCACCCAACTATTGAATTTATCGCTCCAGCCGCGCCACTTTACCAAAAGCTGTTTGTTTTTGCCACGACCCCTGGCTGCTAAAATCGTTTGGATGCGGTAGACGTTCTCAACATCTGGGTTTATCTTCTGTAGCTCTTCGGCATAGAAGGAACCCTTAATGTCGTCGCCTGCGTAGTCCTGCAGTTTGTAATAGGGTCTCAGAGCCGCGGACCGCTCTTTGACAATGAAAATTTCATCTGTGAAGGTCTGTTCATATCCCTTCTCAAACACTCCCTTTATTTTGGACACCCGCACGCGATCACCCACATTAAATGAAAACTTTGACGGTTTTCTCTTAAAGTGCTCGTCATAGACCGTTCTCCACACCTCAAGGGCGTTGTCGTGCGTAACAGAAGCCGGGGTTCGTTTAATAGTCGTGTGGTAACTATGGTTATAAGCGTAAATAAGATCTGAAAGGACGTCGATATAACGAAAGGTGTTTTTGTGTGTCAGGTACCTCCACATTTTTGTTTTAATAGTTCTGTTAAACCTCTCGACCACACTAGCCTTCACATCGCTGGCCGTAACGAAATGTTCAATATTCTCACGTTTGAGAAAATTTTGGAAGGTCCTGTTAAGAAATTCTTTACCCTCGTCCGTTTGTAGCTTTTTAGGAGCGCGCCCCTCTTGCAGTATATTTCGGAAGGCGCCTGTCACGGCCCCACCAGTCTTGGTTTTCAGCGGCACGGCCCAAGCGTATTTAGACAGCATGTCTATACACATTAAGATGTAACAGAAACCGTCGTTGAACTCGTGGTGTTCTCTCATGTCCACCAAGTCGGCCTGCCACTGCCAGTCCATTTCGGACACCAGCGTCCTGTTTCTCTTAAAACGTACGCGCGCCGGCTTGTGCAGCGTATAAGCGGCCTGGCCGGACAACCACTCGACCACCCGGCCGCTGCTGGCGCCGCTCACACCCCGGGATCTCGCGGCCCGCACCAGACTCCCCGCGCCGCCGTAACTGCCCGATTTCCTAGGGTTATAATAGAGCGCACTCAACCCCGCGGCAGACATGGTCCCCTTCCAAACCAATACACACTTGCACACACCTAAAGCGAGGGATGCGCCGTCTGGGGGCTTTGTGACCCTGAGGCGCCGGGCCGACCGGCCGGGGGGGAGGCGGGAGTTCCGACCCACACCATTGGCTCCTGAGGGGGCGGGACATGCACACATAACAACACGACATTGGCTGGCAAGGGGGCGGGACAGCCAAACACCGCGGACGACCATTGGCTGGAAAAGGGGGCGTGGTACCTGTCAAAAGTTTGACGAAAGGTGTCGCTTTATACTACTCATGCCACATAAATCTAGCAAGGTTCACATCTGTCAGAAAAATGTAGTCATCTTATAAGGCCTCTGCACTCTGACAGATGACAAAGAATAATAATAATTATAATTTAGTATATAATAAATATATATTCTATCATGAAACTATCAAGTTCAAGTTCACATTTATTTGTCATTCCAGCCATATACTGTACAAGTATACAGTGGAATGAAATATCGTTCCTCCTGGTCTACGGTGCAAATACAGACAGGACAGACAGGACACTGACATAGACATTGTAGACAGGATACATGTAGTGCAAAGTGCAGATAGTGCAAATTACAATGCAAATACATAATACACAACACACTGGAGGGATTTAAACCCTGTTTTTGGAATTGGAGCGGGTACAAGTAGATTCCAGGGTGTTGAGGAACTTGACAGTCTGTGGGAAAAAGCTGTTACAGAATCTGGTTGTGCTAGCCCATACACTGGGATATCTATTTCCAGATGGTAGGAGGGCAAAGAGTTAATGGGAGGGGTGGGAGGGGTCATCTACTATACTGGAGGCCTTGTGTATGCAGTGTTTGTGATAGGTGACAGAAATGGAATGGAGGGAGGGAGGTTTTCAGCTGTTTCCACAATTCATTGAATGGTCTTGCAGTCTGAAGGGATGCAATTCCCAAACCAAACAGTGATACAGCTGGTCAAGGTGCTCTCAATGGTGCTTCTGTAGAAAGTGGTAAGAATGGGGGGGGGGAGGTTTGCCCTCCTCAGTCACCGCAGGAAACAGAGACACTGCTGTGCTTTCTTGGTTAGGGATGTGGTATTGAGGGACCAAGTGAGGTCATCTGTAATGTGTACACCAAGAAACTTGGTCCTTCTAACTGTCTCCACAGAGGAGCGCTTGATGTACAGTGGGGAGTGATCAGCGCAAGCCCTCCTGACGTCAATGATTATCTCTTTTATTTTGTTTACATTAAGAGATAGGTTGTTGTTGTCTCTGTATGGTGACTCATTGTTGTTGCTAATGAGGCCCACCACTGTCGTGTCATCGGCAAACTTGATGATGCAGTTTGATTTGTGCTTGGCAATACAGTCACGAGTCATCAATGTGAACAGCAGTGGGCTGAGCACACAGTCCTGGGGGGTTATGGTGCTCATTGTGATGGTGCTGGAGATGTTATTTCCGATCTGACTGTCTGTGGTCTCTTGGTCAGAAAGTCCAGAATCTAGTTACAGAGGGAGGTGTTCAGGTTAAGCAAAGCTCAATTTTTCTGTCTACTTCTGGGGGATGATTGTATTAAATGCTGAACTGAAGTCAATGAAAAGCAGTCTTAGATAAGAGTCTTTGTTATCCAGGTGGGACAGGGCCAGGTGAAGGGCAAGAGATATGGCATCATCAGTAGACCGATTGGGGCGGTATGCAAACTGAAGGGGATCCGGAGGGGTAGGAGTCTGGACTTTATGTGGCTCATGAGTAGCCTCTTGAAGTACTTCATAATAATTGGTGTGAGTGCTATGGGGGGGGTAATCATTGAGGCAGAACATGGCTGACTTCTTCAGTACTGGTATTATGGTGGTGGATTTGAAGCATACGGAGATGACCGTCTGGCACAAGGAGATATTAAAAATATATGTGAGGACATCAGCTAGCTGTTTTGCACATTCCTTAAGCACGCGACCAGGTATATTATGGGGTCCAGCAGCCTTACGTGGATTAATGTTGGCTAGTTTCCTCCTTACATCAGCTGCGGACAGGCAAAGCACCTGATCATTGGGAGGAAGCGTGCTTTTCCTCGCAGGCACAAAATTAATTCCTTGAAACTGTGCATAGAAGTTGTTTAGCATATCCGGGAGGGATGCATCACCGTCACTGGTACGTGGGGTAGTCCTGTAATCAGTAATGGCCTGGATGCCTTGCCACATGCACCTCCTGTCTCTGGTGTCCAGGAAGTGGCCATGAATTTTCCATGCATAGGTGTGCCCTCGCAGTCCTGAGGGCTGCCTTGTCACCTGATCTAAATGCATCACAGGTTCTTAGCAGTGCGTGGACCTCTGCATTCAGCCATGGCTTCTGGCTGGCCCATGTGATGGTGGAAATGATCTTACACATCAAACATTAAAAAGTCGGTATATTTTATAAAAGCAAGATTGCTCAGTTGGACAGTATAAAGCAAGTATGTTTTTTAATGTTTGTTATCGCTATTCTTGTAAGTACAAACACAACATTAACAGGAATGCTACAGAACCCTAAACAGACAATACACACTAGCCGAATAAACAGTAGCTGTGTCAGTCTTCTGTGTAAAAAAATCACGGACAACATGATTTGAACATCATTGGGTGCTGTTTTTTAAAAGCTGTTGAGTAAAGAATATGAATTTTCATATGTGTACGCACTAAGTTTCACTTTACCCACTGCGATTCAGACACAGAAGGGTAAAAAAGAAAGTCAGACAGACAGGGGGAAGGATGAGTTGTGAAACTGTTACCTGGATAAAGCGGTTAGAAAATAGGTGGATTTACACCTGTGAAAAGCGTTCCAATTTTAATGCAATACGGAAGACATTATTCATAAAAAATGATCTTGTACGGTCTGTAAACTGAACATTTATGAAGGAGACATGTTGAGTATCACCTCTTTTTACACTTGGAAGAACATTCCAATGTTAATGCGACACTGAAGATATTATTAATAACCTTTTAAATCTGAAGGGAGATCTAAAGGGATCCACACGGTACAGGTCCCTGCTAGCTATTCAGAGGGACAGTGACGTCACCGCGCAGGCGAGCAGACACACCCTCTAATGTCAGGCGTGTGCATTAAATATATTTAGATCTTTGAATTCATATCGTTATTGATTTATTTAGCCTCACAACATTGTCCAATAATACTCTTTTGTGTCTAATTTTTAGTTAAGCAGGTTTTGAGCTACAGACCATAAAGAAACAGGATTCACTTTTTTCACATATTGATGACAATGATATCAGTAGCAGTTTGAAACTATTCATTGTTATTAATAGATGACTTAGATTCGAACATGTTGTGGCATTTAGAAATATAAAAAAGTCAATAGAGTGTCCATAATATTGCTATATTGATATTGCTATTTTAGTTTTTCAAAGAAATGTTTATTTGTTAAAAGAAAACTCCTGGCGATAGCTGGATTTGAACACCCAACCTCCGGTTTATAAGTCAGTCACTTACGCCACCAACAAAATCCCATGACAAGCAGTGAAACAGCCATAAACATATCAATAGAAAGTCTGATACTATTGTTTGTGCTACAGTACATGAATATAATTATATCATTATTAATTTCTTTAGATACGCGATTCCATATTATATCCCCTATTAATCAAATTCTAAAAGTATGCTTTTGTTTACTCCGATATCGAGCGTATTCGCAGAAAAGCTTAAAACTTCTCACAAAGTACTGTATATAAACATACAGTAACATGGTCAGAAGGAGCACGTAAAAATGTTTCCGAAATAACCACATGTAAGACTTTGATGTTTAAAATGTTTAGGGAGAAATGGAATACTGGTGTGTATTTTTTCTTTAAAATACCAATACCAGCAATATACAGTTTACATAATATGTTTATGTTCCTAAATTAATATCGTTTATGACCTTCAGATGCATTATGCTCCTTTTCTTTTTATGCTCAGCTACTACAATTTCCCTTTAGTTGTAAAATTCCATATAAATATTCAATACTAAGTGGATTAAAATGTGCACATTAAAGAGATTAAATGATTAAATCTTTTCACTACCGACCAATGTACCACGAGTGCCCCTGTTGGTCATTTTGGCCAGCCAATCATGTACCGCGGTACAGCGCGGTGGCTCGTGCGTACAGTAGATGCGTGCAGTACGGGTTTGTACCGCGAACTCTGAATGGCTGCATCTGTACAAGGGCAATAAGATAAATAATATTTTTTGTTGTTGCACCTACTGTACTTGCAGTGTATTTTAGTTTTGGAGTTTTTGGAGATTTGTTGACAATGTTCTTTACCCCTAAAGTTTTTGGTTCATGAATTCAAGATGTGATTTAAAATAGTCACAATAAAAGTAGTTAGAGAAATAGGTCTTCTAGAAATATTTAGGTACTGAAACATAAAATACTTGGTCTTAACAAGATGAATGACTCAACCCATTCAACCCAAAGAGATTCTGGCTCAAGCAATTACAGTACCTTCTCAGTTTCTGGTTTGACACAAATGTTGTATTTAGAACGCACACTTAATCTTAGTTAAAAGACAGAGAATAAAGCAAAATAGATACAGAACAGAACTAAGCTCACAACACTAAAAAATCATATTCCATTGCTATTTCCATTTCATTTTTTAAATATCTTTATAAATGGATCTTAAATACATACATATCCAGTAACCTAAGAGCTATGTGGCTTGATCCATGTAAACACCAGCAGAACAGTATATAAGCAATTATTATCTCCAAACAATACTCTGTATTTTCACTAACACATAACTGTAAATTGTTGGCATGAGATGCTATCACTGAGTCACACTGTTAAAAGGAAAACAAGTTTATCAACTTGGCAGTCTCAAAAGACAGGCACTTGTGATGGCAAAGTGGTGTTATTAGCACTAATAAAACTCTATATAATTTTACTTGGTTATTTTCAGTGAAATGAACATTCATTTTAAAACTTTCCTCAGGTAATAAAACAACTCTTTAGACCTGATAGTGTTCCTAATGATGTGAATATTGTGCATATTAAGGGGCAGAAGTGATATAATTTATTTGATGTGAACATTGCTATGGAATATCCGTTTGAACCGAATACGTTAAGATTCCCTGGTTACTTTGTAAATTATTATTATGAAATCTTCAGTTAAAGGTTATATGCCATATTTTTTCTTTTTTATTTCATTTATACAGCATTTCCCTAGATATTTATAGCAGACATAAGTAAAAACACATTACTGCTATTATTAGAAAAAGATGTGTACCATTGACTCCAGTTAAATTAAAAATACCAGCATACTACAATAGAAAGAAAAGCTCTATAAATGACATTGTAATATGAGATCCTGTTGACCACTCATAAAAAGGGGAAACATGGGATGAAGGAATTATAGACTATTGTGTTTTACTTCAATTTAATTAATTTGGCCAAATTATGATTAATATTAAGTGTCAGATTAGTTGTTTTATTGACTTAACTCACTTGGCTGAGGGAATGGAAAGTGCAGTCCCTCAAGGACCTCAAGAGCAAGGCCAATGGACCCCTACACACATTTCCAGAGAAATGACCTACAGTAGCAAGCTGCTACAAACATCTTGATGGGGTGGGAGGGAAGACTGCAAAAGTAATTGCACGACCAGGTGTTTAGCAGATATTTATAAGTCTGACACCATAATGACCATAAACAATAAATGACCATAAAAAAACATAAATGACTGGGATTATGGTTTGATTAGAGTTTGGTCTTCTCTAAAACTTTTATTTAAAACTCCATTATACTGAAGGTAAATGAAACAATAGATAAAAATAAATATATCTGCATGGCAAAAAGATACTTGTGCAGATATTTAACATGAATTTAGAAAATACATATCTTGTTTAACTAACGTTATGATTTCTTTTAATACCAACAGCCTCTAATGTGATATACAGTATTTACATTTTGATAAAATTTCTCTTTAGAGATTAATTTTCAAATTGTAAATGGTAGGTATTTGGCGATGTGTGTGTTTGGATTGATAAGTGGTTAATGGTTAGGAAAAGAGTACAGATGAGGAGTGAATGTTCATCTTTGGTGACATAGTTGTTAGATTATCACAGGGATCTATAATTGGATCACTGCTGTACTATTTTTCTTATATTCTAATATTCTTAAAATGATGTTGATTCTAGTGTAGTTAGAATAATCAGGTTTAAGTCTTTAGACAATACATTTTTTTCATTTTCTTGTCATAGTCGTCATCCCTCCTTTAGAGGGTGCTCCAGAGGGTATTTTAGTTTCATAATTACGTGGACCTGCTTCCTATTTTCCTTACATTACTTAAGTTTGGCAAGAATTGGAAGATAGACGCTGCAAGGCTTGCCTATTCCCCGGGCTCGCGGGTAGCCCAAGGGCAGGTCTTATTCCCTGGCATCCTGACCATCTGGGTCCAGGCCTTGGAGCACCTGGCTCCATCATGATTTTACTTCCGTGTTCCTTATTCTTCATCCCTGTGTCTCTTCAGATGGATCTCCCGGCTATGGACTTTTGGACTGCTTCATGGTTTCCCCTTTTGGATTGTTTTGGACTTGTTCGCTTGTGCCACACCTCCCAAGCACAGGAACACTGCTGTCACGCCCCCCTGTCAGTCATCTCATCCTGATCCTGTCGTGTTTCCCTGTTGCCCTTCTCCAGTCTCTTCTGGATTTTACCATCTGCATAAAATGTGATCCTTGTCCTTGTTTTCTTTTGCAAAGTTCTCCAATTTTAGGCTAATAGCTTGACACTTGAAGTACTCACTTTCCATCTCCTGAAGAAAAGTTTGAAACTGCGTGTGTGTCGAGGCAAATTGAGCAATAATAAAATTAACTATTTTCACCACTGTAGCCATCATATTATTTAGCTCATAATTCCAAAACTTGGCACAAAGATTTTTCTGATGTGTAATTCAATGAAAATTTACCGTGGGATGGCCAATGGGATCCACAATGACCTTTATGAATCCCTTCTGTTTTCCAACCATAGCAAGGATGCCATCAGTCTTCACAGAAATATTTTCTTGATGCCAGTTCATCTTTCCTCAAAATGATTACAAAATGTCTTAGCTATAACTTCCCATGTTTTTGTGTCATGCATGTGCTTTAGACAGCATAGCTTTTCTTGAATTCCAAGTCACAGAATCTCACAAACTGCTAATTAATGGTGGTACATCGTTTATATCCATGCACTCATCAAGCACAACACTAAATACATTCACATCTTTTAACACAGATGTCTGTTGATTGTTAACATTTTTGTCCATTTTACTTATTCATCTCTCCACTGATTTAGCAGACACAGATAAGTTTGATAGATGCAGCCTTGTCCACCTCATTATTTAAATATTTTTGTTTTGTCTGAAAATGTTGTTGTACACTTGATGTGTGACAAACAACACTCTCACAACATAGAGCACAAACAGCACTGTCTTTATGTTCAACAAATTCATATGTATCTCTCCAAAACAGCTGAAATGAGGGAACATCCCACTTTGCTTTCTTAGCAAACTCCATTTTTTTTCCAAATGTTTTTCTCCAAAAAGCAGCAGAATGGATTGCAAGTTTTCCTGTGAAAACAATAGGTCAGCCCTAATAAAAAAAATGCAGTAGATAAACCAAGTGAATTGTTTTTTTTCTAAGCCAAAGTGCTTTCATTGGGTAGCATGTTGTAGAGAATTACAGAACAGTCAAGCATAGTTTTTTGTTATTTTTTAACTTAGACTGAGAAAAAAAAGCATTTCAGTTTCGGTGGATTACATTTCCTACTGTTTTCCCTAGTATGTATGAAGAATGTTTTCTCCCACCAGTGATGGGTAATCCTGTTCCACATGGAATGGTGTGTTTACAGGCTTTCATTTCATTCTCAATTACCTCTATCAATTAATTATTGACTTAACAGGACTAATTTGGAAGTTTCTGCCAGCACTTCAGGTGCTGGTGCCTAGAGGAGACCTAGAAAGTCTGCAGATGCACTCACCTATAAGGACCGCAAATGACCATTCCTACTTTAAACCAGTCTTCCAATGTTTATATCTATGCTGAGTTAGTCATTACACAAAATAACCTGTGCTGCAACCCACCCCCCCTCTATCCTTCCTGTCTTTCCAGAATGTATGATATCTATTAATGCTGTATTCTTCAATGATTGCAAGTGATTGCAATTATGTCAGAAATATTTGCTACTGAAGTAGCTTCAGTCTCATCCATGTTATGCTAATACTTCTGTAATAAGGTATTTTATGTTTTGCTTTTCTTTAGGTTCTCTTTTTGTCTCTGTTTTCCTTGTATATTTTCTTTGGATTCTCCCCCCTTCCATCTTAGTTTAAATGCTTTTGATTTTCTGTGTGCATCTGTAGTAGACTAGAGTAGAGTAGTTTATTGCCATATGTACATGTACATTGTAATTCTTAATCGCGCTGATCTCTGGGGGCATACACAGTACAACAGACACAATGCAGACAACAGGAAAAATAAATATGTTGTGGAAAAATAAATAAATATGTAGAAGTGAGACCAAAACAAATGGTAAACTATGTAAAATGTGTGTAGTGCAGATGTGTATTAAGACATTGCAGTTACCTGACTTTCTGCGGTCATTAAAAATCCCAGGGGCAGTTCTCGAAAAGAGTAGGAGTGTTAACCAGGCGTCCTGGCCAAATTATCCATTGACCTTTATTAATCATGGTCTGCTAACAATGCTCACCTCTAAATTGGCTTCATCACTCTGTTTTTCTCCCCAACAATAGCTGGTGTAGAAGAATAAGAATACTCTTATATAGTGTATAAGAATTGTTATTTTTATTTTTATTATTATCATTATCATTATTATTATTATTATTATTATTATTATTATTCAAGGGAATACGAGTCAAAACCATCAAAACCATTCATGCTTCCAATAGTCTCTTAAGAGCGGGGTAGTCTCTTATAATGTAGAATGCATCTACAGATGCAGCCATTCAAAATGAGTGAGGTATTTCGCGGCATACCCCGGTGGGCGTGTCGCAGTATCACACGGCATGACGCAGTTAACGTGGTGTCACGTGGTTAACTATCCGGCGTCGCCTTGTAAAACCGCCAGGGGGAGCTTAACCTCTCATGTACAGCATTTGAGCCTTTAATTTTGAACTGTGTATTACAGCATGTTAATCATCAGTCATTAAAATGTTGGTATATTTTATGAAAGCAAGATTGCTCAGTTGGACAAAAGTACACAACCTACCTTTATCAGAAATATTTATGCATCAAAGCCTTTACTGAAGATATTACTAATAGTATTAATAATGGATGACTTTGGACAAGCTGTATACTCAAAGTATAATTTCTTTAGCACATTTGTACAAGCACTTGGAATCTGTCCAAGCCATACTTTGTCAGGCATTTTGTTTTACTTCAACGGGCATAAAAACTTCCTTGCTTTTAACAGGGCGTTTCATAATTTCTAACTACGAAAATGATTTAAAATGCGACACCTATCATTCAACTAGAGCTTAAAATATCACAAGGATCCTCAAGAGCACAGCAAAGAGTGTATTAAAAGACACTTGTATTTATCAACGCTTTCTTTTCCGTATACCAGATTTTATGGAACCACTTCAGAGGGGTGTCAGCCAGTCAGATTCCAGGAATCGGCACTTTAAAGGAAAAATACACACCAGTATTCCATTTCTCCCTAACGATTTTAAGCATCGAAGTATTTAACTAGCATGTGAAATAGCGTGTGAAAAAGTGGTAGTTTTAAGCTTTTCTGCTAATATAATATGGAATCGCGTATCTAAAGAATTTAATAACGGTATTCGTGTGCTGCGACAGGGCTGTGTAGGGCTGTTTCGCCTGCCTGTTCATGCAAGCTGTCTTGTAGCCGACTGGTCTAGGTGCGTGACTACCAGCTGGCAGGTTTTGTGTTCGAATCCAGCTGGTGCTAGACTTTTCTTTTAACAAACATTTCTTCGAAAAAATAGAATAGCGATATTATGGACAATCAATTGACTTTTATATTTCAAAATATCGCAACATGATCGATATTTGCGATATTTTGAACATATCTTCCCTTCTGACAGTGGTTCCTGCTTCTATTGTGTGTGTGTGTGCAACAGAGTAAATTTTTATAGAGAAATGGAGGCTGGACAGTATGCGTTACAATATAAACATTTATATTGATTTAAATCGTGTTCTGATTTAAATCGCAAACGCGTGTTTAATTATATGTGTTTTTTAATCATAATCAGGCTAATGCAACATAAATTGATACAGTATCTTTGTCTTCTAAGTATTTTAATAAACTTTCAGCATAGCTTTCTACCCGTCAAGATTTATATTTCTTGGGATTTTGGGATCAAATGTGGAAGGATTAGATTATAATCGTTTTTATTTGTCAAATACGTGATTGTATTTCTGAATGTTATGTGACACCTACAGTAGTTCGCTGCTTTAAATACATCGAATTAAGAAAGTTATGTGTAGCACTTTAGAACTTTTTTCTGAACCAGGGAAAATCTGATCATGTTTCTCTATAACAATAATAAAAAACTTTATTTTACATATCGCCTTTAAAAGTGGCATCTCAAAGCAATACAGTAGATCGAAAAACAGTTAAAAGGGACCAAATTAAATACCAGACAATCGCAAACGCGTTTTCAATAAAATTATTTTATTCATTCAGCAGTTTGTGAGAGGGACATCCAGCAGGGAGAGACACACACACCGGTTTTCATTGACAAAATTGTTTTTTTTCAATTCCTCTTGTCTAACAGGAATGTTTTGTTTGTGGACAGACTGTTAGACAAGAGGAAAAGACCGCCTCCTCCTACGAAGCATTAATCGCGTATCTAAGGAAAATTGCAGTATACCTTTGTTCATGCACATCATTATACAGTACAGTATCTCAATTTGTATTTCGATTAAAAAAAATCGTTTGCCCAGCCACTACTGTTGTTATTGTTTTTATCCTGTAAAGCGTTTCCTTTTTCTGCGTTTTCCATTTCCTTTTTCTGATCACTCGCTTTCTGGATACACATCTCACCTGTCCCGTTCTTTGTTTTCCTGGTTTGCTGATTATGCCTGCTGCGGTCCACTCCTACCCTCACACCTAAAGAATACTATTTTAAATTTCTTGGCACAGTTCATTAACCCTTGTATGTGCTGTCCGCGCCGAAAATGCAATTAAAAAAAAGTCAAAAAACGCGCTCAAAATACAATTTATAGCTTAATAAGATACACTCCAGAGGCAAAATTAAAGACAAAATTAAAGACGATTAAAATCTGTAATCTGTAACAGTTTCTGCTTTGTGTAAGGATGGTGAGAAAGCTGTGCTCAATGTATTTAAGGGACTTAAAAGTTAAAGGAGATGCTTCATATTGCTTGACTAATTTTAAAAACCAAGTTATAAATGCAGACGCTCCCTCGGTGCCGCGCCGGGTGTAAATATCAAAGTATACATTCCCAACAAGAATTGTACCCATCTGTCATGCAAATAAAACACCTTGAATTGAATTGAATTGAGGGAGAGAGGGGGGTAGTGGGACAGAGATACTGTAGACAGACTCAAGGCAAATAAAATACTTATGGGTACGCAGGCATTCACGACAGCAACATACGAAACGTTTGCACGTACTGTATAGTTAAGTTATTACTTGGTTTTCAAAATGCAATGAAATACAATATTGTTGTTGCTGCTGTTCTGGTTGTTTTTATCCCGTAAAGCGTTTTGAGAAGCCACCTTTAAAGGCGATATATACTGTAAAACCGCTGATTCTTATGGAATGTGTTCCGCAGGAGATTCAAATTTTTATTTATTTATTTTTTTATCGCGTATCTTAGGAAATCTCAGTATAACTTTGTTCATGAACAGTGGCATGTTACATTATCATTCGTTTTTTAACAAGGCTCGCCAGCTAATGTGAATCGAAACCTGTCTTGCTAGCTTTTAAAGTCGTGCATGTGTAAACTGTACTAGAGGGCATGCAAGTTACTCTGCCCCTTTCAGCTGCTGCAGGGAGTCCCTCTGCTGCAACACACAGCAGACAGAACGGGAGACTATTGCCTTTCATATCTGACACCAGTGAAGTAAAAGGGGTGTCTAAAGGGGTGATTTCAGACCACATTTTAGTTACTTTATTTTGTTTACTTTTAACATTTCTGTAATTTACAGTAGATGTCACAATAGATCGATAGATTAATATCGTTTATGGACTTCACACGCGTTGCAGTATGCTCCTATTCTTTTTATGCTCAGGCACTAAGATCTCCCTTCTGCTTTGTGTAAGGATGGTATCAAAAGCAATCTTAAGTGGTGAGAAAGCTGTGCTCAATGTATTTAAGGGACTTAAACGTAAAAGGAGATGCTTCATATTGCTTGACTAATTTTAAAAACTAAGTTATAAATGCAGACACTCCCTCGGTGCGCTGCTCTGGTGCGCCGGCTCTTACACAGTGCCTGTCTGCCGTAAGCATTACAATATACATACCCAACACTGCTTGTACCCATCTGTCATGCAAATAAAACACCTTGAATTGAATTGAATTGAGGGGAGAGGGGGGGAATACTAAAGACAATACTGGCTCAATACCAATACGGGCTTTGACGTGCTAATGCGTTGGTTTAACAGTCCGGGTGTGGCAGGCTTCCACAAAAAGCCTAGCTTTTTAACTATTAAGTACTGTACTTCCTACTTTGAAAATACCTGTGAAACCGGTTTAATTCGTCACAGCCAGCACTCCCGCAGAGAGGGGGGTTGTACTCGTTAATGTCCGATGACATACAAGTGGAAAGATTACAGATTTTAATCGTCTTTTTTCTGAACCAGGGAAAATCTGAATGCTGAATGAATAAAAGCATTTTATTAAAAACGCGTTTGCGATTGTCTGGTATTTAATTTGGTCCCTTTTAACTGTTTTTCGATCTACTGTATTGCTTTGAGATGCCACTTTTAAAGGCGATATGTAAAATAAAGTTTTTTATTATTGTTATAGAGAAACATGATCAGATTTTCCCTGGTTCAGAAAAAAGTTCTAAAGTGCTACACATAACTTTCTTAATTCGATGTATTTAAAGCAGTGAACTACTGTAGGTGTCACATAACATTCAGAAATACAATCACGTATTTGACAAATAAAAACGATTATAATCTAATCCTTCCACATTTGATCCCAAAATCCCAAGAAATATAAATCTTGACGGGTAGAAAGCTATGCTGAAAGTTTATTAAGATACTTAGAAGACAAAGATACTGTATCAATTTATGTTGCATTAGCCTGATTATGATTAAAAAAACACATATAATTGGAGTGGTGTGGTGTGGGGTGAACCACTTGGAACTGAATGTGACGAAGACAAAGGAACTGGTGGTAGATTTCAGGAGGAAAAAGGTCAAACCTACTCCTGTCTACATCCATGGGAGTGGCGTGGAGATGGTGGACTCGTACAAGTACCTGGGAGTGCACATCGACGATAGACTGGAATGGTCTAAGAACATCGAGGCCATCTATAAGAAGGGACAGAGCCGACTCTACTTCTTGAGGAGGCTCAGGTCCTTCAATGTGTGTAGTAAGATGCTACACATGTTCTATCAGTCGGTGGTAGCGAGTGCCATTTTCTACGCAGTGGTGTGCTGGGGCTCTGGGATTAGAGCAGTAGATTCCAAAAGGCTGAACAAGCTCATCAGGAGAGCAAGCTCTGTCATTGGGTTTGACCTGGACTCCTTGGAGGTAGTGGCTGAGAGGAGAATGAGGTCCAAACTAGAGGCCATCATGGACAACTTCTCCCATCCCCTCTTTGACAGGCTGGCAGGAATGAAGAGCACGTTCAGCAATAGACTGATTCATCCACGGTGCGACAGGGAGCGCTACAGGAGGTCATTCTTGCCGTCTGCCATAAGACTGTACAATGCATCCACCTTGCGTCTTGGCAGAGGCAACATCGACAGTGACCTGTTTCTGGACTAAACGCATCTACACATCTACTGCTACATCTGTTCTCTTTCTTTTTCTTTTTCCCGTTTACAACCACTTTTTGTGCAATATATGCCAGGGACCTGTGCAATACATTTATATTTATATCTATAGTTACATCTATATTTATATTCATATGTGTGATATGAGTGTGATACGATTTTCTGTGTACTGTTCTGTTCTAGTTTGTTCTTGTGCGTCCGGACTGTGAGTAACTCTTGTATTGTATTGTATGTATTGTACTATTATTATATAATTCGTTACACTGTGGCTGTGTTGTGTGTGTTAAGCTGCTGTTGCACTGCAATTTCCCTCACGGGATCAATAAAGTATCTATCTATCTATCTATCTATCTATAATTAAACACGCGTTTGCGATTTAAATCAGAACACGATTTAAATCAATATAAATGTTTATATTGTAACGCATACTGTCCAGCCTCCATTTCTCTATAAAAATTTACTCTGTTGCACACACACACACACAATAGAAGCAGGAACCGCTGTCAGAAGGGAAGATATGTTCAAAATATCGCAAATATCGATCATGTTGCGATATTTTGAAATATAAAAGTCAATTGATTGTCCATAATATCGCTATTCTATTTTTTCGAAGAAATGTTTGTTAAAAGAAAAGTCTAGCACCAGCTGGATTCGAACACACAACCTGCCAGCTGGTAGTCACGCACCTAGACCAGTCGGCTACAAGACAGCTCCCATGAACAGGCAGGTGAAACAGCCCTACACAGCCCTGTCGCAGCACACGAATACCGTTATTAAATTCTTTAGATACGCGATTCCATATTATATTAGCAGAAAAGCTTAAAACTACCACTTTTTCACATGCTAGTTAAATACTTCGATGCTTAAAATCGTTAGGGAGAAATGGAATACTGGTGTGTATTTTTTTCTTTAAAGTACCAAGACCAGCTATATACTGTATGTTTATGTTCCAAAATTAATATCGTTTATGGCCTTCACACGCGTTACAGTATGCTCCTATTCTTTTTATGCTCAGCTACTAAGATTTCCCTTCAGTGGTAAAATTCAATATCTACAACGGGCACAGCAAAGACGTTTACTGTACTGTAAGTCTTTCTACGACAGACCAACGGACCACGAGTGCCCCTGTTGGTCAACCAATCACGTACTGCGGTGCCACGCGTCATCTTGCGTCACACTGAGCGACGCCACCTGCGGTACGTGTCTGTAACGCGCACTTTGAATGGCTGCATCTGTATAAAAAGTGTGAGGAAACAAAACATCCATCCATTTTCTAACCACTTTGGATATGGTCAGAAATATAATACACTCTGGAAGGTATGCCAGTCCATCACTTGGTACACACAAACACATACAATATCACATCAGGGTCAATTTTCCCAGAAGCTACTGTAATTAACTTACAAATGTGTCTTAAGACTGTGGACCAACACCAAGAAGAAACCCAGTTAAATACGGGATGAACATACAAACTCCATGCAGATAGCAGCCTGTTAATTGAACCTAGGACCCCACACAGAAAGTTGCTACATTGTATGTATGTCCATGATTTAATATCAAGTTTTGGCAAGATACAGTAAGTACCAAAATCAAGCTTTTGAGCTTACAATTTCTCAGTTTACACTTTCGGTCTTTCTTAATCCTTTCTTGTGATCTAGATTTTTTGGGCCATATACTGTAGTATCCGTAAAGGCACATGGAATAATAGTGTAAGTAATTCCTTCTTTAAAACTGTCTTTCACAACTACTCAAAAAATTGAAAAAACATTGGGAAACCTGAGAAGTATGGTTCTGCAAAAGCAGGTCACATTTTTACTTGTTCTTGAAATAAATTATATATATAAATTGGAGTTTCCTTAAAAATCTCTTTTAAAAGCTAGTTTTAAAAAATTACAACATTGAGAATTGAACTTGAACAGTGATATTGATGGGGAAAGAAGACATATATGAATTTATTTTATCGATACATATGTTTTGAATGGTTATTGATCTTTTACAGCCATATGGCAAGTCATTTACATTACTGATCTACACAGTTACATAAAATAGAGTAATAAAAGTATTCTCTTTAATCCATGCCTCCAGGAACAACAAAAACAAAAAGGAATTGCTTGGAGTACGCAAACTCTGACTCACCATTTATAAAGAGGAACATTCTCTGTGGAAAATGTAAGGTATTGCTATGACAATTTTCTATTTCTGGAATTTCATTTTTTTCATGTTGTACTGAAGACATAGGGGTGGAATAAATCTGATTTTTTTATTAAAAACAAAGCAACATATTCTAAATTTTCCACACAATTATTTCAAAATCCTACATAATTTATTTTATTCAGAATAGCACATATATTTTTATCACAGATAAATTAGATTTACAGAGAAGGGTTTTCTGAATTACTCATCAAATAAATCTGCCGGAATTGTACAGCTTAAGGCTTGAAATACACTTTTTGAAATGAAGGTGGTACAGAATTTCAATGTGTCCCCCAGAATCTAATAAATCACAACTTTTTTTTCCCTTGTTTGCCATGTACTGCCTTGTTGTGTGGCTAGTCTGTGAGTGGAGCTATGGGCATCTTCAATGTGTCTGTTCTAAATTTTCAAAGAAGCAATCAGCATGACAGTACATCTCAGCAGAAGCATGTAAGTATTTTTCTTTGTTTTTTCTTGCATCGGTGCATTGCAACACAGGGAATTCAAC
Organism: Atractosteus spatula; assembly: GCF_055471065.1. Classification (NCBI taxonomy): domain Eukaryota; kingdom Metazoa; phylum Chordata; class Actinopteri; order Semionotiformes; family Lepisosteidae; genus Atractosteus; species Atractosteus spatula. Next base: position 24,212,829 of record NC_142709.1, on the reverse strand, counting down.
AGGGATTGGCAATTTCAAATTATATGTAAGTTATGCTCTGGCAATCACTTGCACAATGCAGATGACAGCAGGAATGACAGTAAGCATTTTACTTACATCATTTACTTGGAACCCACTGAAGTGGCAGTACTGAGTCATGGTTCATAAGACATATATATTTGCATATGTATTAATCATAAAAATCATACCCCAGAGTATATTTTAGAAGTCTTATAGGATATATAAAGATAGTTTAAAATGTATACTTTATGTGAGTATTCATGTCTCTATTTTTCTTTTCTGCAAGGTATCCATAAGACATTCCAAATTAATTACCTCAAGTAGTAGAACTGTCCTGTTTTCTAACAGCACTCCCCTATCCAAGGCACACATATCAGTCATGTTTGTAAGTGTCAGCATTACGCTCTGCATAAGGTACTGCAAAGGTACTGGTTACTGCTTTTTTCAACATGTTGCTGTTGCTAATACACATTTTTCCTATCAAAGCAAATTTAAATGGTAGTCACTAGTGCTTGTTATACATATGGAAATATAATATTACAGCAATGGAAATCTTTTTTTATTGTAAAGATTTTTCTTCTTAGAATGCCAAATAATGGGAGCATGTGGTATATATAAGATTTTTGGTACACTTTTGAAACTGCTTGTGTTCAAAGACCGGACAGCCAAGTAATATTTATAATTATTAATTCATAAAGAGCAGGTTTATGGGGAATGGTACGCCATTTAATGTGTGTCAATTGGGAGTAATGAATTAACCAAATTTGCAATATGACCTGCATATTTAAAAATCAGTTAAAAATCTTCTACCTTTCATGAACTGCAATAAATAAACCTATGCAACAAATAAATAGAATTTTAACAGATTAATTAAATAATGTAAGCTTTTTTAGATTTCCCGGTGAAAATGTGCTATGCTAATGTTTATATAAAGTAGGTCATAAACCATTTTGAAAAATACAGCTCATCAAAAAAAAAAGAGTTTGACCAATTCAAAACTTTAAAATTCTAAGTATAGTACTAACTGAATGCATAGGGTTCCCATTAAAGTAAGATGGCCAACTGACAGCCATTGTTTTTCTTTTTTTGCTGTTAATAAGTGGTCTTTAGTAAAAACTCTTGTTGAAAATGATCAATTCACTTCAGACTTAGTAAGTATCATTGTATTTCTACAACTATATTTATACAATTATTAAAGTATACAGTTAACATCTGATATACCCACATTCCCATACAAAGACAGTCTTTCTTCTCACTATTCAAACTGCCTCCGTGTTGACAATTGCTGCACTGATTAAACCATATTTGGCAGACTTCATGACCAACAAAGCTGCTTCTGATTTGCACCTCACAAGTTACTGTGAACATTTTCTCGCCCACACTGAGTCACCAACTGCATAACGAAACACATCCTTTCATACAAACAGCTCCTGTACATAGACTGTTTGGTCAATTAACTCCAAACTTGGCAGATATCACTTTAGTGAATGACAACTGTATGGTTACCATTGTTTTTGCAATATTCAAAGTACCATTTTTGTGGGACAGCAGTGCCAATTGAGCCAAAGGGTGGCATGTTTCGGCACACGCAAACGTGGTTCAGTCTTGTGCTTCATTTGTTGCATTTTCCCTAATAATACCTACTTAGCAAATTGTGTACCATGCAAATAACATTTCTTTTTAGGCCATGGACTAACATACATACTTGGTAGATATAATTTTAGTTTCAATGTAGTTACAATATGGCAAGATAGAATGTGCTTACAGTATATGTAGGGCTCAGTGGCACTGATAATGTTATAGAAATTGATGTCACGCCCCTGAAACACAGGCAATGTAAACATCCCCTACAGCAGAAGACCCAGGCTTTTGGTATTGCAAAGTTTGACAATGTCTAGTGAGTGGTGCTATGGTGCTATGTATGTCCTGAGCCTGAAAGCAACCATAAATGAATCCCAGCAGGAGCAGAACAGAGCAACATCCATCACATATACAATATGAAATAAATGTACTGACAGCGGGACATTTGCATGATCACTTTTTTGTTCTTTTGTTATTACATGTCCTAAGAACAGAAGGCAGGTATTAAATGTGAGGAGATCATTCATACAATTTAGCCCATTTGGTATTTACTAGCTGTTTGATCCAGAGATCTCAACCAGCCGTTTCTTGAAAAAAGAATGGGAATCAACTTTAGCAACTTGGACCATTAGTTCTGTCAGCTTGTCAGTATAGGTAATTCCTTTAGGAATGTATCAATTTGTTCTTCTCTGGACTCCAGAGCAGAAATATCTTCTTTCATACATCGGTGCAAAAAATTGTACATAACATTCTAAGGTCTTACTAGTGTAACGTTGCCATAGCCAAAATGTAAATGTAGTGGCTCTCTGAAGGCACCAGTTCTGTAGGGTTTGGGCATTTACTGTGACAATTATTAATTGTAGCAGTAAATCACAAAGTTAATTCTTTTGATGGCTTTAGAATCCAACCATGCGACATAACTCAAACAAACGCACACACACAGGTACTAATACACGAGGATACATTTATTAATACATAGAATATGCATATAAACCTAACAGATCTTATCGAGAGGGTTATCAGAATACAAAAGATATATATTCAATCAGTTACGAAGTGTTACACATATCAAGAGGACATACGTTCGGTATATCATTCATTTAGACCGTTTCGTAATTGAACTTGGTTACAACTTCTACATTAGATACTCAAAACAAGTACATAACTCTTAGGAATTAAATTGATATCAACTGGTTGGGATAACAATTGAATTATCGAGCTGTAATGCATTGAAGTTGAATACTCATCCAATCTCTGGGGATTCAGATCTCCCGTGGGCACAAAGAAACAGTTGCAGGCTTGTTGCTGTCCAATCCGCGCTCTCTGGCTCGGTGCCAGGCTGTGCTGTGCGGCTTGCGACGGTGCACTGCTGATGCTCACTGACCGGCTAGTTAGTGTTGGCTTTAACTAGCAAAGTTTGTGCACAGGAGAAAAGATGACTGTGAGTCCCAGCAAGTCAGAAAGAGGACCGGTTCATTTCTGATGAAGAGCTAGTTCTGAATAGTGATTCAGCTGTCCACAGTTCCAACCTGTTCACGAGGCTTGCTGCTGATGCTAACCTCAGGTGGATCCTCTGGTTACTCTCTGGCAACCTCCGCTCTAGACTCTTAGAACAAAGGAAAGTTCTGGCACTCGGACACACTGGCCGTTCCGTGGTTGTCCGGGCTGAGTCTCAGGATAGTCAGGAGGCGCGCTGCGAGAATGTCCTGCCCTTGGGAGCCTTCTGCTCCTGGGCTGTCCTGCCCTGGAATTCTCCTTTGAATTCCCTTTAGAAAAGTCCACAGAAGTCCACTGAATCTTACAGGCTCTCTGTGTTGCCTGTTTTTACCTGGAGGAACTTCAGCTCGTTGATTGGCTGAAAGTTCCATGGGCATCAGAGTCCCACGTGGGTTACTCAGCCCTACCAGTCCCTGATTGGTTGATCAAGGTGAGATATGAGTCACTTACTCCTGACACTTAGGAATGCAGTCCAGATGTCCATCTGGCACTCCCTAGACAGATAGGCGCCAATGGATGACCATTGATCATGATAGCCAGGCTTAGCTAAGTGCATCCCCCTTTGGGAGCTGTCCTAGGAAACCTTAAATCAGCCTGCATGAATAGTTTCTCTGTGGCTGCACCACAGAGATGAACAGAGAAATGGGGCCTCATTTGGGAAGGCTCAGAACACTTAATTCTTTCTTATTAATAAGCCTCGCCGCTACACTAGTACATTGTCCAAAACGTACTTAACATCCATTAATTTCCAACTTATATCCTAAAATTTTGCTTGCCTTTTTATTGCTTCCTCACATTGTCAACAATGTAAGTGATAGGCTAACATAAATGTCACAGAGTGAAAGAATGTGGGAGTAGCTCACAATTGGCAATCCACTGATGTTAAGCAGGTGTGAGCCTGGTCAGTACCTGGATGGGAGACCTCCTGGGAAAACTAAGGTTGCTGCTGGAAGAGGTGTTAGTGGGGCCAGCAGGGGGCACTCACCCTGCGGTCCATGTGGGTCCTAATGCCCCAGTATAGTGATGGGGACACTATACTGTAAACAGGCACTGTCCTTTGGATGAGACGTAAAACCGATATCCTGATTCTCTGTGGTCATTAAAAATCCCAGGGCATTTCTCAAAAAGAGTAGGGGTGTAACCCTGGTGTCCTGGCCAAATTTCCCATAGGCCCTTATCAATCATGGCCTCTAAATAATCCCCATCTATGAATTGGCTTCATTACTCTGTTCTCCTCCTCACTGATGTGGCTGCCGTCGCATCATCCAGGTGACTGGAGTTTCCAGAAAAGTGCTATATAAGTTTAAGCAATTATTATTATTATTATTGTTACCTGGTGTCAAGCTTCAAAAAGGCCCAATCTGAGAACTCAGAGAACTTTGAGATGGAAAAGTGCAGATAGAGACATGGATTACAGTTTTGGACTCGAACACCAGAAACTATATGGAGAGAAGCTGAGAAAGACTCCAGCTTCATCTCCCCCCCCACCCACTTGATGCTGAACTCGGAAAAATTGAGGTGGGTGGGGATCATTAGCAACACATTGATAGTATACTTACAGTACGATACTAGAAACCTGTCACCGTTCCTTCACAGGGAGCACGCCACAACTCTGTTCAGAGCCATTGCCAGAGAACAATGTGTGTGGACTTTTCCTCTGGGACATTGCGTTTAGTAACTGGGATCAATGGGGTACTTGCGCTGGTCTAGAATGTGTCTCCCTTGGAGCTAGTTTTGTGACATGTGCTCTGGGTGTTCGGGAGACAGTGCTACTGTAAATGTGGTAATTGCTAGAAAATATAAGAGTGCAAGGACTCCTCTTCCCTTGCCACAGGTTCCTTTATCTCCCAGAGCCACCAGTATACCCACAGACCAGCAATTAAACATATAGTAGTGTCTATTTCTGGTTTCTAGGTGTACAGGGGGTTCTGGGAGAAAAAATAACCTGTGGCAAGGGAGGAAGGGTCCTAGCATGCTTTATAATGTTAATGTGGTGTAGTTGGCTAAAAATACAGCAGTTTCTACATTTAGGGGTCAGCAATTTGTGACATAAACAGCTTTAGACAAAGTCTTTCTCATAAGTAGCCTCCTATCTGTTTTTTTCCCATTTTGTATTTATACTACTGTATATGTCTTTTTTTACCTGCATGCAAAACCCAGCACTTGTCTACATTAAATATCATCTGCCATATTTTTGCCCAGTCTTGAGTTTTATCTATTTTATGATTTCTTGTGCTTCTGTGTGCTACTGTTTTTTCCATGTGAGTACTATTTGATGAAGAAATTTGTCCTTCTTCTGTCTGAGGCATTTTTTTACTTCTTCCTTAGTGAACACCTGAGTGAAACATTCATTTAGTATATCAGCCATTTTGCTTTGTCTACAATTATATAGTTTTTGATATATAAATTGTACTTTCAGCATTTATTGTTCTTTTGTTGTTATTCTACTGAAAGACTCATAATAATTTAATCTCTGTCTTATCTTTTTTTAATATAATTTTACCTGAGCTTGCAATTCATTGTACTCTTTTACTTTAACTGGATTTTTGTTATTTAATAATTTAGTACTGTATGTGCTTCATTTTCCCTAATACTTTTTCCTAAATGATTTGATAAACTGTTTAGTATATATCTTGTGCTCAAAATACATATATTGTGACATGGGGTCCTGTGTTCACCTGTGATTTGTTTCTGATAGTTCAAATTGGCTCCGTCTTCTGAACAGGTATTCCAATTGATCTGAGGCAAACTTGCTCTTCATAAATTGAAAAAATACTTTTCATGTCCACACCAGTTACAACATGGAATTTTGGTTCAAGCCAAAATGATGATCTCACTGTCCTTTTGTTCTCTTGACAAAAAGGACAGTGAGATGATATTCTGATATCTTGCTACTCTCACATTGTAGTTCAAGTACGGTAGGTAGGCCTGCTCTAAAGCCAAGCTACAGTGTGTTGATTGCTCTGCTGAGAGGGTCATTGCATGTCTTCTGGCCTTCATTGACAATTTGCACAATTCCAGACCAAAGAAGTGGTAAGGAAAGATTGCTGATAACCCCTCCCACCCATGTTATCACTTGTTTCATAAACTCCCTTCAGGAAGACGGTACCGGTCTATTAAAAACTAGAACCACCTGGTATTAGAACAGTTCTTTTGGCTTAACCAGAAATCCTTGTTTTATGTGCACTGTCTTAATTACATCTATTAGACATGTCTGTGTATGGCATATATAGAATGTTTTTGCAGCACCCGGTATACCAGAGTAAATTCCTTGTACATGAAATGTCCATGATTAATAAAGTTAATTCTGATTGTTTTGATTTAGACATAGAAGCCTAACAGGGCCATAAGAGCAGCCCCTGGGAGCCCTTACATTAAGTCCTTTGTCCTAGGGGCCCTGTCAGTTCACAGTATACATGATTTATTCACAGTTGTATGATTCATACAGTAGCTACAGTATCTTTGTCAGTAAGGATTCCATGGAGTCTTATATTAAACAGGAGCTATAAACAATTAAAAATGTTTTCTGTCAATGACAGGAATCTCAGAATGTCTATCAACCCCACCAGAATCCTATAAATATCATAAGCACTATAACACTAGACCTGTAACTGTAAAGAAGCTCTATTAATGATACATCATGTCATATGAATGAATCATTTAGTATACCAGAATCACCAGGGGCTTTATGACTATCAGATGTACTCTACTATTGATACAAGTTTTCCAAAGACTCTAACAATGATAAATGAGGCCTTTACCTGATCATAATAACATGATCAATAACATGTAAATCCTTAGGGTTCTGAAAGAAACAAAGTAAGTACTTAACACAATTACTCTGTTGGAAGCTTTTGAAGTTGCTGAAGCTTTATTAATAACAAAGAAGATCTTAAAAACCTATCTACAGTCTAACATACACAACTCACATTGGGTATTGACTCTGTTCATTAGTTACAAGCAATGTATTTTCTATCAATATTAACTTTTTGAAAAAAAACACCCCTGGTGTTATTTGGTCACTTGTGTGCAGCTGCTCAGAAAATTCCATTTACAGGTGACTAATGACAAAGACAGGAGGTATTGTGTTGATCAGTCAACCAAATGAACAAGATGGGTTGAATGTCCTCCTCTCACTATGCTTTTATACTATGATTAGACCTGAACTAGTGCCTTCACTGGTTGTACAACCCAGGAGCATGTGAACATCACTTTTGATTCATTACAAATTGCCACACAAAATAAACCAAACTTGCAATTTAGTTTTTCTCTCCAGCTACATTAAACATGTACTGTACATGTATCAAACATGTACATTATAATAAGATTAACATCATGTAATCAAGTAAGCAGGGACAGAGCTAATATTTTCAATCTGTTCTGATGGATTTATTTAAGTGAATGAAAATCTGGAGGGCATTTACCTAAACACATTTAAAACAGAATTGCAAAATCAACTGAAAGAATAGTAAAACTGTTAACTGCATCCCTTCTGATTATTTTCTTTTCCTTAAGTATTTAGAGCTCAGTCCTGCATGCAGAGGTTGCACTAGCTACAGTATATATAAATTAAAGTGTATGTGAGTAAGAATAAATCCTATTATGAAAAACTAATGTTATAGTCATAAAAAGTATCAAAAACAAAGCTTTTAAAAGTTAAATAAAAAATGAAATAGACAATTAAATTTCATAAATGTTTAGACGATGTTGTGAACAGTCTTGTCAAAGGCTATTGTAGAAACCAAGAAATTCGAGCCTGAAGTGTTCGTTCGTCCAGCCAAGCTTTATTGTATGCATACAAGGAACCACAATAAGCACCATAATAGTTATCGTACCTATCTTAGCTCAAAGTGGATATGGTCCTACAGAACTTATATATACGTTTCCCCCCCTCCTCCTCCCCCCTTCTGTCTTTGATGTAACCGAAGGAAATAGAAACCTTCCTTTGTCATCAGGAGTTTAGTGTAAACATTTACCATTTGGGTAAACATTCACCATTTGGGGGTAAGTACGGGGGGGAGCCTCTGTGATCAAGCAGGCGTGATAGTTACAGAGTTACAGAGCCTCTGCGATCAAGCAGGTGTGATGGTTACAGTTCAGCATGTAAAAGCCGTTAGCAGGCTCCATCACTATGCAGGACTGGGCCTGGTGAGTACTGGAATGAGAGGCCTCCAAAGTAAATCTAAGTTTCTCTCCTAATGCAAGAGCAGTTATTGGAGCACTTATTGGCTCTTCTTTTTGGAATTTCCCATGCTCCAGTATGGTGACTGGCGACATTATGCTATAGGAGGTGCCATCCTTCAAATGAGTCACTAAACCAAATCCTGACTACTTAGTCATTAAATATTCTATGCCACTTTTACAAAACAGCAAGGGAGTCAAATCTCGTATCCTAGCTAGATTTAACAACCTAGCCAACCAAAAGTTCTCCATAATTCAATTAGTGAAGCAATATATTTTGTATTGAGGCTATTTATCCCTATTGGTTGCCACACATTTGGGTGCTACACTTAAAATGGTAGGTGAAGGGGGTCCCATCTTAGTGTATGTGTAAATTGTTTTGAGATACTTTGAAAGGATGAAAACTTATATAAATGAAAAGAATGATACGAAACAGTAGGGGTTAATAAAAATGTTACATGTTTAAGAAAGGCAAATTGTTCTATTTGTAATGTGTGCAACATTTAGCTATTAAATTCCAAATTAAATAACTTTTAAATGTTGATAAAAGTTTTAAATTTAATTTCCAGTTAATTCAAATCACAATGAAGCACAATATATGCAAATTAATTATTTAAACATTAGTATGTCTTATAAAGACATCAGGGGCAAAAAATCCATAGGCAGTAAAATAGGGTTAAGTTCACCATCTCAAGCTTCCTGTTGTATTAATCCAGTTGCACTTGAGTCATTCAGTTCCATTCCTTTTGAGATGACACATGTCATTCTGTGATGGATGTCTGATGCTGCTAGTATTATATGGTATTGTTGTTATGTGTTGATGATGTCCCAACATTTTCCAAGGGTGTGGAGGGAGGGGGTGAAGATTTTTGAAAGATCTGGTAAGTGAAGTCACTCAAATAATCTCATTTTACATTGTAAGACCTTTTACACTGACAATAGTCATTACTATAATAATGAAATAATAGAAATCTGTTTACGGTTGTGAATGGCATAATTGTCCAAAAATAGAGCAAATCTATAGTCATCCAGTAATGTTTATTGTACATTGAATTTTGGGTTTACTTTCTTATGTTTGTAAGTATGCATAGTGTCAGCTACAGACAAAGTATCTAGAAAGTTAAAAAAATAGAAAAGTTATTATATAACTATCAGTTGTAATGTTGAAATTTAAAAGAAGAGACAGCTTTATGATAAAACAAATGACATATACAGTACATGAAATGAAAACATTAAAATTGTCATTTTTTTGGACAAAATCATTTGGTCTTTCTAAGTGTTCTTTTGTGTCAATGTTTACATCATTTACAGATTGCAGCCTTTTTGTATTTTGTAAAACACATACTGGTACCTTTTCAGATATAGTTTCCCATTTTTTAACAGAGCTTTGCAAAAGCTGCCTTCAAATCTATCAAGTAGCATCTCAACAGGATTTAAGTGTGGTGGCTGAGATGGTCAAATCTATAGCTGTAACCTTCATTTCTTACAGAAATCCCTTTGTACAGTTATAGACGTCTCAGAAAATGTAGGGCAATTATCTTGTTTGAATATAAATGTCTACTCAAACAATCTTCTAGCAAACAGTAGTGCAGGAATGCAGAATGTCTGTACAAAGATTGCAGTTGCCAGAGGAAAAAAAAAACAAGCTCATGCTATTAATATTGGACATTGGGAGCTCTTCTTTAAATAATTCTGTTATCTTGTTCAAAATTTATTGTTGGTTTGCAGTTGAAAAAAAATTATATTTAAGATTTGTTCAAATTCGGATGAAGGAACCATCAGGCCTATTCAGGCTTTCAATAACTTTCTTCTCCTGTAATGTATTGTAATGTCATGTATTGTTTATAACAAGATCTAAAACTTGGTTTCACCCAAGGAATTAATATTATTGATGTATTTTGCTGTACTGTCCACTTTTTAATTAGACAACCATTACATATTTTGCTTTGATCCAAGATATTTCATGCCACTATAATGATTCTTCCACGTTTCTCAGAAATCATATTTAGATTTCCGGACCTGTATGTAGTTGTTCCTGGTTACCTTCATCAGGAATAGTTTGCACAATGCTTTTGGTCGGTTGTTTATTTTTTCTGAAAGTTTATCCTTCGGTTTTTTTATATTACTGTCATTTTAGGTTCATTGGTAAAGGTATCCTTTACTTGTAACAATTTTCATTACTGGTTTGAATCACAAGATTTCAATTACTTTTTGTACTTGATAATTTTATTATGCAGTAAGTGTTAAATGCTAACTTTCAATTAATAGAATTCTAGAGTAGTGGTGAGAGCTTTGGAAACCTTACCTGAAGGTTGGAGTCTTAAATTTTCACTGCAGACACCTCTTTTGTATCATTTAGTAATTCAGTCATTCAGCTTTTTTTATAGTTACTCCAGTTCACCTAGCTGTATAAATGGGAACCAGTATTGTTAAGAATAACACCTTGATGGATTAGCATCTCACCAAACACAGTGCTATAGAAACTGAGATAAGCCTGATGAAAAATAGGCTTTACTGTATCTTCTAATGCTGAATTGTATATCATTTAATAGAAAAAAATGCAAATGTAGAAATCCCCTTCTTATTTTTTTTATATTCATGATACTATTATATACATAAACAATACAGAAACTAGAGACCACAATTTTATATAACTTTTTTTATTAGAAGTTTAATATTTATACATATTATACATGTTTATCATTAGCTCAGAATAAACACATTTCAATTTGTATATTTGTGAAAGACTGGTCATTTATCAGTTTCATAAACAAATATGCTGGAAAGTCTTTCATCTGTGAATTTTTGCATGTCAGTTACCCTTTTATCACTGAACATATTTCAGCACCTTGTGCCAGAACCCTACTGATGTCCATTTTAATATCATTCAGCACACAGTCTTTGAATATGTCCTCAGATTTGGATATATGAATATAGAAGAGACACTGAACAGGTTTTTGATTGTAAAAACATTTTGTGGAAATTTTCTGTGAAGGGAGCAATACCAAATAAAAAAATACATAATTCAGTTATGTCAATGTCTATATTTTATTAAAAATAAAAGTCATAATACAACAAAAAGTATAAATCTGTATTTTAAAGATATGAAACCATTGAGTTACATATAAAACGATAATAACAGCAGTAAATAGCAAACATTGAAGTCAGATATAATATATTGTGAGAATAACATTTATTGAAATATTACATCAGAATTTTGAGTACTATATAGCCATACAGTATGTACTAACACAGATCCTGATCAAGTCTACCCAGCCCACACAGTGTATACACATTGTGCCAGCAATGTTTAGTTTGAAAAATGAAATCCAGACTCATTTAATACTATTTCACAGAACTGAAGAGATCTATCATTAAATTCCTAAAAGTATTGTTTACCCAGAATTGAAAGTGTCTGGTAAATGGTGTTAAAATCTGTTCTTTCCAAAGGTATTTTGGCTCAAAAAGTGAAAGTAATCCTGTGGAATGATATAGTACCTAGTCTTAGGAGTCTAGGAAAATTTGAGACAGCTAAGATTTTTTAAAGTTTTGTCTCAACAAAACTGTACACAGATTATCCATGAGTATAGAGCAGCTAGCATTAGCCCCAGTGACATCATAATACGTAGATTATATTATTTTAATAATCATACTATTAAGTATCATTTAATTATGAAGCCCTAATTAGATTATATTTCCCACAATACTTCACATGCTTTCAATGAATTTGTGTTCAGTATTCTTTATTTATATAAATATTGCTAACATCTGTTTTTTTAAGAAAAACAGAAATATGGGGAACTGTCATGATGCTGTATAATGGAGTTTCTTCAGCTTCTTGAACACCTCCTGTCATACAGTATTTCTCATTATAACATTGTTAAATATCTTTGAAAGTTATATAGACTATCAACAAGAGGCGTCCTACTAGAATGCAAAATCAATTAAATTAATGAAAACCTTATCAGCTATCATTTTTAATGAGTAAATAATAAATAAAATTAAAAATAAGAATAGTTAAACTAGTCCAGTAATTCACTGGTCTTCCAGCTAAAACAAGTAACCCACTCTTGATATACTTTAAAGTTACTGTTTAAAGTAAAACTTTATACTAGATTGAAAAATAATAACAATAACAACATTGTATTATGTCACAATTATTATTTATGTATTAATTAACTTCACTTTATACAGTATATGTGTACAAAACATATAATACTTACTGTAATACTATGTACTTACTATAATAACAAAGACCAGCATACAGTTTCTTGCATTAGAAATATCATTAGCATACAGTTTCTTGCATTAGGTAACTCACATGTGAGTTAAAATAGTTCAAAAAGATTGTACATTAGCCATCAGTTATTTTTTTGTTTATTTAATCCTGCATCTCAGATTAGGCATCTCTCTCTTCAAATTATTTCTCAACTTTTCAGAGACAGAGTCTACCCACCCACTCACATTGGAATGGAGATTAGTGCTCACACCATTGCTCATTAAATTGATGTGGATGGTAATGTTGGCAGGAGAATAAAACAAAAATTATTTTATCTTAATCAGCATTGCTAGAAGTGTGAATTCCCGAAGCTGTTGCCTACACCCACTCAATCACAATATTGCATTATGAAGAGTTCCTTCAATAATAGGAAGAAAAAGAACGGAAGAATGAATTACAATGTAAGTCATGTGAGAATTTAATTTGTACTTTAAATTGTTAATTATTATTAATTAATAACCAATACTTATAATGGCATTTTTTTTCATTTCTAATTTAATTAGAAATTATATTCTAATTATAATTTCTAATTTCTTCTCCATTCATAATGTCTTTATAGACTGGCTGTCTTTTACAGGTTGTATCCCACCTTGCACCTGCTACTTGCTGGGATAGGCTCCAGCTCTCCTGCGACCCTGAATTAGATTAAATTATTAGAAAATTGATGGATGGATCAATATCTTTCCATTCATCTTTCTTAGGTGTCATATAGATTTTACTATCCCATTCTTATTTTTCTATAGTTAAGTGCCTCAAGCAAATGAGAAAAGACAAAAAAATAAGTGGAAAACAAGACTACAGCTGAAGGTTATCAACTGTGGGACCTGAGGAAGACTCCCTGAACACATCTTTTGTTCTACAGGGTAAAAAAGCTTGTTTTCACTTTTGTAGGTAAATGGGCACTAAATATTATCATGGTAACATTTAAAATTTTCTGTGTAATTATTTTTTCTATAGTATGGAATAATTAAAAGTTTTTTTTTTCTTATTCTGGCTTAGGTCTTTGTCCACTCTTTTAAAGAAGGTAAAATAATCTAAAAAAGATTATCTTAAAATGGGTTAACAATATTTTTTTTTCTTTCTACTCCAGAAATTGGTCTTACATCATTATCATAATCTCATGCAGTTAATCTATTGCATTGGTTTTATGGACTGAAACCGAGTAATTGTTTTAAATGCAGTCCATGTTTTTCAGCTAACAGTGGCTTTAATATTCTGGATTTAATAATAATAGGTATTGATATCTGGCAACAGCTTTACCAATTTGGTATTTGTTAGACCAGCTTATGCACTTTTCTCTTGATCAGAATTTGCAGTCCAGTGACCCTGCTGGCTGGTAAGTTTTAAAAAGTACTACGGTGGGTCACATGGCTTAGCAATTATATTGGAATTTTCATTAAAAATAAGTGATTTTCTAAATTGTTCTCTGAAGAGAAATTTATTTTATGTAAAGTTTATTGGTCACAATGTTTGGCTATACACTTGATCATCTTCTCCCAGGAAACTGTAACACTAAATTAAACAAAACTTAGTATACTATATATGGACATTAAGTTATCTTTTAATTAGATTTAAGGCAAGACACCACTTTTAAAAGCATGCCAAAACACAATAACATACAAAAGTATTAGCACATCAAAATTAATATTTTTATTAATGGAAATAATATGAATGATAAGAACTATATAATATACATTTGATTTTTAGGTATTTCCATACATACACCTGATTGTAGAACAGAAACATATTTTGGGTTAATTCCTGTGAATTTAAGTGATTGTAGGAATTGAGATGTGATCAATTTAAGTACATTTTTAAGTTTAAAAGTTAGTTGGTTGCATTGTTTGTATGGTTTGGGTCATTGCTATGTATACTCCACAATGCTTCACAGATGAGGTAGTGTTAATCTATACTTCCTTTCTTTCCTTTCTCCAAATGTTAACTAATCTGTAACTTCAGTAAAGTTAATCTTTGTCCAGTCTTATTAAACTCTCTTAGCTCTTCATTGTACTTAAAAACAAATTCAAAACAGACTTTTTTTTTCTTGGTACTGATGAGAGGTTTATATCTTGTGATTCGAAGAGTTATAAGTTCTGAAAGGGTTAATAGACTGTAACGTATTACTAATACTAATTACTCTCATCAGAGAATCACACTGAGTCACACTGGACTCCAGTAAGACAATGTCAATGCTGGAGGCTTGCAATCCATCACCACTTACCGGGTGAAATCCTTGTCATTTAGCCTGTTCAGTCTAAAAGAATGTAAAAACGTATTTTATAAAATAACACAGATGATATGACTCAACTATACCAAGAGGTTGACCTGCTGTCTATATCAGATACCATACAATTGAAATCTCTTCCTAAGACGTCATAACTTCCACCTTTCAGTTACTTTGGAACATATGGTACACTAAAGATAACTCCTTTTCCATATAGGATATATACTCTTTTAAAATCAACTTTTGTACAGTGCTCCTTTTTATAGTTGCATTCTTGATTTTAACCTTAACTTCCCACTAGAAAAAAGTCAATTTGGATTGATGTTCTCTCAAACAGACTTTTTGACATAAAATACATTCTTATACTGTATGTCTTACTGTGTCCACTCACCAGACAGAAAACCAGAAATAAAAAAGAAACTAATGTTTTTTCTGTCTTCATTAAGTTTTCAAACTGTGGCCCTAGAACATAGATGAAAATTATTATCTACTAGGTTGGATAAAGTGGAAAAATATAAAAAAATCTGCATATTTTTTTAATGAAGATAGGACCTGGAATAACCATGTTTGCATACTGAGAAAATGTATAGAAATTATTAAAAATATTAAAAACTATATTAACTATTGTAATTACTATAGAAAGTCTCTAGGCAGTGCTAGAGTTTTTTTCATTGTTTTTTTTCTGTCAGTATAGCGGCAGGTGTGAATTGTTGACCATAGGTGACCCCTGTTGCTATGTAAACAATACTGGTGAATAAGCCGGCCTTTTTTCTTTCCTCAGTCATAGAGGGTTTATGAAAACAGTGAAAATCAGAGATTGACAGAGTGGTTTAGTCAATAAGTAAAATAATGATTCATAACCCCAAACTTATAAATGAAAGATTTCTACAGAATATACCTGAGTAGTTAGTATAATTGGAGGCACATTAATTCTTTGTTCTCTAGCACAGCTTTAAGAAGAGTAATAATCTGGGCACACTTGGTTAAATAAATGTTTATTACAATGACAAGAAACAAACTACACCACACACAACAAAACATACATCACACAAGTAACTCAATGAACAGGATTTACAAGCAAGGCGTTTCAGAGGCCTAACATTCTAATCACCCAGAAAAACTCTCAGACTTGTAGTAAGTAAAAACTCATAAATCTGTAATGCATACAGAGGGCAAATAAGTTAAGCTGGCCTTCTAAATAAATGCAATACAACCTGCAGTTAAATCTCTCTCTGCACCCTAGATGCCACAAAAATAAATGGGAGTCTATCTCCTTATTCTAGAAAATGCATCCTAAGCAGGAAAGGCATTTCTAACCAAGGCATATTTAATTCTGGAAACCTAAATTCGCTAAAACACAGAATATGATGTTCTCTCACGCAAGGTTCACTTAGCTCCAGTCAGGTTCTGTTTGGATGATCATGAAGTGGTGGCTCTCACCTGGCACAAGCTTCAAGTTCCAACTCTTCCGGATTCCTTTCTCTTCTCTCCTGTCTTGTTCTTAATAATAATAATGAACTCAGAAAGTCTAAATCTGAGATTTGCAAGTTTTTATGTCTAAGTATGGGTGGCACTATGAAACAATGGTTAGCATTGCTTTTGTAGTGCTGGGGCTCTGAGTTGAGTTCCAGGCCTTGTGTACTGTTCATATATTCTCCCTCTTTGCATGTGGGTTTCATCTGACTGCTCCGCTTTCCTCCCACAGTCCAAAACCATGTTGGTAGGTTAACTGACTTCTGGGAAATATTTGGTAAAACTGTTCTTTTGGTGTGGTGGTTATCTTCTATCTAGGCTCTGTGCATGCTTGGAGCCTGTGAGTGACCAGAAATTTAACCCAACAAGGTCAAAGAGAGCTGCACTTGTCACATTTGCTCTTGATTTATGTATGGGTTACTGGGATAAAGTGTATATTATGAACTTCAAAGATTTAAAGATGGGAAATATCATTTATATCTGCAAGAGGCTGAATATTACCAAATTATTTTTTTGCCATTTGCATTCATTCTGCTCATAGTATAGTTTACACTCAATGCTCCTGTTTCATGGCTATGTTATGCAGAAAATGGGTGGCACCTCTATGTACCTCTTTACATCTCCACCTTTCAGGAACACAAGCAGAGAGAATGCCCTGTGAAACAAGATTTCCAATATCACTCTAAGAACTATAATGACTGTAGGAATTTAAAAAAAAATGTGACGGTTTCCATCATTTATGCCCCACACTTAAAGGTTTTATATAAACTCATAGCAATTATAATTTTGAAGATTCTAGCAAACTCAAGTGAGCACATCTATTTGGACACTATTTGAAGCAATACAGGTTATGCCTAAACCAATCCTAACATCAATTTGTTTTATTAATACAGAGTATCTTAAATTCATCACAGATGTTACCAAACAAAACTTTTAAAAATAAAATTGTTCAAAATGAAAATGTTAGATAAGATAAGATCATTTATTGGCCATATACAATTTCTTGTATTAGGAATTTGTCTTTTCGCATACCCCAACTTGCTCTCCATGAGACACACAGACTGGAAGAGAAGCTTGGGGTTAGAGTGCAGGGTCGGCCATTTATACGGCGCCCCTGGAGCAGTTGCGGTTAAGGGCCTTTCTCAGGAGTCCAATAGAGTAGGATTCCTCTGCCGGTCGTAGAATACAAACTGGCAACCTACAGATGCAGCCATTCAAAGTGCACGGCACAGACACGTACCGGAGGTAATTGGCTACGGCCTCGCGCATCGTGACGCGCGATGACGCAAAATACTGCGGTACGTGATTGGTTGACCGACAGGGGCACTCGTGGTGCGTTGGTCAGTCATAGAAAGATTTAAATGTCTTTACTGTGCCCGTTTTAGTATTGAATATTTATATGGAATTTTACCACTGAAGGGAAATCTTAGTAGCTGAGCATAAAAAGAATAGGAGCATACTGTAACGCGTGTGAAGGCCATAAACGATATTAATTTTGGAACATTAACATACAGTATATGGCTGGTCTCGGTACTTTAAAGAAAAAATACACACCAGTATTCCATTTCTCCCTAAACATTTTAAGCATCGAAGTCTTTAACGTGATACCGGAGTCAACAAGCATACTTTTAGAATTTGATTAAAAGGGAATATAATATAGAATCGCATATCTAAAGAAATTAATAACGATATAATTATATTCATGTACCGCAACACAAGAATAGTACACGCTGTACGATGTCTGTTGATAATGTTTCTGTAGGGCTTTTTCAACAATCCTTATGTAACCTTGCCGGTGGTGCTGTGGGTTAGGTTCCTGACTCCCACATCACACGTTGGGTGTTCGAATCCAGCCGGAGCTATGAATTTTTTTTTTTAAACAAACATTTCTTTGAAAAAATTAAACGTTTCCGTGGGCCAGAGATTAAATAAAACTTCACTTGCACCAAACAAAATTATAATTCTAAATATCACAACATGATCGAATTTAAGTCATTTTAATAACAATGAATAGTCACCTATGCATTACAATATAAACATTTATATTGATTTAAATCGCGTTTAAATCGCCTTTATTTAAAACCCATAAATAAAGCTGATACTGTTTAGACTTTTAATTATTTAAAACTGTATTACAGCAGCACAATGCACAATGCAACGTAAATCGCTATCTTTGTCATCTGCGTAATAATGTTCACCTCTCTGTCCAGCAAATTAACAATAGTAATAATAATGAACTTTATTGTATATGGCACCTTTAAAGGTGGCTCCTCAAAGCGCTTTACAGGATAAAAACAATAACAACAATACTGTTAGGCTGGGCAAACGATTTTTTTTTAAAGAAATACAAAATGAGATATAATGATGTGTTCCGGCTTAGACATTAACGAAGAGCTTTCCCATCTATACCGATGCACTGCAAGTACAACCCCCCTCTCTGCGGGAGTGCTGGCTGTAAATAAAACTTCACTCGCACCAAACAAATTTATATTTCTAAATATCACAACATGATCGAATTTAAGTCATTTTAATAACAATGAATAGTCACCTATGCGTTACAATATAAACATTTATATTGATTTAAATCGCGTTTTGATTTAAATCGCAAACGCTTATTTAAATATATGTGTTTTTTGATTCACAATCAGACAAATGCAACATAAATTGATATCTTTGTCTTCTAAGTATCTTAATAAACTTTCAGCATAGCTTTCTCCCTGTTTAGATTTATTTTTCTTGGGATCTTGGGATCAAACGTGGAAAGATTAGATTGTAATCGTTTTATTTTTTAAATACATTTTAGAAAAGTGTAATCTATACTAAAAAGCTGTACACCACCTGGTCTAAAGATACATATTGTAATACTTTTGGGTTCGGATAGGACGGACACAAGAGCTCAGACTTGCGGAGTTAAAGCAAGTTAAAGCCTTGATTCTATATATCACCTTTAAAAGTGGCATCTCAAAGCAATACAGTAGATGGAAAAACAGTTAAAAGGACCACAGATTACAAAGAAAATACCCAACACTGATTGTACCCATCTGTCATGCTAATAAAGCACCTTGAATTGAATTGAATTGAGAGAGAGTGGGGGGGAGGGCGAGCGAGAGAGCACAGCCAGGACAGGCAAATAACATACACTCCACAGACATTCACAACAGCGACATATCATAAAACTTTTGCACATATTGTTAAATTATTACTTGTTTTTCAGGAAGTTAAAAAAACACTGGAATTACTTATCCAGTCTCTCGAAATAAAATTATTTTTCAAGCAATGCAACTAACGTCGGGCAACGTGTTTTTTTTAATCCAACATTGACAGCTACATCTTAAATCTTGTCAGTCAGCTCTTTTTTCTCTATTTGAATTGTGGCGATTCAAACAACTTGGGATAACAAGTGGTCTCAAAGTCACTGAGCTCACAGAGCTTCAACAACAGATGACAATTTCCTTAGTCCTTCCTGAAATTGTCAGATTATGAGTGAATAAAAGCATTTTATTAAAAACACGTTTGCGTTTGTTTGGGAGCTATATTATGTATTTTTCATATGTAAGATATAATGATGTGTTCCTGCTTACACATCGCACGACTTTAAAAGCTAGAAAAACAGGTTTTGATTCACATTATCTGGTGAGCCTTGTTTTGTCAAAGGACAGCACACTCTTTCTCGCTTGCCCTAAACAGACAATACACAGGGGGGAGGGCAAGCGAGAGAGAGAGGGAGAGAGAGAGGGGGGGTGATATGTGAATATGATAATGTGAAATCCATTAAGTCAGGCACCTGTGAATTTGCATTATTCCCAGAAAGAGCCGCATCCAATCCACTGTTCCTCCAGAAAGCTTATGCAGAAGTGAAGGAATTAAATATGGAATTAATATGGAATTTAATATGGAATTAAACCGGTTTCACAGGTATTTTCAAAGTAGAAGGGGGCGAGATTTCCAGCGAAAGACACCTCCCCCCCCCTCCAAAACCCAGTAAGTACAGTTCTTACTAGTTAAGAAAGCTGGGTGTTAGCATAAATTATTAGTAGTCAATAATATTAAATTTAGCACTGTAATAAATTGTGCTGATAATAAATTCTATTCTACTGTGAGAATGTAGAGGGAGGAAGAATGCCCGTGGTCTTTTCACTTACTGCAATATTATGGACACTCAATTGTCTTTTTAAAAAAAAAAACAACTTTTTTTTGACAGCTGGTACAGCACCCCACCGCGCCCACGTGCCAGCATTATATTCTCATGTACGGGTAGAATATGTTCATTGTCTTCCAATGAAAGAAAGGTTCCTTTCGCCGTAGTCGGGAGACATTAGAAGCTTGCCACGCCCGGACTGTTACACCAACGCATTAGCATGTTAAAGTGATTTCATTGAGGAGCCTAGCTTTCTTAACTAGAAAGTACTGTACTTACTGGGTTTTGGAGAGGGAGAGGTGTCTTTCGCTGGAAATCTCGCCCCCTTCTACTTTGAAAATACCTGTGAAACCGGTTTAATTCATCACAGCCAGCACTCCCGCAGAGAGGAGGGTTGTACTTGCAGTGCATCGGTATAGATGGGAAAGCCAGAGCCGACTGCTACGCCGCCCCTGTGTTATGCTCTTCGTTAATGTCTAACACATCATTATATCTCATTTTGTATTTCTTTAAAAAAAAATCGTTTGCCCAACCTAACAGTATTGTTGTTATTGTTTTTATCCTGTAAAGCACTTTGAGGAGCCACCTTTAAAGGTGCCATATACAATAAAGTTCATCATATTACTGTTTTTAATTTGCTGGACAGAGAGGTGAACATTATTACACAGAAGACAAAGATAGCGATTTACGTTGCATTGTGCATTGTGCTGCTGTAATACAGTTTTAAATAATTAAAAGTCTAAACAGTATCAGCTTTATTTATGGGTTTTAAATAAAGGCGATTTAAACGCGATTTAAATCATATATAAGTCTTTATATTGTAACGCATAGGTGACTATTCATTGTTATTAAAATGACTTAAATTCGATCATGTTGTGATATTTAGAATTATAATTTTGTTTGGTGCAAGTGAAGTTTTATTTAATCTCTGGCCCAGGGAAACGTTATAATTTTTCAAAGAAATGTTTGTTTAAAAAAAAAAGTCATAGCTCCAGCTGGATTCGAACACCCAACGTGTGAGATGAGAGTCAGGAACCTAACCCACAGCACCACTGGCAAGGTCACATAAGGAATGTTGAAAAAGCCCTACAAACATTATCAACAGACATCATACAGCGTGTACTATTCTTGTGTTGCGGTACATGAATATAATTATATTGTTATTAATTTCTTTAGATACACAATTCCATATTATATTCCCTTTTAATCAAATTCTAAAAGTATGCTTGTTGACTCTGGTATCACGTTAGTTAAAGACTTCGATGCTTAAAATGTTTAGGGAGAAATGGAATACTGGTGTGTATTTTTTCTTTAAAGTACCGAGACCAGCCATATACTGTATGTTTATGTTCCAAAATTAATATCGTTTATGGCCTTCACACGCGTTACAGTATGCTCCTATTCTTTTATGCTCAGGTACTAAGATTTCCCTTCAGTGGTAAAATTCCATATAAATATTCAATACTTAAACGGGCACAGTAAAGACATTAAATATACATATACATACTATATACAGTACAGTTTGCATACAGTAATATGTTTATGTTCCTAAATCAATCTCTTTTATGAGCATGTGAAAGGCATGGTAAATCGGAGATTCTCAAAAATTACTGTACTTTGCATGATTGGAAACAAATGCGTGATTGCGAAATGCTGTGGTGTTACTTTTACAAAGACGGTCAATGAAAAAAAGAATGTGGACCAGGGCAATACTTTGAGTTTACAGCTTGTCCAAGGTCATTCATTATTAATACTATTAGTAATATCTTCGTTAAAGACTTTGATGGTGACAGCTCAAACATGAGAGGTTGAGCTTTATTAGCTCCACCTTGCGGAAATTCCGGATACTATTATTTTACTTGCTGTACCACGTGGTATTATGAGGTACTATACGAGAATTTACGGTAACTCGCGGTAGGCTGCGTCAAGCGCACCGCAAAATAATGCGGTATCGCCCTCTTGTTTTGAATGGCTGCATCTGTACCAGCCATAGGAGCAGATCCTTAGCCACAGAGCCACCGTACCGTTATTTTTTTTTATAAATAAAAAAGGAACAAACAGTAAAGGATTTGCTCATTCTTAATTCTTAAAGCCTGATCTAATGTTTGCCCAGCTTTTTGGACATCCTAATGTACTCCACTGAAGTTTCCAAAAGTGTGTTGAAGATACTTGTTTTCTGTTTTTGTAACTCATTTGTGTCTTTAAACATTCAGGCTCACACCTGAAGAAGGCTCCACGGCCGAAACATTGTGTTTTCTTTCTTCTCTTTTCAGCATGGAATAAACCAATTACTTGTTCCATATCTCATAAATTATATTTATGTCTCATGTAAAACTTTTTTTTTCTTTATTGTTAATAAATGGTGTAAAAACAACCCTATGAACTCCATGCTATAAGATGTGGTAATACAGTATGTGCACAGATTCCTTTTTACCTAATGCATCTATATTACATAGTGGCATCTATAACTTAATGGCTAAAAAGAAATACCACTTTGTCTCATTCAAAAAAAAGTAACAAAACAATGTGCAGATGTCTCTAGATATTCAGAGTGTCAAATCACTTACTGTATTTGTGTATCCATTTTATGTATTTATACTCATGCTGAAATGTTGAAAGCAATGGCCTTAAAAAAAACAGACATGTCTCAACAGTTTGTGGCTCATTAATTTGGATTCATTCAAATGTGATCCAAAGGCTCTGGGAGTGTTTCCAAGAGACAGGAGATATTTCTAGACATTGACTACAAGATCACCTGCAATCAGTCATGCCAAAATATAACCACATGAGGTCTTTAAAGGAATGAAAAACTGTCAAATGATAACTGTGGAGTCATACTGGGATCTACACTGGGACTGCCATAGGAAATCTGGATTTGATGCAAACAATAGTCCACACAAACACATTCTGTGCCAAAAGACTAGATTTTTGTCACGTTACAGTCAGATCTCAGAGATTCAGATTAGGTCTCAAGGAACATTACCATCCTGATCGAGAAATGTAAGACAATCTACAAACATTCAGCTCAGGTATTTGTAGCACACCTTGTCCTTGTCAGGCTTGTTCTCAGCTATGTCAGTGTGGAATATTCCATCCTTCAAAGTGCCGGAAGATGTACAGTATTAAGATAAGATCACTTTATTGGCCATATACAATTTCTTGTATAAGGAATTTGTCTTTTTGCATACCCCGACTTGCTCTCCATGAGACACACAGACAGGGAGAGAAGCTTGGTGTCAGAGCACAGGTTCAGCCACTTATACAGTGCCCCTGGAGCAGTTGGGGTTAAAGGCCTTGCTCAGGGGCCCAATGGAGTAGGATTCCTGTGCTGGCCGCGGGATACGAACCGGCAAACTTCCAGCCACAGAGCCACCACGTATTAGTACTAACCTGTCTGTAGAGTTGAGAAGAGTTTACCTGTTTTCTTTTATAGACACACTATTTTCAGTTCAAGTGCAAATATATAGTACTTTCAGTTTTATTTTGCATTTGCATTAGTTTATTATAAGAATATAAAATATGCTTCAATATGCTTCATTTGGGTCTTTGAGACTCTTTTTATTACACTTTGATAGTAATACTAATTATTATTATAAATAATTAATAATTGATCATAAATATTCATTATTCATTATGCATTGCATTGTTTTATAGTTATCTATAAAAAGGATTAAATATTTGACTACTTATTTTACTCTTTTTTAAAAATAGTTGGAGGTCAAGTGTGACAAGTTAAAGTTAGTAGCCATTATATCATTTAGCTTCCCAAGTCCACCAACTGTTTTATATTTCAACAATGAACTTGCTTTTTTATTAGTATCTCTTCTGCCAGACTACATAATGACTCTAGCAAAATATGCTAGCACTTGAAAAACAGCCAGCTACTCGCTAAAGTTAAAAAAAATGCACCTGCCAGAAGTAATTCCCTCTTGTTTCTCATGTTTGTTGGCCATTATTACATCTTTTATTTATACAGTTTTCAAAGTTGACCTTCATTATCAAGCTGTGTAAAAAGCAGCATTATTAACAAAAACATTGCCCTACTGTTCCCCAGCTATTACTTAATTGTGCATCAAGATTGCCTGTGGGTAAGATAGCTGCAATTTTGCCATGGATGACTTAATTTCTAATTGGCACACAACAATTGAAAAGACATGAAACATAGTTATCTAAAAAAAAGTTGTATACAGTTTTGCAAAAATTAAGATTAAACCTAAAGCCATGGCAAGATTAATTTCCATGATTTTATGGATATGTTATCGCATAGCAGTGCAGTTACCTGCAATTGCAATATCCATCTTATAATTAAACAAGATAGCAGCTAGTGAAGCTTGATTCAACATGATTTCATGTCTCTGAATTTGTTTTACACAGGCATTGTTTGTCTTTCAACATTAATAAAATATTACCCTTTGTTTTATATTGGTTAATTAGAATTATGAAATATCACATTCTATAATAAAACATACATTATGCTATTATTCAATGGTCAGTCCTTCCAATTCTTTAATGCATCAATAATACTACTTCTAGATTTATAATTGCCCCATTTTGCAAGCTATACAGTATTTTTCCAGTTGAAGTATTTATCATGAAATTATGTCATGCATAATACAACTTTGTAAATAAACACACATAGCAAGTTTAACAATAATTCATCCCTTGTATAGCTGACATGATTTAATACAAAATATTTCACTTTTGTATGTCAAAAGTACGAATGATAGGTTATCCCTTTGCTTTGGATACTCTGTTGCAACCTTGGAACAGAGTTTATTAAAATCAAAGCACACATGCCTGCAGAAATCTATCATAATGCTTTAAATAATGCAATCCAGCAGCAAAGATGGATTTTCAAAGAGAAATACTTTGACTACCAAGTTCGGATTATTCTCGATTATTCTCTTTGAGGAAGTAGTCCTATGAAAATAAAATCATATCATTAGCTTTTTCTTATTTTTCCTAATGTATCATAGGGGACCATTAGGAAATGAAGTAGTGTCATTCAACGAAAACTCTGAACATTTGTAAATATTTGAGTAAACTAACAAGTAAGCTTACTTTGTGCTGAAACAAAATATTGACAAAACTTCCATCCATGAATTTTCTATCAATTTATCATTGATAAATCATATTATCATACTTATTTGATAAATTTGATCAATTTATCAAATATAGTGTTGAAGGTTAGCCTGAGCCTATCCTCGAAAGCAGTGGGTACAAGGCAGGATAACAATTGCATAGGGGTTTTGTGCATTTATTGGGACAATTATTAATTGTAGCAGTAAGTCACAAAATGATTCTTTGATGGCTATTAGAAAACCGACCTTGCGGAAGAACTCAGCAACACACACACACGGATACTAATACTAACACAATACATTTATTAATACATACAATTTGCATATAAACATAACAGATCTTATAGTGAGGGTACAAAAGAATACAAAAGGTATATATTTAATAACGAAGAGTTACAAATACCAAGAGGGACATACATTCAGTATACCATTCATTTATACCGTTTCGGAAATGAACTTTGATTACAACTTCTACACTAGATACTCAAAGGCAAGTACATCACTCATAGGAATTAAATTGATATCAACTGGGGTTGAGGTAACAATTGAATTCTTGAACTGTAATGCAGAATGTTGAATACTCATCCAATTTCTGTGGATTCAGATCTCCCGTGGACACAAAGGAACAGCAGCAAGCTGTTGCTGCGTCCAGTCGGCGTCCTCTGGCCCAGTGCCAGGCAGTGCTGATCCGGCGTGAGGTGTGGGAGAAGGAGGGAGAGATGTCTGCTGCGGCGTGCTGGCAGTGGGCTCTCTGAAGACCGGCTAGTCAGTCCTGGCTTAAATAGCAGAGATTGTGCACATGAAAAGTGACTGCAGATCCAAGCAAGTCACACTCTTTAGGCGGGAAGAAGACTGGTTCGTTCCCAATGTAGCACTAGTCCTGAATACTGAGATTCAGCTGTCGACAGTTCCCACCATAGTTCACTCGTTGATCAGGTGAGCGTTCACGGTGGGGTACCGGTGGTTCACAAGGCTTGCTGCAGGGCTAATCTTGGGTGGATCCGTTGGTTTCACACGGGTGACCTCTGTTCTTGACTCTTAGTACAAAGTAAAGTCCTGGCACTCGGACACACTGGCTGTTACGTGATTGTCTGGGCTGAGTCTGAGAATGTCCTGGAGGGGCACCTTCTGGGCCCTGTGCTGCCTGTCTTTCATTGGTTGAATGTTCAGCGGGCATTCGAGACCCACGCGAGGTTACCCTGCTCTACCAGTTCCTGATTGGCTGATCGAGGTGGAGGATGAGTAGCAATGCTCTTTGACATTAGGGTTGTAAACAACCTGAGATAAGACTCTCCCAAGGAATCTCCCAGACAGTAAGGTGCCAGAGATGAACATGTATTAGGGTGGCTGGAGAATCTCAGCCTTGGGAGTTGTTCCTTATCAGGAAAATCTATCAGCTAGAAAAACACCTTAAATGTGAACCAAATGGAATGGCCTCTCTGTATCCAGCACCACTGAGATGAGGGAGAGAGGGACTGGCAAGGGAGCAACAAACTTAATTCCTGTATTTTTAATAAGCTTTGCCACTATAATAGTAATGTTACACCAGTTCATCGCAAGTCACACACTAACATACAGTAAACACAGACATGCACACACTCACACCAGGGCCAATTTTCCCAGAAGTCAATTAACCTACTATTATATCTTTGGACTTTGGGAGGAAAGGCTTTTAACCACAGGTTAATGAAACACAATATTTTTTAAAATAAACAAAACACTAATTGCTTCTGAGTAAGACACTAATGATTTCTAGAGTATAACATTCTGGTATTTCCCTTGCTGTTCTTGAATATGAATGAATATACTGTAAGGAGTGAACTCTGTGCTGCTACATTTTAATTCAAATGAAACCTCTAGTGTTTAAATTAAAATCAGAGAAAGATTGAATGTACTCCTTCATGTGCTGCTGTCTTTAATGTGCTCCTAACCTGAAGTTCATTAAAATGAGACAAATAAAACCATCCATCTAATGTCAGAAAGCTGATAAGCATGCTAGGGACTGTAGAAAGCCAGAACCTACAGTATCTTGGAATTTTAGGGCAAAAGGTGGGGCTGAGCACACATGACTGCTTCTCCTTCTAGGCAGGATGCCAGTCCATTACCGCAGACACAGAGACAGAGACAGACAGGCGCCTAAGGCCAGAATCAAACCCAGGTCCTGAAGCTGTGAAGAATTAACTTCAATTGTCACATTACTGTGTAGCCACACAAAGAAAATCAAATGATATTTAATTGCATTTATGTTTGCACTAATGATAAAAATAACTAATGATAGTACACAAGGAGCTTAATGTTTGTCCCCAATAAATTAGTTTTCCATATAGCATAATAGTGTAAAAGCTCAGAAGTACATCAGGTGCTGGATTTATGGGAAAGGCTGATTAATTCTAAGCTCTTTATTGATTTTTTTTTAATGTGGCAGACTTTTTTGCACTCTTGACAGGCCGTTGGTCTGCTCCAGTGTCATTATTTGACAACTGTCATGTGTAGGTTTGCTCCCAGAGGTCAGACACATGACGCCTTTCAAATTACACTGAAGTAAGCCATTGCTGTTGATTAGTAGCTGCCACTGAACCAGTTGTTCAATTGCGCTAGCATTTAATCACTGATGGAGTACACTGATCAATATAGAATATGTGGCAAAAAGATGTGTACTGCACACAAAAAATAATTTAATTCAGAATATGATCTTATAAGATACAGAGTTATCAAAGATACCTGAAATTTGATTTGAAATGTCCTGCTATTTTTTCCTTTGTCTGTTGTCCTAGATGTTCTGGTATGCATTATGAAATCATGAAAGTTATCAAGAAAGAATAAAGAAATAACTTATTTTGTCATTATTTGCATTGAATTGGTGAAAACCAAACTTCGGATCAATATAATTGTCTTGAGCACCCTGGCTATGCACAAGTAACAGTGAGAAATTTGCAGACTTTACATACCAGCAATTATCTGCCATTTTATATAACACCATCAAGAATAAACATAAAAACACTTACCTTTATAATGTAACTGTGTCTATTTTATTAGCTTAACTAGAACAAAAGATGAAATATTTAATAGAATGTTTGAACAGTGTTAAATTATTCCCTATATTACGATATGCACAAACTGAATGCAATAATAATAATAATAAGCATTTTAATGTTCTATTGCTTTTATGATATTTAATTTTGATTTAAAAAAATTACTCCTAAAGAATCCTAAACTCCTCTACATTTAGAAGTTATTCATAAAGCATCATGTACATGTAACAGAACAGTTCTTTCCAGACCCTATGCGGACAACACAATCCGGGTGGAGTGAGGAAACACTATGAAAAAGTCATGCAGGATTCGGGAAAGAATACGGTGGGGGGGGGGGTGTCCAAAGTGCGCAGGTGTCCAGGGGGGGTGAGCCGGGTGCAAACAATCCAGAGGTAATCCTGACAAGGGAATCCAAAAAATGGACAAAGTCCAAAGCCGGGCTGTCCATCCGAGAACAGACAGGTTAAAAACAGGAACCGGGTCGGAACCGGCAGGGAGAACAGGAACAGAAACAGAAACTAAAAAACATAACGGAGCCAGGCGAATGCAGGTCCCAGGCTCACACGAAATGGGAATCAGATGCAGAGCCCCGAACTGAGTGGGTGTCTGGCTTTTAAGGGGGACAGGAAGGAGGCTGGAACAAGGGGCAGGTGCACAAAATTAGGTCCGAAGTGAAAGTACAGGAACCTGTACTAGGAACACAGGTATACAATACAATTTATATTGATGACCTAGATGCTGGTATTGTTAGCAAATTAGTCAATGATGCATATGATTCCAAACTACAAGTATTAGCAAATACATTTTTTGTAGAAGCAGAAAAGGAAATTCATAACGATTTAGTAGAATTTTAAACTATGTAAACACCCGGCAACAGTATCCAATGTAGAAAGTGCAGTGATTTGCATGCAATTAATAAAAAACATAATCTAAAGAAATAAAATGAACAATGTTGAGTTGAATGCTACTTCTAAAAAAGGCTTAGGATTTTACAATACACTGACATATTTTTCATACAGGCATACAAAATGTGAAGATATTCAGTTAAATGCATGTTGCTCTACAATCAATCAGCTCTGGAATGTTCTGTCTAGCAACCAGATACATTCCTGGGCATAAACAATACCCTACCAGGATAGGTTAAAGAAAATGAGAATTTTCTGTCTTGAACAAAGAGAACTTAAAGGGCACCTGATCTAATTGTTGAAAAAATAATCAAAAGTATTGCCAGAGGACTACTTCAGAATAAATAGTGAATCTCAAATTAGTACACTTCATTATACAAAAGAATATATTCTTTGAAGAAACAACTGGATGAGATCTTTAGAACTATTATCTACTAATCATTAAACATATTTGATTATTTAAGTGGTCTCCTATTTACTTACTTATTTGTAACTTTTCTTATTTTATATTCTTAAATTATTATTTATATGTCATCATGTCAATACATATAGCAATTTACAATTTATTATAATAAATTATTCCACTTAATCTTTTCCAACAAAAAGTCATGAACTTTAATCCAAATATAATTTACTTCTGCAAAGAAAATGTATCCAGGTTTTGTATTTTTTAGCATTGATATTTCTCACACTGTGTCCAGCAGTACTTTAATGTAAAAATGCTGTCGGAGATGTCCAGTATTACTACCTGTTTTCCTGTGCTATGATTACTGTATACTCTTTCTTATGACTAATTTGCCTATAAATAAACATAAATAAACACTAATAAGAGAAAAGATAATAAAAAAACACTGATTTCTTCAGTTATTTACTTACAGAGCAGATCAGTCACTATCTTACAAGATATACCTCCTGATTAACAGTCATTTACAATGTAGAAACACTCTATTACAATGGCCAGAATTGGGATTTCAAACCTTGTTGATCTACTGTGAGTAAGCCTCCCTTTCATCTGCAGAAATAAATATGCAAATCACGTTCAGTGCAGATAAGCTGGGAAAGCAGAACATTCAGTTCTGTTCAATTTTGAAATCAAGGAAAAATTAAACATAACCATGGCTACAGAATCCATTTCTGAATTGCCTTTTCTCTTTTTTTCCTTTAAAAACAATATTTAGAATTTCTGTATACAGAATATAATGATGCATTTCAATATTGTTCTTTTTGTGAATTTCTAGTAAATGTGGCTTATTCATAAGTAATGTTTTTTAGTGATTACGTATTTGAGATATAAAATAAAAAGATGATTTTGTATCTTTTATTTGGTCATTTGAATTCTTAAATTTATTAATTTACATAATCAAGACAAAATATAATAATTGTAAGCCTGTGAAGCATAACGGGAAACATAAACGTTCATCCATCAATTTTCTGTTTTATCCAATACAAGGTGGTAGGAACCTATCCCTGCATGCAATGGAATATCCCAGCAAAGCTTGACAGGATACACTCTGTATGCGATGCCAGTCCATCTCAGTGCACATGCACAGACACTCACACAAGAGCCAGTTTTCACAGAAACCAATTAACCTACAGTACCAGTATGTCTTTGGAATGTAGAAGGCAACCAGATTACCTAAAGGAAACCTAAGTGACATGGAGAGAACATACAAACTCCATGCGTATAGCACTCTAGGAATTGAACCAGGACCCGAGCACCACCAGCCCACCCGCATATAAATTTACAAGCTTTACATATTTATTTAACAAGATTCTGGGTGAAGAAGAAAATTGTCAGAATGGTGCTTAAGCATTTAGTTAAAATTTACAAAGGATATGACATAGTGGTATTCTCAAATTATATAGACTGGATAAGATGTCTAAGCTGTTTATTTCCACAACAATCATCTCTCAAAGAATAGAGAAAACCTTAGAAAGCATGTGCTTGAATATACAGTAAACAATGCATTCGCGTGTGGGCATTGTTTCATTTGTAGATATTTTTGTTAATATAACACACTTAACAATGAAACTGTTCAAAGACAGATTCTGTTTCCTGACTGATAATGAGAAAAGTACAGACATGCATGCATTTGAATGTAAGTATACAAGGCTTTTTCTAAAGCAGTTGCATTCACATGGACATTGCTCTAGATATTGAAATACTATACAAACTCTGAGCTCAGTGCTGTGCTCTACCCTTGGATGCCATTAGTTTTCTACATTTTTCTATGTGTATAATTTTCTATCCTGTTGGAGGTCAAAGCAATGAAGCTGCATTTGAGGACCATTCAGATGTTTATTTTGGTGCACCCAGCAGGATGCCTTGCAGCTTAGCAACTGCATTTCTAAAATGGAGGAGAGAGCTTGCCTGATTAGTTCCATGGCAGCTCTCTGGTATATGAGGGTATTGTCAAACTAAACTTCAACACCAAACATAGCAACAGTACCCGTGAAAAAGGTTGATTTATTTTTCACAAGAGCAAAACAGTAGGTATTAATACCTTCAGCTCTTTTTGTCCTTGAAAATGATCTTCAAAGTGTTTTCTATCTAAGCTGCTTCAGTAGATTTTCATCATATGGTATTTTTGGTATTTTTATGTGCTGTGATGATAGGTAAGTTCATTTTTTATGTTATAAATTAGCTTCATAGGGCAAGGAGAAAAATAAGTTGTAGAAACTGAAAAAAATGAAAATCCTATTAATTATCTACAGAATTACACATCTGTACATGTTTTTAAAGTGAATTATTTATTATTACAACAGATGCTCTACCTAAATACATTATGGATGAAAGATGTTAAATGGCAGGAAAACTGAAGAAATAAAAAACAAATTAAATTAATTGTAGACATATTCACCACTTTAGCTATGACTAATGTAAATTCATACAGGTACAAAATCACTATAATAAGTCACACAATTACTTGAATAGCCTATGACTATGTGCAAAAACAGTGGTTCACATTATTTCACAATAATTACTCCTATGTCTGTAAGGTCCCTCAATAAATTAGTAAATTTTAGGCAAGTACAAAACAAAGAAGGCCAAGGACCTTTCAGAACAACTCAGGGATTACTATATAGAAAAATACAGATCAAAAGTGGTGCAAAAAAAGACAAATAAACTATTTATCCTTCTGATTAAGTCAGTCATTAAGAACTTGAAATGTACAGTATGGTATTAACCTTAGATCAAACTGTCCCTTCCAAAATGAGCAGCTGGGTAAGAACAAAACTGGTTAAGAAAGCCACCATAAGGACAATAGCAACTTTGAATGGCGTACATTATTCAATGGCTGAGAAAATGTCAGTGTCAGCAATACCATGAGTGTCAGAAAGGAATTTTCTACTTGAAAATAATCATTAAGTCATGCATCAATTTGCAAAATAGCAGTTAAATTATACTGATAATACTGCAGACATTGCCAAAGGTCTTGTCTCAAGCAAGACAAGTGGAACTTTCTGGCCTATCTGCAAAGTGTTATGTCCATGGTGTAAATCCAATCAAGTGCATCAGCCAATCAGCACCACATATTCTGCAAAGCATAAGGGGTGGTTTCATGAACTAATGAAGATATTTTTCACCAGTATGTGGTGAAAGTAGATTGAACAAATTACAAGCAAATCTTAGAGGAAAATATTCTTCATTCAGCTAAAGACCTAAATCCATGGTGGGAATTCATCCATGATAATGACTCAAACCACAAAACCAAAGAAAGCTACACTGAGATGGTTTAACAAGGTAAAAGTGAATATTGTTATTGAAGAGAGTTGTCAAGTCAAAGGCCTTACTAAAACATGATAGAAAAACTGTGGAAATACTTCAAAATACTTGTCAATCAAAATATTTATAGTTTGTGCTGATATTTTACTTCTTTAACCCATAAATGTATTTGGTTTTCACCCATAAAATTGTTTGTTTTTAGCATTTATGATTTTAATGAAAAATATTCACTGTGAAAAAGTGTTTACATTAATTGTAATTCAACAAAATGGGACATCATTGGAAGGGGTTGAATACTTAAATAAAAAATTGTATGTGACTATGGAGAACTTTGCTATTTTAATATTCATATTTTAAAGTTAATTTACATGCTTCTAATGTTTCAAATTAAAAAACACAACTTCAACAGAAACAAAGGTCTTTGTAGTTATTTTTTTAAATATTATCACACAAATCATATATATTCAGTTGGGTTGTGGTTCAAGTAGGATTTAGATACCTTATTTTCAGAATAAAGAAAATTGCTTTGCAATGTTGATAGTGCATCCTGTCAATCCATATGAACTTTACAAATTGAGCACTGGAGACACCATCTGCTGACAGAGCTGCCACCATTCAGCTGAGCCAAACATTTGGTTTTCTGGTCTCGATCCAAGTATGTACATCTATCCTAGTTTGATTCCCCCAGAACAAATCTTCATGTACTACAAATTTAAGAATAATAGATTTTCATAATGTTACATATTGTCAAATTTGTTCATATAATGGCTGAATAAATTTATTTCTTGAGAAGGAAAAAACGTTTTTTTAAAATGTTTAGTTTATTTGTCTTTTGCCATTAATTTAGGTTTTGCATCATGTAATCGAATCAGAAGGCAAGATTTTCAATGCAGTTCAAATTAACCTCTACCTCACACACGTGAAGAATGACTGATACAGAACTCAATTTAAATGTTTTTATATATTTAAATATATTCAATATATAAAATATATTATATAATATATAATACATTTATATAATATATCATACTTATTCAAACATTGCATACAAATGTTAATCCTACTGAGAGGAATATTATTATATGTTATATAAAAATAGCTGTATGGACTTTTATAAGTCAGTAACTTGTGTTTTCCAGTATATGAATAACATCTCGCATTTCTGGCAACGTACTTTTGTATTATAATAAATAGAATATTTCTCTGAAGCTGTGAAATGCATATTTTCACTGTTGAAATGTGTCTACAAATTTTGCATTTGAAAACTCTCTTTTATTATAATAATATAATTATTTTATTATAATATAATAATAATTTTAAATAAATGAATTTGTATTATAATTTTCATAACTATATTTGATGTTTATTATTACTCTTATTATTCCACTTAATAAGCTCTACTAAGCAACTTGCTTATTGTATTCTGGAAACCAGATAAAAAAAACTTAAGATGATGAAAAGTTATCTATCTCTTGGCAATTGTGAGAGTTATATAGTATCCTTAATCTTTAACATGGAGGGCTATACATTAATTCAATATTGAAGTGCTAAATCATAACAGCCTGAGATAAAAATAGATAATTTAAAATTATAATATATGAATGAAAATATTTTTATGCAAAAACATGACTTTAATGTAATATTATTGTATATATTGTATAATATTTTATATATTGTATAATGGAGTATGAAAAGAAAAAAAAATGTCTTAAAAGTTGATTTTATATAAATGTATAAACTTATTAATATTTATACAGTACATATTCTTCTACAAAAGAATAATCATGGGTTGAAAATACTTGGTACTGTACTGTGCTTTTGTACGTTTCTTAACAATGCTCAACTTTTCAAATCTTCAGCTTTACTTCGAAAACTTTAGAAATATCCAATCCAGGATATTTTGTGCAATAAAGTAATAAAATGAGGTAGGTTAATCTTTTCAGCACTACTGTCACATTGTGCTTGTCTTCATGTGCCTTTCAGAAAGACAGTTTGACACTATTGCTAATCTCTGGCATCTGTACATAGCCCATCTCAAAGAAAAAGATCAATAAGTAACTGTCAGTTTTACCCTGACCTGTTTTCAAAACTGATGTGTGGCAAGCACGTCTTGGTGATTGAAGGCATTGATCTGGAAGTAAGATTGCCAGCATGAAATAAAAAAAAACATTTTTTTTATCTTTAAACATTATATCCTTATGCTTCTTTCCACCATTTGTGGATTTGATTGCTAGCAGTGTCAGGCAAGCTTTCTCAAAGCTTCTAGAATATCCTCAGAGACTCAAGCTCAATTCTTCTGCTTTATCTATCACATCCAAAGACATACTCAATAACTGTAAATGCACATGTTTAATGTTAATTTTTATAATGCTCTTTTTTTACAATAGAAAATTGTGCAGAATTGTATAGAACTTATGCCATGCTTCTTTGCTATTTGCCATATTTATGTTTATTTGCATTATGTATTAAGTATACCCAGAATTTTCCAAGTGTAGTACATTTTTTGTTATTCAGACATTCCAAGAATGTATGCCATGCATACAAAGTTGATGGGGGGTGCCAATAAGCATGACTTCAGTCTTGTCACAGTTAAGATGAAGGAAATTTTGAGTCATCCAAGTTTTTATGTCAGAGATGCAATTAGATAGAATAGAGACAGCCACATCAGTGTCAGGTTTGGTATGGATGTATATTTGAGTATCATCAGAGTAGAAATGATAGCTGAGGCCATATGATCTCAAAAGCTGACCAAGTGGAAACATGTAAATGCTGAATAGCAAGGTGCCCAGTATTGAGCCCTGAGGAACACCAGACTTAACAAGACCAATTTCAGACCTATACTCATTAAGAGAGACAAAGTGACATTGATCCATAAGGTAAGATGTGAACCACTTGAGAGCAGCGTCAGAAACTCCAAACACAGTCTCAAGACAAGAAAGTAAGATGTCATGATCAACAGTGTCAAAAGCAGCACTGAAATCAAGAACGATGAGTATAGAAAGAGAACAAGAATCAAAAGCTATTAGAAGATCATTAGTGACTTTGACCAGGGCAGTTTCTATGCTGTGAAGTTGACAGAAGCCAAACTGGAGGGGTTCGAAAAGATAATTTTTCATGAGGTGGTTATGTAACTGACAGCACGTTCTAGAATTTTTGCAAGAAAGGGTAAGTTGGAGATAGGGCAAAAATTGTTAAGATTGACAAGAGCCATGTTAGGCTTTTTTGGCACCGGTGTAATGGCAGCAGTCTTGAGGACCGTTGGTACAATGCCAGTGCTCAAGGATTCATTTGTAATATTGAGGACAATGGGACAGAAAGAAGAGAAACAGGACTGAAATAAAGGTGGTGGGAATGGGATCTAAAATAGATGTGGTGGGTTTCATATGTGTAGTTTATTGAGGGATGCTGAGTCAAGAAGAGAGAGGTTGGAGAGAAGGGAACCAGAAAAGTTGGATTAGGAGGGAGGAGGTATGGAAATGATATGCGTAGTGGATAGAATGTGATACCGGATCTTGTCGTTCTTGGAGCTAAAGAAATCTAAGAATGTATTGCAAAATTGCGATGATACAGGTAATGTGGTAGGGCAGTTTGGCTTTAGCAAGCTGCTGATGGTGGAGAAAAGATGTCTGGGGTCATTATGGTGATTTTCAATGATATGAGAGAAGTAGGTTGATCTAGCAGACTTTATTGTAACCTTATATTCAGACAAGTAATCTCTCCAAGCCTGATAATGTATATTTAGGCCAGAAAGACACCACCTACGCTCAAGTTTGCGGGAGGCTGCTTTCATAGATCGCAGATGGTCGTTGTACCAGGGGCAGGGCGAGAGAAGGAGATGGTTCGAGTTTTTAAAGGAGCAAAGGTGAGCACTGTCAAGTAACTGTATTTTGTCCTCTAGAGGGTCAGAGGAAGAGAAACAAGATAAGGAGAACAGAACAGAATTTGCAAACCTTGGGTGATCAATTGATCGTCAGTTAAGGAAATTTACAGAGCGTGAGGGAGAAGTGTTAGAAACAGATAATTCCAGATTGAAAAGAATAGCTAAGTGGTCAGAGAGGCCTAGATCAAAGGACGAGCAGTGGGAGACAAAAGAGTTATTTAGCAATGATTAAAACTAGGGTGTGTTCTTTGTTATGTGTAGGGGTACAAACAAACTGAGTAAGATCAAAACATCCTAATAGAGAAAGGAAGTCTTTAGCCAGACTGGAAGACCTTGAGTCAATGTGTATATTAAAGTCCCCTAGAATAAGGATCATTTTAAACTTAACGCATGAAAATGAGAGTAAATCATCAAACTCACCTAAGAAGGCTTTGCTGGGTTTGGGTGGTCTATAAACTGTGACAATGATAGTAGATTGGGGAATAGAGACATTTAAAACAAGGCACTCAAAAGAAGAGGGAGGAGATATGGTAATAGGACTTAAATTGTAAAAAAGGATTTATATTCTCAGGCAATTACAACTATGTTAAATTCACACAATATTCCCCATTAGAACAAATTGATTCTAGTAACATGTATTCTCAGAAAGACAGATATAATAAATATTTCACTCATGTGTCCACTAAGAAAGCTAAGGAAGAAGTCAACAACATGTCTCAGACAGCTGGAGGACAAAAGTTTCTATTAAGTAGTGTAAGCACAGAAGACAAAGAAATGTTTTGGTTACTAAATGTACTCATGATAAATAAATTATCAGCTATCTTAGAAATTGTATTTGTTAAAACAAGAGATGTTGTACAGACCAGATTGACAAAACTCTTCCAAAAGTCTCTTAAGACAGGGGTAGTATTACGCCTTGCCCAGTGAGGACCCGACACTCTCCGCATTCCACAACATGGACCCCGTGGAAAGTGAAGATATCCTTTCCGTTCTCTCTCAACACTCCCATCCACTGACTCAGCTGCAAGCACCAATTCAACAGATTTCTACTTACCTCGCTAACCTGTCTGCCGAGCCTTCACCGGCAGCAGCCCCTAAGGGAGAAGCTGCAGCTGCTCCACCGGCACCCCCTGCGGAACTCCTCCTTTCTCCTAAACCCTCTCCTACTCCCAGCGCTTTGCCTTTCATCTCTCCAGAGAGGTTTTCTGGGGAACCCTGCAAATGCCACAGCTTTTTAGTGCAGTCCTCATTGCTTTTTCATCTCCACCCCGAGAAATGTCCTACTTCTCCAGTACAAATGGCCTTTTATTATTTCTCTGTTGTCAGGTAAAGCTCTAGATTGGGCTTTTGCTCTACTCGAACGGCAGGCCCCCAAGATTTTAGATATCAACCTTTTTCAACAGAGCCCTAAAACCGTTTCTACATCCTGCGGTGGACTCCAGAGTCTCTTCCAGACTTCTTTGCATCAGGGAAGGAGATCAGTCGCAGCGTACACCATTGACTTCAGAGTTATTGCTGCAGATCTGTCCTGGGACAACGAGGCAGTAATTACCCTTTACAAACAGGGTCTTTTTTTTTCAAGGAAAACCTGTTTTTGTTGCCTCTGAGGGGAAAATCTTTTGAGGAGGTTTCTGCTCTAATGCCAGGTCCCACTCGCCCACTTGCCTCGTCTACCACCTAATTCCCCTGTGCCGGATCTGGAGCCCATGGAAATTGGACACTCTCGCCTCACCCCTCAGGAACATGAAAGATGGCTGCGTGAGGGATGCTGTGGTAAAAGTGGACATCTTCATCTAAATTGCCCTAACCGACATCCCCCAACCCCCCCGGTGCCTCACTCCCAACCCAAACCCATAGGTGATTCCTGATAAATTGTCTACCTCTTCTCCTAACTCACTGTTGTTGCTACTCTATCTTGGGACAATTAGAAACAATCACTATTTGCTTTCATTGTTTCAGGAACTGCCAGAAACTTTAGATGCCTCTGTAGCTCGCTCTTGATACATCCCGTTGCTACTGGTCTATCCTCCTCTCCATGTTCACACTCTGGATGGATCCCCTGTGTCTCCAGGATTCGTTGGATGGCAGATCTTCACGTCTTCAGACGGGTGCTGTTCACATTGAACATATACAATTCTACCTCCTAGAGACCCCTATCCACCCTTTGGTCCTAGGTTTCCCCTGACTTAGGAAAACCCCATATTTCCTGGTCCTGCTGTGAAATACTGACTTGGAGCCCCCTGTGCCATTCTTCTTGTTGCCTCCGCCCTGTCAGTCTTGCTCTTAACCATACCTATTGTGACCCCCTCCTCTGGTTTTCCTGTACATTATGATGACTTGGCTGAAGCATTTAATAAATAAAAGGTGCTTTCCTTACCCCCTCACAGACCTTATGACTATTCTATTGACGTTTTACCTAGCATGCTTCCACCCAAGGGCAAAGTTTTCCCGCTATCTCCCAATGAGTCTGTGATATTGAATGACTACATTCAAGAAGCTTGAAGAGCCAGCTTTATAAGACCATCTTCCTCCCCAGCGTGTGCAGGCTTCTTCTTCTTGGGGGAAAAAAGGATGGCAGTCTCCATCCCTGTATTGATTACCATTGCCTCAACGCCATTACTGTCAAGAACCAGTACCCCCTTCCTCTTATCCCTGATGCTTTGGAATCCGTTAAATGAGCGACCATTTTCACCAAATTGGATCTCAGAGGGGCTTACACCCTGATTAGGATTCATGAGGGGGATGAATGGAAGACTGCTTTTCTCACAACTCACGGGCATTATGAATATCTTGTCATGCCATTCGGGGCTACAAATGCCCCAGCCGTTTTCCAATCTTTTATCAATGACATTTTCAGGGATCTAATCAATACATGTCTGCTTGTCTACCTTGATGATATTCTAATCTTTTCCAGTTCTCTTCAAGAAGATATCGGTCACGTCAGGGAAGTCCTCTCTCATTTAATTCATCAAAGACTCCATACCAAGAAAGAAAAACATAACTTCCATGCTTCTCAGATTCAGTTCCTGGGCTACATTAATTCTCAGTATGGATTCCAGCAACATCTCTGCTACTACTGATTGGCCTACTCCCAAAAACCTCAAGCGAATTCAATGGTTTCTCAGTTTTGCCAATTTTTATAGGAGTTATATTAGAAATATCAGTTCCATGGTAACTCCCATCACATCCCTCACAAGCGAAGGCCCGCATCAGGGAAAGTGTACTACCCAGGCAGACAGAGCCTTCTCTCTCCTGAAAACCCAGTTTACCTCTGCTCCCCTCTTGAAATACCTGGGTCTCACCCTACCCATATTTGTGGAAGTCGATGCCTCTGGATATAGGGTAGGTGCAGTTCTCTCTCAACGTCATGGTGAAAATGGCAGTTTACACCCATTTGCTTTTTAAAAAACAAATTGACTGCTGCTGAGAGGAACTATGACGTAGAAGACCACAAACTCCTGGCTATATAGTAGGAACTGGAGGAGTGGAGGCATTTATTAGAGGGTGCCCAGGATCATTTTTTATTTGTACTAATCCTAGACAGGCAAAATGGGCCTGTCTCCAGTTTTAATTTTACCCTCACCTACACCCCTGGCACTAAGAATCAGAAAGCCGATGCCCTCTACCGTCTGTACAAACCTCCCAATATCGACTTGTCACCGGAGCATATTATTCCTCCCAACGTGATCCTGGCCACCATTCACTGGGACATCAAGCATATGGTAAGATATGCCCAGCATGGGCAACCTATTCCTCCTCAATGCCACCCGGATAAACTTGTTGTGACCAATTCAGTAAGGTCCTAATTCAGTAAGGTTCTGCAATGGGAACATTATTCTCATTTTGCAGGTCATGCAAGAATTAAACAAACTCAAGAATTGATTTCTAGGGATTTTGGGTTGGCTACCTTGCAGAAAGATGTCAGAGACTATGTACATGCTTGTACCATCTGTGCCCAGATAAAAACCCCCTGCTCTAAGACCCCTGAAGATCTTCAACCCTTGGCCACTCCCAGTCGTCCCTGGACACATCTCTCAGTGGACTTTATTACTGACCTCCTGGTTAGCCAGGGTTGTAACACTGTGGTAGTCATTGTGGATAGATTTTCCAAGGCAGCAAACTTTGTTCCACTACCCTCTCTCCCCTCTGCCCGTAAACTCACCAACCTCTTCGTTCTTCACTTTTTCCAGTTACATTGGATTCCCCAAGACATAGTTTCAGACCGTGGTCCTCAGTTCATATCTAAGTCCTGGCACGCCTTCTGTAAAGTTCTCGGAATCTCAGTTTCTCTTACCTGCACCTATCATCCTCAAGCTAATGGCCAAACTGAAAGGGTAAATCAAGAATTTATAACCTTTCTAAGAACCTATATCTCTTCCTCTCTGAACAATTGGGTTGAATATGCCCACAATTCTCTCTCCGCCTCCGCAACCAGCTTATTTCCTTTCCGTTGTTCTGTCAGCTATCAACCTTTTCTTTTCCCTGATCTCCCTTCGGATATTCTGATACTTTTGGTTCGGAAATATCTGACTGTCGTCCAGGACACATGGAAGATGACTAAAAGTGCCCTCCTACGCACACAGGACGGTCAGAAGCGGGCCCCAGACAAACGCTGTATGGTGGTTCCTCACTTCAGACGGGGTCAGTTGGTATGGCTGTCCACAAGCAACCTCCCTCTCCGTTATGCCTCCCTAAACTGGCTCCCAGCTTTATTGGTCCATTTCACATTCTTGCCCAGATCACCCCAGTTTCATACCGCCTTGCCCTCCCACCCTCTCTAAGGATCCACTCTAACTTTCATGTCTCTCTGTTGAAACACTTTCACAAGTCTCCACTCACCAAACCCCAGCCTAAACCTCCATCTCCCCAAATTAGTGATGGACTCCCTGCCTACAGTATACTGTTGACAAAAT
Organism: Atractosteus spatula; assembly: GCF_055471065.1. Classification (NCBI taxonomy): domain Eukaryota; kingdom Metazoa; phylum Chordata; class Actinopteri; order Semionotiformes; family Lepisosteidae; genus Atractosteus; species Atractosteus spatula. The sequence continues at coordinate 24,170,918 of NC_142709.1, read as the reverse complement.
CCTGGATTCCTGCTGGTCCCGGGGTAAATTACAGTATCTAGTCGACTGGCAGGGTTATGGCCTGCAAGAACGATCCTGGGTTTTGGAAAGGGACATTCTCGATCCTCAACTAATTTCAGACTTCCATCAGAGGTTCCCTAATCACCCATCTAGGGCGTCAGGAGCCTCCCCTGGGGAGGGTGGTAATGTTAAGCATCGCCCAATGAGGACCCGACACCCTCTGCATTCCAGTGCTGTTTCAATTAAGTAATCAGACACACCCTCCTCATGGCTACTTTAATCTGCTTCACGCTCATTTCCCTGCTCAATTTTAGGTTTACACTCATCAGAGCCTCTTCTTCCCTGAGTCCTCTTTGTTTTTTCCTCTTCTGGTCTTCTTGGCTTACGATCCAGTTTTGTCATCGACTCAGATTCCTGTATCCTGGACTGAGCCCTGTGGAACCCTCTGGTCTGAACCCTGCCGGTTTCCTCGGTCTATGAGTCTGTCTTAGCCCTCTAACTACCGCCCGCTGGATTCTACCTCTCTGACCCTAGCCAGGCCACGACCTCTGTCTCTGGATTGCTTTCTCCTCAGGGTCCTCAGCTATTAACGTTCGTAACAAGTAGTACCCAAGGAGTGGGAAATTGCTTATGTAGTTCCCATTCACAAAAAACAAGAGAAACATGAGCTCAGAATTTATAGATCAATAAGTTTGATTTCTGTTACAAGTAGAATCATGAAAGCAATTAGCCTAGAAAATAGTCAACATGGATTTAGAAAAAGAAGGTCTTGCCTAACCAACTTGTTAGAGATCTTTGAACAAGTAACAACAGTAAGGGATACACATTGTTTACAATGTGATTTATTTTAGCTTTCCTTACTCACTTCTGGAGCCGTGGTAGCTCAGACGGCACGGGCATGAAGATCCTGGGTTCAATCCCAGATAGGGGCAAGCCATGCTTGCTCTAATTCCTTCCAGATGGCTCCCAGGTCCACTCAGCCTGCTTTCCAAATGAATAGGAGGGGTTAATCCTTCTGGGGGTAATAGGCAGGCCGGAGCGTGATGCTGACCACATCACCTCTACTTCCTATGTCGGATGGTTGAGAAAAATGGTGGCCCTTGCCTAACCTACCTCCCTATTCACTTCTGGCATTGGAGAATACAAAGCATGTAGTGGAGAGTGTTACCTATTTTTTAAAACTTCCCTAGCAGATACTATTGAAGCTCTAGCTATAGACTTTTGCCTTTGGTCAGCTTTTGGCAAATACCGTACCTTAGTGAAATATTCATTTGATGAATATTTCACTCAGGTGATCCATGTCCCTTTCATTATCTAAATGTTTCTAACTGGTACACAGATAAACATTTGATACTTAATGTATATGAAATGTTGTTCTAAAACTGAAAAAAATATGTTTTGCAAGTTGCTGTCTATATCTTTTTCTTCCAGTATTCTATTTTACCTCTTCTTTGTTTTTTTATACTTTTTCTTCAACTGGATCCTGTTTTTTTATCAATCTTTAACAATCATATAAAGTATAAAATGCAATTTTGATTTCATTAATCCATTTGGGTCACTACAAAAGAGTGTTACTGTGGTTATAGTTTAAGTTAAGTATAGTGCAGGCAATGAAAACTTAATAACGTGAGGCAGCATGTGGTTAGCATTACTGCGTCACAGTGCTTTGGCGTTATCAGTGTGCAGTGTGTATATTCTCCCAGTGTTCACATAAGTTTCTACCGGGATCCCAAGTTTTCTTTCACAATCCAAAGGCATACTGGTAAGTTAATTGGTTTCTGGGAAAATTGGCTCTGGGATGAATGTGTTTGTGTCTGTGTATACCCAATGTTGGCCTGGCTTCCCGTGCATTGTGTATGTTGCCTTCTGCACTTTGCTTGCAGATATCTACCCTTCCCCCCTTTCTTTAAACAAATTGCTCCATGTTTTAACCATTTCACTGAAAAACTGATATAGTTTATACATTTAAGAAATAGATACTGATTTTGTTTTCTTAAATATGCTAATAAAAATACTACAATAAAAACAACATGGAATCAGATTTTCAGCAATGTAATCCCAACTCTACCTGTATGAGTACATTCGTTTTATGTGCTTTCTGCACATTTTTCTACAAACTAAATATTCAGGAGATGGAATTGTATTTATAATTTAATGTATAACATGTGTCCTCATAAAATCTGATTCTTCTTAAAACTGACATATTTAAGACCTGTCCTCAGTAATATCTGAGTACTTGACTTGAGTATCAATATTAAAATACAAAAACATTGCAGAGAAAACAGCTGTTCCATTTTAAGTTTTAATATAAGCACTCTGCTTTGCATATTTGCTGATATTGCACAAAACCAGACACAAGAGGAAAGGACAGTTTCTAACTTGTTTAAAATATATTTATATATTTTAATATTGATGTTTTATACACTTATATTTACAAATGTGTGTTGTTTTCACATGGTGGTGATGCTGTTATTAATGCTGCCTCAAAACTCTTGGGTCTGTGGTTCACTTGCATTTGCTTTGGTATTTGTTAGGTCATTGGGTTTCTTCCTATCTTACAAATACATACTGGGGAGGTTAATCAGTGTCTTTACATTGCCTTCTGTGTGCATCCTGCAATAAACTAGTGTCCCATCCATGTTGTCTTGTCTTATGACCTGTACCCTAGGTATTTGCTTCAGGTTGCTGCAATCCTTAACAGGAATAACAGGATTTCTGATAATTAATACATTCTTATTATTTACAAGTGTAAGTACAAATTGCATTTAACTTGAATTAATCGTTTAGAAATTATTGATTTCCTAAATGACTCTAAAAACTTTGCTGAGTCATATTTAATTCACCAAAAATGGCAATATCACATTTATAGTAAAATACTAGTAGGTGGTTTATTTCTAGAACTTGGAAATAATTACATGAACATAATTCGATTTTCTAAAAAATAAAATTACCAAGTAAATTAAAAGACAGATTTTGTCACTCATATATAGCTGACTTCTGCAGTATAAATATAATTGCACCCTTTAAATTGTCACTTAAAGGACATACTGTATGTATGATACAGGTAATTACCATGCAGTCAATGCAATGCAATCAATTACAAATGGTTTCATTTCAGCAATCACTAACTTTCATATCCAAATGCTCTATGCAAAACACTATGCAATAGAGTTTTAGTGCATCTTTAAAAGTTAGTGAGGATCTGGGGACCTATCTTAACCTCCTTCAACCATCTTAGGAAGTACAGGCACTGTTGCGCTTTCTTAATCAGACAAGTGGCATTGAGAGACCATTTGAGGTCCTTGGTGATATGGACGCCAAGGAATTTGAAGTTACTGACCCTTTCCACTTCAGTCCCATTGATGTGGATAGGGGCATGACCGTTTTGCAGCTCCTTGGATTTGCTGACGTTGAGGGTGAGGATGTTGCCTTCACACCACGTTGTAAGGAGATTGCCCTTCTCCCTGTAGGCCCTCTCATAATTGTCTGTGATCAGTCCTACAACTGTAGTGTCATCGGCAAACTTGATGATGGAGTTGGTGTTATGTTTGGCCTTTACAGCCGTGGGTGTAGAGGGAGTAAAGCATTGGATTAAGCACACATCCCAGGGGGACCCCAGTGTTCAGAGTTAGTGTGCCAGAGGTGTGGTTTCCAAGCCTGACAGCCTGGTGTCTGCCTGTCAGGTAGCCCAGAATCCAGTTGCAGAGGGTGGTGTCAAGACCCAGTGCATTGACTTTCTTGACTAGTTTCTCTGGAATGATGGTGTTAAAAGCTGAGCTGAAGTTGATGAATAGTAGTCTTGCGTATGAGTTATTTTTATCCAGATGGGATAGGGCAGTGTGTATGGCAATGGAGATTGCATCATCTGTAGATCTGTTGGGCCGGTAGGTGAATTGGTATTGGTCCAGTGTGCCTGGAATGGTGTCCTTAATGTGCCCCATGTCCAGCCTCTTGAAGCACTTCATGATAGCAGGGATAAGTGCCACCGGGCGGTAGTCATTAAGGCATGTCACTGTGGTTTTCTTCGGTATTGAAATGATGGTGGTTGTCTTGAAGCAGGTGGGGACTACAGCTTGGGCCAGGGACATACTGAAAATGTCTGTGAATACACCTGCGAGTTAATTGGCGCATGCTCTGAGGATGCGACTGGGTATGCCATCATGTCCTGCAGTCTTGCGCGTGTTCACTTTTAACAGAGATCTCACCTCATTTGTAGACAGTGAGAGCACCTGGTCAGCTGCAGAGGGTGGAGTTCTGTTGACCAGTTCTGTGTTACTGGCTAAAAACCAAGCATAAAAGGTGTTGAGCTTGTTAGGTAGGGAGGCATCATGGGCAGGTGCGCAGATGTTCTTCCTTTTGTAGTCTGTGAGGGCCTGTATACCTTGCCAAATGCACGGTAGGTTTTTAGTGGTAAAGTGTTCCTCTACTTCCTGTTTGAGTGTGTTTTTTGCATGTTTAGTACCATTTTTTAGATTGATCCTGGCTGACTTTAGTTCTGATTTATTGCCCGATTTGAATGCTGCATCCCTTGCTTTGATTAGGATGCAAACCTCACTGTTCATCCATCGTTTCTGGTTAGGAAAAGTTCTTATTTCTTTTGTGAGTATAACATCATCAGCACATTTCCTGATGTAGCTAGTGGCTGATAATGTATATTCCTGTATGTCAGTGTGTGATCCCTGTGTGGCTCCCTCTTTAAACACATCCCATTCAGTGCATTCAAAACAGCCCTGCAGGACTGATTCAGCTCCTTCAAGCCACACTTTCACTGTTCTGACCACTGGTTTCACTCACCTGTGCAGCTGTCTGTATGCCGGGAGGAGAAACAGAATGATGTGGTCTGAGTTTCCATGGTATTTCGGGAGAATGAATCTTATACCTTAACTTAACATTGACTTGATAAATTCTGTCTTCTTGAGAAAGGGTCTGGCTCCACAAACATTCATAAAAGAACTTGGTCTTATAGGAATGTTAATTCAGCCTGCCTTGTACTGAGCATGGGAGAGACAAGACCTGGTTTCTGAGAGAGGAGGCAAGGTAGGAATGAAAGACATACTTGGAGCAATCTAGAATGTGTATCAAAACTCAGGTTAATGGTAAGTAAACTGCAGTATACCACTCACACCTGCTGAAGGCTCCACAGCAGAAACTTTGTGTTTCTTTTCTTATCTTTTCAGCATGGATTAAACCTTTACTTGATCCTTTGCAGTATACCATGTTCTGTTTCAACAAACCAAATTTAGCACTTAAATTGCTCAAAGAAGATCAATTGGTGGCACTTGTGTTAGTTCTAAACTAATCAAAACAAGTTGAAATTATTAATATTGCTGTTTTCTGCACAGTGAAAAATTAAAGTACCACAGCTGCATGTGGTTGTCAAACATATCAGTACTGTATTAAATGTTTATTAATCAATTGTGCTTTGCTGTGCTCATAATATTGTACGCATGTACTAAAAAAAAAATCAAATATAACGATTACAATAAATTGTTGAGACATGGTGTTGTTGCCATGTTGCTACCACAAATCCAAAGAAGATACTACATGTAACAATACTGGATAACACTACTAGAATTATTGTTTTTTTATTACATACAGTATACAAAATTAGTAATTATGTACGGATACCAATTAGAAAACAATTTTACATTGGATTTAAAAGCAAGTAAACAAAAAAAGAGTTTTGAATGACTTTGTCGGTTGCATACTGTTAATTGCATTGTAGCACATACAGGTACAAGTCTGCACTATATAAAGAGTAATTATTGTAAGAGGACCAGGGGAAGGGTCATTTATAACCTGTATTTCCGTAACGAAACACTGGATATACTAGATATAGACCTAGGCAAAATGGCCGCCAAGGATAACCAGCTGACCCGCTGTTGGAAAAGATCTATACAGTGAAATAATGAGACACAGGTGAGCTGCGTCAGGAAACAGAATATAAATGCCCCAGAAGCAGTGAGCCGGCGTGGAAGCCGATAAGGTGAAAGTGTTTCGGAGGAAGGAGAGGTTTAGGATTGTGCTGGAAGGAATTAAAGAATAACGGACTATTGGATACGGTATATGACAAAGATTTACGGATTACGACTTGGATATGGTGCGGATTAGGGTGGACATACGGGCTCGGAAATTTGGATCGTTTAAGGATACTGGCAATGGATTATGGAACGGACTTGGAAAACATAAGGACGAAGGACAAAGAAGATCAGTGTGGTGTGAGTTACATCTCTTTTACACCTGTTTTCCCCCGGCGACACCACATTATTTTATAGTAATTTCTTTTTTGACCATTCTCTCAATTATTTACATAAATCTTTTGTTTGTAATTTATTATTCCAAATAAATTGAACTATTTTAATAAATGCAGATCTACCTCATTATTATCTTGGATTTTTGTTATTAAGTGTTATATTAATTAACATAAATTTCATCATGTTTTCGTAGGAATATGATTATTTAAAGGTCGGCATGTTATTTGTCAAAATATTGTGGGATGTAATTTTATCTTATTTTTCCATTTGTTTTAACCTCATTATATATTCTGTTAGAAAGTGCCTACAATGGGGTTTAATGTTCTAATCATGTGTCATTTTCCTTGAACATTCTTGACTGGTGGTTCAAGCCAACTATTCTATAACAAATAACATTCATGCTTTCATGGTAATATATGAAGAAGGCTCCATGGCTCAAACGTTGTTTTCTTTCTTCTCTTTTCAGCATGGAATAAACCTATTACTTGTTCATATATACAGCATATGTATATATGATAGGTTTCTATTAGTTGTAGTTCAGTTGTGTAAGTATGACAAAGATAAGATAATAATGTGTGATAATAATGATGTACAGATGGAGTCATTCAAAACAAGCGGGCGATACCGCATTATAATGCGGTGCGCTTGTCGCGGTGTAACGCAAGTTACTGTATTAATACCCTATATTCTCGCATAGTACCACATGGTACCACAAGTAAAATAATAGTATCCGGAATTTCCGCAAGGTGGAGCTAATAAAGCTGAACCTCTCATGTTTGAGCTGTCGCCATCAAAGTCTTTACCGAAGATATTACTAATAGTATTAATAATGAATGACATTGGACAAGCTGTAAACTCAAAGTATTGCCCTGGTCCACATTCTTTTTTTCATTCTTTGTAACCATCTTTGTTAACGAAAATATTTTATTTTTTCATTGACCGTCTTTGTAAAAAGTAACAACACAGCATTTCGTTGATCCAATCACGCATTTGTTTCCAATCATACAAAGTACAGTAATTTTTGAGAATCTCCGATTCACCATGCCTTTCACATGCTCACAAAAGATATTGATTAAGGAACATAAACATATTACTGTATGCAAACTGTACTGTATACAATATGTATACGTATATTTAATGTCTTAACTGTGCCCGTTTTAGTATTGAATATTTATATGGAATTTTACCACTGAAGGGAAATTCTAGTAGCTGAGCATAAAAAGAATAGGAGCATAACGCGTGTGAAGGCCATAAACAATATTAATTTTGGAACATAAACATACAGTATTACAGTATGTAAACTGTATATGGCTGGTCTCGGTACTTTAAAGAAAAAATACACACCAGTATTCAATTTCTCTCTAAACATTTTAAGCATCGAAGTCTTTAACTAACGTGAAATAACGTGTATAAAAAGTGGTAGTTTTAAGCTTTTCTGCGAATACGCTCGATACCGGAGTAAACAAGCATACTTTTAGAATTTGATTAATAGGGAATATAATATGGAATCGCGTATCTAAAGAAATTAATAACGATATAATTATATTCATGTACTGCAACACAAGAATAGTATATGCTGTACAATGTCTGCTGATACTGTATGTGTAGGGCTGTTTCACCACTCATCACATGACCGTGCGAGTGGTGCGGTGGTCTAAATGCCCGACTTCTAAGCAAGAAGTTGGCTGTTCAAATCCAGCTAGCGCCATCAGCTTTCTTTTAACAAATAAAAATGTCTTCAAAAAACTAAAATAGCTAATATTATTGGCATTATATTGACAGTGATAAGTTCTTGCTTTGTGCTGGGTTTAGCAGTTTTCCGACATAGTCTTTCAGTGAATGCCATAACATCTCTATTGGATTTAAATCTGGGGATTCGGCTGGAGTTTTCACCCAGTTCACTCCTTCTGCTATAAGCCTCGCCCTTGCTGCTGTGTGTTTCGGATTGTTGTCTTGAAAGAGACGGTGCCTTGATCCAAAGTGCTACCTGATATATGGGGCGGCATGCTGTTTGACCACGACTTCCTCGTCACAAAGCTTTAGAGAACTTAACATTTTTATCAACAAATTGTAAATACAACATTTACATTGGCATTATTAATTTTTCACTTGAGTGTATGGAGGATTGTCAGCTGTCACTGAGAGCAGACCCTACCTCTTAGGCTGCGCTAACGATTTTTTACATTTTTATAAAGAAATGGAGGCTGTATGATTTAAAGATGATCTGTCAAAGTGCAATGGAATACAATATTGTTGTTGTTGTTGTTGTTGTTTTTATCCTGTAAGGCGCTTTGAGAAGCCACCTTTAAAGGTGCTATATAAAGACGCTGATTCTTATGGAATGTGTTTTCTTTCTTCTTTTTTTCAGCATGGAATAAACCTATTACTTGATTCTTATGGAAACCCGGTTCCATGGCACAATGCAACGTAAATCGCTACCTTTGTCTTCTGCGTAATAATGTTCACCTCTCTGTCCAGCAAATTAACAATAGCAATAATAATGAACTTTATTGTATATAGCGCCTTTAAAGGTGGCTTCTCAAAGCACTTTACGGGATAAAAACAACAGAGCTGTTAAACCAGTTTTTATCTGTTTTTCGGCACAGCCAGCCGGCTGTTGAGTGGTATTAAATGCAACTTTTTTGTATAGATGACTTTGCTAAAATGTATTCAAAAATTAAAACGATTACAGTTGGCATGCCTGTAGCTTTTTCACGAAACCTTCTAGAGTTACGAAAACATTTCCTTTGTGTGTCACATTGTGACTGTCTTCACAGCCTTCAAAATACCATTTTTTTTACCACGCTCGAATATTCTTCTGTCCATATCTTTGGAAGGGAAACACAGAGAGCTTCAAACCAAATGCACTTTGAAGACCATGACTTCTGAAAATGTTCACAGCCTCCACAGAAAACGATCAGCGAGCTAATTCTCTTTTTTTAAACTTCCAGTTTTTCACTGATGCGTAATCACGCACTAACTGGAACCCCCGGGGTGGGGTGGGGTGGGGGGGGGCGCCTTGTGTTAAGAAAGTTGTGTGTTAGCATAAACTATTAATGTGTGGCTCTGGTGAAATTTTGCTGTGAACTGAAGAGTTAAAGTGTAAAATGTTTCCTCTTTTTAACGGGAAGAGACGTGGTGCTTTTTTTTAATTCCTGGAGGAACCGGGCTTCCATAAGAATCAAGTAATAGGTTTATTCTATGCTGAAAAAAGAAGAAAGAAAACACATTCCATAAGAATCAGCGCCTTTATATAGCACCTTTAAAGGTGGCTTCTCAAAGCGCTTTACAGGATAAAAACAACAATAACAACAACAATATTGTATTTCATTGCATTTTGACAGATCATCTTTAAATCAATTGTTGTCAGAATATCCCTGCCTCCAAACAAGAACAAAATTGTGACAATTTTATTAACGGTCTGTTTCAGTAACTCAAAGTATTTATTTAAAGTAATAATTTAACAATATATGTAAATGTTTTATGATATGTATCTGTTGTGAATGTCTGTAGAGTGTATCTTACTTTTAGTTTTGTAGCCAAAGGGCCTTGCAGATCAGAATATCAAGGAACGAAGTAATTACCGCGACTGTCAGAAGATTGGACACAGCGACTCAGACACCAGTTGAATGGAAAGGGGTACTTTAATTTTCTGTACAGCTGGTACAGAACCCCACAGAGCCAGCAGAAAGAGAGAGATACACATACACAGTTTTTCATTGTCAAAAAGTAATTGTTTTTTACTTGTGTACAATTTTTTTACATTCCTCTTGTTTAACAGGAATGTTTAGTTTCTGGATAGACTGTTAAACTAAAGGAAAAGAGTGCCTCCTTCTTCGAAGCATTTCATTGATCCGATCATGAATTCTTTTCCAGTCGCACAAAGTTAGCGTTGAGAATCTCCAATTCACCATGCTACTAATGGTTTCCCCGGAGATTGCAAGGCAAGGCACTTTTGCCTCTGTACCCATCGAAATTTACCGATGTGGTCCACCCCAGTAAATTTCAAAAGTCACAAGATTTCAAAACAAGAGGGCGGCATAGCGGTCGGCTCTCGCTTTCCCATCTATACCAGGAAATGTGTCTGATGCATTAGCAAGTTTAAAAAAATTGTGTCGAAAAGCTGGGCGTAACAATTGTTTCCTTTTTCTGATCACTCACTCTTTGGATATTCGTCTCACCTGCCCTGCTCTTTGTTTTCCTGTTATTTGCTGTGTATTCCTGCTGCGATCCACTCCTGCCCTCACACCTAAAGAAGACTAATTTACATTTCTTTATGCGGTGCAATTAACCCTTGCTAGTATCTTTGCGGTCTTTTGAAAATCTGTGCTGTCCTTTGAAAGCGAGATGATCTCTGGTTCTTTGACAAAACAAAGCTCGCCAGATAATTTAGTTTTGGTTTTAGTTTTGTAGCCAAAGGCTACATTATCATTCTCACAGTGCATAAAAAGGAAGATTAATAAACATAAACATAATCTCATGGCCAAATAGTCAAGTCTAGCCAAAAGAGAAAACATCAACTTTTTTTAAACTCCAACGAAAGTATTAATGGTTTTTAATTACCGTACTTTTATGGAACATGACTTTGCTAAAATGTATTTAAAAATAAAAACGATTACAATTGGCACGCCTGTAGCTTTTTCGCATGCCTGTAGCCTGTAGCTGAATAGGCAGTGAAAACATTTGTCTGTCTTTCCGTGGGGGGAAGGGGGAAAGCACGACTATTCTACTCTGAGAATTCCCACAGTATGCTTAAGTATGCTTAAGAGTTGTCAAACCAGTTTTTATTTATTTTTTGGCACAGCCAGCTGGCTGTCGCGATAAATATATTTGGCTGAAAAGCTGTACAACGCAAGACATTTCGTTACTTCTTTAGATACACGATTCCATGTTTTTTTAATCCCTGGCGGAACCAGGCTTCCATAAGAATCAAGTAATAGGTTTATTCCATGCTGAAAAAAAGAAGAAAGAAAACACATTCCATAAGAATCAGCGCCTTTATATAGCGCCTTTATATAGCATATAGAGTTCAGCAGTACAGAATGAACGTTCTGCTGCCTGGAGCGCTTATGGCACCGATCGCGTCTGCATTTATAACTTAGTTTTTAAAATTAGTCAAGCAATATGAAGCATCTCTTTTTACTTCTAAGTCCATTAATTATCATTAAGCACAGCTTTCTCACCACTTAGACTACTTTTTGATACCATCCTTAGACAAAGCAGAAACTTGTTTTACTTTCTAATGACATAAAAGTGGAAAGATTACAGATTTTAATAATCTTTAATTTTGTTATACATTTTAGAAACGTTTCATCTATACAAATTCCACAAAACTATTCTCGATTGTATTTCTGAATGTTATGTTACACTTAGTTCATTGTTTTAAATACATCTAATTAAGAAAGTTAGGTGTTAGCATAAACTATTAGTAATCAATAATATTAAATTTAACACTGTAATAAATTGTTGCACTTTCCCCCGCATCTTGTAAAAATATATTTTCATTGTTCAAATATACATAATATACATTAAATCTGAATATCATAAAATAAGTTAAATACAAAATTAAAGAAAAAATAGGGTTAAATATAATTCAAAATATTTTGCTAACAATGTTAACTGTTTATAAATAATACAATGTATTAACTAAGGAGTAGGATGGCACAGTTGTTAGTATGCTTTTTGTTAAGTTACTTTTTCATAAATACAACAGTAGAACCAGATGTCTCAGTGGCTTTCAAAATTAAATTATGCATACAAACCTGTGAACTAGAAAGATAACTAAGATATCCATCCATTTCCAATGGTGGCGAAATGGTTAGCATTGCTATCTTGCAGCACTGGGGCCCTAGGTTCAATTCCTTCCATCCTGTGTGTGTAGAGTTTGCATGTTCTCTCTGGGTTCCGTGGTTTTTCCATATGTGTGATATGATTCCCTCTCGCACTCCAAAACATACTGGTAGGTTAATTGGCTTACGGGAAAACTGACCCTGGTGTGTGTGTGTGTGTGTGTGTGTGTGTGTGTGTGTGTGTGTGTGTGTGTCTGTCCTGTGATGAACTGGCGCTATGTCCAGGGTGTATTCTGCCTTGCGTCTGTTGCTTACTGTGATAGGCTCCAAATCCTCTGTACTGGATAAAGAGATTAGAAAATGGATGGAAGTAAAGGCACTGTGTGGATGGAACTATACACAGTGTTAGAAACCCACTATGAGATGGCAGCATCTCACTGAGGATAAATTATTTTATAGTGCTGGCTTAAGGAAACAGCCTTTCCACCTCTCTTGCACATCAGTATCCATATCTAGTTAGTTATTTAAACAAATTGCCTCTAAATATAAACATCTTAATATCCTGGCTCTGTGGATCAGCATCAGCTATGTTTGCCCATCCCTTCAATTCATGTGCATCCAACACACAGTTCAATGCTAGCAACTACACAAAATCTAAAATACAATCCTCATTTCAGTATCTATGTAAACATACAGTCTGTTAACTTCATCATCTTCATCAAAAGTATGCCTAACCCCATTAGGAAGTGTTCTTGTTATCAGTGTATTCCTCAACTTACCCAAAATTATCTTTTTCCTACCAACATCTCTAGTCTTATATCCTGCAATAACTCAGCCAACACTTAAATCTCCAAAAGCTGCTTGTGTTAATTTCTTTAAATCACAAATATCATATGTAAATACTGGCCATGTAATACTCTGCATTGTGGAATAATAGTTTATTTTAAGGGGAACTAGAGAAACTAGGAACTAGAGAAATCAAGAAAGGCTTTTTTTCTAGAATTAATAAATGCACATCCTGTTCACTGGGGAAATTAAATCCACACTGAGCAATCTTCAATATGTTCAGAATTTGACAGCGAGAATCCTGATCGGGATGCATTTTGCCTGTCTTCAAGTCCTTGCACTGGCTTCCTATCAGGTTTCGAGTCAACTTCAAAATCCTCATCCTCATTCAGTGCCTATCTGGCGTATTATCTGTCTACTCCCCACCTTTGTCCTTCTGACTTTGGTCTTCTAGCTGTCCTCAAGAGCATCTACATTCTGTGGGTGACAGGACCTTCTCTAGCTGCACCCCAGAGCTCTGGATTTGTATCCCCAGTCATATCAGTCACATACCCTGAGTGCATTTAAATCTAACCTCAAAACCTTTCTTTTCACAAGACTTAGTGTCTGTATCTGCTTCATTTTCTAATTTTGGTAGCACTTCTAACTGCTTGTCTTTCTTATATGTATTTACTTTGTAATCTGTGGTCCTTATAACTGTTTTTACATCTACTGTATTGCTTTGAGATGCCACTTTTAAAGGTGATATATAAAATAAAGTTTTTTTATTATTGTTATAGAGAAACATGATCAGATTTTCCCTGGTTCAGAAAAAAGATCTAAAGTATACTAGTTTGTCACTCTTCTCATTCCCTCTTTGCTAAATGGCTTTTCATACTAATCTGATCAATCTAACTGCCTATTTTCTGTGCTTTCTCTATCCTGCTAGATTTACAATTATTCTGAAAATGTTCTTCTTGAAATGACTAATTTCTAAATACCTTTTTTCACTGTTAACATCTTGCAGCAACTCTGCGACAAAATATACACATAGCTCAACCTGACAGTTCATCCTGCTACCAACATTGAATAAAAAAATCTTTAGATTTCTATATTTATGTCTTTATTTAGTGGTTTCATTAGTGACAAAGGCTAAACTTTCTTGGAAAAATGTCTTTTATGCGTTGCGAAAAACTGACTTGCTTTAACAAAATATATTTACAAATCCTTTCACCTGGCAATCTACCTGAATGCCCAACTATCTGAGAAGCCCTCCATGAAACCATGTTTGCTATTAATTCATTTAAGGCTCACTGATAGAATTGCTGTTTTTTATGCATGCTAATTTTCTGATTCCTCACTCTGTTTCATGTTTAGAGATAGATAAGACTTTATTGATCCCGAAGGGAAATTGATGTACATGTTCATGTACGTGATGAACATGTTTGCATGTTCTTTTGTAACACACCTTTTTGTGATTTTTTTGTATATCTAAGCAAGTGTTCCTTCATCCCTCTTCTGTACTATATATAGTCATGGCTTTTTTCTGTTTGCTTATTTCAAAGTAACACCTGCTCCATTTCTAAAACATTTTGCTCATGTGCATTTTTGTATTTTTTACACCTCTAGCACTTTAACGTCCTGAATTTTCATTTGCCTTAATTTGTAGAATTAATTTTAGTTTTAGCCTTAAAAAGCTTAAGTTTTCACTATCTTTTGTTTCTTGTCTTACAACTGTTATTATTGATCACCAAATTATTGTACTTGACATGACTTCATTCACCCTTTCTTGAACGTCTATGACAGGCAGAGATAGTGCTGTCTCTGGGAAGATCTTTTGCAGCTGACATTTCACTGTTTTAAATGAATAAGAAAATAGATTGCTCATAAATCACTTATTCTACATAAACACAGCGTAATTGCCCTCTGAAAATGCTTTTTCTTGTTCGTTTTGGAGACCTTGATCGAAACTGATTTTAGATGTCAGAAAGGATTTACTTTCTCTGTATTTCTGTGTGCGCATTTCCTACATGGCTTTGTCGAGACTTTAACTTTATATTTTATATAATATTTTTAACTTTTTTTCGTACGTGTACCTACTGTGATTCGGACACAGAACGGTTAAAGATGGCGACAAGTCAGGCACCTGGGGGAGCGTCTTCCCGCCTCCATAACTAAAATGCCAAATAGGAGTGGCTTAAGCGACATACACAGTCGTGTAACTGACAGTTTGAGGTAGCCTATCGTGTAGATTTCTCTTTGTTGCTAATAGGTTAAGCTTTCGAAACTCCGCAGTCATGTGACTGATTTTTCGCCCTGTTTCATTGGTTAAACACAATGATCACAAGCACCACCATGGTAACTGGGATGTGTAGTTTTTAATTCAGTTTGAATTATAACTGTACGTACTGTCTTCATATTTGGCCAGGGCTTTAAAGAGAGGGCATGCCAAATATTTTCGATGCCGTCGTTTCCGCTTTAAAGGTACCCCCGTCCTGGAAGAATTTGACCTCGGAACGTTTGACCAGCGTACTTATAGCAGAAGGAGTGAACTGGGTGAAAATTCCAGCCGAATCCCCAGATTTAAATCCAATAGAGATCTTATGGCATTCGCTGAAAGACTATGTTCGGAAAACTGCTAAACCCAGCACAAAGCAAGAACTTATCACTGTCAATATAATGCCAATAATATTAGCTATTTTAGTTTTTCGAAGACATTTTTATTTGTTAAAAGAAAGCTGATGGCACTAGCTGGATTTGAACAGCTAACTTCTCGCTTAGAAGTCAGGCACTTAGACCACCGCACCACTCGCACAGTCACATGATGAGTGGTGAAACAGCCCTACACATACAGTATCAACAGACATTGTACAGTGTGTACTATTGTGTTGTAGTACATGAATATAATTATATCGTTATTAATTTCTTTAGATACGCGATTCCATATTATATTCCCTATTAATCAAATTCTAAAAGTATGCTTGTTTGCTCCGGTATCAAGCGTATTTGCAGAAAAGCTTAAAACTACCACTTTTTATACACATGTTATTTCACATTAGTTAAAGACTTCGATGCTTAAAATGTTTAGGGAGAAATGGAATACTGGTGTGTATTTTTTCTTTAAAGTACCGAGACCAGCCATATATAGTTTATATACTGTAATACTGTATGTTTATGTTCCAAAATTAATATCGTTTATGGCCTTCACATGTGTTATGCTCCTATTCTTTTTATGCTCAGCTACTAGAATTTCCCTTCAGCGGTAAAATTCCATATAAATATTCAATACTAAAATGGGCACAGTAAAGACATTTAAATCTTTCTACGACCGACCAACGCACTACAAGTGCCCCTGTCGGTCAACCAATCACGTGTTTGTGCCGCGCACTTTGAATGGCTGCATCTGTAATTAGTTCCGTGCTTTTGCATGCACAATAATTGCAGGCTTGAATGCATGAGAATGTAGTATTTTCTTAATAATTCAAGTCTTAAAGCTACTTTTTTTGGTCCTTGTGTTATGTTTATGTAAATGGTAGCTAGCTGTTCTGTTACGTCATGTACAAAGATATCCATGGAGCTACAACTAAAGGTTTCATGATCTCTAGCCGAATACAAAGGGTATTAGAAGGAAATGTTTGATGAGAACATTTTACCACTGTATAAATCTGATTCTATGGTTGCTAGAAATTATTGTAACTACTATTTTACAATTATTGACAGCAAAAAGTCATTTTTGTTCTTATGACTGGGTGGGTTTAGATTTCAATTTTGACACGTCTCACAGGTTGCTCAAGCCATCACAAATGTGGGTTGCTAATATGACGGATGACATTTATATTTAACACAAAACTGTCATACTGTTAAAAGAAAAGTGAGACAGCTGGTTTAAGCATCTCATTACTGTACTGCTGAACTTTGAAGGCTATACCCAGAAGCAAAACTTGTACTTCAATCTTTAAGATTGTACACTATGACACATCTGCCTTATTCACCTTTTCCTGAATCAAAGATTTTCTTTAAGTATACAAGCAGCATCTTGCAGATGTCAGATGCATCACAGGCATGCTAGAATGCTTCAGGTCACTGATTTTGCTGCTAAAGCATTGCAGTTGTCTGGCCAAAGTGTTAAGATAAAAGATTAATGCATCTGTGTATCAACATCATTAATAATAATAATTATAATAATAATAAAATACTTTCACATAAAGGACAGTTGGACAGAAGTATCTTGAAACTCTGTATGACTTGTTTTAATAAAAGCCCTTATTAGCAATAACACAACATTTTAATGGGTCATAGCCTCAGAAGTCTGATGAAAAAAATAAAGAATAGCTAATTTGACGATCATGAAGTCTGATAAATATTCTCTTTCTTGATTAAATGAATATGCCTCACTGAGTTATTCTCCAGTGTGCCATTTGATGGCAGCTTAATTATATTGCTTATAACTGTTTAATTCTTTCTTCAACAGACAGGGGAGAATATAAAAATGGATAACAATACATTAATATTTACATTGGTATTGCAGATGTTCATATAGACATCCTAGCAGTGCCATTAACATTCATGAAAATGAACACATTATACATTTATTCTCAATTTTCTGATTAAACATACAGATATAAAGACAAACATATATGATACATGTGTAAAACATATACTGTATTGTACAGTAATGGTTCTTCTTGAATACTATATATGTTACATAAATCACTCCATTAAGAGCATAATAATAATTGCTTACACTTATATAGCGCTTTTCTGGACACTCCACTCAAAGCGCTTTACAGGTAATGGGGAGTCCCCTCCACCACCACCAATGTGCAGCATCCACCTGGATGATGCGACGGCAGCCATAGTGCGCCAGAACACTCACCACACATCAGCTATTTGGGGAGGAGATCAGAGTAATGAAGCCAATTCATAGATGGGGATTGTTAGAAGGCCATGATTGGTAAGGGCCAATGGGAAATTTGGCCAGGACACCGCGGTTACACCCCTACTCTTTTCGAGAAACGCCCTGGGATTTTTAACGACCACAGAGAGTCAGGACCTCGATTTTACACCTCATCCGAAGGACGGCGCCTGTTTACAGTATAGTGTCCCCATCACTATACTGGGGCATTAGGACCCACATGGACCACAGGGTGAGCACCCCCTGCTGGCCCCACTAACACCTCTTCCAGCAGCAACCTTCGTTTTGCCAGGAGGTCTCCCATCCAGATACTGACCAGGCTCACACCTGCTTAGCTTCAGTGGGTTGCCAGTTGTGAGTTGCAGGGTGATATGGCTGCTGGCTATAAGCATAAGAATGTTTGTAAATGACAAGAGGCTTTTTGAACCACCTACTGTAGTTCTTTTGATTTTTTCAAAGTGATGAGGATCTCATCCAGCAGTTTCTATTTTTAGTTAATATATCTACAATCCTTTGTGTAAAGTGCCTCCTATTCTGTTTTAAATACACTTCCACTTAGATTCCATTTGTGTCCTTCAATCCTTCAATTTTTATTGTTAATTCTGAAGAAGTCCATTAATTTTACTTTGTCAATACCTTTGAGGATTCTGAATACGTGAATCAGGTTCCATATGTAGTCTTCTCTTTCCAAGTTTTAATTTGAAATTAGGTTTATTTAGCATTGACTTTTAATACTGTCTTGTGCTGTTCAAAAGTGAACATAGTGTTCCAAATAAGGTTACACTTATTACGCTGCAAGCACCTGCAGTGCAGTGCCACGGGTCTAATGGCCTTGGAAAACAAGTGCAGGAGTTAGGCAGGGCTGCCAGGGTGTTAAGGCATATAGGCTGACAGCAGCAGGACAGCCTGAGTTTCCAGGCAGGTGGGATGAAAGGTCAAGGTGTCTTGGGGTTTCAAGCAAATGAGCAGGGCTGCCCAGTTTCACACAGATAGACTGATTGCTTTGATGGTGCTTAAATGGTGGTCCAATCAAATATGATTGAACACAGAGCTGATCACCAGAAGGCAAAGAGTATCTGAATGTCAGAGTGCTGGTAAAGCTGTGAATCAAGCCTTTACATGGTGATTAACTGGTTCCTTAATTTGATGATTGGCTGCCTGAATGATAGGCAACCGGACAGACAGACAAGCAGCTCAATCTCATTCTCATGGACTCAGCTGGACGGTGAGCACAATGCTGTGTTCACCCATGACGACCAAAGGAAGTGAGCTTCTTCCAGCCAATGATGCAATAATTCAACAATTCTAGTCCAATTTAAATTCTAGTGCAAGAACATACAAAAGGTTACAAAGTTAACTCCTAAAGATCTAAGGATCTCCTCTACCCATTTTTAGAAAAAAGTCACAGTACAAACTACTGACCAAAATATCCATACATCCATTTTCTGATCACTTCATTCAACTTAGGGTCATGAAGGAACTGAAGGCTTATCTTTTTGCAAAATAAAAAAAAAAAACTTTTTAAAAATTAAAAACTTTGCCAAATTAAAATTTTAGGAAATATTGTTAAGCCACATGTGGATGAGGCAATTTAGTATCCATAATTAACCAACAGAGAACTAATAGCCACCAACGCGGAAAACCTAGGTTTTAAAAAGGTAAACCTTAAGTCTTTGACATCCAGCTTTATGTTTGGTTGGCAAACACCTAAAGGCTAGTGGCCAAATATTGTGATTGTGAAATGTAGGGACACAAAGGCAGTGGTGGATCATATTATAAAAGGAATACATCAAAAGGACTCTTTTAGTGTAAACACTAAACAAGTCAAAACATTACACAAATGGAAAAGCAACCAGTATCTCATAACTCTGTGTTCATTTCCATTGTCACCATGGAACTTGAGACAATCCTTTTTAGTAAAAGCACAACTATAGGTAAAAGGCACAAGATTCATATGGTGCATATTAAAAAAAAACAAAAGATATTTGATAAGAAATAAAATATATACAGTAGTTCTTTCAAAGTTTTCTAAACATTTTTTTTCTGACCTATATGGCTGTATACGGTGCTTTGCCA
The DNA here is from genome assembly GCF_055471065.1 of Atractosteus spatula. NCBI lineage: Eukaryota > Metazoa > Chordata > Actinopteri > Semionotiformes > Lepisosteidae > Atractosteus > Atractosteus spatula. The sequence goes on along the minus strand of NC_142709.1, from coordinate 24,151,119 downwards.
CAAAAAGGAATGGCGTCTGAATTGCCCGACAAGCAACAGTTCGAAAGAACCTGATTTAACTTTCAAACTCTTGCCATGGGCTTTGAAATCACAGGAATTTTAACAGTTAAAGCCAAAATGTATTAGTTGTTTTGGACTTTTAGGCCACTTGAGCCTTAACGTACATTCATTTAGCACTCCATTCAACCCAAAATTTCCAATGAAAGAATACATTTCAAAAATTAATTTCACCATTCCTGACACACTCTTTTGGTTATGGCAGTGTTGTATTGTCTTTTCAGACTAACATTTTGATGCAGAGAAGCACATTTTCCAGTCAAATGAGTGGGATATTGAGAAAATTGTCTTTAAGAAATATTTGAAGCCTAACCCTAACTAGCAAAACCCAAAGCTAGGGTTAGGGTTTTATTCCCATACAATGTAGACAGTTTTTGATGGTATGGCTGTGTTTTAGGGCTGAAAGGATAGTTAGAAATATAGTTCTTTCAAAGTTTTCGAAACATTTTTTTCTGACCTATATGGCTGTATACGGTGCTTTCCCCCAAAAAGGAATGGCGTCTGAATTGCCTGACAAGCAACAGTTTGAAAGAACCTGATTTAACTTTCAAACTTTTGCCATGGGCTTTGAAATCACAGGAATTTTAACAGTTAAAGCCAAAATGTATTATTTGTTTTGGACTTTTAGGCCACTTGAGCCTTACCTTACATTCATTTAGCACTCTGTTCAACCCAAAATTTCCAATGAAAGAATACCTTTCAGAAATTAATTTCAGCATTCCTGACACATTCTTTTGGTTATGGCAGTGTTGTATTGTCTTTTCAGACTAACATTTTGATGCAGAGATGCACACTTTCCAGTCAAATGAGTGGGATATTGAGAAAATTGTCTTTAAGAAATATTTGAAGCCTAACCCTAAGTAGCAAAACCCAAAGATAGGGTTAGGGTTTTATTCCCATACAATGTAGATAGTTTTTGATGGCATGGCTGTGTTTTAGGGCTGAAAGGATACTTAGAAATATACAGTGGTGTGAAAAAGTGTTTGCCCCCTTCCTGATTTCTTATTTTTTTGCATGTTTGTCACACTGAAATGTTTCAGATTATCAAACAAATTGAAATATTAGACAAAGATAACACAAGTTAACACAAAATGCAGTTTTTAAATGAAGGTTTTTATTATTAAGGGAAAAACAAAATCCAAACCTACATGGCCCTGTGTGAAAAAGTGATTGCCCTCCCTGTTAAAACATAAATCAACTGTGGTTTATCACATCTTTGGAAAGCTGAGTTCAATTTCTCTAGCCACACCCAGGCCTGATTAATGCCACACCTGTTCTCAATCAAGAAATCACTTAAATAGGACCTGCCTGACAAAGTGAAGTAAACCAAAAGATCCTCAAAAGCTTGACATCATGCTGTGATCCAAAGAAATTCAGGAACAAATGAGAAACAGAGTAATTGAGATTTATCAGTCTGGAAAAGGTTATAAAGCCATTTCTAAAGCTTTGGGACTCCAGCGAACCACAGTGAGCCATTATCCACAAATGGTGAAAATATGGAACAGTGGTGAACCTTCCCAGGAGTGGCCGGCCAACCAAAATTACCCCAAGAGCACAGCGACGACTCATCCAAGAGGTCAGAAAAAACCCCACAACAACATCCAAAGAACTGCAGGCTTCACTTGCCTCAGTTAAGGTCAGTGTTCATGACTCCACCATAAGAAAGAGACTGGGCAAGAATGGCCTGCATGGCAGAGTTCCAAGACGAAAACCACTGCTGAGCAAAAAGAACATAAAGGCTCGTCTCAGTTTTGCCAGAAAACATCTTGATGATCCCAAGACTTTTGGGGAAAATACTCTGTGGACTGACGAGACAAAAGTTGAACTTTTTGGAAGGTGTGTGTCCCATTACATCTGGTGTAAAAGTAACACAGCATTTCAGAAAAGGAACATCATACCAACAGTAAAATATGGCGGTGGTAGTGTGATGGTCTGGGGCTGTTTTGCTGCTTCAGGACCTGGAAGACTTGCTGTGGTTAATGGAACCATGAATTCTGCTGTCTACCAAAAAATCCTGAAGGACAATGTCCGGCCATCTGTTCGTGACCTCAAGCTGAAGCGCACTTGGGTTCTGCAGCAGGACAATGATCCAAAACACACCAGCAAGTCCACCTCTGAATGGCTTAAGAAAAACAAAATGAAGACTTTGGAGTGGCCTAGTCAAAGTCCTGACCTGAATCCGATTGAGATGTTGTGGCATGACCTTAAAAAAGCGGTTAAGGCTCGAAAACCCTCCAATGTGGCTGAATTTCAACAATTCTGCAAAGATGAGTGGGCCAAAATTCACCCACAGCACTGTAAAAGACTTATTGCCGGTTATCGCAAACGCTTGATTGCAGTTGTTGCTGCTAAGGGTGGCCCAACCAGTTATTAGGTTTAGGGGGCAATCACTTTTTCACACAGGGCCATGTAGGTTTGGATTTTTTTTCCCTTAATAATAAAAACCTTCATTTAAAAACTGCATTTTGTGTTTACTTGTGTTATCTTTGTCTAATATTTCAATTTGTTTGATGATCTGAAACATTTCAGTGTGGCAAACATGCAAAAAAATAAGAAATCAGGAAGGGGGCAAACACTTTTTCACACCACTGTATATTAATCCTTATGAAAAAGAAGTATGATTGTGTCAATTGGAGTAATAATTCCGTGTGTTAATATCTCTGACATGCAAGATTTGGATGAAAGACTAGAGTAGGAAAAAGAGGCCATTATTTCAGAATACATGAGGAAACCAAACATTTACTGCACCATTAGACATTTTAGAGTTTTCTTTATAGTGTAAACAGCAATGTTCAAAACAGCAGTTCGAAAGGGAAAAACCAGATGGAAGCCTGTTGAACTTCCCATAAGGCAAATATGGCAAATATGAAATACAGTACTAAATCCTAATCTTTCTTATTTTGATTTACCATTTGTATTAACATTCACTTTAACATTTGATTAAATCGCTAAACTAAGTCATTCATTTGTGGATGATTTATGGTTGTTTGCAGTAATTCAAAGTGCAACAATGAAGCACCTTCTTTTATAAGGCTTGACATAAAAAGGGATCCTTAATCAGTCAGGATGTTTTAGGTATTCCTACCCTTGAGAAAATCTCTATTAACATGGAGTGTGTTAGCGTGGACACTTGTCAGTTTAACAGTATATAAAGAAACAGCATATATGCAATAGTGAGTTTGTAAGAGATCTATATAAAATATCTCAAATCTCCACAGAAAACAGTAATATCCAGTTTCTGAATTGGTTTTATGTTCTGTCTGCCAATAAGAATATCACCTCAAAGAACCCTGTGCTCAATGTACACTGCCTTGTATCAGCTATATATACCAGAAGCCATCTGGAACTGAATGATATTGGAGTCTAAGGGCTCTGTTGTGACAAACCCTACATACACTTCTCAGGTATGACCCCCCACCCTTTCCACACATATATCACCATTATTTCTTTTTGGAAACTTATTCTCAACCATACCATGTTGGGTTTTAAGTCACTCGGGTATAACTTTTATTCTTTTTTAAACCCTTTTTCTTCAAGCCTTTTCCATGTTTCCTATTCCTGTTCACAGAGATTCCTATCCTGTCTGCTTTCTGGTATCTTCTACTAGATTACTCTTTCATGGCTAAAATCATTAACCATTTGGGGGTCAAATTATTCTTTACAGTCTCCAATGAGGAGAGAGGTTCGTGATGTATGCGCCTGATACCAATAACTCGACCAACTTTGCTGGCTAGATGTTTCAGATCAAACATATGTTAGCTGGCTGACACCCATGATCAATATTTCAATACACAAAACAATTGCTTCATTGATGACTTGAGATGCTCACCCTAGCCAGTGTCCTGTGTTTCAGTATAACATATTTTGAAGCATCAGTCAGCTCACAGATTAAAATAAGCTTTTCATATTTGATGATTAAAAAAGGATACAATGATGTTTGTCCACTGATCTCTTTGTCAATCTAACCAACTTCTGTATACTTGAAAGCTAAAAGTTATGCTTCAAAATCATCTCCTGCAGTAATTTTCCGTAATCCACGTGCTGGTTGACCCAATTTTACTTCAATGTCCCCTTGACTCATCTCACAACCCTGTGTTGGCCTAGAGGGTCTTAAGCCACCCATTCTTCTTCCTGGACACTATTAGTTTTTTCCTTCCGACTGAGTCAGAACTACTAAAGCATCTTCCTTTTTTTATTTTTCTTTTAGAAGAAAAAGAAAAAACACTCCCCCATTTTACTTTGGAAGATGTCATTAGCCACTAGTTGTGGTATACCACATCTCCACCCACATGTGGTGAGTCCCCTTTAACAAGCAGCAAGACAAAAGAAGATCTACCCGCCCTAACCACACAAACTATATGAATACTGGGTGTCAGTGTGAAGTTAAGCAAACCTGGTAAAAAAAAATCACCAACGCTCTCAAAAATGGTACATAATTTACTTGCTTACCCGTGTTTTTATCCGTTTGTCTAATTCTTAATGAGGTTCCCATAGCTTGAGCTAGTGGGTAATATTTGCTCCATCTCTCTAAGAGCTCGCACCTCTAGTGCTCTATTGGGAAAAGGTTGTGGTTTACCTACTGTATTTCCCCTGGGAAATACGAATACTTTATACTCTATATTTGTAATGGGGTAATGAGCAGGAGGCAAGCTCTGAGCTTTATCATATTCACATTTTGGTGCCAATTCTTAAACTTACCTAAGATAATCTCATTTGAAACTGACCTCTAAGAAGAACTGGTCTTACCACAAGATTAGAATATTCTGATAATATCACAGTACTAGACAACATCTGCTGTGTTCACTACTTGTTTTTAGAGAAACTGAAAGAAAACCAGTTTCATGACATATACGGTATCTATTACAATCTTGTGCAAATGTCTGCACTTAGTTTCTCTCTAGTGTCCATAAGCCACAGACTCAGACAATTCTGAGAGACAGCCATTATGTTATACTGATCCAACATGGGAAGATATCAAGGGTATGTAATTTAGCATGTGATGGAACCTACCAAAGAGATGTGGTTATGATTATAGTGAGACACAGAGTTATGTGACCTATTCAGTAGAATATCTTTTTTTCTTATACTGCTTGACAAATGTTACTTCCAGAGTAAGATACAATTGTAATTTATATTTTACTTAATTTATTGAATATGAATGAGAGGTTAAACAATTACAATAATAACGACAATACATACACTAAACAATAAACGGTACAACATATATACGTTATGCTATTTACAAACTTTAAAACAAGGCATCCCAGAAGCCTACATCCAAACCACATAGAAAAAAACAAGTTTTAAACTCTTGTATAATGCCTATGTAGTAACGTCTCACGAGGCACCAGTAATGTAGGGGTTGTGCATTTACTGGGACAATTCTTAATTGTAGCAGTAAGTCACAAAATTATTCTTTTGATGGTATTAGAATCCAACCTTGCGGGATAATTCAAACAACGCACACACAGGTATTAATACACGAAAATACATTTATTAATACATAAAATGTGCATATAAACATAGCAGATCTTATTGTGAGGGTTAGCAGAATACAACAGGTGTATATTCAATCACGAAGAGTTAAACATACCAAGAGGGACATACGTTCAGTATATCATTCATTTAGACCGTTTCGTAAATGAACTTGGATACAACTTCTACACTAGATACTTAAAACAAGTACAACTTAGGAATTAAATTGATATCAACTGGTTGAGATAACAATTGAATTCTCGAGCAGTAATGCAGAATGTTGAATACTCATCCAATCTGTGGGGATTCAGATCTCCTGCAGACACAAAGAAGCAAAGGCAGGCTTGTTGCTGCCCAATCGGCGCTCTCTGGCTCGGTGCCAAACAGTGCTCGGTGCAGCTTGCGGTGATGCGCTGCTGAAGCTCTCTGAAGACTGGCTAGTTAGTGTTGGCTGAAACTAGCAGAGTTTGTGCACAGGAGAAAAGTGACGGTGGGTCCCAGCAGGTCAGGAAGAAGACCGGTTAGTTCCTGATGAAGCATTAATTATGAATAGTGATTCAGCTGTCCACAGTTCTGACCTGTTCAAGAGGCTTGCTGCTGATGCTAACCTCGGGTGGATCCTTTGGTTACGTGCTGGCAACCTCCGTCCTCGACTCTTAGAACAAAGGAAAGTCCTGCACTCGGACACACTGGCCATTACGTGGTGGTCCGGGCTGAGTCCGAGGATGTTCAAGAGGAGCCCTGAGGCTGAATGTCCAGCAGGCGCACTGCGAGAATGTCCTGCGCTTGGGAACTGTGTTCCCTTGGGAACTGTTCTGCTCTTGGGAACCGTTCTTTTCCCAGGTGCTCTGTGTTGCCTGTTTTTACCTAGAGGAACTGCAGGTTGTTCATTGGTTGAAAGGTTCATGGGCATCAGAGACCCACGTGGGGTTAACCTGCCCTACCAGTTCCTGATTGGCAGATGATGAGTAACCATGCCCTCTGACCTTAGGGTCGTAAACCAACTTAGAATAACACTTTCCCTTGGAATCTCAGACTTTAAGGCGCCAGAGATTAACATTTATTAAGGTTGCTGGAGAATATCAGGAATTGGGAGTTGCTCCTTATCAGGACACTCTATCGGCTAGAAAAACCTTAATTGTGAGCCAAATGGAATGGCCTATCTGACAAGCACCACTGAGATGAAGGAGAGAGGGACTGGCAAGGGAGTAGAAAACGTAATTCCTGTACTTTAATAAGCCTCGCCGCTACACCTATAAAGGCCAAATGAAGGTAAAGCTAGCTTCTAAACCACCAGAATATGACCTGCAATTAAATCTCTCTCTGTTAACCCTAATGATTCAAACTGAATGGGTAGCTATTCTAAAAATGCATCCACTAACTATAACAGGTGGGTAGCTGCGTCAGCATGCGTAGGCTGCAAAGGAACAAGTAATAGGTTTATTCCATGCTGAAAAAAAGAAGAAAGAGAACACAACATTTCGGCCGTGGAGCCTTCTTCAGGTGTGAGAGAGACAGGGCAGTGGGCAAAGGTAAAGTAGCGGGAGAACAAAGGTTGGGAGGGAGGAGGAGTGAGAGGCGGGAGTAGGGGACAGAAAGAGAAACCAATCAAGAGGTGTGAAGTCAGAATGGGTGCAAAGAGGTGTGAAATGAAACTTCCAACGAATGGAGAAAATTTAAAAGAACAGTAGTCTGTTGTTAAGGGAAGGGAGAATGTATGATTCTAGCTGCAGAATAATTTTAGTTTCGGTGGTCTTTCTGATGTATGAGTTCGGAAAACCGTCTTTGAGAACAACCCGGTTATTGATGTCATTAACAACATTAATCCCAAACAGAGCTGTTGGACTCCCCCCTCTGGCTGTTTTCCACCAGTTGATTATTTCATCAACCAATGCACTAATCAAGCTCCCAAGGCACTCTCTATACCCAGTAAACAAAGGTCTAACTTCACCCAAGGAGAAAATCAGGCGCTCCAGTCTCTCCGCAACAGGGATGATATCGTCATCAAACCAGCAGACAAAGGAGGTGCTGTTGTGGTGTGGCGTAAGGATCTATATATCTTTGAAGCCTCTAGACAACTAACTGACACTTCTGCCTACCTCCCTCTCCAACAGGACCCTACCACTGACTACCAAAAGGAAGTGGTATCCACCATTTCTCTTCTTATCAGCAGTAATGAGCTCCCCCAGGAGGCAAACCGGCTCATCATGGAACATCCACAGGTATCTCAATTTTACCTCCTCCCCAAAATCCACAAACCGGACACCCCTGGACGCCCCATCGTATCAGCATGTAACTGTCCAACTACTTACATCTCAGCCTTTCTCGACAGCCTCATGAGACCGCTGGTTGAAGATCTTCCCTCATACATCAAAGACACCAACCACGCGCTCCAACTTTTTAATGATTTCCAATTTCAGGGTACCGAATACTAAATTTTTACCATGGACATCACATCTCTGTACACCGTCATTCCCCATAATGACGGCCTTACAGCCCTCAAGCACACGCTGGACAAACACACAGTGCTTGATCCACCCACCCACACCCTGGTACGCCTTGCAGAATTGGTCCTCACACTGAACGCATTCTCTTTCAATAATCTTTTTTACCAACAGGTCAGTGGAGTTGCCATGGGCACCAGAATGGGACCCAGCTATGCCAATATTTTTGTCGGCTGGGTAGAAGAATGCTTCTTCGCTTCCTACACTGGCTATGTCCCTGACCTCTACAAACGATATATTGATGACTGCGTTGGTGCCGCCACATGCTCCAACGATCAGCTTGAGTTCTTCCTGCACCATTTCACCAACTTCCACCCGTCCCTCAAATATACAGTTAACATATCTTCCACTACTCTTCCGTTTCTAGACATCAACTTCTCTATCAACTACCCCCGACTGTACACTTCAGTTTATTACAAACCCACGGATTCACACAGCTACCTCCTGTACAGCTCATTTCACCCCAACCACACTAAAAACTCTCTTCCTTTTTCACAGTTCCTTAGGTTACGACGATTATGCAGCGACGACATCGACTTCGAGAACCAAGCCCTCGAAATGTACTCATTTTTCATCAACAGAGGATACCCCAGCAGTGTGATTGACAGGGCCCTTGCCCGAGCCAAAAACACCCCCCGGACCATCAACCCGATCAGGAACTCCCGCCGTAACAACCGCATTCCTTTGGTGCTTCCTTACCACCCTAACACACTTCCTATCCCCAGGACCATTAACCACAACTTTTCCATCCTACAGGATGATCCCTCCATTGGGGCCCTCTTTTCTGATCGCCCTATCATCTCATATCACCGATCACCTAATCTGCGTAACCTCCTTGTTCACAGCTCCCTTGACCGCCCTCAACAACCATCCACACCTGGCACTTTCCCTTGCAACAGAGCTCGCTGTATCACCTGCAAGTACATAGCCACCACCACACTCATTCAAGGCCCCTCAGGACAATTCCGGATCACCCAGACAGCATCTTGTACCTCCAGCAACCTTATTTACTGTATCTCTTGCAGTAAATGCCCAGCCATCTACATTGGAGAAACAGGAAGGAGACTCGGAGACCGCTTCAGAGAACACGTCAGGGCTGTGAAGATTAAAGATCTCTCCAAGCCCATTGTTTCTCATTTCACCTCTGACGGCCACGACCACTCTAATCTCTCCGTCTGTGTTCTCAAAGACGGTTTTCCGAACTCATACATCAGAAAGACCACCGAAACTAAAATTATTCTGCAGCTAGGATCACACATTCTCCCTTCCCTTAACGACAGACTACTGTTCTTTTAAATTTTCTCCATTCGTTGGAAGTTTCATTTCACACCTCTTTGCACCTATTCTGACTTCACACCTCCTGATTGGCTTCTCTTTCTGTCCCCTACTCCCGCCTCTCACTCCTCCTCCCTCCCAACCTTTGTTCTCCCGCTACTTTACCTTTGCCCACTGCCCTGTCTCTCTCACACCTGAAGAAGGCTCCACGGCCAAAACGTTGTGTTCTCTTTCTTCTTTTTTTCAGCATGGAATAAACCTATTACTTGTTCACTAACTGTAACTATAACTATAGGTATTCTCTAAATGGGAAATCCGTTTCCTAAAAACACCAGAATGGCAAGCTCTCTTAAAAACGTTCAAATATGTAGCTTGAATCTGGTCTTTACGGATGGACAAGGACCTCTAGTCTAACACATGCTTTCTCTTTCCTTTATCTCCATGTTCTCTTGTCTTCTCCCCTTCTGGCTTTCTCCTTTTGTTTTCTGTACCTGCCTGTTTTATGCTGTGTTCTTGAATTGTTGATTGACACTAAACCATTTACCCAGAACATAATTCACCAAGATATAACAAACTTTCCTTTGATCAGTGTCTTATACCCAGTACTTCTAAAAAAAACACTTTTTCTTTCCAAGAACTTCAAACGTTTACTCAAGCCAGGAGTTAACCAATGTATCTAGATTCTTGAAGATACTTCAGTAGTCACTTCCAATAGCCATTACATAACAAATTGTTAATTGTTCACCCAGGAATTACAAACACAAACATTAAATGTGTCAGAGTTTAAATATGCCTATAATAATACTATAATATTTGTTATTGTCTACCTCATTCGTTATACCAGTCTCCTATAGCTAATGCCATTCATATTCAATATGCATTTACTGTTGTAAACTAAACTTTATTAAACTAGATCAACAAAAGAGTCCAACTGTCTTAATCTTCTTGGCAAAAACAACAACTGAATCATGAAACATACAATTTCTTCTGTTGTAGAAAAAATATCTTGTTCCTGAATTCTATTCTTTGTTCTTGGTAAGAATTCTACTGACTCGTTCTCTCAATTTCTTCTGTTGTAGAAAGTATATATTGAAAGATTCTGTTTCTTTGTTCTTGGGAAGAATTCTACTGACTCACTTTCTCAGTCTGGCATTGTGTACAAAGTTAAAGTCTTGACTTGGATTGTTTTCAGTCATTTGGTTAGAAAAATCAGATTACCAGTTAGGAGAGAGAAGAGCAACCCAGCAAGCTAACCAACCTAAGAAAATAGTTATGTACTACCTTTTAAACAAGGAAAACACAGTTGGTAACTGATTAGGATGTCATCGGGTATAATCTTGACATCCACCCTGCAGGTTTTTTTTTATTGGCTAATAATCTTTTTGAGTGATAGGGATGTCTGACCCATTATTAGAAATCTTTAATAACACTTAATTTTCAGTGTAATAAGATACTGTACCTTGCCACTACACCAATTTACACATGGCATGTTGCAAAAGGAGCAACTGACATCTCTCTTACAGATAATTGTTTTGATTACTATTACCATTTAGCTCTTTTTCTTCAGGGCTACTTACCTTTGGAGTTATTGAGAAAAGAAAATCTTACAATTACATTACTGTAATTAATTTAAATAAAATATAATTATAAAATGGGAAGGCAAATATTGTTCCTTTTCAGATCAGAAATTTGAAATGGGGAAGAGTACAGTAAGAGACTGATATAAGAACATTTAAAAAAAGAAAACACTGATACCTGAAGAAGATAATCCATAAGTATACAGTAGTGTACTATACGATGTAATCCTTCAATAAAAAATATAACCATTCTTATGCATATACGTACAGTAACTACTAACCCTTATTTTTTATGTAGTCATTTTTCAAATGTGCAATAAATGTTTATTGAAACATTGCCATTCATTTCATTTACTGTATATGTATTGATGTAATGTTGACCCTTAATGCACTGAATATGTCTTGTTTTGAACAAATGTTTTCTATGTAGTTACAATGTAGTTATTTCATTAGAACACAATTTAACTGTTATTAAATGTAGTATTAAGTATATTACTGAGAGAACGTCACACAATGGCCTGAGGAAGGCCAAAGTAGGTCCATTTTAAGAACGAATGGCTCCATCGCAAAGCACTCAAGTGAAGTAAGTGCAGTTTATTTACAGTGCTTCCCGTTTCCCACACAAGAACCCCCCCCCAAATAAAGACAAATCCTTTGGCTATAGCTACCACCTGACTCACCAACTGACTTATTATTAGGCTGAGGAGCCGGCTTATATAGTATGTCATGCCCTCCTGCCTTTGGAACAAACCATTTCTCCTTTACATAATGAAAATTCCACAAATTATACATCCATAATTCATTCAAATTCTTACAAAAGAAAATAATCAAATATATGTTAATAACACACAGTTTACATTTTCCTTTTATCCCAGTTCAAATAAACATCGATACCATACAAACAATAACATTTCCCCCTCTTCATATGCATGTGGTTTTATACATCTCCATAAAAACATTTTTAGAAGTGGGGTTAGGTTTAGCCTTCTGAGGCCACCATAGGCTGACCCACCCTGGAAGTACCAACACCAAACAGTGGGTATCATTCATTTTGAGAGTATTCTCCATTCACACCACAATACTCACTCATAACTATATGTAAATGTATATTTTATGTTTTATGTATGTAATGTATGTGAAATGAAGTAATAGCAGTTAGTTACTAGTCAAGCCTCTAGTGTGCACCCTTAGGAACTAATCTAGCAACTGCTCAACGGTGGGTGTATGAATAGTGTATTTCCTTTGCTACCTGTACCTTGTGATAGGCTACTCTGTCACATTACCTCCCTCCTCTTCCGGATTGCCAATGAGGGGGAAACTCGACAGGTAGTCAGCTGCGATGTTGTATTTGCCCTCGCTGTGCCGAATATTAAATTTGTAGGGCTGTAATGCCAAGTACCATCTTGTCACCCTGACATTATGGTTCTTCATTGTTTGTAACCAAGATAATGCTCGATGGTCAGTATCAATTGTAGAGTATGGTGTCTCCCATGGTAACACTTCCCTGCTTAAATAGAAGACTGGATGTTCTTCCTCCATCTTCCCTTATGCCAACACTACTCCTATTCACACAGAACAGGCATCTAATTGCACCAGAAACCTTTCTTTGAATTTGGGACTCTTTAATATCGGTGTTGAGGTTAACCGTTTCTTAAGTGTATTGAAGGCCTGTTCACATTCCTCTGTCCAGACTACCGGGTTTCTGATGGCTTTGATTGTGAGATTTGTGAGGGGAGCTGCTATGGATGCAAACTGTGGTATGAATCTTCTGTACCACCCGACTAACCCCACAAAGGATCTGACCTGTTTCTTGGTCCGTGGTCTAGGGCTATTTCGGATGGCCTCTACTTTATCCACCTGAGGTTTGACTTTAACCTTCCCCAAGAGATAACCCAGATACTGAGCTTCTGACTTAGCCCACTTACACTTCTGGGTATTCAGGGTTAGTCCTGTTTGGTGGACCTTCGTAAGGACCCATCGCAAATGTTGGAGATGATGTTTCCAGTTATTATTGAAGATGACTATGTCATCTAAGTATGCCACACTATACTCATCACATCTCTTCACTTCCCAGTCCATAAGTAGTTGAAACATGGCAGGAGCACCATGAAGACCAAAAGGCATTACTGTGAATTGATTCAGGCCTAGTGGTGTCTGGAATGCTGTGTATGGTTGGGAGGTTTCTTCCAGTGATACTTGCCAATACCCCTTACAAAGGTCCAAAGTTTTAATATAACTGGCTGATCCAGTCTTTTCTAGTAAATCATCTACCCGTGGCATAGGATAAGCATCAAACTGATACAACATTGAGCTTCCAAAAATCCATACAAATTTGTAAAGAACCATCTTTCTTTGGTACAATCACAATGAGGCTACTCCATTTACTAGTTGATGGTTCAATAACCCCTAAATCGTTCATCACTTGAATCTCTTTCTTTAAGAGTCCAATTAATCTCTCTGGTACTCAGAACGGTTGTTGACGGATCGGAGAGGGATCCTTAAGGTGTATCGAATGATGAGGTATGTTAGTTTTTCCTGGTGTTTACGAAAACAGAGTGGGAAATTCAGTAAATATTTGTTGTAATACTATCACCTGTATAGTTGTCAAATGTGTTAATTAAATTTCTATCTGCTGTTTCCAATCTCTTGGCTCTTTGCTATCGTCCTCATCCTCTCTCTCAATCTTCCATACCATACACACACTTCCTTGAACAGGTTCTTGTTCCTTCATTCTTTAATAAGATTCACATGATATGTCTGTTTTTCTTTCTCTTTTTCTGGATGGTGAATTTCATGTTACTGGTCCCATCTTCCACAGAATAGTATATGGTCCTTGCCACTTTGCTAACAGTTTGTTTGTTGTTGATGGAAGCAACAAAAGAACCTTTTGTCCTGGGTGGTATTCTCTATGATGTGCATTTTGGTTATACCATTATTTTTTAGCTTGTTGGGCTTCCTGGAGATTTTGCCTTGCTCTTTCCTGGTATGTCTCTAACCTGTCTCTCATCTGGAGTATCTACTGCAAGATTCCCTTTTCAGTTATTTTAACAGATGAGCCTTCCCAACTCTTTTTTAATAAGTCCTGGGGTCCCTGGACAGTCTGCCCATACACCAGTTCAAAGGGGGAGAAACCTGTAGACACTTGTGGAACTTCTCTCTATGCAAACAGGTGGAAAGGTAACCATTTATCCCAGTCTTTACCTGTATCGGATATGAATTTCCTAAGCATATTTTTAAGGGTCTGGTTAAACCATTCCACTAATCCATCTGTTTGAGAATGATATGGACTTGTTTTGTTTGCTGAAATATCAAGTTGTTTATAAAGCTGTTTCATTAAACGAGATGTGAAATTGGTGCCCTGATCTGTAATAATTTCCTCCAGGATGCCTATTCTTGTGAACAATTGTATTATAGCACTAATAACCCTGGATGTGGTAATGGATCACAACAGAAATACCTTGGGAAATCTAGTAGCATAATCACAAATTACCAGTATATATTGATACCTGGGGCTACTCTTTTCTAAGGGTCCCACTATGTCCATTGCAATTCTCTGAAACGGAGAGGAGATCATGGGTAAAGAATGCAAAGGAGCTCTATCAGACCTACGGCTAGCACTGGTCTTCTGACAAATGGCACATGTAGCATAGTACTTTTGTATGTCTATGTACATGGTTGGCCAATAAAATCGGGAGCTAACTTGTATGCATGTTTTATTTTGTCCTAGGTGTCCAGCCCATGGAATAGTGCGTGCAAAGTGCATTACCAATGGTCTACAACAAGTTGGTACCACAAGACTTTTGTTTTCAGCTTTCCTATTATATAAAATGTCATTTTCAATAGAAAAAAACATCTTTGTATTGGTACTTGGTATTTGTTTTTTCTCCGTCAACCATGGCCCTGTTAAATAAAGGCTTTAATGATGGATCATTCTTTTGCAACCTAGCAATATCATCACATTGTGTACAATCAGTTCAGAGTTATCAACTTTGGGCTCCGGTGCACCTACAGATGCAGCCATTCAAAGTGCACGTTACAGACACGTACCGCAGGTGGCGTCGCGCATTGTGACACAAGATGACGCTCGGTACCGCGGTACGTGATAGGTTGACCGACAGGGGCACTCGTGGTCCGTTGGTCTGTCGTAGAAAGACTTACAGTAAATGTCTTTGCTGTGCCCGTTGTAGATATTGAATTTTACCACTGAAGGGAAATCTTAGTAGCTGAGCATAAAAAGAATAGGAGCATACTGTAACACGTGTGAAGGCCATAAACAATATTAATTTTGGAACATAAACATACAGTATATGGCTGGTCTTGGTACTTTAAAGAAAAAATACACACCAGTATTCCATTTCTCCCTAAACATTTTAAGCATCGAAGTCTTTAACTAAAGAGATACAGGAGTCAACAAGCATACTTTTAGAATTTGATTAAAAGGGAATATAATATGGAATCGCGTATCTAACAAAATTAATAACGATATAATTATATTCATGTACCGCAACACAAGAATAGTACACGCTGTACATTGTCTGTCGATAATGTTTCTGTAGTGCTTTTTCAGCACTCTGCATGTGACAGCGCCGGTGGCGCTGTGTGTTAGTTTCCTGATTCCCATGTCACACGGTCTGTGATCGAATCCCATGGAACTATGACTTTATTTTTTAACAAACATTTCTTTGAAAAAATAAAACGTTTCCCTTGGTCAGAGATTAAATAAAACCTCACTCACACCAAACAAATTTATATTTCTAAATATCACAACATGATCGGATTTAAGTCTTTTTAATAACAATGAATAGTCACCTATGCGTTACAAAATAAACATTTATATTGATTTGAATCGCGTTTTGATTTAAATCGTAAACGTGTGTTTAAATATATGTGTTTAAAGGCGATATACTGTATAAAAGTGCTGATTCTTATGGAATGTGTTCCGCCGGGGATTCAAAAAATTTATTTTTTTTAATCGCGTATCTAAGGAAAATAGCAGTATAACTTTGTTCATGCACATCATTATACAGTATCTCATTTTGTATTTCTATAAAAAAAAATCGTTTGCCCAGCCACTATTGTTGTTATTGTTTTTATCCTGTAAAGGGCTTTGAGGAGCACAGCTTTTTCACCACTTAGATTACTTTTTGACACCATCCTTACACAAAGCAGAAACTGATTGTATTTTCCGATGACATACTGTACAAGTGCAAAGATTACAGATTTTAATCGTCTTTTTTCTGAACCAGGGAAAATCTGATCATGTTTCTCTATAACAATAATAAAAAACTTTATTTTACATATCACCTTTAAAAGTGGCATCTCAAAACAATACAGTAGATGTAAACCACAGATTACAAAGTAAATACCCAGACAAACGCAAACGCGTTTTTAATAAAATGCTTTCATTCATTCAAAAGAGAGAGAGCGTAAAACCTGGGTGTAACAGCTTGTTCTGATCACTCGCTCTCTGAGATACATGAGAATCCAGGCCTTTTTATCAACGCTTTCTTTTCCGTATACCAGATATTATGGAACCACTTCAGAAGGGTGTCAGCCAGTCAGATTCCAGGAATCGGTACTTTAAAGGAAAAATACACACCGGTATTCCATTTCTCCCTAAACATTTTAAGCATCGAAGTATTTAACTGACATGTGAAATAGCGTGTGAAAAAGTGGTAGTTTTAAGCTTTTCTGCTAATATAATATGGAATCGCGTATCTAAAGAATTTAATAACGATATGATTATATTCGTGTATATTTTTATAATTACACCCGGCGCGTCACCGAGGGAGCGTCTGCATTTATAACTTAGTTTTTAAAATTAGTCAAGCAATAGGAAGCATCTCCTTTTACTTTTAAGTCCCTTAAATACATTGAGCACAGCTTTCTCACCACTTAAGATCACTTTTTAATACCATCCTTACACAAAGCAGAAACTTTCCGATGACATACAGTACAAGTGGAAAGATTACAGATTTTAATCATCTTTAATTTTGTTACGTTATACGTTTTAGGAACGTTTCATCTAAACAAACACCACAAAACTATTCTCGATTGTATTTCTGAATGTTATGTTACACCTACAGTAGTTCACTGCTTTAAACACATCGAATTAAGAAAGTTATGTGTAGCACTTTAGATCTTTTTTTCTGAACCAGGGAAAATCTGATCATGTTTCTCTATAACAATAATAAAAAACTTTATTTTACATATCACCTTTAAAAGTGGCATCTCAAAGCAATACAGTAGATCGAAAAACAGTTAAAAGGGACCAAAGTAAATACCAGACAAACGCAAACGCGTTTTTAATAAAATGCTTTTATTCATTCAGCATTCAGATTTTCCCTGGTTCAGAAAAAAGACGATTAAAATCTGTAATCTTTCCACTTGTATGTCATCAGACATTAACGAGTACAACCCCCCTCTCTGCGGGAGTGCTGGCTGTGACGAATTAAACCGGTTTCACAGGTATTTTCAAAGTAGGAAGTACAGTACTTAATAGTTAAAAAGCTAGGCTCCTCAATGAAATCGCTTTAACATGCTAATGCGTTGGTGTAACAGTCCGGGCGTGGCAAGCTTCCAATGTCAACTCGACTCGATTGGAAGACAATGAACGTATTTTAGCCCTAAATGAATTAATAGCAAACATGGTTTACATAAAAGACATTTTTCCAAGAAAGTTTATAATAATACGATCTATAGTTGAAATCTGAGCCTAAATATAAAGGACAAGCATTTTCAGAGAGCAATCACGCTGTGTTTATGTAGAAAAAGCGATTAGGTTTATGAGCAATCTAATTACCTATTCGCTTAAAACGCTATATAAAATAAAGTTTATTTAAAGATGAATGATAAGTGTCGCAGTTTAAATAATTTTCGTAGTAGGGCTTGGACAGATTCCAAGTGCATTTTTGCAATTTACGTTGCATTGTCCAATGTGCTGCTGTAATACACTTTAGAATACAGTAAGTCTAAACAGCTTTATTTATGGGTTGCAATTTAGAAAGTCAAAAACCGCACTCAAAATGCAATTTAGAGCTTTCTGGCAAGAGGAGACACCCAAATTAATAATGTAACATGCCACTGTTTGTGCATGAACAAAGTTATACTGCAATTTCCCTTAGATACGCGATTAAAAAAAATAAATTTTTTGAATCCCCGGCGGAACACATTCCATAAGAATCAGCGCTTTTATACAGTATATCGCCTTTAAACACATATATTTAAACACGCGTTTACGATTTAAATCAAAACGCGATTCAAATCAATATAAATGTTTATTTTGTAACGCATAGGTGACTATTCATTGTTATTAAAAAGACTTAAATCCGATCATGTTGTGATATTTAGAAATATAAATTTGTTTGGTGCGAGTGAGGTTTTATTTAATCTCTGACCAAGGGAAACGTTTCATTTTTTCAAAGAAATGTTTGTTAAAAAATAAAGTCATAGTTCCATGGGATTCGATCACAGACCATGTGACATGGGAGTCAGGAAACTAACACACAGCGCCACCGGCGCAGTCGCATGCAGAGTGCTGAAAAAGCACTACAGAAACATTATCGACAGACAATGTACAGCTTTGATAAAGCTATAAAATAATGTAATTAGGCACAGAACAAGTTTACAGCACAGTACAATAATAAATGCTGACCATGACTTTAGAAGCATAAATTACCTTGCACTCAATTTAAACACAAGCTGTCTTTAGCCCTCTAAGCTGGTTCATACAGAAATGTAGAGAACCAGGCTCAGAACACACAGCTTCATTAGCGAATACATATGCAGGACAACTAGAGAAGACGTTTTACAGAGGATGGATTTTTAGAAACATCCCATCAGTGACATCACTGAAGTCAACTCCTACTGTAGGTAACTGTCGTGTGGATAGTTTCACAAGAATCAGACAAAGGTTTAAGCATCGCTTGTTCTAGATAAAACTGCAAAAAAAACAACAACCCATAATGTACTTCTTTGCGGCTCTGTTTGCCCAAATCATATATTCACAACGTTAAATTAGAAAATAATATTACGTAACCAAAATCTGCAATATGGAAACAGAACCTGTGTAATTGTTGACAGATGATGTTCTCGTAACATTTTTACAAGACGAACTACAACATTTACAACATTACTTGTATGTACTTGATATCTCTAATCAATCCACGGCGATATAGTTAAAGCAGTCCCCGCACAAAACGAAACTAAAACGCCCTGGGCATACCGTTTCGCGCTTCTTATCAGTTGTTCAAAAGTAATTTGACCGTATGAAATGCATAATATAAACCTAGAAACATATACAGTACGTGAGCAGTATTTACGTAGTATCGGTGTCAAGACATACCTCTCAAATACTGTAAATCAAGTTAAAAATATCTCAAGACCGATTCTGGTCATAATGAAACCTTGTTTCGTGTATGTTTTCTTTAAAGTACCGAGACCAGCCATATACTGTATGTCTATGTTCCAAAATTAATATCGTTTATGGCCTTCACACGCGTTGCAGTATGCTCCTATTCTTTTTATGCTCAGGCACTAAGATTTCCCTTCAGTGGTAAAATTCCATATAAATATTCAATACTTAAACGGGCACAGTTAAGACATTAAATATACATATACATACTGTATACAGTACAGTTTGCATACGGTAATATGTTCCTAAATCAATCTCTTTTATGAGCATGTGAAAGGCATGGTGAATCGATTCTCAAAAATTACTGTACTTTGCATGATTGGAAAAAAATGCGTGATTGCGAAATGCTGTGGTGTTACTTTTACAAAGACGGTCAATGAAAAAAAGAATGTGGACCAGGGCAATACTTTGAGTTTACAGCTTGTCAAAGGTCATTTATTATTAATACTATTAGTAATATCTTCATTAAAGACTTTTATGGCTACAGCTCAAACATGAGAGGTTGAGCTTTATTAGCTCCACCTTGCGGAAATTCCGGATACTATTATTTTGCTAGCGGTATTTACCGGTAACTTGCGGTATTTACCGGTAACTCGCGGTAGACTGCGTACAGCGTACCGGAAAATAATGCGGTATCGCCCGCGCATTTTGAATGGCTGCATCTGTATATATGTTCGCCAAATGACATTGTCAACACGTTTTCCTAGGCCCTTTGGTCCCACCTTCACACAGACTAGCAGACCAGCTTTCGCTTGGGCCCTAGAGATCACTGGACATGATATGTGTACAGATGCAGCCATTCAAAATGCATGGCACAAACACATACCGGGGGCATTTATCTACGTCATCGCGCGTCACAATGCGTCATACCACGGTACGTGATTGGTTGACCGACCGGGGCACTAGTGGTGCATTGGTCGGTCGTAGAAAGATTTAAATGTCTTTACTGTGCCCGTTTTAGTATTAATTATTTATATGTAATTTTACCGCTGAAGGGAAATTTTAGTAGCTGAGCATAAAAATAATAGGATATTAATTTTGGAACATAAACATACAGTATTACAGTATGTAAACTGTATATGGCTGGTCTCGGTACTTTAAAGAAAAAATACACACCAGTATTCCATTTCTCCCTAAACATTTTAAGCATCGAAGTCTTTAAGTAACGTGAAATAACGTTTATAAAAAGTGGTAGTTTTAAGCTTTTCTGCGAATACGCTTGATACCGGAGCAAACAAGCATACTTTTAGAATTTGATTAATAGAGAATATAATATGGAATCGCGTATCTAAAGAAATTAATAACGATATAATTATATTCATGTACTACAACACAATAGTACACACTGTACAATGTCTCTTGACACAGTATATGTAGGGCTGTTTCACCACTCCTCACGTGACCTTGCGAGTAGTGCTGTGGTCTAAGTGCCTCACTTGTAAGTGAGAGGTTGGCTGTTCAAATCATTAATTGACTTTTTATATTTCTAAATATCACAACATGTTCGAATCTAAGTCATTTTTTAATAACAATGAATAGTCACCACGCATGCTTACACAGCTCCCTGGGTAAACTATCACAAAGCCTTAGAGAACTTAACATTTTTATTATCAACAAATTGTAAATACGACGTTTAAATTGGTGTTATTAATTTTTCACTTGAGTGTATGGATTGTCAGCTGTCACTGAGAGCAGACCCCCCCCTCTTAGGCTGCGCAAACGATTTTTAAAATTTTTATAAAGAAATGGCGGCTGTATGCGTTACAATATAAACATTTACTGTCAAACTTTAAATCAACAATTGATTTAAAGACGATCTGTCAAAGCGCAATGGAATACAATATTGTTGTTGTTATTGTTATTTTTATCCCGTAAAGCACTTTGAGAAACCATCTTTAAAGGTGCTATATAAAGGCGCTGATTCCTATGGAATGTGTTTTCTTTCTTTTTTTTTCAGCATTGAATAAACCTATTACTTGATTCTTATGGTTTGTGTGAGAAGCCAGGGTATCAGCTTGTTCCCCCCTCCCGCCCCTCTCTGTGTACAGTAGAGCCTCCTGTCCTGACTGGTGGAGCTCATTCAGCTATGTCTGGAGAGAATCCAGGGTATCAGCTTCAACCACATGGCTGGGCAGCTTGTTCCCCCCTCCCGCCCCTCTCTGTGTACAGTAGAGCCTCCTGTTCTGACTGGTGGAGCTCATTCAGCTGTATCTGGAGAGGGAGAGGGAGAGGGAGAGGGGTGCGGAACCAGGGAACTATTTACATGGAAAACGGGCGATCTGCCCAGCCTGTACGCCCCTTTCACTGTGTGACAGCTGCAATAGTCAGCGGCCTTCCTAAACCCTGCCCTGACCACTCCTGTCCTGCTTCTCACCGCGCACCACAGCCGGGCGTTCTTCAGCCATCCCCCGGGGCGAATGCGCTACAATACTAAAAATAAGATACACTCTGCAGACATTCACATCAGTGACTGTCAGAAGATAGGACACAGCGACTCAGACACCCATTGAATGGAAAGGGACACTTTAACGTTCTATACGGCTAGTACAGCACCCCACCGCGCCCACGCACCAGCAGAGAGAGAGAGACACACACACCGGTTTTCATTGTCAAAAAGCCAAATGCTATACAACGTCTCGTTTTGACTTCCCGTTTCTTTTCATCTTCATTATTTGGTGTGAGAGAGTCTTCGTGATTTTGGCCATAGTCCGTCTCCTTACCAAAGTGATACAGTGGTGCAGCTTGAAGTCTGTACCTGTATGCAGTATTTAAAAGCACAATACGCCAGGAAATATGTCTGAAGCATTAGCAAGTTAAAAAAAAATTGCGTCTAAAAGCTGGACGTAATAATTGTTTCCTTTTTCTGATCACTCACTGTTTGGATACTCGTCTCACCTGCACTGCTCTTTCTTTTCCTGTTATTTGCTGTGTACAGATGCAGCCACTCAAAGTACGCAGCACAGACACGTACCGTGGGTAATTGGCTACGGCCTCGCGCATCATGACGCAAAATACTGCGGTACGTGATTGGTTGACCGACAGGGGCACTCGTGGTGCGTTGGTCAGTCGTAGAAAGATTTAAATGTCTTTACTGTGCCCATTTTAGTATTGAATATTTATATGGAATTTTACCGCTGAAGGGAAATCTTAGTAGCTGAGCATAAAAGAATAGGAGCATACTGTAACGCGTAAACTATAAACTATATTAATTTTGGAACATAAACATACAGTATATGGCTGGTCTCTGTACTTTAAAGAAAAAATACACACCAGTATTCCATTTCTCCCTAAACATTTTAAGCATCGAAGTCTTTAACTAATGTGATACCGGAGTCAACAAGCATACTTTTAGAATTTGATTAAAAGGGAATATAATATGGAATTGCGTATCTAAAGAAATTAATAACGATATAATTATATTCATGTACCGCAACACAAGAATAGTACACGCTGTACGATGTCTGTTGATAATGTTTGTAGGGCTTTTTCAATAGGCCTCATGTGACCTTGTCGGTGGTGCTGTGGGTTAGGTTCCTGACTCCTACTGCACACGTTGTGTGTTCGAATCCGACAGAAGCCATGACTTTTTTTTTTAACAAACATTTCTAAAAAAAATAAAACGTTTCCCTGGGTCAGAGATTAAATAAAACTTCACTCGCACCGAACAAATGTATATTTCTAAATATCACAACATGATCGAATTTAAGTCATTTTAATAACAATGAATAGTCACCTATGCGTTACAATATAAACATTTATATTGATTTAAATCGCCTTTATTTAAAACCCATAAATAAAGCTGATACTGTTTAGACTTTTAATTATTTAAAACTGTATTACAGCAGCACAATGCACAATGCAACGTAAATCGCTATCTTTGTCTTCTGCGTAATAATGTTCACCTCTCTGTCCAGCAAATTAACAATAGTAATAATAATTAACTTTATTGTATATGTATGTATATTTATTGTATGTTTTAAAGGTGGCTCCTCAAAGCGCTTTACAGGATAAAAACAATAACAACAATACTGTTAGGCTGGGCAAACGATGTTTTAAAGAAATACAAAATGAGATATAATGATGTGTTCCAGCTTAGACATTAACGAAGAGCATAACGAAGGTCATAAAGGTCATGAACGATATTAATTTTGGAACATCAACATATTATATAAACTGTATGTTGCTGTTATTGGTATTTTAAAGAAAAAATACTGTAAAATCCTGGGTTCGGTACAATGATTCAGGCATTCATGTGAAGGACAACAGAGCTTTCACTGGCTCAAAAAGACAAAAAGACAAAAAGAATAACGGACACAGCGCGAGCCTGCATTCTCTCCTCAGCTGTCCACACCACACTTTTTCCTGGGTCAGATTTTAAATAAAACTTCACTCGCACCAAACAAATTGCCAAACACTGAACACTGAACATGTTAGCCCAAATATGTCTCACAATACATTTATGGTACATTACTTTGCTAAAATGTATTTAAAAATAAAAACGATTACAAACGCCAGCAGAGTGAGAGATACACACACAGTTCTTCATTGTCAAAAAGTAATTGTTTTTTTACTTTGTCAGCACCCAGACAAACGCAAATGCGTTATTAATGAAATGCTTTTATTCATTCTTAATCAAACTCACAAGTTGTCATCTGCTGTTGAAGCTCTGTGAGACTAGACTCACACATGACTAGATTTGACTCAGCTCTGGCTTTCCCATCTATACTGATGCACTGCAAGTACAACCCCCGTCTCTGCAGGAGTGCTGGCTGTGATGAATTAAACCGGTTTCACAGGTATTTTCAAAGTAGAAGGGGGCGAGATTTCCAGCGAAAGACACCTCCCCCCCTTCAAAACCCAGTAAGTACAATACTTACTAGTTAAGAAAGCTAGGCTCCTCAATGAAATCGCTTTAACATGCTAATGCGTTGGTGTATTGCAGTAAGTGAAAAGACCACGGGCATTCATCCTCCCCCTACATTCTCAGAGTAGAATAGAATTTTCCTTTGACAAAACAACGCTTGCCAGATAATGTGAATCGAAACCCGTTTTTCTAGCTTTTAAAGTCGTGCGATGTGTAAGCAGGAACACATCATTATATCTAACATATGAAAAATACATAATATACCTCCCAAACAAATGCAATGTGTTTTTAATAAAATGCTTTTATTCACTCATAATCTGACAATTTCAGGAAGACTAAGGAAGGAATAAGGAAATTGTCATCTGTTGTTGAAACTCTGTGAGCTCGGTGACTTTGAGACCACTTGTTATCCCAAGTTGTTTGAATCGCCATAATTCAAATAGAGAAAAAAGAGCTGACTGACAAGATTTAATATGTGGCTGTCAATGTTGGATTAAAAAAAACACGTTGCCCGATGTTAGTTGCACTGCTTGAAAAATATTTTTTTTCGAGAGAGACTGGATAAGTAATTCAAGTGTTTTTTAACTTCCTGAAAAACAAGTAATACAATTCAATTCAATTTAAAGGTCTTTATTAGCATGACAGATGGGTACAATCAGTGTTGGGTATTTACTTTGTAATCTGTATTGCTTTGAGATGCCACTTTTAAAGGTGATATATAAAATCAAGGCTTTAACTTGCTTTAACTACGAAAGTCTGAGTTATTGTGTCCGTCCTATCCGAGCCCGAAAGTATTACAATATGTATCTTTAGAGCAGGTGGTGTACAGCTTTTTGGTATAGATTACACTTTTCTAAAATGTATTTAAAAAATAAAAACGATTACAATCTAATCTTTCCACGTTTGATCCCAAGATCCCAAGAAAAATAAATCTAAACGGGGAGAAAGCTATGCTGAAAGTTTATTAAGATACTTAGAAGACTACACAGCCCAATTTATGTTGCATTTGTCTGATTGTGAGGCGAAACAGCCCTACACAGCTCTGTCGCAGTACACGAATATAATCAAATCGTTATTAATTTCTTTAGATACGCAATTCCATATTATATTAGCAGAAAAGCTTAAAACTGCCACTTTTTTACACGCTATTTCACATGTTAGTTAAAGACTTCGATGCTTAAAATGTTTAGGGAGAAATGGAATACCGGTGTGTATTTTTCCTTTAAAGTACCGATTCCTGGAATCTGACTGGCTGACACCCTTCTGAAGTGGTTCTATAATATCTGGTATACGGAAAAGAAAGCGTTGATAAAAAAGCCTGGATTCTCATGTATCTGATACAAGTATCTTTTAATACAGTCTTTGATGTGCTCTTGAGGATCCTTGTGATATTTTGAGCTCTGGTTGAATGATAAGTGTCGCACTTTAAATAATTTTCAAAGTTGGAAATTATGAAACGCTCTGTTAAAAGCAAGGGAGTTTTTATGTCCGTTGCAGTAAAAGAAAATGCCTGACAAAGTAGGGCTTGGACAGATTCCAAGTGCTTGTACAAATGTGCTAAAGAAATTAGCAAACAAATTCATTCCTTTATCGTATTGGCTAGCTAATGTCTTGTCCTCGTTAGTTAGATCCACGAAATGCTGTGGTGTTTGTCAAAGAAAAAACTAAAAGTATTTTTGTTTAAAATGACGGTTAGAAAGAATGTGGACCAGCGTAATACTTTGAGTTTACAGCTTGTCCAAAGTCATTCATTATTAATACTATTAGTAATATCTTCGGTAAAGGCTTTGATGCATAAATATTTCTGATAAAGGTAGGTTGTGTACTTTTGTCAAACTGAGCAATCTTGCTTTCATAAAATATACCAACTTTTTAATGACTGATGATTAACATGCTGTAATACACAGTTTAAATTTAAAAGCTCAAATGCTGTACATGAGAGGTTAAGCTTTATTGGCTCCTCCTGGCAGTTTTACAAGGTGATTCCGGATACTTTCCGGCATGACGTCAAATGACGCGATACACCGCGTGATACTGTGTGATACTGCGTTTTGATGTGACACGCCCGCCGGGGTATACTGTGAAATACCCCACCCATTTTGAATGGCTGCATCTGTATTCCTGCTGCGATCCACTCCTGCCCTCACACCTAAAGAAGACTATTTTACTTTTCTTTATGCAGTTCATAGTGCAATTAACCCTTGCTAGTATCTTTGCGGCCTTTTGAAAGTCTGTGCTGTCCTTTGAAAACGAGATGATCTCTGGTTCTTTGACAAAACAAGGCTCGCCAGATAATGTGAAAAAGATATATTTTTTACCTCATTTGCTGTCTTCTAATCACATTACATTAACATCCAAAAACAGGATTTCTTTTCTTAACTTGCCTTGTAAAGATGACTCATAGCTTGGCTTGTTTTTCAGGAAGTTAAAAAACACTTGAATTACTTATCCAGTCTCTCGAAATAAAATTATTTTTCAAGCAATGTAATGCAAGATGCTTTCTAACATCGGGCAATGTGTTTTTTTTAATCTAACAGAAATAAAGTTCCTGCCCTATGTAGACAAAAGACAACAGGCATTGTCAGAGTAGAATATTCGTGCTTTCCAATCAAAGACAGTCCCCCTTCCCCACACGGAAAGACAGACAAATGTTTTTACTGCCTATTCAGCTACAGACTACAGGCGTGCGAATCGTAATCGTTTTTATTTTTAAATACATTCTGGCAAAGTCATGTTCGATAAAAATATGGTAATTGAAAACCATCAATATTTTCATTGGAGTTTAAATAAAGTTGATGTTTTCTCTTTTGGCTAGACTTGACTATTTAGCCATGAGATTATGTTTATGTCTATGTTTATTAATCTTCCTTGTGAGAATGATAATGTAATGATAATGTAGCCTTTGGCTACAAAACTAAAACAAAAAAACTAAAAATAAGATACACTCTACAGACATTCACAACAGCAACATATCCTAAAACATTCACATTTATCATTAAATTATTACTTTAAATAAATATTTTGAGTTACTGAAACAGCCCGTTAATAAAATTGTCACAATTTTGTTCTCGTTTGGAAGAGAGAATCAAAAATGAGATACAATGATGTGTTCTGGCTTAGATCTTTAAAGGTCCCCCCGTCGTGGAAGAATTTGACCTCGGAATGTTTACCCAGCGTAATACTGTATTTCATTGCACTTTGACAGATTGTCTTTAAATCAATTGTTGTCAGAATATCCCCACCTCCAAATGAGAACAAAATTGCTACGATTTTATTAACTGCCTGTTTCAGTAACTTAAAGTATTTATTTAAAGTAATAATTTAACAATATATGTAAATGTTTTAAGATATGTCGCTGTTGTGAATGTCTGTAGAGTGTATCTTATTTTTAGTTTTGGTTTTAGTTTTGTAATTATCATTACATTATCATTCTCACAAGGAAGATTAATACACATAGACATAAACATAATCTCATGGCTAAATAGTGTCTGACATTCACAACAGTGACATTTAAATACTGACATTTAAATACTGATTTAAATACTTTTATTTTTTCACAATCTGGCAATGCCAGACAGAATTCACATTCGCTGCAGCCAAATGGCCTTGCAGATCAGAAAATCAAGGAACAAAACAATTATTGTGTCTGTCTCCTCAATGGGATAGCTTTAACTTGCTAATGTGTTGGTATAATAGTCCGGCTGTGGCAAGCTTCTAATGTCTCCCAACTTTGGCAAAAGGAACCCCGCTTTCTTTGGAAGTCAATGAACACATTCTAACCGTACATGCCCCCTGACCCTGTTTTGCGTCAGGGAAGACGAATACGAACCTATTTCAACAAAGACACACTTACCAGAGCTTGCGCAACTAGTGTATAACTAAAAAAGACCTCTTCACTGTGTGAAAATACAACCTTTATAAGTTTATGCAGGTGAATAATTGCTATTAGGAATGATTTTTTAATCTATCAATGTTAGATTAAAAATAAACACATTGCCTGACGTTAGAAAGCATCTTGCATTACATTGCTAGAAAAATAATTTTATTTCGAGAGGCTGGATAAGTAATTCAAGTGCTTTTTAACTTCCTGAAAAACAAGTAATAATTTAACAATATATCTAAATGTTTTATGATATGTCGCTGTTGTGAATGTCTGTAGAGTATATCTTATTTTTAGTTTTGTAGCCAAAGGATCTTGCAGATCAGATCGGATTCCCTTCCCCCCACGGAAAGACAGACAAATGTTTTCACTGCTTATTAGTCACTATTCACTGCACGGCGAGCAGCTCCAATTTCAGGCGTAAGTGATAAATACTGTATATTTAGCTGAAAAGCTGTACAACGCAAGAATTTCATTACTCTAGGAGGTTTCGTGAAAAAGCTACAGGCGTGCCAATTGCAATCGTTTTTTTTTAAATACATTTTTAGTAAGGTCATGTACCATAAAAGTATGGTAATTAAAAACCATTAATACTTTCGCTTGGGTTTAAATAAAGTCGATGTTTTCTCTTTTGGCTAGACTTAACTATTTAGCCATGAGATATACAATAGATTGTCATTAAACAACCTTATGTTTATTAATCTTCCTTGTTATCCACAGTGGGAATGATAATGTAATGAGAATTAATTTAATCACAGAGTGCTCATAAATTGTGCTAGGAAGAAAACAGATAGGTGTTCTGAAAGGTCACATATAAACAGGTTTTCGATGGACAGAATGATAGTGTAACGATTTCGGGTTCGGATAGGACGGACACAAAAACTCAGACTTGCAGAGTTAAAAGCTGCCTTTATTTTCTTCTTCGTCACCAACTGCCAGCCAGCTCACCCGCGCCCCGACCAGAGAGAGACACATGACCAGCCCGCGAGCCCGAGAGAGAGAGAGACCACCTACCACCACAAAGCCCTGCTGAGCCAAGAGCTGAGCCCAAAACAGAGACCCCTAGCAAGCTGGTCCTGAGGCTCACTGACCTGAGCCACACCGACACCAGCCAGCCTCAGGACAGCACTGCTAGAGCACCACAACTCAGACTCAAACACATCACAGCACAGATCAAACAGCAATATCTCAGACACTGGGACACACACACACAAACACAACATAAACTGGAATGCTACAGAACCCTAAACAGACAATACACACTAGCCGAATATTTGACCAAGATAAGAAACAACAAAAAGAAACAGACCCTGACAAGTACAGGCTCAGTGACCACAGCCTGGCCATAGAAACTGGGCGACACAGGCAGACCTGGCTGCTCAGAGAGGACAGGCTGTGCTCCCACTGCCAGCACGGAGAAATAGAGACAGAGGTGCACTTCCTACTGCACTGTGACAGATACTCTGGGATTAGGGAAACATTCTTCCCTAAATTCAGAAATCTAATCCCAGAGTTCCCACACATGCCAGAATCACAATGGGTCCCAATCCTACTGGGAGAGGGAGGAGGGAACTCAGTGGAACTGGCAGCCCAGTATGTGATCTCCTGTCACAGCCTGAGGAACAGTGAGCCTGTCTCCCAATAATGCTCCTTCTGTCTACAGTATATGTCAATATTTTATAATATGTCTTTGTTGTAAATGTGTGTAATATGTCTGTAGATTTGATATTACTTTTATTTTTTGTTTTGTTTCATGTGAATCTCATTATTTTATTTGCTTTGGCAACACTGATTGTACCCATCGGTCATGCTAATAAAGCACCTTGAATTGAACTGAAATTGAGAGAGGGCGAGTGAGAGAGAAAGAGAGAGAGGGCGAGCGAGCGAGCGAGAGAAAGAGAGAGAAACACCCAGGGGTGCAGAACCAGGGAACTATTTACATGGAAAACAGGTGATCTCCCCAGACTGTACCCCCATTTCACTGTGGGACAGCTGCACTGGTCAGCGGCCTATACCCCGCCCTGACCACTTCCACTCCTGTCCTGCCCCTCACCGCGTACCCCAGCCGGGCGCTCTTCGGCTGCTGCCCGGGGCGAATGCGCTATAAAAGATTAGCATACTGTAGAGGAAAACAGTATAGGCATCGTTGATATGAGGACTTTTGAAACCAAATTTCCCAAATTTAATATGTGCTTTTCTATATTGGTACAGTAGGACTAATAGGTTCTAGTAAAAACTTACAGTATTCAGATGTGGTAATGGTTAGAAATCCCATTTTATGATAAGGGACTCTGGTCGCTATCCTAAACGGAAAGCAACTCAGTTTATACTACAGTATATTTCACTTTGCTTGGTGAAATTGGCATGGTCACTTGTTCTCAATATTTATAGATATCCATCAATACCACATCAATCAAGGCTATTATCAGTTTAGGGAAAGATATTCTGCTCGCAATATGCATGAAGGTGTGGCTTTTAACAACAATTCTAACAGCTCTTATCTGTTACTAAAGGGTGGACATATTCCATTGTAACAAGAAAAGGAAGTAGATGGATTACATAGGTTTTTATATAATACATGCATTTAATTTACTGTCCTCAGATGGCTGTTTATTCTCATTATGAGAGCTTGCTTTGTTGGAATTAGCTTGCTACTTCCAACTGAATTAATTATTTTTGTCCTCAAATATAACAAAGAGAATTAGGTTTAGGGAGAAATGATTTTTTCAAAGAAATGTTTGTTAAAAGAAAAGTCATGGCACTGGCTGGATTCGAACAGCCAACCTCTCACTTACAAGTCCTGCACTTAGACCACAGTGCTACTCGCAAGGTTACATGAGGAGTGTGATTAGACTGTGTTAATTATAGCATTTGATAGATGTAACTTCAAAATGTATGAGAGGTGAGTGGTAAGATGAAGAAAAATATTTTGTGAACTTTATTGGTCATTACATTTGATTCTGTTGAAATACACTTTAGTTTTGTTAGAGAAAGAAAACTGTATGTGGGTGTCTTTGTGACAAAATCAGTGAATATACAGTATGAAACTGAAGAGCCTGTCCAAGAAATGATCAAACTCAGGAAATGACCAAGTATCTACTTTTTTCTGCTGAAACTCTGCTGATTTTATGAACACAAAGTGAGCTAATAAAATGGATGTTAGTTCCAAAAACATGCATGGAGATAATTTGAAAAATTGGCCCAAATGGTTTTGGTAATGGAAAATTCTCCCTGTAGAACAAACTGCATTGTGTCAGTTCTGTTTGAAATGTCATGTCTGATGACAGAACAAGGTTACATTCTGAAAATGAACAGCATCTCACTTTTCTAAAGGTCAATCTCTAAAAATCCATTAGGAACTCTATCTTGAAATAGAAGAGGGAAATGGGAGAATAAGAATAAAAAACACTGAGAACTGCTTTAACGCTGTGTATATTTAAGCAAAAAGTAGAGTGATATTTGATTTTCTTTATCTGTAACCTATAATATTTTCTTTTTAATTAAGATCAAATATACTATCAAGGTGTCATACATACTTTTAAATCCCAGGGGTCATCCACATTTTTTTGGTAACAGCTGTGTGAGTACATGTGCAGCCAGGGATATACCTGCCTTTTGGAATAATAGATGCAGCTAAACATTTGATCCAATTATTTTTATCCTAACTGGATATCACTAACATTTTTATTAATATTATTTGTCTTTGATGATGCACACATATAAATTGGTACATCCAAAAATGCAAAGAACGGTGGCACGATGGCATAGTTAGGATACTGGGGCCCTGTGTTCAGCTCCTGACCTGGAGTGCTATCTGCGTGGAGTGTTCTCCCCATGTTTGTGTTGGTTTCCTCCCACAGTCAAAAGACATGCTGGTAGATTAATTGGCTTCTGTAAAATTGGTGTGAGTTTGTGCATGTTTGTGTCTGTGTTTGCGTTGCAATGGAGTGGCATTCAAGTTCTATCCTGCCTTGCTGCCTTTACCTGCCAGTCCCATCCAAGACCCTGTACTGGATAAAGTGGTTTAGAAAAGGAATGTATGGAAAATATAGGCAATAGTTCATGGGCGTCTAGAACATTCATTGTTATTGACTTTATGATTGACAAAAATGAACAAAATGTGTTTCTGTAATAGCTAAATTGATTTGTTGTGACTAGATCACTGGATAATCATAGCATTATTGTATAGAAGACAGGAGATATCTTGTTATGAATTTATGGTTCAGTATGCCATTTCACATAAATTCGTGTAACTTATTGCAGTAATGATCACTCAGAGTAGATATAGTCACATCTCTTAGAAAGCAGTGAACTTCACTTAACATCTTTCCATTGTCACCAGTTTTCATGCAAACAACATATGAATCATAAAAAATAACTATATATTGTATGTGCTGCGTTCAAATTTTGTGATAGTAAATTTGCTGATTAAAGAGGATATTTAAAAAACAGATATACATATGCAGCGGCAATGCTTGTTAATAAGACAGAATTAAGTGTTGCTGTGCTTTCCTAAATGAGGCCCCATCTCACTCTTCATCTCTGTGGTGCACCCACAGAGAAGGTATTCATGCAGGCTGATTTAAGATGTTTTCTTTTGATAAGGGACAGCTCCCAAATGGGGATGCACTTAGCTAAGCCTGGCTATCATGATCAATGGTCATCCATTTTTATTTACAGTGCTTTTGATGTAACTATTTCTATTGTCTTTCCTGGACTTGTTTCTTATTTAACAATATTTTATGTGCAATTATGCAATACATTTAAATTTTTTTACTGTATTTAATTTGAAAAATGTGTTCATTTTTTTTTAGTGAAAGTTGTTCTGTCTCTAATGCACAAGCATTCTAAGATAGCCATATCAGTTATAGTACCATGTTATCCTTCATGAAAAACTTTATCTAGCATCTGATTTGGTGCTAGGCTGTTGGGATCCTGCTCAGTCTAAGTGTACAGTACACTACAATTGGGTTGAGCAAATATTATAACTTTAAGCCAATCAGTTTGACTAAACCTTTAAAACTTTGGCTGGATTCATAAGGTAACTGGTATGTTGCAATTGATCTTTAATGTTTACAGAAAAAAAATCCTGTAGGGATGGCATCCGATCAGCACCAATGCACAAATGTTGTAATGGCAGATTCATTTTCCCATTCAAAATAAAAGGATTCTGTCAGGTTCACTTGCGCTGCAATGCTGTGGAGTGAGCTAGCATTTGCCTTGGCAGCTGACTACACCTCCATCCACCTGTCACTCATTACTTCACTCCTGTCACAGGTGAAACAGGTTTCCTGTTAAAATATGTTTCCATGGCAATTGGCCCCGAGTGAAGGAAGGTAGAGGTGTAGCAAGCGGGCATGGCAAACTCTAGCTCGCTCAGTAGCATTCCAGCAAGAGCGAACCTAAGAAATCTAAGACATTACAGTGAAATAAGACCACATATGTTAATAAGCACCATTTATTAAGGGAAATATTTATTGAAAAGTTTGTGGATCAACCAAGCAAGTGTGTATCACAATTTAGCTTGTTTCTTCAAATAGGCAGAGCTTTCTTTATTCAAGCGTATCTACATTTTTTTTCTTTAGGTCCACTCTATTAGGATAAAAAGATATAAATTTATACTCCAAGGTCCTCTGGAATTTTCTCACTTTGCCTTTTGGGTTTCTCTTAACATAAATTACAGCCACATCAGTTTTAGTGCCTTAGAGTTACAGTGCAGAGACTATTTATAGACTAAACATATTGATCACCTACTGCAGCACATTTTTTATTACCTACTACAGCTTCAAATCCTAGAGTAATTTTTTATTGCTGCTTAGAAAAAAATAAGGCTATGTCTCCTCATTAATTTAGACACTGGTTTAATTTTCATAAAATTACCTCAAACAATAATGAAAGAAAAACTAGAAAAACTAGAAAAAATAACTGCAATACAAAAATGCTTGTAGCATTTTTGGAGGGATAAGAGAGATGTTTTTTTATCTATTGCAACACATCATCTGGGCCTTACTAGTATGAAAATTGACTCTATAGGAATCGGACTAATTAAGTGATATTAGGTACATTTTTTAATTATATGTCAAGTGAGAGCAATACATATTTTAACTTCCATATTACCTGGGCTTTTGCACTATATTTGCACTTAATCTAGTCAGTAATTAATTAATCCTTATAATTGACCAGATTATTGTTTTATTTTTTAATATTTTTTAAATTCCTGTGGTTTTATCAATTAGGATGGCTATTCTGTCTTATCTTTCACCTCATTTCTACTGCTGGTCACACCAGCTGATTTGGCTAACTGACTGCACTAACTGGTTCATTCTGTTATTGTCACGAAGGCATCCTTTCAGGACCCTATGCAGACAGCACAATCCAGTGAGGAGTGAGAAAACAATGAGGAAAAAAGCATGCAAAGGGGCTGGAAGGAAAACAGGGGGCATGTTCTAGGTGTGCTGGTGTTCAGGGAGGTGTGTCCAAGGCAAACAGTCCGAAGGAGTCCGAAGCAAATCCGAGAGTGTTCCAATGTCCAAAACCGGGAGATCTATCTTTACGGACAAACAGAGTTAAGAGACCAGAGTGGGATCCGGTGGAGGGTCGGGGGAATAAAAGCGGGGTCACAAGACCAGACGTTCCCAGTCCCGGACTCAGAGGGTCAGGATGCCATTGAAGCCGATACCGCCCAGTCACTCCTGGATTCGAGGATAGGTTGGCTTCCAGGCGTCCATCTTCCAAAGCTGAGCCCAGATTGGCAGGAACGTCTAGCTTTTACAGGACAGGGGGCAGGAATCGGAGGCAGGTGCAGGAGATAAATACAAAACTAGGAAGGGCTGGAGCGTCCTTAAGAGGAGGGGTTTACGAGTGTGACAGTTATCTGCTGCTCACTGACCCATCCTAAAAACATAGGAACTACATCAACCATTTAGCATAGAGGACTGTGCTTGGATAATACACCAGTAGGGGGTAAGATAATATAAGATACAATAAGATAAGATAAGATCACTTAATGGCCATATACAATTTCTTGCAGGAATTTGTCTTTTTGCATACCCCACATTGCTCTTCATGAGAGACACAGACACAGAGACAGGGAGAGAGAAGCTTGGGGTGAGAGCGCAGAGGGGAACAGAGTCAGAACAAAACTTATTGTTTATGCATAGGATTTCTACAAGTTAAATGCAAAATAAAAATCAAGCCACAGTTTAAATTTAAAAATTGCAGTGGTTAATCCAATTACTGTTGTTGCATTTTTGTTTGGGTTTGATACACTGGCTCTAGCAAATGTTTACAATCAATTATACCTACAGCTCTTGATTTCCTAATGTCTTAGTCTTAATATATACTTTTTTATATTTAATTTGGACATTTTTTTAATATTTAAGTGCATGACTTAAATTCTTAAATTATTAAAGATCACCCAAAGAGTTTTGTTTGCTCGGAACCCTGATTTACTGTACTTTGTGTTCTGCTATTTACATTGGTGAAATGTGACAAAGATTTAAAGATGTTGTTTTCTTTTACTGTAAGAATAAGAAAGCTTTACAATGTCTCTTATCAGAGGGGCCTATTAGCACATCCATGTTCACTTGCACAGAGAGGCACCAACTAATTTATTTTACACTTATACTTTAATTTTATTTTACCAAGTTAATTAAACTTGTAAATTAATTATGTTGGTAAATATAAGCAATACAATGTAAGAAAATGCAGACAGTCATTTAGAGTGTTTTTCACAATGTTATTTAAATTTTTGAATTGATATAAACAGAGACAAAATGATTAGAATAATTGGAAATGAAAATGTTGAAAGGCATAGATATTGTTATATACAGATGCAGCCATTCAAAGTGCGCGTTACAGACACGTACCGCAGGTGACGTCGCTCAGTATGACGCAAGATGACGCGTGGCACCGCAGTACGTGATTGGTTGACCAACAGGGGCACTCGTGGTCCGTTGGTCTGTCGTAGAAAGACAGTAAACGTCTTTGCTGTGCCCGTTGTAGGTATTGAATTTTACCACTGAAGGGAAATCTTAGTAGCTGAGCATAAAAAGAATAGGAGCATACTGTAACGCGTGTGAAGGCCATAAACGATATTAATTTTGGAACATAAACATACAGTGTATAGCTGGTCTTGGTACTTTAAAGAAAAAAATACACACCAGTATTCCATTTCTCCCTAAACATTTTAAGCTTCGAAGTCTTTAACTAACGCGATACCGGAGTCAACAAGCATACTTTTAGAATTTGATTAAAAGGGAATATAATATGGAATCGCGTATCTAAAGAATTTAATAACGGTATTCGTGTGCTGCGACAGGGCTGTGTAGGGCTGTTTCGCCTGCCTGTTCATGTGAGCTGTCTTGTAGACGTGACTACCAGCTGACAGGTTGTGTTTTCGAATCCAGCTGGTGCTGGTCTTTTCTTTTAACAAACATTTCTTCGAAAAAATAGAATAGCGATATTATGGACAATCAATTGACTTTTATATTTCAAAATATCGCAACATGATCGATATTTGCGATATTTTGAACATATCTTCCCTTCTGACAGCGGTGCCTGCTTCTATTGTGTGTGTGTGTGCAACAGAGTAAATTTTTAATAGCGTTTTAAGCGAATAGGTAATTAGATTGCTCGTAAACCTAATCGCTTTTTCTACATAAACCCAGCATGATTACTCTCTGAAAATGCTTTTCCTTTATTTTTAAAGTAGGCTCAGATTTCAACTATAGATCGTATTATTATAAACTTTCTTGGAAAAATGTATTTTATGTAAACCATGTTTGCTATTAATTCATTTAGGGCTAAAATACGTTCATTGTCTTCCAATCGAGTCGAGTTGACATTGGAAGCCTGCCACACCCGGACTGTTAAACCAACGCATTAGCACGTCAAAGCCCATTGAGGGTATTGAGCCAGTATTGGCTTTAGTATTCCCCCCCTCTCCCCTCAATTCAATTCAATTCAAGGTGTTTTATTTGCATGACAGATGGGTACAAGCAGTGTTGGGTATGTATATTGTAACGCTTACGGCAGACAGGCACTGTGTAACAGCCGGCGCACCAGAGCAGCGCACCGAGGGAGCGTCTGCATTTATAACTTGGTTTTTAAAATTAGTCAAGCAATATGAAGCATCTTCTTTTACTTTTGAGTCCCTTAAATACATTGAACACAGCTTTCTCACCACTTAAGATTGCTCTTGATACCATCCTTACACAAAGCAGAAGGGAGATTTTAGTGCCTGAGCATAAAAAGAATAGGAGCATACTGCAACGCGTGTGAAGTCCATAAACGATATTAATTTTGGAACTTAAACATTCAGTATATGGCTGGTCTCGGTACTTTAAAGAAAACATACACACCAGTATTCCATTTCTCCCTAAACATTTTAAGCATCGAAGTCTTTAAGTAACGCGATACCGGAGTCAACAAGCATACTTTTAGAATTTGATTAAAAGGGAATATAATATGGAATCGCGTATCTCAAGAAATTAATATGCAATAACTGAGTCAAGGGACTCAGAGGATCCAAGGCTAGACTGAGTATAATAGGCTTCGGGCTTCTATTGTGACATCTACTGTAAATTACAGAAATGTTAAAAGTAAACAAAATAAAGTAACTAAAATGTGGTCTGAAGTCACCCCTTTAGACACCCCTTTTACTTCACTGGTGTCAGATATGAAAGGCAATAGTCTCCCGTTCTGTCTGCTGTGTGTTGCAGCAGAGGGACTCCCTGCAGCTGAAAGGGGCAGAGTAACTTGCATGCCCTCTTACTAGAGTGTACAGTTTACACATGCACGACTTTAAAAGCTAGCAAGACAGGTTTCGATTCACATTAGCTGGCGAGCCTTGTTAAAAAACGAATGATAATGTAACATGCCACTGTTTGTTCATGAACAAAGTTATACTGAGATTTCCTAAGATACGCGATTAAAAAATAAATAAATAAAAATTTGAATCTCCCGCGGAACACATTCCATAAGAATCAGTGGTTTTACAGTATATATCGCCTTTAAAGGTGGCTTCTCAAAACGCTTTACGGGATAAAAACAACCAGAACAGCAGCAACAACAATATTGTATTTCGTTGCACTTTGAAAACCAAGTAATAACTTAACTATACAGTACGTGCAAACGTTTCGTATGTCGCTGTCGTGAATGTCTGCGTACCCATAAGTATCTTATTTGCCTTGAGTCTGTCTACAGTATCTCTGTCCCACTACCCCCATCTCTCCCTCAATTCAATTCAAGGTGTTTTATTTGTTTGACAGATGGGTACAATTCTTGTTAGGAATGTATACTTTGATATTTACACCCGGCGCGGCACCGAGGGAGCGTCTGCATTTATAACTTGGTTTTTAAAATTAGTCACGCAATATGAAGCATCTTCTTTTACTTCTGAGTCCCTTAAATACATTGAACACAGCTTTCTCACCATCCTTACACAAAGCAGAAACTGTCCGATGACTCACAGTACAAGTGGAAAGATTACAGATTTTAATCGTCTTTAATTTTGTCTTTAATTTTGCCTGTGGAGTGTATCTTATTAAGCTCTAAATTGCATTTTGAGCGCGGTTTTTTACTTTTTTTTAATTGCATTTTGGGCGCGGACAGCACATACAAGGGTTAATGAACTGCGCCAAGAAATTTAAAATAGTATTCTTTAGGTGTGAGGGTAGGAGTGGACCGCAGCAGGCATAATGAGCAAACCAGGAAAACAAAGAACAGGACAGGTGAGATGTGTATCCAGAAAGCGAGTGATCAGAAAAAGGAAATGGAAAACGCAGAAAAAGGAAACGCTTTACAGGATAAAAACAATAACAACAGTAGTGGCTGGGCAAACGATTTTTTTTATCGAAATACAAATTGAGATACTGTACTGTATAATGATGTGCATGAACAAAGGTATACTGCAATTTTCCTTAGATACGCGATTAATGCTTCGTAGGAGGAGGCGGTCTTTTCCTCTTGTCTAACAGTTTGTCCACAAACAAAACATTCCTGTTAGACAAAAGGAATTGAAAAAAAACAATTTTGTCAATGAAAACCGATGTGTGTGTCTCTCCCTGCTGGATGTTCCTCTCACAAACTGCTGAATGAGTAAAATAATTTTATTGAAAATGCGTTTGCGATTGTCTGGTATTTAATCTGGTCCCTTTTAACTGTTTTTCGATCTACTGTATTGCTTTGAGATGCCACTTTTAAAGGCGATATGTAAAATAAAGTTTTTTTTATTATTGTTATAGAGAAACATGATCAGATTTTCCCTGGTTCAGAAAAAAGATCTAAAGTGCTACACATAACTTTCTTAATTCGATGTATTTAAAGCAGTGAACTACTGTAGGTGTCACATAACATTCAGAAATACAATCACGTATTTGACAAATAAAAACGATTATAATCTAATCCTTCCACGTTTGATCCCAAAATCCCAAGAAATATAAATCTTGACGGGTAGAAAGCTATGCTGAAAGTTTATTAAGATGCTTAGAAGACAAAGATACTGTATCAATTTATGTTGCATTAGCCTGATTATGATTAAAAAACACATATAATTAAACACGCGTTTGCGATTTAAATCAGAACACGATTTAAATCAATATCGATTCCATATTATATTAGCAGAAAAGCTTAAAACTACCACTTTTTCACACGCTATTTCACATGCTAGTTAAATACTTCGATGCTTAAAATCGTTAGGGAGAAATGGAATACCGGTGTGTATTTTTCCTTTAAAGTGCCGAATCCTGGAATCTGACTGGCTGACACCCCTCTGAAGTGGTTCCATAAAATCTGGTATACGGAAAAGAAAGCGTTGATAAATACAAGTGTCTTTTAATACACTCTTTGCTGTGCTCTTGAGGATCCTTGTGATATTTTAAGCTCTAGTTGAATGATAAGTGTCGCATTTTAAATCATTTTCGTAGTTAGAAATTATGAAACGCCCTGTTAAAAGCAAGGAAGTTTTTATGCCCGTTGAAGTAAAACAAAATGCCTGACAAAGTATGGCTTGGACAGATTCCAAGTGCTTGTACAAATGTGCTAAAGAAATTATACTTTGAGTATACAGCTTGTCTAAAGTCATCCATTATTAATACTATTAGTAATATCTTCAGTAAAGGCTTTGATGCATAAATATTTATGATAAAGGTAGGCTGTGTACTTTTGTCCAACTGAGCAATCTTGCTTTCATAAAATATACCAACATTTTAATGACTGATGATTAACATGCTGTAATACACAGTTCAAAATTAAAGGCTCAAATGCTGTACATGAGAGGTTAAGCTCCCCCTGGCGGTTTTACAAGGCGACGCCGGATAGTTAACCACGTGACACCACGTTAACTGCGTCATACCGCGTGATACTGTGACACGCCCACCGGGGTATGCCGCGAAATACCTCACGCATTTTGAATGGCTGCATCTGTACACTTACATAAGCTCATCATCAAATTGAGTTAAACAAGTCAAATTCCAGTTAAACTACAGAGCTAGAGATAGGGTGTTTTTTATATTTTTCAAGCTGTTCCTTATTTACATTTTTCAATTTATTTGGTTTATGTGTATATTTATTTTTCTTAATTTGAAAAATGTTTTGGAATTTTAAGATTTTTTCCATTGAAAAAAATGTCACAATTTTCATGCATCTATTTAAAAATCACTGATAAAACACCTTTACAATAAAGTAATTAATTTGTGAATGAAAGTTACAACTTATCAACAGCCAACCTCTTTGCTGAGTTAAGAGGAATCACCAGTAATTTTTGGTTCTAGCCTTTGTCACACATTTGTAAATGTTATCTACCTCACAGCTGTTCTATGCCATAACTAATGGTTAGACAAAATAAACAATTTGTCTATATGTCACAATCCCAAATGTTCCTGCTGCAGTAACTGTGTGAATGTTGGCATACACCTCTATATAAAAAAGGCAATTAGGATCCAACCTCAAGATTAATAGGAAGAATATCAGAGGATAGAAATATTCAAACAATCCTATATAAAATATGAGCAGAAACTTATTTTTTCTATTGGAAGAAAAGTGTATATTACTAGATTCTGTACAGATAGCTTAAATTCAATTATTCATAATTCACATAAGTTAGGACATTGAAACATTTTCATATTCTGCATATATTCCTGTTATCTTCACCTGTTTGTTTTAACTGACAGCTTCTTATGAGGCATGGTTAGTGGTAC
Source organism: Atractosteus spatula (assembly GCF_055471065.1). Classification (NCBI taxonomy): domain Eukaryota; kingdom Metazoa; phylum Chordata; class Actinopteri; order Semionotiformes; family Lepisosteidae; genus Atractosteus; species Atractosteus spatula. The sequence continues at coordinate 24,109,875 of NC_142709.1, read as the reverse complement.
ATTATCAAATAAAAAAAAAAGCCATTCTTGATAGGTTACTAGATTTTTTAGCAGATAGTGTGAAAGAAAAAAATCAAAAATTTAATCTCAACTATTTTTGGGCTGCTCACCATGCTTGGTTTGGCAACTACCAACTTCCATTTAAAAAAGCAACAACAATTAGTGTCACAGCCTGAATTATACTTTATTTAAAACCACAAGTGAATCATTAAGTACAGGTCAGCTGAGGCACGTGAATTCTTTATTCTCTGACACAGCTTTTGTGGAAAGAGTAATAATCCGGACACTCTTGATTAAACAAATATTTATTAATGATGACAATACAAACACTACACTACACACAGCGAAACATACAACATACAAGTTACTATATTTACAGAATGTATAAACAAGGAGTATCAGAGTCCTAACATCCTAATCACCCAGAGAACCCCCAGACTTCTACTAAGCATTAAACTCTTAGGCCAAATAAGAGATAACCTGCCTTTCTTAATAAATGGTGTACTATCTGCAGTTAAATCTCTCTCTGCACCACGGATGCCATGAAATAAATATGTGCCTATCTTCCTATCCTAAAAATGCACCCTAAGTAGGAAAGATATCTCTAAGCGAGGTATCTTTTACCCAGGAAAGTTCCCTAAAAAATCACAATAACGAGTACACTCTAGCGAGGTTCAGATACTTAACTCCAGAAAGGTTTTGTTTGTATGATCATGAAGTAGGGGCTCTTGCCTGACGAAAGTTTCAAGTTCCAACTCCTCTCTTCTCTCTATTCCAGCAGCCATATCACTCTGCAACTCACAACTGACAACCCACTGAAACTAAGCAGGTGTGAGCCTGGTCAGTACCTGTATGGGAGACCTCCTGGGAAAAACTAAGGTTGCTGCTGGAAGAGGTGTTAGTGGGGCCAGCAGGCGGCGCTCACCCTGTGGTCTGTGTGGGTCCTAATGCCCCAGTATAGTGACGGGGACACTATACTGTAAACAGGCGCCGTCCTTCGGATGAGACGTAAAACCGAGGTCATGACTCTCTGTGGTCATTAAAAATCCCATGGCGTTTCTTGAATAGAGTAGGGATGTAACCCCGGTGTCCTGGCCAAATTTCCCATTGGCCCTTACCAATCACGGCCTCCTAATAATCCCCATCTATGAATTGGCTTCATTACTGTGCTCTCCTCTCCACTAATAACTGATGTGTGGTGAGCGTTCTGGCGTACTATGGCTGTCGTCGCATCATCCAGGTGGATGTTGCACATTGGTGGTGGTGGAGGGGAGTCCCCATTATCTGTAAAGCGTTTTGGGTGTAGTGTCCAGAAAAGCGCTATATAAGTGTAAGCTCCATATAATGTGATCTTATATGGTGTGTTTCTGTACTGCTCATCACAATCTTTAACCCATTACTTAATTTCCTAGATATACTAAGGTAAACTTTACAATTGTTTTTCATCAGGGGACCTCCCACATCTGAGAAAACATCCACTCTGCTTTGAAGTTATAAGTGTTTACTCTCCCAGGTGTCACAAACTTTATCTAAAATCTAGGAGACACTTCCCAGTCACCTAAAGCTGTAACACTATTTTACAATAAATTACAGAGTAAAAGCTCATTTGTGGTGATATAAATAGTACAATACTTCATTAATCTGTATTAGGGCCTTCCTAATTTTTAACAATGATCTAGATTCTGATGTAGTTAGAAAACTTGCCGAGTTTACAAATGATACAAAAATGTTTAGTGAAGATTAGCACAAGAAGGTTTACAAAAGAGAAGGTCATATTTAAAAAAAAAGACATGGTTGTTCAAGTAGACACATCCTTTTCATCTTCCAGACACTGTTGTGAGAAGGCAAATAAAAGGAAAACAATATGTTGAGATATATAGATATATCATACAGTAAAAGAGCTGAATATGTTTAGTTAAAACTAGCACCTGATTCGGGTATTCAAAGTCTTCAAAGGCTTGGAAAAAATGAATTTCTTTAAGATCAACAGTAAAAAATTAACCCCCCCCCCAAAAAAAAAAAAACTATTGGGAATTTCCTTTAAAAGTAAATACAGATTAAACTTAAACTTGGTGTGGTTGATGGGACCAGTCAGGGTATGATTCTTGCATCAATTATCTACTAAAATACTAATGAACTAGACACGCCAAATGGTCTCTTGACCTCAAGTTCAAGGATCCAAAATTATACATTTGAATGTGGAATATAGTCACCAACTAATTTATTGAGACTGATTTTTCCATGTTGTATCCAGTCTGAAATGATTCTATAATGGTTATAATGAGTTACAATTTGTCAGTACAAGTAGACAAAGGCATCTTTCATGTTTTATGAATTTATAAAGACAGGACTGATTTCTAAGATTGACAGTGTGGGATTTTGGAGATATTTTGGAGAAGAAGATTATTAATGTAAGTAATCTATGTTTAACGTAAGACATGATTATAGACATGGTTAAGTAGTCTTATACAAGCTCTTTCTTTTCCAATATCCCTGGCTACCACATTTATTTTTACTTATCTTCATTTTAAAATATAGCAACAATTTGCCAATTATGTTACTTGATGAGCATTGCATTTCTTTAAATATGACAATTGTGCCTCTGTAAAAATAGTAAAAAAAATAGGAATCCATTCCAGATTGTATTTTCCATTCTTTTTCATGTTCTAGAGAAGATTTATTGAATAGAATATTGGACAATACTCCTGATAGGACATATAACTATACAAAAGTTTTAAATTTACCTGGACAACCTTACAATCGTGTTGTTCACCTTCTTCGATATTGTTATATGCTAGTTATTCCATACAGTTTGCAGATGATATGTGTTCAGTTTAGTTAAGTCAGATGTCAATTGATCATCAGCAAAATACATACAGTATGTAAAATATACAGCTTTAGTGAGTTAATTTTGGGATTAGGGCAGTGAGAATCTTTTTTTTGTTTTAGAGCTTTAGTACACACATTAGTGAGCAAATGCTAGACTGTATTGCATTTTTAAATGTAGTTTTGTCTTTTCTATTGTAGTTTAATTTAATTGATTTCAACTAAACTATAAAAAGCTACACATAAGATAATAGAACTCTGATTTCTTGGTATTCTTTCACAAGTAATGTTGAAAATGAATAATGTGCTATTTTGTAATGTCTGATTCTTTCATTATTTACAAACCCCTCTCCACAACATGCAATTGTTAAAATCAAAATCTCAACCACTAACTGTATCTCTGAAAATGTGACTGTAGTTTTTTTTTATCCTTTGGAACAGTTTTGTGATTACCCTGCCAGATTTCATCCAGTGTCCTTTGTTTTCAGTTTAATAATTATTTTACCATACACAATATACAATATTTCCCATGATCCATATTCTGTTAGAATGTGTCTTATTTTTTTAATGGTTTGCATTAAACTTTTATGGCAATGTAAAAAATTCACTGTGCAAAGATCAGATAAGCCAAAATATGTAAAATACATCCTGACCTTCATGCCAGCAGAGTTCATGTTTGTGTTATTATATGGTTATAGGAATTCATCCTGCAGTCTCATGCTTCATTCCCCCTTGCTGTTCCTAAATCTGTGATAATGTAAACCCAAGTGTTTTTTATAGCTTAAATGGTGTCAGCAACAGTGCCCACTATGAAACATAAATCTCGTTGCCCATCATCTGGTGCTTCCATCTGTTATGTTTCATTGCTCTGCGGGAATGGCATTTCCACAGCAGCAGCTCAATGTGGCCAAGTCAGGATAAAGCCAAATTGATGTATAATTTAGTTTTTTTATGTAATACAGAATGGCCTATTTTTTATTACTAAACAACTCTGATATGTGTTTTTGAAGTTATTAACAGTATTAGGAATTCATAAAATAAATGAAAACAATGTCTCGGGAACATTATTATGTGCAATTTACTGTATAATATGAAGAAATAGATTTATCCATAAGATACACAATTGTGAATGCTGGAAAAATAAATCGGTATATTATTTGTAATTATTTAGGTCTGTATTAAACAAAATGTAGAATTGTTTATAATTTTAATTTCAATGGCACTTGTATTTTGTTTTTATTTTTTTAGAAAATATGATGATCATGATAATTGACATACTGTTACAGCTTTGGGTGACTGAGAAGTGTCTCTTGGATTTTAGATAAGGTTTGTGACACTTGGCTGAGTAGACACTTCTAGCTTCAAAGTAAAGGATGTTTGCTGATGTCTGGGGCTCCCTTGAGCAAAAACAATTGTAAAGTTTACCTTAGTATACCTAGGTAAGTTGTGCTTTAATGAATGTCAAGGAGCAGTACAGAAATATACAATTTAAGATCACATTGAGAGCACAGGAAAGGGCGGAGAAAGAAGAAGAAGGTAACAAGGAGAAGAGAGAGGAGACTGGAGGAGTTGGGACTTGAAGCTTGCACCAGGCGAGAGCCCATACTTCATGATCATCCAAACCAAACCTGATTGGAGCTTAGTATTTAAACATTCTTAAAGTGAGTGTGCTATTCTGTTGTTTTAGGGAATTTGGGTTACCTGGGTAAAAGACACCTCAGTTAAAAACATCTTTCCTGCTTAGTATAATATAATAATAAACTTTATTTTATATAGCGCCTTTAGAGGTGGCTTCTCAAAGCTCTTTACAGAATGTCAACAACAATAAATAAAAAGAATACATAAGATAAAACAATTACAATATACAGATGAGACTGAGGATGGTGGTACTAAGAAAAGCAGGGGGGTGAAGAACGGAACAGTTAAGTAACGGCTTTTCTAAAGAAAAAAGGTTTTGAGTCTGGATTTTAATGAGTTTAGAAGGTGACTCTCTGATATCCTTGGGCAGAGAGTTCCAGAGCTTGGGGGCATAACAGGAGAAGGCCCTGTCACCCATACAATGTAGACGGGCTTGGGGGACAATAAGGAGACCAGAATTTGAAGAGCAAACGTTGCGAGGCGGGGAGTAGGGCGATAATAGTACAGAAAGGTATTGAGGTGCCAAGCCATGCAGAGCCTTATAGGTGAGCATGAGGATTTTAAAGTCAACACGGAATTTGACAGGAAGCCAGTGCGTGGACTCCAGGATAGGAGTAATGTGATCACTTACACTAGACCTGGTCAGGATTCTGGCTGCTGAAATTTGGACATACTGCAGTTTGTTCAAAGTAGATTTAGATACCCCAGCGAGTAGAGCATTACAGTAGTCAATTCAAGAGAACACAAATGTGTTGATCAGCTTTTCAGCCACAGTTAGTGATAGCATAGGGCATAGTTGAGCAATATTTCTGTGGTGAAAAAAATATGTTTTGACAATAGGGTAGAGTACATAGGGTACTAGGGTAGAGCTTAGGATACATTTTTATGGACAGGGATATAGGGTCCCCTTAGTTTGTGTCATCTGGGGTGCAGAGAGAGAGATTTAACTGCAGGTTGCATTATATTTAGCTAGAAGGCTAGTTAGTTCAGTTAGAAGGTTAGAAGAAGAGTTTAATGCTTAGTAGCAGCCTAGGGTTTTCTGGGTGACAAAAATGTTTGGTCTCTGAAATGCCTTGTTTTGAAATACTGTACATAGTAACTTGTGTGTTGTATGTTTTGTTGTCTGTAGTATAGTTTATGTCTTGTCACTGCAATAAATATTTGTTTAACCACATGTGCCTGTATTATTACTCCTCTCACCAAAGCCATGCTAGAGAATAAAGAATGTACATGCCTCTAATTATACCAGCCACATGGGTATATTGTGGAAAAAGTACTTACAAGTTGGAGTTATGAATAATTAATTTACTTATTGACTAAACCACACGGTTTGATTTCCCCCTATTTGTGGCAATATATTCCTGTAGCGTATTCTTCCATATACTGTATATATCAAGTAGTACCTTACTACTTTATTAATAATCTACATTTTTTCCAGAGCAAGCAAGGAGTCGAATTACAGGACTGCAGAGATGAAGCCAAAGGGATAGGACTGTAGGAGCAATAAGGCGTGAATGTTTGCCTGTAAATTGTTAAGTTGTAGCTGTTATAAGACTGTTGCAATAACATAACATAACATAACATCACATCACTTTATTAGCCCTACACAATTTCTTGCATTAGGAATTTGTCTTTTCGCATACCCCAGCTTGCTCTCCATGAGATACAGACACACAGACAGGGAGGAGAAGCTTGCGGTCAGAGGGAACAACTTAGATTATCAATTTTATTATATGTTGTTCTGTTTTGATGAGGTTCCCTTCTTGTCATATGAGATTTTAAAAAATATATCTTCACAACTGATGTTATCCATTTAGATGTTCATGTTTTTTCTTACTTGTTTCCAAACTAACTGGAAACAATTGACTCCTCAAACAGTTATTGAATTATCTAATGTCCACCTTCTTGTGGATGTCCTTAATATTAATTAGAAAGGTTATTTATATAACTGTATGTAATAGTGTTAATATGAATGGTCATATAATAAGAATAATACAATCAATAAACAAAACAATGCATATATAGTAGTTCAGGTGGGTAGCTGCGTCAGCATGCGTAGGCTGCAAAGGAACAAGTAATAGGTTTATTCCATGCTGAAAAAAAGAAGAAAGAGAACACAATGTTTCGGCCGTGGAGCCTTCTTCAGGTGTGAGGGAGATAAGGCAGTAGGCAAAGGTAATGTAGCGGGAGAACAAAGGCTGGGAGGGAGAAGGAGTGGGAGGCGGGAGCAGGGGACAGAAAGAGAGGCCAATCAAGAGGTGTGAAGTCAAAATAGGTGTAGAGAGGTGTGAAATGAAACTTCCAATGAATGGAGAAAATTTAAAAGAACAGTAGTCTGTCGTTAAGAGAAGGGAGAATGTGTGATCCTAGCTGCAGAATAATTTTGGTTTCGGTAGTTTTTCTGATGTATGAGTTCGGAAAACCGTCTTTGAGAACACAGACGGAGAGATTAGAGTGGTCGTGGGCGTCAGAGGTGAAATGAGAAACAGTGGGCTTGGAGAGATCTTTAATCTTCACAGCCCTGACGTGTTCTCTGAAGCGGTCTCCGAGTCTCCTTCCTGTTTCTCCAATGTAGATGGCTGGGCATTTACTGCAAGAGATACAGTAAATAAGGTTGCTGGAGGTACAAGATGCCATCTGGGTGATCCGGAATTGTCCTGAGGGGCCTTGAATGAGTGTGGTGTTGGATGTGTACTTGCAGGTGATACAGCGAGCTCTGTTGCAAGGGAAAGTGCCTGGTGTGGATGGTTGTTGAGGGCGGTCAAGGGAGCTGTGAACAAGGAGGTTATGCAGATTAGGTGGTTGGCGATATGAGATGATGGGGCGATCAGAAAAGAGGACCCAAACCACGAAAAGCTATACTAAAACATAACTGAAGATAAACAGAACATGGCTACATCATGAGTTGAAAACTGCAAAAATCTCAAAGCAACATAAATTGTAACACCCAGACACTTTTGCATTAAGACATGCATTTTTTTTATATTGTAGTTTGTCAACAAACTAAGTTTGCTTAAAACTAAGTAAGAATGAGCATTATTTTTACAGTTTGCTTATTAGGAAATTTCTATTTTTTAGACTTGGCTAGAGATTAATGTAAGGAAGTTGGTCGAACATGCTATGCACCTGCATTTCAGCTTCACAATGGCACTCTGTCAGAAATGTGATTTTTGTTCATATTTTCATTTCAAACTGCTTAAGTGAGTCTGTAAAATGCGTTTTGTGTACTGTACATTTCACAACATGTAATAGCAATCACAAAATAAGTTCTTTAATTACATATAGTTTGTTTATGTGGCTGCGTGTATTACTGAGAAAATATTATTGTAGCACCAACATATTATAGCAAATGTAGGCATTCCATCTTATTTCTTCAGATGAATGTGTGGAGTGAAAGCACTGTGACAGACCTGAAACACAGGCATGTCACTTGTCACTTTGATAGCATGACACTAGCATAACGTCATTAGCACTTAGAATATTCTTAGACTATAGTAGTTTTTCAATATTATAATATTATAGTGTCAAACAGGCTAGTTCTTAATAATATACCAGTGTGGATCAGATGGTTTTGGAGGGTTACCTGAACCTCCAGTCAATCATGTACATATTCTGGAAGAATATTTTATTTTAATAGTTTATTAGAAATAACATAAATACAAACAAAGTTTTATGGAAAGAGATTAAATAAAAGAAATTGATTAAAATAAAAAAATTAGAAAAGTGCAAGTTGTTAAAATATAGAACAGTTTGTTCAGGTGGGTAGCTGCATCAGCATGCAAAGCCTGCAAAGGAACAAGTAATAGGTACAATAGCTTACCCTGAAGAATGCTCCACAGCTGAAATGTTGTGTTTTCTTTCACCTATTACTTGTTCCAAAATATAGAACAGTTGGTTATGTCTCTTTTTGGTATAACCATAGGATTTCTTGGTGTTTGTGGTACATAGGATATATAAATGGATGATTTTAAGGAATGTTTGCTCAGTTTCTTGAGACTGTAGCTCAAGAGGCCAGATTTATGGCCTTGTCTCTGGTGTTGGTGAATCTCTTAACTTGACTTTAGAATCACCAGGTCTACTTTGTTCTTGGCCAAATGGTTTTATGTCTGTATCTTATATCTCCTTGAGAGACTGGTTCACAGTTCTTGTAGCCTTGGTGAAGCCACAAGGAATACTAACTCCTCCATTAATCAGAGATGCAGGCATGAGTACTTGTTTGTTAGCAAGAATTGAGTACAAACATACCCTGATATCAAATAGTATGACTTATACCAGTGAGTAAAAGAATATTACTTGTGTTGTAAAAGAAGAGCTCTTGCTCCAGGATGAGAGTGAAAAGAGATAGACTTTGCTGTACTGTATGCATACAAGGAACAGCTCAATAGTAAGGATGTTCAGAGAATACAAAGCAAGCAGTTACCTTTATACAGCTCGATAACGTCAAGATTTCCATGGTTACAAAGAATGTGGCAGGGTGTGTGGCTAAGATCATGTTCAGAACAATTAACTCTTAAGAGATGTTGTGGTTATCTGTCTGCCTAGAACTCCAGATGTCCCAACGCCTTCCCTCCCTTACAGCCTTGGAATCAGCTAAAGTTTCAGAGATAAGCAAAATTCCACAGGACTAACAAGGAGTTTCATCACTTGTCTTGTCTAGTGGTAATATTTTTAAGTAACTCCTGTAGTAATTCCCCTATAGTTAATTCAAATTCAGTATTGGCAGGAGCCTCTTCCGAATAAATTTAGAATAATATTACTTTGAAACTTTGAAAAAAGATGCTTTGAAAAAATAACTTTCCAAAAATTTTTATAAAAGTAAAGAATTACAATTAATAGTGCCAAAATAGATTTTTTTTATTAGGAGAAAATTCAGACAATGTCTCTCTATAAGATTATTTATTATGTGTGGTACATCTTGTTAGTTTTTGGTAGCAGCTATTGACAAAGAGATATGTTTTCTGAATTTCAGAAATTATTATATACTGTTTCACACAGAAGTGCTAATAGGCTTTTTAATTATGCTTTCCTGTAGGTCCTTCTGAGGCCTTATTAGATATTTTGACCACTAGCTCTGACATGAGAAGATAAAAAGAAAATAATTATTTACAGTACTGTTGGATTTTGAGAGTGGCATTTATTAATTTTACATTTCTAAAATAATTTAAAGTTATTTTTTATTTTTAAAGACTCTATTTAAAATGGAACTGGAAGTGTATTTTTTTGTATTTTTGCACACGAGCCAAAAAAACATTACATTTCCTGACACCCCACACACATAAAATTACCATTTATCAAAAATTGTACAATATCAGTGAAATCGTGAAAAGTAATGTCAAAATTAGTAAGAGGAAATTTACCGTTAGATAACTCCATGAAGTAATATCTACAGATATCCATACATCAACTACTACCGCCATTCTTGCAGACTGCCTTCATCTATAGATGTAGCCATTCAAAATCCAGGGTAAAACACCATAAAGCATGAGGCTGCAGGTTCTCAATATGGAATATGAATGTGGAATTTTATGACTAAAGTGAAATTTTGGTATCTGAGCATAAAAATAATAGGAGCATAACATCTCTGAATGTCATAAACAATATTAATTTAGGAATATAAATATATTATACATACTGTATATGGCTGGTAATGATTGCTAAAATAAAAAAAAACAGTATTCCACTTTCTTCATAAACATTTTATGAATCAAAGTCATTAACTCATTCACTTAATGTGGTTATTTTGGAAAAGTTTTGACGTGCTCGTCAGGACAACTGTTTTTTACAATAACAGCAAGTGGTTTTCTTACTATATAGGATAAGGATAAAACATTAAGACTTTTTATGAAGTACAGTATATAAACTTTATAATGTTAGAACAAACACATTAAAACCCACTGTAAGTCACCAAGTTAAAGACTTTGATGCATAAAATATTTATGAAGAAGGTGGAATACTGTTGTGTACTTTTTCGCTACCACTACCATCTACTGTGTGTACATTAGGTATATATTATGTTATACTTCTGTTTTTATTTTCCGCTACCCAAATTTACCTTTGGATTTTCTCTTTGTGGATGTAAACCTGAAAGGGGCACATCAGATTCACAAGCTACAGTATAACAATTAACTCTTTTTTATATATTAAATTTAGCAATCTTGCTTTTATAAAATATACTTACTTTTTTAATTGGTTTAATATTTAACATGCTGTAATATACAGTTTAAAATTAATAAAAGTCTGGTATACAACTAAATTCTATAATGGGAAAAAGATTGTCTCAGCATTGACCGGGATTAGAAACCAGGTGGCGACAGCCCAAATGCTCCACAAGCCACTTAAGCTATCACTACTCCACCTGGTGGTTTTACAAAGTAGTGCAGTCCTACAAGTATTTTTAAAAAGGTGTGGTAACCTGCCGGAAGTGAATCGCAAAGTACTGCATTATCCCCCACACATTCTGAATGGCTGGATCTATAGATGCAAATATTTATTCTACTATTATGCAAGCAATTAATATTTAAATATTAAATATATATTTTTACTAAATATTTAAATATTTTGAGTGGTGAATACCTCAACATTATAATGGTAAATTGCAATACCAACAATTTCAGTTTTTATTAATTTATAGTCATTCTGTAAAATTTCTTGTTTTCTGAAACTTCCTATGAAACCACACGTTAAAAAATACTGCACAATCATGTAACATTTTAAAACAGTAGCTAGGCTATATATTTTGTAATTTATATAACATATACAATTTTATATTTTCAAGGAAAATGACTATTAGACTAAGAAAAAAAAACAACAAATTATGCTGCAATTTCAAAAACATCTAATACAACAAAAGTGCCACCTAGATATCTGTTTTAAACAGTGAAGAACTGAAAGTGGTATGTTGGACAGGACCTGGATGATAGATTACTGCAGGGTGCTTTCTGCTGATGTGAGTTTTGATGTGCATTCTAGATGGCTGACTCTGTATCTGTTTTTGTGGTTTCTGTATATGCTGCTTTGTGAAAGTTTAAGCAAATAATTTGATTTTCTGACAAGTACTGCAATAATATAGAAATTTGGTATGGAGTCTTGCCAGCTATAATCTTGATAATGCAGGCTTCTAAATGATAGAAGGAAGAAGAGGTCAAACTGTAATCTTGATGCTTCTGCCTATCCACATACTGTATAAATAGCACAATTCTACCCTACCTACTTGCTCCTCTCATTTCGCATAATGCTATTTAGTGTTTGCTCTCATAAGAGACACACCCTACCATGCAACACTCCATTGCTCCCTCCTCTCACCCGCTGAAAGTAAAACAAACCCGTGCTCTCCCACTGACTCAGCAATCTTAAGAGATACCAAAGACAGGAAAGCTATTAACTTTTTTATTTTGCATTATTCTTTCATTTTATAGTCAGTCAATTGCACTTTAAAACATGCTGTATCGTACTACTATGTTAATGCATTCAAGATTAATTCAATATCGTCTTACCCAAAGAAGTAAAAAACTTCAATATAAAACTTAGCAATAGCTCTGATAGATAAAAAACTCCTTTTCCACCAGACGATTGACACTGATTTGCTCTAATTATCTGCTGTTGGTGGTTGGGCTTCAATATATATCTGAGGTGCGATAAGATTTTTTTTTCCTTTTAATCTCTTTCTATTATCTGCAATGGCTTGTCAGCTGTGGTGAGACTTTATATTAACTGGTACTGAGCACAGTGTCATACTTTGATGGACAACTTTGATATTTAAATCCCAGGGAAGAAATAAAGTTCATTCAGTTTTAGAATTCATCAGAATAAATCTTATAGAAAATTTTCATGTCAACATATTCATGTTTGCATTTGTATCTTTCCATGCAAATATTAAAAAACAAAGAATATGACATAGCATTTTTGCCATTTCTCCAATTTATAATTTCTAATTATTTATATATATTTGACTTTTCAAAGGTGACTCTGTCAAATGTCTAAACTTTCCATTTTCCATACACAGCCATAAGTCATTGTTACTAGATGTGGAATTGTAAAAATTTAAGAACATCATATTACTAAAAGCATTTCATGGATAGTATATGGACAGATGTATAAAAATGTTAATTTATCTAAATGCAGAAAACTTGAAAATTTCAAGGATGTCATTTATAAAGAACAGGGCTGTTTTATGTATGGTATACTAGGTCTAAGTACTGTATATCCTGGATAATACTTATGGGTTATTGAATAAACTTGTTTTGTTTTATTTTTTATGATCTTGATTTGTTTCCTTATTCTGACCTTTTAGCTTCAAAGTATTGAGCTCTTTCTCAGATATTTTTTATCTTCTGGTACACGTGACTTATAAATTTAGATAGCCTGTTCAAACAATGGTATCCTAAATCTGTGGTTGGAACAAAAAATGGGTTCATCTAAAGTGGGATGTTGCATACAACCTGGTATTGTGGCCTTGGAGGACATACACACCTTAACTCCTAAGGTAGAACTTGGGTTGAAGTCAGACAAACCAACCTGGGTTGTAATAAACCTTCTCAACCCTAGTAAGGTCTGTGACCTGCTGTACTTCCCTTTCCATTTCCCCTTTACTTTATCTTAGCTCTCAAGCTAAGCATACAAAAGGCTACTGAGCCTAATTTGCCACCCACTAATATGGTGACTCTGAAACTAACTTTGTTACATAGTCTCCCCATAAAACTACACCTTTTAACCTTTTGCACTTGTCTCACCATGAGACTTTACTAGTCCATCCTCACTACAAGATTAGACTGATGCCGTGCTGGTATCAACCTGAAACATTATGGCTTTCTTAACATAACAATATCTCTTTTTAACTGAACATATTAATAGAGGACCCCGATGACAATCAGCTGGATTTGATGCCTCTAATAACCTTCTGACACTCTCATATCTAGCAGCTCCACTACATGGAGCCATGGGGAGCAAGTGTCCATGATTAATAGAATACAAACCAGAGGGCACAAACCTCCCCAGCTTCCACCAGAGGATGCAGTGAAGGCTGTTATGGGCATAAACAGTAATCACACTGAGCTAGTGCTGCTTGATGTATATTGTTGATGCCCATGAGACTGTATTCCCCAGTGACATAGCAACTGCATATTCTTAAAAAGCCACAATAACCCTGGAGGGTGCTCCTTGTAAGCTAGATGTATGTGTGTGTGATTAACATTCATTTAATGGTGATGGAGCCAAGGGAAGACTATTTAGCACAGTTAAGCAATTAGCTTGAATCCAACTGTCAGTCATGCACCACTTGGGAGAAAAAGAAACAATTTAACCTACACTAACACTAGAGCAAATAAGATACTACAAATTTTAGAGCTCTGAGTATTTCTTTTCCAATTAAAAACTCAGCATTGGGGTTTGAAAAAAGAAAAACGTTTAACAAAATGTGGAGTTTTAAATATAAATGGTTCTCAATAATGAATGCCCTTGTGAGAATGAGAAACACTCACAGAATAATCTAATGTGTTGAGAATTATGTAGAAAGTTTGATAGGTGATACTTTTACATTTTGGTTATAGTAATTAAAAAAGTGAAGTTATGGCAATTTGCAGCTGTCATTAAATTATATTACAGAGTCATTTTCTTTTAATATTCCTCAGTAATGTTCACAGTCCAGTACCAGAAATATCAAACAAACAATACATGCAAACCTCCAGATATAGTTTTGTAGATTCCTGTGGCTAGCCATTTTAACTTCCTTGGAGTTCAGCAGACAATACACAAGAAATACTTTTAGCTTGAGAGATTTTAAGTTGGATAGAGCATCACAGAGCATCAAGCATCATCCTAGTATTAAAGAAACACAAGACTAAAATTTAAAGTTCTTGTGAATGTGTCTTATTAAATTAAATTTTTAAGAATCAAACAAATCAAATGAAAAAAACAGCTGTGATCCTAACACAATATGGTACCAACCAAGGTATACATTTCCCACCAAGGGATCACAGAATAAATAATACAATAAAGGTAGAAATACAGCACAAAAAAGACCAGACCATATCAGTAGCAGTTCTATATGCCGCCTTCGCACTACACTACAATCCTCGCCTGGTAACATGGATTATGGATTGCTATATGTGGAATTCTGCAGATCAGGTTTGTGGTTGTATTTTTTTGTTTTTCTTCCAATGTTACAGAAGTAGGATGATGGGTATTTCAGTTTTGAGGAATTGGGAATCTAAGGCTTTAAAAGGAAATAAAATAAATGATATTTCTACATATACATTTTAATTTTTAGCATTAGTTACAAACTCAAAAGGTTTAACTGACTAAAAATGACATCTGGACAGGAAGCTGACATAAGCATTTATTCACTTTTGAAAAAGTAATAGAAAGGAAACAAATCTGCAAAAGAATGTAATTTGCCTTCTTCATAAACATTGTTAATGACAAACATGGTTGCATTATGTGTATTCTGAGTAAGACTGCCACCCTTTTTATGACCAGACCTGAATATATGTTTCAGCTAATTTAGATCAAACACAATATCACTACATCTTTGTACAAATCAATAATTAAACATGTGAGCATTCAGACTTGTTAATTCCTGTTACAGACAAAAAAGTCAATAACCAGGCTACCCCAAGAAACCCTTGTTCTGAAAGTCATTTCAGGGGAGTAGTGTCTGATAGGAATTTATCTAAGTGGAAATGGTTCAGCCACTCCAAGTCTATAAATGGCCCTGGTTGTCTATGTGGAAAATTTATTTAGGCTTTATTACTTTTGATGTTTCCAGGCTTTATATCTTTTGTTCTGCTTAATATATGTATTCTTCAGAATGTGATCCCTCCTCACCAGATGTCATCTACCTACCAAATGATAAAGAAATCAGTAACCTCTTTAGAATATGGTGCTGTCTATTAATAATTAATAAAATAATAACAGTGTTAATCCATTTTTTTTAAAGAACCAGTATTTGTAAATGTACTGTACAAATCAAAGAAGGCAAAGAATAATAAAATGGATAATTTTACATTAAAATTTGTTTGAAAAATGACCTGGATCTTTTTGGAATGATAAATAAGGTTTTGCAAGCAATAAAATTATTTGGAAGTGATCTATGGAGATTGAGGTGTTTAATAAATTAGAAGTAAAAAGTTAATAAAACTGAAAGGTTTGTAAAATATAGTAATGTATAATTATTCACATGTAATATGTAAAAAAGTTAAATTACAACTTTTAGTACATTGCACTTTAAATGTTTTCATTAGTCAGGATGTTTTATGTATTCTCCACTCATTTTTATTGTTTAATATTAATTATTTATATGTTATTTTATTATTAATCCTTTAAAATTATTTCAAATAAAAATAGACTGAAATATTAAGTTACCAACAAATTGATTCACCCAGAAAAGACAATTGAAACAATATTTTATTATTGTGACCTAGAGAGTAACATTTTATAAATTACAACATTAAGCAACATTAAGCACAGCATTTTGACTGAAGTACATTGCTAAAGGTCATAACAACTACATCTCACTTACTGTATATGCTTGACTATTTTTAAATGTTTATTTTACCATATCTGGAAAAATCATTCTACTGAAAACTGCTATGTAATTAATTAGAAATGCATGCCTTATGGTTCTCTTTCAAAGATTTTTTTTTTCTAAGTAGAAATCTCTAGGGTTTTGAAGGAAATGAAAAAGAATGCATTAGCAACTCAGACAATTATGAACCTGCAAAGAGATGCTCTGCAAAATAGGTCAGGATTGGTTACTGCCTTAATATTCAGAAAGTGGAAGCTGTGTTTATAATGCATATTTCTAAATATTTTGTAAGTTGGGGTATTAGTAGTTAATATACAATTGTGTTTTAGAAGAGTATAACAAAACATGCTTATGAAATTCTAAATATGAATAATTGTTATTTTTAGTACACTCCTCAAAATCATCATTATCATCACATATTCATTATACCTTTCTGAATTTTCTTTCATATTAACAGCTCTCTATGTCTGACTCTTAGTTTTACGTATGTTAATAAACAAATCTATATTACATCTTTCTTAAAAAACAAATTATGTTCCTCATATTTTCGGAGGTATCACCCTGTCTCCTTTCTTCCTTCCAAAAACTCTACAGTGGAGTGTTCACTTTACTTTTGTAGCAATCATGACTTGACCTGCTCCTGCCTGGCTTTATTTTGGCATACTCCACTGTGTAGTAATAATAATAACTTTATTTTAAGGTGACTTCTCAAAGCTCTTTACAGAATGACAACAACAAAAAAATACACCAGATATACACAGTGAAAAAACACAAGGAGAGGAGACAGTAGATGGGGGGTACTAAATATGGTAGGAGAAAATGGGTTTTTAACAGAACCAGTTACGTAAGGGCCTTTCTAAAGAAGAAGGTTTTGAGTTTAGATTTGAAAGAGTTTGGTGAAGGTGACTGGTATCCTGAGGGATAGAGTTTCAGAACTTAGTGGTATAACAAGAGAAGGAACAAGTAATAGGTTTATTCCATGCTGAAAAAAAGAAGAAAGAGAACACAACGTTTCGGCCGTGGAGCCTTCTTCAGGTGTGAAACAAGAGAAGGCCTTGTCACCAATAGTGTGTAGACGGACTTGGGGAACAAATAGGAGACTGGAAATAGAAGAATGAAGGTTGTGAGGTGGTGAACAGGACGATAGTGGCTCACAGAGGTACTGAGCTACCAAGCTATTCAGAGCCTTATAGACTGTGGATTTTAAAGTCAACACAAAACCTGACAGGAAGCCAGTGCAAGGATTCCAAGATAGGAGTAATGTGACCTCTTGCTCTAGACCTGGTCAAGATTCTGGCTGACACATTTTTGACATACTGAATCAATCTGGATTTAGAAACCCCAGCAAGCTGAGTGTCACAGTAGTCAATTCAGGAGAAAACAAATGTGTTGATCAGCTTTTTGGCAACAGTTAGCAGTAACATAGGACATAGTCTGGCAATATTTCTGAGGTGAAAGAAAGATGTTTTTTGACAATATGTTGCGCATGTGGGTCGAATGTCAGGCCTGAATGAATTTTCACCCTCAAGTTTTTCAATTTTGACTGAAGCTCAAGTACAGTGCCATTCACACATAGACTTTACAAAGTTGATGAGGGGTGCTAATAAATATTTTCAGTCTTGTCAGTTTAGTTTGAAATTTTGACTCATTCGTGTTTTTATGTTAGAGATGCAATTAGAGAGAACAGAGACAAACACATCAGTGTCAGGATTGGTATAGATGTAGATTTGAGTATCGTTAGCATAGAAATGATAGTTAAGGCCATATGATCCTAAAAGCCTACCAAGTGAAAAAATGTAAATGCTGAAAAGTACAGGCCCCTGTATCAAGCCCTAAGGGACACCAGACTTAATGAGTCCAATTTCAGAGCTAATTCTGCCAAGAGAGACAAAGTGACAGTGATCAATGAGGTAAGACTTGAACCATTTAAGAGCAATCAGAAGATTGTTAGTGAATTTGAACAGGGCAGGTTCTGCGCTGCAAAGTTTTCAGAAACCAGATTGGTAGAGTTCGAAAAGGTTATTTGCAAAGAGGTGGTTATTTAACTGAATTGCAACAGCAAGTTCTAGTAGTTTTGCAAGAAAGGATGAGTTCGAAATGTTAAGTTGGCAAAAATTGTTAAGATTGTCCAGAGCCATGTTTGGCTTCACAGGGGTAATGACAACAGTTTTGAAGACCTTTGGTACAACACCAGTGTTCAAGAATTCATTTAGGTTATTGAGGACAATGGGGCAGAGAGTAGTGAATCAGGATTAAAATAAAGTGGTGGGAATGGAATCTAATAGCCAGATGGTGGATTTCATATATGAAACCAGTTTATGATGGAGAGTCAAGAAGAGAGAAGTTAGAGAGAAGGGAACCAGTAAAGTTAAGCAAGAAGGGAGGAGGTGTGAAAGTGACGTGTTTTGGAGAGAATGTGATACCCTATGTCGTCGATCTTGTAGCTAAAGAAATCTAAAAATGTGTTGCAAAGTTGGAATGAGGCAGGTAATGTGGTGTAGCAGTTTGGCTTTAGCAGTCTGTTGATGGTGGAGAAAAGGTATCTAGGGCTGTTATGGTTATTTTCAATGATGTGAGAGAAGTAGGCGGATCTAGCAGACTCTATTGTATCCATATATTCAGACAAGTAATCTTTCCAAGTCTGATAACGTACATTTAGGCCAGACACTTTTACGGTCTTCTGTTCCAGTGTGTTTTAAGAAAGTTACCATTATAGCAGTGCCAAAGAAAAATACTGCGACCTGTTTTAATTATTACAGACTGGTAGTGCTCACCTCTACCGTAATGAAATGCTTTGAAAGGCTGGTCATGAGGCACATTAACACAATGGCACCCCCTTGCATAACAAGTCCACTGACAATGCTATTTCCCTGGCTCTTCACACTGCCCTGGCAAATTTGGATGATAAAGACACATACGTCAGAATGCTATTCAATTCAATTCAACTTTATTTGTCATTATACTTACACGAGTGCATAGTATAGTGAAAAGTGTTTCTCATTAGATTCTCAGGTGCAGTATATAAATAGAACAGAAGATAAGACAATAGACAGTAATACAATAACAATGTAAACAACAGTATGGTCCCAGTGCAAAATTGTCACGAACTATGCAAATACGCAAACAGAGAAAAGTATACAAACAGGACAAAAACAGTGCAAAAGTAATTCGGCGAACAGCGCAAAAATAATACAGCGAATAATAAATAGTACAACTAGTACAGTTTTAAGTACAATTTCGGCTTACATTCAGTTGTCGTGTAAGTAGTGGTGTAGGAGTACAGTCATTGTGGGTACAGGAAGAAGTGAAGAGAGATCATAGTATGATGGGAGGGAGTGGGGGCATCACCAGCTTGACAGCTCTGGGGAAGAAGATGTTTTGGAGTCTAGTTTTGTGTGACTGGAGCATCCAGAACCTTCTACCAGATGGTAAGATGACAAACAAGTTATGACTAGGGTGAGTGGGGTCAGACATAAATTCATTGCTTACAGCTCCACATTTTACACTATACTTCCATCCAGACTGATCAGGAAGCTTAATAAATTGGGCATCAGCACCTCTCTATGCAGCTGGATTATGGATTTCCTGACTGGCAGACCACAGACTGTGAGGGTTGATGGAAAGCTTTCTTCAACACTGACTGTCAATATACTGTAGGTGCCCTTCAGGGCTGTGTGGTAAGCTCCCTGCTGTTTTCCTTGTTTACCCACAATTGTGTGGCCAGACACAGCTACAACTCGATCTACAAATATGCTGATGACACTCCCATCACTGGCCGAATCACCAGTAATGATGAGACAGCCTACAGATGGAGCCATTCAAAATGCGCGGTACAAACCCGTGGTACGGTAAACTACCCACAAGCCACCGCGGGGCACCGCAGGGCACTGCTATAAGTGATTGGCTGGCCAAAATGACCGACAGGGGCACTTGTGGTGCATTGGTTGGTAGTGAAAAGATTTAATCATTTAATGTCTTTACTGTGCACATTTTAATCCGCTTAGTTTTGAATATTTATATGGAATTTTACCACTAAAGGGAAATTTTAGTAGCTGAGCATAAAAAGAAGAGGAGCATAACGCATCTGAAGGTCATAAACGATATTAATTTAGGAACATAAACATTACTGTATGTACGTAAACTGTACTGTGTATGGCTGGTCTTGGTAGTTTAAAGAAAAAATACACACCAGTCTTCCATTTCTCCCTAAACATTTTAAGCATGAAAGTTTTATGAAACGGTACCCATATATGCGATTGCTGTATAGAATGAATTTTAATTTCTACCGGACTGTTACATTTCTACCGGACTGTTACACCAACGCATTAGCATGTTAAGGCGAGGAGCCTAGCTTTCTTAACTAGTAAGTACTGTACTTCCTTGGTTTTGGAGGGGGGAGGTGTCTTTCGCTGGAAATCTCGCCCCCTTCTACTTTGAAAATACCTGTGAAACAGGTTTAATTCGTCACTGCCAGCACTCCCGCAGAGAGGGGGGTTGTACTCGTTAATGTCTAAGCCGGAACACATCATTATATCTCATTTTGTATTTCTATAAAAAAATCATTTGCCCAGCCTAACACTATTGTTTTTATTGTTTTTATCCTATAAAGCGTTTTGAGGAGCACAGCTTTCTCACCACTTAGATTAGTTTTTGATACCATCCTTACACAAAGCAGAAACTTCTTGTATTTTCCGATGACATACAAGTGGAAAGATTACAGATTTTAATCGTCTTTTTTCTGAACCAGGGAAAATCTGATCATGTTTCTCTATAACAATAATTAAAAACTTTATTTTACGTATCATCAAAGCAATACAGTAGATGTAAACCACAGATTACAAAGTAAATACCCAGACAAACGCAAACACATTTTTAATAAAATGCTTTTATTCATTCAGCAGAGAGAGAGCGTAAAACCTGGGCATAACAGCTGTTCCTTTTTCTGATCACTCGCTCTCTGGATAAACGTCTCGCCTGTCCTGTTCTTTGTTTTCCTAATTTGCTGATTATGCCTTCTACGATCCACTCCTGCCCTCACACCTAAAGAAGACTATTTTAAATTTCTTTGCGCGATCCATTGTGCAATTAACCCTTGTATGTGCTGTCCTTAAGGTGATATCACATAAAGGTGATATGTAAAATACTGTTTTTTATTATTGTTATAGAGAAACATGATCATATTTTCCCGGGTTCAGAAAAAAAGATCTAAAGTATACTAGTTTGTCACTAGTATACTTTTAATACAGTCTTTGCTGTGCTCTTGAGATCCTTGTGATATTTCGAGCTCTGGTTGAATGATAAGTGTCGCAGTTTAAATCTCTCTCTCTCTCTCAATTCAATTCAAGGTGCTTTATTAGCATGACAGATGGATACAATAAGTGTTGGGTATTTACTTTGCTTTGAGATGCCACTTTTAAAGCTGATATATAAAATCAAGGCTTTAACTTGCTTTAACTCTGCAAGTCTGAGTTCTTGTGTCTGTCCTATCCGAACCCGAAAGTATTACAATATGTATCTTTATAGCAGGTGGTGTACAGCTTTTTAGTATAGATTACACTTTTCTAAAATGTATTTAAAAAATAAAAACGATTACAATCTAATCTTTCCACGTTTGATCCCAAGATTCCAAGAAAAATAAATCTAAACAGGGAGAAAGCTATGCTGAAAGTTTATTAAGATACTTAGAAGACAAAGATATCAATTTATGTTGCATTTGTCTGATTGTGAATCAAAAAACACATATATTTAAACCCGCTTTTGCGATTTAAATCAAAACGCGATTTAAATCAATATAAATGTTTATATTGTAACACCTAGGTGACTATTCATTGTTATTAAAATGACTTAAATTCGATCATGTTGTGATATTTAGAAATATAAATTTGTTTGGTGCGAGTGAAGTTTTATTTAATCTCTGAGCCATACTGATTCTTATGGAAGCCAGTTTCCGCCAGGGAGTAAAAAAAAAACACACTATGGTATTCTCTCCGATGCAGTGCAGTTAAAAACATATCTCTGATGCTGTTCCTAAATGAATATCATTTATGACCATCAGACGCTTTATGCTCCTTTTCTTTTTCCAGTGGATTGAACAGGGAGAGGCATTTCATGATGTACTTTTCACTGATGAAACAACAGTGGCTCTGGAGCAGTTTTCAACCATGTCGTTTTATAAAAAGGGGAGATATGTGAACAAGCAAAACCCAAAACAAACATGTATGCCATACGGCATATGCGTTACTGAAGCTAAAAGTTTAGCCTTTGTCACTAATGTAACCACTAAATAAAGACATATAGAAATCCCTACGTTACAGACTGTATATGGCTGGTATTGGTAGTTTAAAGAAAAAATACACACCAGTATTCCACTTTCTCCCTAAACATTTTAAGCATCAGAGTCTTACATGTGGTTATTTCGGAAACGTTTGTACGTGCTCCTTCTGACCATGTTACTGTTTACTGTTACTGACCATATTAAGTTTAAGTGCCTGTGGTCACTTTTCCTGTCCGTGTGGGGTGGACCGTCTTTCATTAGAAGGTTAGTCTGTTCTACTCTGAGAATGTAGAGGGGGTGGAAAGTAATTCCGTGTTGCATTAACTTACCTCTTCAGTTTATTCCGTACATGAATATAATTATATCGTTATTAATTTGTTTAGATACGCAATTCCATATTTTATTCCCTGTTAATCAAATTCTAAAAGTATGCATTTGTTAGATAACAAGCGAATTCACAGAAAAGGTTAAAAGACTATCACTTTTCACAAAGTATATTGTAACGCAACGGGGGCTCAGGCGGGCGCCCTTGCCGCATTAGGTCGGCCCCATCCCGACTGAGGCTCGAACCCGGGACTTCCGCGTCTCTCTGCAGCGACCTAGCCCCGTGAGCTAAAGAGAGATCTCTCCTTAGCTCACGGGGCTAGGTCGCTGCAGAGAGACGCGGAAGTCCCGGGTTCGAGCCCCGGACAGTGTGGGGCCGACCTGATGCGGCAAGGGTGCCCGCCGGAGCCCCTGTTGCGTTACACTGGTGTCAGAGTGGGGTGGGATAGCCCTTCGCCGGGGACGGCGATTTAAGCGGGGGAGAGTGTAACGCTTATGGCCGACAGGCACTGTGTAAGAGCCGGCGTACCAGAGCAGGTGATGTCACTGCCCTTCCCTGTGATAGCAGGACTACAGCTACTGGGCTGTAGAGTGATCTCTCTTTAGCTCACGGGGCTAGGTCGCTGCAGAGAGACGCGGAAGTCCCGGGTTCGAGCCTCAGTCGGGATGGGGCCGACCTAATGCAGCAAGGGCGCCCGCCTGTGCCCCCGTTGCGTTACAATATAATCCTAATATAAATCTAAATCCTAATATAAGTCTAAACAGTATCAGCTTTATTTACGGGTTGCTATTTAAAAAAAGTCAAAAACCGCACTCAAAATGCAATTTAGAGCTTTCTGGCAAGAGGAGACACCCAAATTAATATGTAACATGCCACTGTTTGTGCATGAACAAGGTTATACTTGTTCCCCGGTGGAACACATTCCATAAGAATCAGCGCTTTTATATATCGCCTTTAAAGGTGGCTTCTCAAAACGCTTTACAGGATAAGAACAACAATAACAGCAACAACAACAATATTGTATTTCATTGCACTTTGACAGATCGTCCTTAAATCAATTGTTGACTTTTCTCTCTTTACTACTGTACTTGTTTGGATTGACTGAGCTCCGCTCTGTACCACACAATGATCCCCCCAGAGTCTCTGCCCCGGGTGATTTGGGTTTTTTTGACAGAGGGTAAAAAACTCTCTCTCTCGCTTGCCCTCCCCCCCCTGTGTATTGTCTGTTTCTTTTGTGCTTTGACAAAACAAGGCTCGCCAGATAATGTGAATCGAAACCTGTTTTTCTTTCTTTTAAAGTCGTGCGATGTGTAAGCGGGAACACATCATTATATCTTACATATGAAAAATACATAATATAGCTCCCAAACAAACGCAAACGTGTTTTTAATAAGATGCTTTTATTCACTCATAATCCGACAATTTCAGGAAGACTAAGGAAGGACTAAGGGAATTGTCATCTGTTGTTGAAGCTCTGTGAGCTCGGTGACTTTGAGACCACTTGTTATCCCAGGTTGTTTGAATCGCCACAATTCAAATAGAGAAAAAAGAGCTGACTGACACGATTTAAGATGTGGCTGTCAATGTTGGATTAAAAAAAAACACATTGCCCGACGTTTGTTGCATTGCTTTAAAAATAACTTTATTTCGAGAGACTGGATAAGTAATTCAAGTGTTTTTTTTTAACTTCCTGAAAAACAAGTAATAATTTAACTATATGTGCAAACGTTTTATGATATGTCGCTGTTGTGAATGTCTGTGGACATGTGCTGGCTGGACAGGAGGCTCTACTGTAGGGGCGGGAGGGGGGGACAAGCCGATACATACTCTTAGAGTTTGATTAATAGGGAATATAATATAAAAATATAGTACTAAAAATAAGATACACTCTACAGACATTCACAACAGCAACTGTCAGAAGATAGGACACAGCGGCTCAGACACCCGCTGAATGGAAAGGGGCACTTTAATGTTCTGTATGGCTAATACTAAAGCCAATACTTTAATATTCTTTTCTGTATGTTTAACAATAGTGGGTACTGGCCTAATTCGGCCCTGCTCCCGTTGTTAGGTGTTAATGTGTTGTTGTTAAGTGTGAATTTGTACCTGTTTCCCTGAGGTCTGGCTTTCTTTCTGGAAAACCATAACTCTGGTCTTTTCCAGATTGACTGTCGGCGCCCAGGTCTGACAGTGCTGCTCCATCAGTGCCAGGTTCTGCCGCAGCCTCTGTTCTGTGGGCGACAGCAGGACCAGGTCTTCTGCAAAGAGCAGGAACTCGATTTCTGTAATTAATGCAGATCAGTAAATCAAGGGACAAAACAATTATTGAGCCCGGCTCCTCAATGGGGTTTGACGTGCTAATGCGTTGGTTTAACAGTCCGGGTGTGGCAAGCCTCTAATGTCTCCCGACTTCGGCAAAAGGAACCTGCCTTTCATTGGACGGGAAAGCAAGAGCCGACCGCTACGCCGCCCCTGTGTTTCGAAATCTTGTGACTTTTGAAATTTACTGGGGGCGGACCACGTCTGTAAATTTCGATGGGTCCAGAGGCAAAAGTGCCTTGCCTTGCAATCTCCGGGAAACCATTAGTAGCATGGTGAATCAGAGATTCTTAACCCTTAGTTCGTGTGACTGGAAAAGAATTCGTGATCGGATCAACGAAATGCTTCGTAGAAGGAGGCGCTCTTTTCCTCTAGTCTTACAGTCTATCCACAAACAAAACATTCCTGTTAGACAAGAGGAATGTAAAAAAACAATTACTTTTTGTCAGTGAAAACCGGTGTGTGTGTCTCTCTCTGCTGGATGTCCCTCTCACTCTCTGCTGAATGAATAAAAGTATTTTATTAAAAACGCGTTTGCGTTTGTCTGGTATTTACTTTGGTCCTTTTAACTGTTTTTCCATCTACTGTATTGCTTTGAGATGCCACTTTTAAAGGTGATATGTAAAATAATGTTTTTTATTATTGTTATAGAGAAACATGATCAGATTTTCCCCGGTTCAGAAAAAAAGATCTAAAGTATACTAGTTTGTCACTCTTCTCATCCCCTCTTTGCTAAATGGCTTTTGAATAGAGTCACATGAAGAGAGAGGTGAAACAGCCCTACACAGCCCTGTCGCAGTACACGAATATAATTATATCTTATTAATTTCTTTAGATACGCGATTCTTTTAATACAGTCTTTGCTGTGCTCTAGAGGATCCTTGTGATATTTCGAGCTCTGGTTGAATGATAAGTGTCACAGTTTAAATAATTTTCGTAGTTAGAAATTATGAAACGCTCTGTTAAAAGCAAGGGAGTTTTTATGTCCGTTGCAGTAAAAGAAAATGCCTGACAAAGTAGGGCTTGGACAGATTCCAAGTGCATTTTTGCAATTTACGTTGCAACAGACAATGTACAGCGTGTACTATTCTTGTGTTGCGGTACATGAATATAATTATATCGTTATTCATTTCTTTAGATACGCGATTCCATATTATATTCCCTTTTAATCAAATTCTAAAAGTATGCTTGTTGACTCCGGTATCACGTTAGTTAAAGACTTCGATGCTTAAAATGTTTAGGGAGAAATGGAATACTGGTGTGTATGTTTTCTTTAAAGTACCGAGACCAGCCATATACTGTATGTTTAAGTTCCAAAATTAATATCGTTTATGGCCTTCACATGCGTTACAGTATGCTCCTATTCTTTTTATGCTCAGGTACTAAGATTTCCCTTCAGTGGTAAAATTCCATATAAATATTCAATACTTAAACGGGCACAGTTAAGACATTAAATATACATATACATACTGTATACAGTACAGTTTGCATACGGTAATATGTTTCTGTTCCTAAATCAATCTCTTTTATGAGCATGTGAAAGGCATGGTGAATCGATTCTCAAAAATTACTGTACTTTGCATGATTGGAAACAAATGCGTGATTGCGAAATGCTGTGGTGTTACTTTTACAAAGACGGTCAATGAAAAAAAGAATGTGGACCAGGGCAATACTTTGAGTTTACAGCTTGTCCAAGGTCATTCATTATTAATACTATTAGTAATATCTTCGTTAAAGACTTTGATGGCGACAGCTCAAACATGAGAGGTTGAGCTTTATTAGCTCCACCTTGCGGAAATTCCGGATACTTTTATTTTAATTGCGGTATTATAGGAGAATTTACGGTAACTCGTGGTAGACCGCGTAAAGCGCACCGCAAAATAATGCGGTATCACCCGTGCATTTTGAATGGCTGCATCTGTACAGGCATGAGGTCAGGAACCTGGTGGAGTGGTGCCTTAACAATAATCTCTACCTCAACATCAGCAAAACCAAAGAGCTGGTCATCAATTTTAGAAAGCAGGGTGGGGACCACATCCCTATTCACATCAATGGGGTAGCTGTAGAGATGATTAGCAGATTCAAGTTCCTGGGTATCATCATTACTAATGAGTTAACGTGGTCCGAGTATGTAACTGGAGCTACAAAGAAGTGTAATGTAGAAGTTTCCAACCATTTTCTCAATTCTTTCCGCAGACCTTTTTGGTTTGTATTGTTATTCCTGATAAACTCATCTATTTTAATAAACAAAGCAGTACAGATTTGAATTCACGTAGAATTCAACCTCACCACTATCTAGAATTTGGGTTGTTAAGCATTGTGTTAATTATCACATTAACCTGATTGTGTTTTCATAGGACACAATCATTTAAGGGTTGCTGTGGCCACTAGATCACAAGATCTGTTTTATACCTTCCCTTGGTGGGAAATAAAAAATAACATCTAGGGCACATGGTAGGTGTCTTGCATTTGAAAATCCTTAGAACAGGGCCTAAGGTTTAGTCACACATGCTATTCTCCTAGAATATGTACATGATTTGCTGAAGATTCAGGCAACCCTCCTAAACCATCTGATCCACAGTGCCCTACTGTTCTCTGTCTGCATACACTTTATGGGTCTTTTCATCTCTTCCCATAACTTGTTCTATTATTTGTAAGTTTATGAAACTCAAACCTTCACTGTAAATTAAGTAATCTCTTTTCCTCTGTTCTCCATCACTGTCCCCCATTCCTTTACCAGGAACCTCAATGCCATACCTGGATTCTCTCTCTCCTCATGTTTCTCATATGACTCCATTACTTCAGTCCCTTCAATGGATCCCTTTTGCTGTACACCTACTCTTACATTGTAACCCACTAATGGAGTTGTCTGACTGGCAACATAACTAAAATGCTCATTTAATTTGCTCACTCAAAATTAAGTTATAATAATTACAAAGTGTTACTGCTAAGCAGCCACACTATCTGCATACCATTGTAATTGTTACTACTGTATTGTTTGCATATGTTTACATTGTTCATCCATTTTTGCAAACCTGTTTATTATTTTATATGATAATAAGACTTATACACTATATTTAACTTTATCTGCACAATTTTTTACCTGGACGTACATTTAATGAAAATCTTCTCCTCTTGATAACAATGTCTGTGAAGCAAATCATGACTAATCTTTACCACTGACTTGGTCCATCACAGCACTGTCCAATCTGTATTCTGATGGCTTGCTGTCACTCCAGTCCTGAGGCAGCTTGAGGTATCAAGGAGATAGTGAGATGCTGCTGTGGCCTCGCACTGACAGTCAATTCTCTCAAATGGATTGTCCAGCTAGCATCGAGCTGAACTGGTACAAAGTCTGTGTACAGAGTAGTGACTGCTCAGTGGGGGCGAGTCATACCGAAAGGGGTGAAACTCAGTTTGCTCCCAGTGAAGCGGCTACTGCTGAATTATGGTATATTCAGGCGTGTCAATGAAACTCCAACCGTATTGCTCTGTTGATCAAGTGGACACACAGTGGTACAAGACTTTTAGAGGAGTGAAATACATTTTTGTTAAACTATTCAAGTAGAAAAGTAGTGGATGTCCTTTAAGTAATAGGAAAGATACAGATTAAATATTTTTTCTTTGTTATACACAATATTATCCACTTTTTGTGTGCTGTTAATGGTGATTTTTGACAAACTAAAAACTAAGTTCCAGATAAAGCATAGTACTCATTGAAGTAGGTACTGTATATAATTTTAGGTTAATTACAAATTGGTATTGCTAACAAATATCATTTCTATTTGTGCTGCTCCACTTTTTCCAGTAGAATTTCTAAAAGTTGATAAATAAGCCTCACTATATGCATATTATCTGAAGAAATGAATTGACAAGCACATGTAGTTTTTGTCTTTGTTACAGAAATGTGCTTTGATTATTTTTTGCTATTTGCAGTATAAAAACAGACAAGTAGATAAAACATATTGAAACACTACAGACACTCAAGTTCATGATAAATCTATAACATGCAGAAATACTGACCTTTGCCAAATTATTAAAATAGATAACCAATGTAAAAATGAGTAAAACTGTCCAAATCTGTCATTTGTGATGACTGGAATCACAATGCATCTTGCATTGTGAATGCAAATCACTTGGATAAGTATTGTTTGAAGTTTATCTGAAATGTACATGAAAGGAATAAAAATTAGCCAGAGAAAGTTAAACTCAATCATTCAATGTAATATTTTGGGATATTTTTTAAATAAATTGCTGTGACATAGATAAGGGTTTTCTAGAAGAATAACCCTGATCTATCAGGTATGCCATGTAGTTCTGTGAAAATGTATTCTGGCTGTCATAATCATGCCACTTAAGGAAACAAAATTCAATAGTAGCTTTTACAACAGCTATACTGTGAATACAGCATTGTATAACTCTGTAAGCTACACTCTACTGTCTAACAATAGGGGGCACTCGTGGTGCGTTGGTCGGTTGTAGAAGGATTTAAATGTCTTTACTGTGCCCGTTTTAGTATTGAATATTTATATGGAATATTACCACTGAAGGGAAATCTTAGTAGCTGAGCATAAAAAGAATAGGAGCATAACGCATGTGAAGGCCATAAACGACATTAATTTTGGAACATAAACATACAGTATTACAGTATGTAAACTGTATATGGCTGGTCTCGGTACTTTAAAGAAAAAATACACACAAGTATTCCATTTCTCCCTAAACATTTTAAGCATCGAAGTCTTTAACTAACATGTGAAATAACGTGTATAAAAAGTGGTAGTTTTAAGCTTTTCTGTGAATATGCTCGATACTGGAGTAAACAAGCATACTTTTAGAATTTGATTAATGGGGAATATAGTATGGAATCGCATATCTAAAGAAGTGCAAGTGGCGCGGTGGTCTACGTGCCCGACTTGTAAGCGAGAGGTTGGCTGTTCAAATCCAGCTAGCACCATCAGTTTTCTTTTAACAAATAAAAATTTCTTTGAAAAACTAAAATAGCTAATATTATTGGCATTATGTTGACAGTGATAAGTTCTTGCTTTAGCAGTTTTCCGAACATAGTCTTTCAGCGAATGCCATAACATCTCTATTGGATTTAAATCTGGGGATTCGTCTGGAGTTTTCACCCAGTTCACTCCTTCTGCTATAAGCCTCTCCCTTGCTGCTGTGTGTTTCGGATCGTTGTCTTGAAAGAGACGGTGCCTTGATCCAAAGTGCTCCACGATATATGGGGTGGCATGCTGTTTGACCACGACTTCCTCGTCACAAAGCTTTAGAGAACTTAACATTTTTATTATCAACAAATTGTAAATACGACGTTTACATTAGCGTTATTAATTTTTCACAACAATCAACAATTGATTTAAAGACAATCTGTCAAAGTGCAATGAAATACAATATTGTTGTTGTTATTGTTGTTTTTATCCCATAAGCCCTTTGAGAAGCCACCTTTAAAGGCGCTATATGAAGGCGCTATATAAAGGTGCTGATTCTTATGGAATGTGTTTTCTTTCTTCTTTTTTTCAGCATGGAATAAACCTATTACTTGATTCTTATGGAAGCCCGGTTCCGCCAGGGATTAAAAAAAAAACATGGAATCACATATCTAAAGAAATAACAGTATAATTATATTCATGCACAAACAGTAGCATGTTACATTATTAATTTGGGTGTCTCCTCTTGCCAGGAAGCGCTAAATTGCAGTGTAGTTTTTGACTTTTTTAAAATTACATCCCATAAATAAAGTTGATACTGTTTAGACTTTTAATTATTTTAAACTGTATTACAGCAGCACAATGCACAATGCAACGTAAATCGCTACCTTTGTCTTCTGCGTAATAATGTTCACCCCTCTGTCCAGCAAATTAACAATAGTAATAATAATGAACTTTATTGTATATAGCGCCTTTAAAGGTGGCTTCTCAAAGCGCTTTACGGGATAAAAACAACAGAGCTGTTAAACCGGTTTTTATCTATTTTCCGGCGTAGCCAGCCGGCTGTCGAGTGGTATTAAATGCAACTTTTTTGTATAGATGACTTTGCTAAAATGTATTTAAAAATAAAAACGATTACAATTGGCACGCCTGTAGCTTTTTCACGAAACCTCCTAGAGTAACGAAATTTATTGCGTTGTACAGCTTTTCAGCTACATATATTTATCGCTTACGCCTGACATTTGAGGTGCCCGATAAAAACCAGTTTAACAACTCAGTTTAACACAAGTTTATCAGTGAAAAGACAATGGGCATTCTCAGAGTAGAATAGTTGTGCTTCTCAATCAAAGAGTCCCCCTTCCCCCCACGGAAAGACAGACAAATGTTTTCACTGCCTATTCAGCTACAGGCTACAGGTGTGTGAAAAAGCTACAGGCATGCCAATTGTAATCGTTTTTATTTTAAAATACATTTTAGCAAAGTCATGTTCCATAAGAGTATGGTAATTAAAAACCATTAATACTTTCGTTGGAGTTTAAATAAAGTTGATGTTTTCTCTTTTGGCTAGACTTGACTATTTATCCATGAGATTATGTTTATGTTTATGTTTATTAATCTTCCTTGTTATGCACTGTGATAATGATAATGTAATGATAATGTAGCCTTTGGCTACAAAACTAAAAATAAGATACACTCTACAGACATTCACAACAGCGACATATTATAAAACATTTACATATATTGTTAAATTATTACTTTAAATAAATACTTTGAGTTACTGAAACAGCCCGTTAATAAAATTGTCGCAATTTTGTTCTCATTTGGAGGCAGAGATATTCTGACAACAACTGATTTAAAGACGATCTGTCAAAGTGCAATGAAATACAATATTGTTGTTGTTGTTATTGTTGTTTTTATCCTGTAAAGCGCTTTGAGAAGCCACCTTTAAAGACGCTATATAAAGGCATGTATGGCGTGTATGGTCTTGGTACTGTATTTTAAAGAAAAAATACACACCAATATTCCATTTCTCCCATGTCCTGTCACAGTGCAGTATGAAGTGCACCTCTGTCTCTATTTCTCCCTGCTGGCAGTGGGAGCACAGCCTGTCCTCTCTGGGCAGCCAGGTCTGCCTGTGTCGCCCAGTTTCTATGGTCAGGCTGTGGTCACTGAGCCTGTACTTCGTCAGGGTCTGCTTCTTTTTGTCGTTTCTTATCTTGGTCAAATATTCGGCTAGTGTGTATTGTCTGTTTAGGGTTCTGTAGCATTTCAGTTTATGTTGTGTTTGTGTGTGTGTGTCCCAGTGTGTGAGATATTGCTGTTTAATCTGTGCTGTGATGTGCTTGAGTCTGAGTTGTGGTGCTCTAGCAGTGCTGTCCTGATGCTGGTTAGTGTCGGTGTGGCTCAGGCCAGTGAGCCTCAGGGGGCTCTGTTTTGGGCATAGCTCTTGGCGCAGCAGGGCTTTTTGGTGGTAGGAATTTTGGTCGCTGTTTTTTAGGTGTAGCCAATACTTTAATATTCTTTTCTGTATGTTTATCAATAGCGGGTGCTGCCCTAATTCGGCCCTGCACCCGTTGTTAGGTGTTTTTCTCTGCACACGGAGGATGTTTCTACAGATCTCCATGTGCAGAGTTTCTGTGGGGTGTTTGTCCCATTGAGTATAATCCTGGTCTGTGAGGGGACCCCACACTTCACTGCTGTATAGGGCAATGGGTTGGATTACACTTTCAAATATTTGGAGCCAGATTCTTGTAGGTGGATTGATGTTGAAGAGCCTCCTTCTTATTGTGTAGAAAGCCCTGAGTGCCTTCTCCCTCAGTGCCTTCACTGCCAGGTCAAAACTTCCAGATGAGCTGATGGTATATGTGATATGCCAAGATATGTGTAGCTGGATGAGTGCTCCAATGTGTTGTTGTTAAGTGTGGACAGAACTACAGAGTCCAGTAAAACCAGGGGTGGGGGAATGTACATTTTTCTTAACAACGTGTGGTGCAACAATGTATCTACCATCACGAAACACTGCTCACCTGCTCTGGAATTTTTAATGATCAAGTGCCGCCCCTTATATCTGCTGAGGGAATTTACAACTGTTCTTATCACCACCGTCTACATACCCCCTGACGCTAATGGCAAAGAAGCGCTAGAGGTACTGCACAGTGCAATAAACAAACAGGAATCTGCACATCCCGACGCAACCTTTATTGTCGCCGGTGGCTTTAATCAAACAAATCTCAAATTCGTTCTCCCAAAATACCATCAGCATATCTCCTTCCCAACGAGAGGAGAAAACACTCTGGACCACGTTTACACCAAGATTCAGAATGCTTACAAAGCAGTACCCCTCCCCCACTGTGGAAACTCAGACCACATCACTCTGTTTCTCCTCCCGGCATACAGACAGACAGCTGCACAGGCGAGTGAAACCAGTGGTCAGAACAATGAAAGTGTGGCCTGAAGGAGCTGAATCAGTCCTGCAGGACTGTTTTGAATGCACTGACTGGAGTGTGTTTAAAGAGGCTGCCACACAGGGATCATACACCGACATACAGGAATATGCATCGTCAGTCACTAACTAAATGTGCTGACGATGTCACACTCACAAAAGAAATAAGAACTTTTCCTAACCAGAAACCATGGATGAACAGTGAGGTTCGCATCCTAATCAAAGCAAGGGATGCAGCATTCAAATCGGGCAATAAATCAGAACTAAGGTCAGCCAGGATCAATCTAAACAATGGTATTAAACATGCAAAAAACACACTCAAACAGGAATTAGAGGAACACTTCACCACTAATGACCCAAGGCACATGTGGCAAGGTATACAGGCCCTCACAGACTGCAAGAGGAAGAACATCTGTGCACCTGCCCATGATGCCTCCCTGCCTAACAAGCTCAACACCTTCTATGCTCGGTTTGAAGCCAGCAACCAGCCATCAGAGCTGCACCCTCCGCAGCTGACCAGCTGCTCTCACTGTCTGCAGATGAGATAAGGAGATCTCTGCAAAAAGTAAACACACGCAAGGCTGCAGGACCCGACGGCATACCCAGTCGCGTCCTCAGAGCCTGCACCAATCAACTGGCAGGTATATTCACAGACATTTTCAACATGTCTCTGGCCCAAGCCGTAGTCCCCACCTGCTTCAAGACAACCACCATCATCCCAATACCGAAGAAAACTACAGTGACATGTCTTAATGACTACCGACCAGTGGCACTAACACCTGTCATCATGAAGTGCTTCCAGAGGCTGGTCATGAAGCACATTAAGGACACCATTTCAAACACACTGGACCTGTACCAATTTGCCTACCAGCCCAACAGATCCACAGATGACGCAATCTCCATTGCCATACACACTGCCCTATCTCATCTGGATAAAAAGAACACATATGCAAGACTACTATTCATCGACTTCAGCTCAGCTTTTAACACTATCATTCCAGAGAAACTAGTCAAGAAACTCAGTGCACTGGGTCTCAACACCACCCTCTGCAACTGGATTCAGGACTTTCTGACAGGCAGACCTCAGGCTGTCAGGCTTGGAAACACACCTCCAGCACACTAACTCTGAACACTGGGATCCCCCAGGGGTGTGTGCTTAGTCCATTACTCTACTCCCTCTACACCCATGACTGTAAGGCCAAACACAACACCAACCCCATCATCAAGTCTGCTGATGACACCACAGTTGTAGGTCTGATCACAGAGAATGATGAGAGGGCCTACAGGGAGGAGGTCAATCTCCTTACAACCTTGTGTGAAGACAACAACCTCACCATCAACATCAGTAAAACCAAGGAACTGCTAGTTGATTTCAGGAAACTGCAAAACGGACATGCCCCTATCCACATCAACGGGACTGAAGTGGAAAGGGTCAGTAACTTTAAATTCCTTGGCGTCGATATAACCGAGGACCTCACATGGTCTCTCAATGCCACCTGTCTGATCAAGAAAGCACAACAGCGCCTGTACTTCCTAAGACGGTTGAAGAATGCTAAGATATGTCCAGAGATCTTCACTAACTTTTACAGATGCAGTATTGCTGACCGCAAAGCCCAACAGCGGGTGGTGAAAACTGCCCAGTCCATCACTGGGATTGCCCTCCCATCTATACAGGACATTTTTTACGGACGGTGCTTGAGGAAAGCTCTAAGCATCATCAAAGACTCCACACATCCCAGCTACAGACTGTATGACCCTCTACCATCTGGAAAACGGTACCTTGAGCATTCGGGCCCGGACTACCAGACCCAGAGACAGTTTTTACCCCCGCACTATCAAACTATTAAACTCCCAGTCTCTCTCACTCTCACCTCACCTCTCACCTATGATCTGAACCTCACAGTGCCTTCTTTCTTACCAAAAACTCACACATTGAAATCTACCTCTACCTTACATGTCAAAAAGCTCCCTCCCCATAATTTCTATCCTTTTATTTCATTCTGTTGATGCATGTTTTTGCACATCTGATGTTGTATTTGCACATTACCTGTTACCTTTTTGTTGTTTTGCACATTGCCTGTTGTTTCTGTCTTTCTTTTATTATACAATTGTATTGTTGTTTTTTTTTTGTACTACGTATCGTCTGACAGCTAGCTATATAGCATTTTGTTATACCATATACCTGTATATGAGTATAATGACAATAAACTTGAACTTGAACTTAATATAGCAATGAGTAACATTTTTTTCTTCTAAAGCTAATGTATTTTTTAAAGAATCCAATATTACTTTTTATTGCATATCAGTAATTTTAAAAGGAGTATTTAAAATTTAAAATATACAATCAGCTCACTGAATCCAGAATTAGATAATTAGATGCAAACTGATGTCAATATACTGATAAAATTAGTCAGTGGAAAAACTCACATCTATCACATGGTACTGAATATTTTCTTTACCCCATGAGCCAGAGTAAGTGTATCAAACACAAACACAATAAACCAAATACTGCCTTTTACACTATGAAATTTAAAGTAAAAATTCCTATATTTATTTGCAAGTATTGAGAGGGCCATTGCCTTGAGCACCTTCAACCTTATGCCTTAAAAATTTCTCTCCTCCTCTTATTGCATTCATGTTGGTTGAGTTGCAGTCCATCTGCTTTCTCAATCAGGAATTTAATATAGCTCTACACCCTAAGAGCTGCTCTTAATTATATCAGTGCTTAGGGAGTTACATCAGGGGAAATCAGGCATGTACCAATTTTGAAAAATGGGTTTGTGAAGGCATAAAATGATAGCTTCGTATCAAAGCTAAAATAGGAATATTAATGTGCTTTGTTCGTGTATACTGTACAGATGTTATAAACAATAATAATATTGGCATTTTCCTCCAAAAATTACCTATACCAAATTATATAATTTACAATAATAAAAAAAACATGTAGATTTTAAATGTATGCAGAAAGATTTTTAAAGCCTAGCAATTAATGTTACTTCCTCAAAGACTGTGGATTTATTTTTAGACTTGGGAAGCTTGTATGTTGTATGTGAAGCTTGTATGTTTTCCCCAAATATTTCTATAATGGGTTTTTGGCAGGTGCTCTGGTTTTCTTCCACCTTTAAAGACATGCTGGCTAGTTTTTTTGGTGTCTTTTAATTCTAAGTATGTGCTTCAATAGACTGGTGTTCCATCCAGAATTTAACTCACTATGCTTCTTGGATAAGCTTTAAACTGCTGCAATCCTTGCCTGGAATAAGTCACTTTCTGTTAATAGTTGTTTGGGTTTTGAATTATGACATCCTTTTACTATATTTTATCACCCTTCGTTTAAATGGATTCCTATTGATTTTCTAATCTAAAATACTCTTTATGTATTACATTAGGTATACATTTATTATTTCTTTCTATATCTATGACAGCTGCTGACATAACATAACATTCTATTGATGAAATGTCTAAGCATTTTTTTAGTTTAGTCATA
This sequence comes from Atractosteus spatula, assembly GCF_055471065.1. Classification (NCBI taxonomy): domain Eukaryota; kingdom Metazoa; phylum Chordata; class Actinopteri; order Semionotiformes; family Lepisosteidae; genus Atractosteus; species Atractosteus spatula. The sequence continues at coordinate 24,073,109 of NC_142709.1, read as the reverse complement.
ATCAAAATAGATAAATCAATAAAATATCACATATAATACTGAATAATAATTAATTCATTCAGTCATTTGGGTATATATTAACAATCTTTTTGTGATGTCCATTGGTATAATCTAGATTTTGTCATATTAAACATTGTTGATTATGCCAGGTCTATCTACTACCATTACTATTACCATTAGCTGTAGAAAAAGCAGGAATCAGGAATCAGGTAACATCTATATTTACTCAGGTACTGGTTTAGCTATTTTAATCCTAGTGTAATCATAATCATCTTAAAAAAATATATTATCTTTCTTAAAGACATTACTCAGATAATTATAATTCTTTCTATCTGCACAAAATTAGTGATTAAATGCCCTTGATTAGTCCTTTTTAGAACCATTTTAGACCTATTAGAATATGCATTATTTAGAAATAATTATAAGCTATTACTTATGCATATGTTTTTGAAACCCAGGGCATCTTATTCATTGCTTTCAGTTGCTCTTGACAGATAATTCTGTCATCACAGTAGTAAAAGCATACCATTTATGTGATCATTTTCTCTCAGTATTTCTGTACAGTCCATATTTTGATGCACATTTCAACATCCAGCATCATCAACAGACTTAATTCTGTCATAACCAGAGTGAGAGACAGTGACAGGATGTTACTTCCTCTGTGTGGGTATGGTATATGGGAAAGCAAAGTCTATAGGAATGACATATAGATGTTCTTTAATGTAAAAGAGACTGTGGAATACTTTTAATTATGTTATGTAGTCATCTCATAGGGATGTTATTAACACTCAGATGTTTCTTGATAACAGTGTTCTAGAGGTATCACAGCCATGTTCTGCATTTATAAAGTACTGCTACCCTTTATTGTACCATTAATTGTTTAATTTATTTGGTCAAAGATTTCTTGTTTTCTTCTGTTACAATATCTGATAACAGCATCACAATTAGCAGACAACTGATCAACTGTTTTCACGTGAATGATGGGCTTGAGTTGGCCAGGTTATCCTTAGTTTGCTACACAACAGTAATGCTGATGTTGCACAGATTCAAGCTTGGAGTAGTCTTATTAAGAGACACTACAGTTGATGCTAACCTGAAGCATGATATACAAAAAGCTCTGATAAGTGTGGGGAGTGCATTCTCAGGTCTTAACTATCCTTGTGGGATATAGGGACTGTAGCAGTTATAACAGTAAGTAGGTTAACAATTGTCAGTTCAAAATAGCATAGGCGTAATAAATAACAATGGTGACTGCATATTAAAAATAGGCTATTATTTATAATAGTTCAGGTGGGTAGCTGCGTCAGCATGCGTAGGCTGCAAAGGAACAAGTAATAGGTTTATTCCATGCTGAAAAAATTTTTTTTCAGCATGGAATAAACCTATTACTTATTATTTATAATAGTTTATATAATAATTAGGATCATTATTCAATGATCTTGAGATCTTACATTGAAAGGAGAGAATCAATCAGGTACATTATCCACAATGTCTATTACATTCATCAACCCAGCTTCTCTGTTCATGAATTAAAGCATAATAAAGAGATGGCTGCAGTAGAATGAAAAAAGCAAGTTCCTAAGTTTAATGAATTAATATTAAATGTGTTATGCCTGGGAGGTTTTGAGCTCTCTGAACCTGGTCTCCTCAAAGACCGGTCACATTCGCATGAGGTGCTCATGCTGTCCAGAGCTACACACACAAGATTTTACGGACTCTCCCAGTCACCTGCTGCTCATTAACAGAATTAGTAATTAAGCCCTGTAGCACCATTGCACAGGGCTTACTTTTTGAGCTGCTCTCAGTGTCGCACTGTCCTGATCTGTGAGTTCTGTATTTCACTCGCATCCTGCTTTCTGGTGATACTGCGCAGTCCTGCTTCTGTTCCCGGTCCAGCTCCTGGCAGTCTATGCAATTCTGTTCCTGTTTTCCCATATGGTCCTAAGGCCTGATTATCCAATCAGCTACATTGCACCTTTTGCTCCTTGTACAACTACCTCCCATTCAAGACAGCTTTTATCATGCACGTGGATCCTGTTATTACTGAAAACACTGAGCCACCTTCTATCTGGCATACCAAAATGAGTATAAAATAATTGAAAAAATTATGAATTAATTTTATTTTTTACATTTAGACTTTTATCAAATATACACAGTTCTGACTGTCAGCAAAATATTGTATTACGTTAATCAATTAAGCTGTTTAAGATAGAAGCATAAAACATTGTATCTTCAGCTACAAAATTTTGAAAGATTTATATTTCGAATCACTGATAATTTGATGGCTAGCAAGCCTCTTTTACAGCATGAAGTGAAAAAGGAGAAATTTGTTTTGCCAATTTAATCTAATATATGGATGTATATATAATATACATATAATATATGAATGGATAAATCTAATACATGGATGTATTTGTATATATGTATGTTTTCATGACTAAGATGAGTTTTTGTCATTGTGGGCAAGAAGGAAAGAGAATATGCAAATTTTTAATGAACACTCAGGACACTGGGAGCTGGAGTGGTTGGTCATATTACAAAACTATATGTGTAGTCTGTAATGAAATATAGTCTGCACAATGGCATTCACCACTCAATCTAGCTGACATCTACATTCCTGTTAATCCAATCCTTTCCTTTTGACAAATGTCATCTCTAGTTTTTTTTTTTAAGCTATGACCTGTTGACCATAAAAGTACATTGTACAAGGAAAATGTTCTGTCATTATTTAGATATAGTGTGTTTAGGAGGTGTAGTTAAGAGATATACTGTAGGTAAATCTTCTATGGTGTGTTTCTGAAAATACTGTCTGTCCATTGTGTTTAAACCCAAATTCTGTTAAGAATCATTACATCATTTTCTTGTGGACACATGTAATAAATCTACATACAGATGCAGCCATTTAAAACAAGCGGGCGATACCGCATTATTTTGCTGTGCGCCTTACGCAGTCTACCGCGAGTTACCATAAATTCTCCTATAGCATCGCAAGCAAAATAGTAGTATCCGGAATTTCCACAAGGTGGAGCTAATAAAGGTCAACCTCTCATGTTTGAGCTGTCGCCATCAAAGTCTTTAACGAAGATATTACTAATAGTATTAATAATGAATGACCTTGGACAAGCTGTAAACTCAAAGTATTGCCCTGGTCCACATTCTTTTTTTCATTGACCGTCTTTGTAAAAGTAACACCACAGCATTTCGCAATCACGCATTTGTTTCCAATCATGCAAAGTACAGTAATTTTTGAGAATCTCCGATTCACCATGCCTTTCACATGCTCATAAAAGAGATTGATTTAGGAACATAAACATATTACTGTATGCAAACTGTACTGTATACAGTATGTATATGTATATTTAATGTCTTTACTGTGCCCGTTTAAGTATTGAAGATTTATATGGAATTTTACCACTGAAGGGAAATCTTAGTAGCTGAGCATAAAAAGAATAGGAGCATACTGTAACGCGTGTGAAGGCCATAAACGATATTAATTTTGGAACATAAACATACAGTATATGGCTGGTCTCGGTACTTTAAAGAAAAAATACACACCAGTATTCCATTTCTCCCTAAACATTTTAAGCATCGAAGTCTTTAACTAACGTGATACCGGAGTCAACAAGCATACTTTTAGAATTTGATTAAAAGGAAATATAATATGGAATTGCGTATCTAAAGAAATTAATAACGATATAATTATATACATGTACCGCAACACAAGAATAGTACATGCTGTGCGATGTCTGTTGATAATGTTTGTAGGGCTTTTTCAACACTTCTCATGTGACCTTGCCAGTGGCGCTGTGGGTTAGGTTCCTAATTCCTACATCACACGTTGTGTGTTCAAATCCAGCTGGAGCCATGACTTTTTTTTTTAACAAACATTTCTTTGAAAAAATAAAACGTTTCCCTGGCTCAGAGATTAAATAAAACTTCACTCGCACCGAACAAATTTATATTTCTAAATATCACAACATGATCGAATTTAAGTCATTTTAATAACAATGAATAGTCACCTATGCGTTACAATATAAACATTTATATTGATTTAAATCGCCTTTATTTAAAACCCATAAATAAAGCTGATACTGTTTAGACTTTTAATTATTTAAAACTGTATTACAGCAGCACAATGCACAATGCAACGTAAATCGCCATCTTTGTCTTCTGCGTAATAATGTTCACCTCTCTGTCCAGCAAATTAACAATAGTAATAATAATGAACTTTATTGTATATGGCGCCTTTAAAGGCGGCTCCTCAAAGCGCTTTACAGGATAAAAACAATAACAACAATACTGTTAGGCTGGGCAAACGATTTTTTTTTTAAAGAAATTCAAAATGAGATACAATGATATGTTCCGGCTTAGACATTAATGAAGAGCATAACACGTGGGCGGCGTAGCGGTCACCTCTGGCTTTCCCATATACAGTATACCGATGCACTGCAAGTACAACCCCCCTCTCTGCGGGAGTGCTGGCTGTGACGAATAAAACCGGTTTCACAGGTATTTTCAAAGTAGAAGGGGGCGAGATTTCCAGAGAAAGATACCTCCCCCCCTCCAAAACCAAGTAAGTACAGTACTTACTAGTTAAGAAAGCTTGGCTCCTTAAATCGCTTTATCATGTTAATGCATTGGTGTAACAGTCCGGGCGTGGCAAGCTTCTAATTTCAACCCGACTACGGCGAAAGGAACCCTTCTTTCACTGGAAGACAATGAACATATTCTAGCCCTAAATGAATTAATAGCAAACATGGTTTACATAAAAGACATTTTTCCAAGAAAGTTTAGCCTTTGTCACTAATGAAACCACTAAATAAAGACATAAATATAGAAATCTTAAGATTTTTAAAATACACGAATAAATAAAAATTAAAAATAAAAATGATTACAAACGCCAGTGGAGAGAGAGAACAGGGGAGGGGTGTTGGTTTTGCATAAGGGGCGGGGCTATTGAAATGAGGTCTATTTGGGAATGTGGAGTTACATGTTCTGGCTGTTTGTGAATTATCGTTGTTGAGTATGGAGTGTTGAGGTATTGATTTTGTGTAATGCTTTATGATGAAAATTGAAGTGGATTTTGTTTATGATAAAGAGGATAAACTGGGATGGGAGGAGGGTTTGGTTTTGCATAAGGGGCGGGATTATGATAATTGGAGGAATTTGAGAGAGTTTGCGGGCTATTTTTGGTTTGTATTACGAATAATTCATACAAGATATTGAGATTTGTTGATAATTGGAGGACGGCTTTGCTTTAATGGTTTGATATATTTGATTTTGTATTGTGGTTGTTATCTATGTTTTTGGTTGGTATTATGTTTATAGGGTTGTTTTTGTTGGTTGGTCATTATTATGGTTATTATGTTTATAGTGTCATTTTTGATTATTGGATATAATAATCAAAAGAGAGAGAGAGAGCGCCTTCTTTTTACTTTTGTAGCCAAAGGGCCTTGCAGATCAGATTCCCTTCTCCCTATGGAAAGACAGACACATGTTTTCACAGTTTAGAAGCCGCTCTTCAGACGCAGGCGAGCGAGCAGCCCCTAGATAAAACATCAACTTTATTTAAACTCCAACGAAAGTATTAATGTTTTTTTTAATCAAATTCTAAAAGTATGCTTGTTGACTCCGGTACCACATTAGTTAAAGACTTCGATGCTTAAAATGTTTAGGGAGAAATGGAATACTGGTGTGTATGTTTTCTTTAAAGTACCGAGACCAGCCATATACTGTATGTTTATGTTCCAAAATGAATATCGTTTATGGCCTTCACATGCGTTACAGTATGCTCCTATTCTTTTTATGCTCAGCTACTAAGATTTCCCTTTAGTGGTAAAATTCCATATAAATATTCAATACTACAACGGGCAGAGAGATAGACAGAGAGAGAGAGACACCAAGGGGTGCGAAACCAGGGAACTATTTACATGGAAAATGGGTGATCTCCCCAGACTATACGCCCGTTTCACTGTTACCTGGATACCTCTTGGGGGATATCCTCTATATACTCTTGGGGGGAATATCCTCTTGGGGGATATTCTAACAACAAGTGATTATAAGACAATCTATCAAAGTGCAATGAAATACAATATGCTGGACAGTATGCTTCTCAAAGCGCTTTACAGGATAACAACAATAACAACAATTTTACAAGTCCTGGGAGGAAGAATATCATCAATATTAATAATAATAATAATAAACTTTATTTTATATAGCACCTTTAAAGATGGCTTTTTTTTTAAAAAAAACTTTTTTTAAATGCATTTGCATTTGCACACAGAGCAGTGTTTACTTGAACATGGAGATGCCATACTGAATAATTCCTGCACACAACCATTGCAGCGGAATTTGCATCATTTGGCAGGGCTATGATTCATACAAGTGGTGGTGGATTTGGAGACAAAATGTATTTACATTGGGTTGCTGTAAGTGGAGCACTAATAAGCCCAAAGCTCTACTTATTATTTTACAAAAGAATGCACCATACAAGCTGGACAGTATGCTTCTCAAAGCGCTTTACAGGAGAATAACAACAATTTACAAGTTCTGGGAGGAAAAATATGATCAATATTAATAATAATAATAATAACTTTATTTTATATAGCGCCTTTAAAGGTGGCTCCTCAAAGCGCTTTACAGGATAACAACCGATGAAACAACATTGGTTGGGGGTTGAAAATATCTGTGAAACCAGTTTGTTCACAATGTACTGTAGACACAGAGTGTTACACCAACGCATTAGCATGTTAAAGCGATTCCATTGAGGAGCCGGGGCGATAATTGTTTTGTTTCTTGATACAGTATCTGATCTGCAAGGCCATTTGAAACAAAACAAAAACTAAAAATAAGATACAATCTACAGACATTCACAACATAAACATATCTTAAAACATTTACATATATTGTTAAATTATTACTTTAGATATATACTTTAGGTTACTGAAACAGCCATCTTTAACCATACCGTGTCTGAGTCGCTGCAGGTAGAGACACGTTCGAAAAAAAGTTCATCCCAGCTACAATACATTATTTTTAATATTTTTGTGGTAAGAGGGAGCAAAACATCAGTATTTACTGCTAGTAATTAGTGTACGATCTATAGTTGAAATCTGAGCCTAAATAAAAAGAAAAAGCATTTTCAGAGAGCAATTACGCTGTGTTTATGTAGAATAAGTGATTAGGTTTATGAGCAATCTAATTACTTATTCGTTTAAAACGCTATATAAAATAAAATTTATTATTAATTTGCTGGACAGAGTGGTGAACATTATTATGCATAAGACAAAGATAACGATTTACGTTAAAAGACATTTAATTAAACACGGGTTTGTGATTTAAATGGGAATGGGGGTGACGGGAACTCTTAATCTAAATAAAAATAAAATAAATAAAACAGGTTTCGATAGTTAATAACCACTTTTTATGCACGAAACACGGGTGATTTTTCTTCCTCCTGATCAGTTTAGAAATCTGTGTGCGCTGTAAGGTTTTTAGTTCTTAATTAAACTTGTAAAATACACGTTTCAAATAGAAAGAAATCCTCTTCCTGGTACAGTATGTATAGCAGACCAGCACGTCTTTTTTCTCCAATCAGAGGGGTGTCAGATAGTGTCAGCCAATCACCATTCTGAAGCCCTACCGTAATCTCTTGTATAGGGAGACCCCAGAATTCTGTGCCATAGTTTAGATAGATGATAGATACTTTTATTGATCCCGTGAGGGAAATCAAGTAAATCATTTTCATTTTAGGAAATTTTTAAACGCTCGGTTAAAAGCAAAGGAGATTGTCTGTTATAGTGGACATAAAAACAAGAGTTTGCTGTGGCGTTATTGGAAACCCAAATTTAACAAAAAATCGCTGGCATTATATCCTAGAAGACACAGACCGGCGCCAGACCGGGAGAATGCCCGCAGGGTAAAAGAAAATGCCTGATGAACTAGGGATTGGACAGTTTCCAAGTACTTGTATAATCGATGGAAATGTTCAAATAAATGTGCAAAAGAAATAAACAAAATAATCATTTATTTCTTTATCATATTGGCTAGCTAATGTCCTCTCTTTGCTAGTTAGTGGCTGTGTTTCTGCGTTGGGTAGCAACGGGTGACTGTTCTCAGGCGGAAGATGTAAACAGCTTAATTTTCGTGTTAAATATTTTTTTTAAAAATTAAAATTCATTCTATACAGCAATCGCATATTTGGGTACCGTTTCATAAAACTTTCATGCTTAAAATGTTTAGGGAGAAATGGAAGACTGGTGTGTATTTTTTCTTTAAACTACCAAGACCAGCCATACACAGTACAGTTTACATACAGTAATGTTTATGTTCCTAAATTAATATCGTTTATGTCCTTCAGATGCGTTATGCTCCTCTTCTTTTTATGCTCAGCTATTAAAATTTCCCTTTAGTGGTAAAATTCCATATAAATATTCAATACTAAGTGGATTAAAATGTGCACAGTAAAGAGATTAAATGATTAAATCTTTTCACTACCAACCAATGCACCACGAGTGCCCCTGTCGGTCATTTTGGCCAGCCAATCACTTACCGCGGTGCCCTGCGGTGGCTTGTGGGTAGTTTACCATACCACGGGTTTGTACCGTGCATTTTGAATGGCTGCATCTGTAGTACTATCTGCTAAATTTTAAAATAAAACTTTATACTGACAGAGAATACTCTTGTTTATACTATAGTTTGGAATGGGTTTCAGTGGCCAATAGTGGGCGATGTTTGTTCTTATTTCATCAGGCGTGTGGATAGGCTTGGAGAACACTCAACAGGATTTAAAGAAGTTAACAATTTATATGAAGTTCAATTGAACATTCAAAAGAACGTTATTTCCATTGTAATTGTCTTTTCACATGTGTCCATTTCAGGTCAATCTGGGACTTATGCATTGGAGAAACCCATAGTGTCTAAGGCTGAATTAGGATTAAGGATAAAATAACCAGGAAAGATTGAATTCAATTATTACACAGTAAGTCATATACAGATGCAGCCATTCAAAACAAGCTGGCGATACCGCATTATAATGCGGTGCGCGTGTCGCGGTGTAACGCAAGTTATCGTATTAATACCATATATTCTCGCATAGTACCGCATGGTACCGCAAGTAAAATAACAGTATCTGGAACTTTATAGTATTGAACTTGCATCGCCGATAGCTCATCATTTTCATCCGTTAGTCTGTCGATGGCTCGCACAATAGGACAATAGATCAACAGTTAGTTAGTTATAAAAATAATGTGTGTAGTTGTATTTACATGTAATAAAAGTATTTTTAGAAAGTTATTTACTTTTGAATCGTCCTCGGTTTAGATTCTCTTTGCCTCCTCTCCCCTTTATAATGTCGTCTCACTGTGCTTTCACAAACAAAGATGTCCATGGAAGCCAAATGCTGTACAATGTCTCGTGTTGACTTCCCATTTCTTTTCATCTTCATTATTTGGTGTGAGAGAGTCTTCATGATTTTGCCCATAGTCCGTCTCCTTACCAAAGCTATACAGTAGTACAGCTTGTTGTCTGTAGCGATATACAGTATGGTACAGATAAACGTGTACTATACTGATGAGCTAATACCTGGGAAAGACACTCCCATCTTCTTTAAAACCCAATATGCCAGGAAATGTGTTTGACGCATTAGCAAGTTAAAAAAAAATTGTGTTGAAAAGCCGGGCGTAACAATTGTTTCCTTCCTTGGTTTTCTGATCACTCACTGTTCGGATACTCTTCTCACCTGCCCTTCCTGTGATTTGCTGTTTATTCCTGCTGCCATCCACTCCTGCCCTCACACCTAAAGAAGACTGTTTTACATTTCTTTATGCGGTTCATAGTGCAATTAACCTTTGCTAGTATCTTTGCAGTCTTTTGAAAGCGAGATGATCTCTGCTTCTTTGACAAAACAAGGCTCGTCAGAGAATGTGAAAAAGACATATTTTTTACTTCACTTGCAGTCTTCCAATCACATTACATCAACATTTAAAAACATGATTTCTTCTCTTAACATGTCTTGTAAAGATGACTCATAGCTTGGCTTGTTTTTTCAGGAAGTTAAAAAACACTTGAATTACTTATCCAGTCTCTCAAGATAAAATTATTTTTCAAGCAAGATAATACAAGATGCTTTCTAACGTCATGCAATGTGTTTTTTTTAATCTAACATTGATAGATTAAAAAATCATTCCTAATAGCAATTATTTACCTGCATAAAATTATAAAGGTTGTATTTTCACACAGTGAAGAGGTTGTACCCATGATGAAAAAAGAAGCAGGGGTTTTTAAAACAACAGAACAGGGTATGAGGCCTTCCCTGCAGACACTACCCTGGCATCTTGCTGTCCTCACTGTGTTCTTCTGATTGCATGAAATACTGCAGGGAGGCCCACACTCAGCAACATAAACAGCCAACCAGCACCAGAGCTTCTAAACCTGGGCTTGAGTGTTGCTGGTTTTCTTCTTTTCTAATACTGTACCTTGATTGATTAGACCTTTTTAATTATTTTCTGTTATCATACAAGCCACAGTTTTACTTTTTTAATAAACTATGATCTCTGTCAGTTCCAGATCTCAATGCAGTCTAAATTGTGTCAGCATTACATTAGTTCAATTTGAGGGTAAATTAAATAATCAGGCGCTCTGCTGCAAGAAAACTATGCAGACACCTTGGTTAGGAGGACACGGAATTGGAAACTTGTAAATAAATGCCCACAAAAGTGGTTTTAGTTGTGCAATCTCTGGTGAATTTGTCTTTTTTGATTCAAAGGGAAATAGGTTTGTATTTTTCTTCCCTAATGCAAAACACTCACATTCATGCGAAGACAGAGCAATTTCCTCTTGTGAAGATTTCTTGTGTGAATAAAATCTGAACAATGCTGATTTTAAGTACAGCTAAGAGTAGTTTTTTTTTTCTGTGGCCATACTAAATGTGTCTGAAAATGCTTTCTAAAAATGCAAAGGAATACATTTTATTTAATGTCAATTAAATAAATTTCCCAGAATTTCAGAATTTCCCCACCTCCAAACAAGAACAAAATTGCAACAATTTTATTAACGGGCTGTTTCAGTAACTCAAAGTATATATTTAAAGTAACAATTTAACAATATATGTAAATGTTTCATGATATGTCTATGTTGTGAATGTCTGTAGATTGTATCTTATTTTTAGTTTTTGTTTTGTTTCATGTTAATTTTATAAGGGAGAGTGGCATAGAGAAGACTCCCTTGCCCCCATCTTGATTAAAATACTTTTATTTTTTTTAAAATCTGGTAATGCCAGACAGAATTCACATTCGCTGTAGCCAAAGGGCCTTGCAGATCAGAAAATCAAGGAACGAAACAATTATCGCGCCCGGCTCCTCAATGGAATCGCTTTAACCTGCTAATGTGTCAAACACATTTTCTGGCGTATTGTGTTTTAAAGAAGATGGGAGGTTTTTTTAAATACATTTTAGAAAAGTGTAATCTATACTAAAAAGCTGTATTTATTCAATACCACTTGACAGTTACATTAATAGAGATAAGAATTCAAGTTGATACTGTTTAGACTTTTAATTATTTTAAACTTTATTACAGCATCGAGAGAGATTTCCATTTAAATCGCAATGCTTGTTTAATTAAATGTCTTTATAGATTCACAATATGACAATGCAATGTTAATCGCTACCTTTGTCTTCTGCATAATAATGTTCACCTCTCTGTCCAGCAAATTAACAGTAGTAATAATAATAAACTTTATTGTATATAGGGCCTTTAAAGGTGGCTTCTCAAAGCGCTTTACAGGATAAAAACAACAATAACAACAACAACAACAACAATATTGTATTTCATTGCACTTTGACAGATCGTCTTTAAATCAATTGTTGATTTAAAGTTTGACAGCAAATGTTTATATTGTAACGCATACAGCCTCCATTGCTCTTGAAAGATGGCTTACCAGCGCGGTGACGTCACTGGCCTTCCCTGGTTCTAGCAGGGACCGCAGCCACCAGGCTGAGGGGAGATTCCCCTTTGGCTCAAGAGGCTGGGTCCCTGTTGAGTGATGCTGGAGGCCTCGGTTTGAGTCCCCGATGGTGGGGGGCTGACCTGATATGGCAGTGGCGAGGGTACCCATGTGAACCCTGAAGTGTTACAATATCATTATATCTAATTTTTTATTTCTTTATAACATTTTTAAAAATCATTTGCCCAGCCTAAGAGGGGGGGTCTGCTCTCATTGACAGCTGACACTCCTCTATAAACTCAAGTAAAAAATTAATAACGCCAATGTAAACGTCGTATTTCAATTTGTTGATAATAAAAATGTTAAGTTTTCTAAAGCTTTCTCAGTCAAGTACGATAGTTTACCCAGGGAGCTGTGTAAGCATGCGTAGGTAGCAAAAGATTAGCTAAACTGGGAAGATGCGACACCAAAGATATTATTAATAACCTTTTTAAATCTGAAGGGAGATCTAAAGGGATCTTAATACCCTTAATACCCTTTATTAATAGGGATCACGTGAATTTGCGCCCTACCGCTGTGTACATACAGTACGAACATGTTATGATATTTAGAAATATAAAAAATGTCAATATAATGACAATAATATTAGCTATTTTAGTTTTTCAAACAAATTTTTATTTGTTAAAGGAAAACTAATGACAACAGCTGGGTTTGAACACTCAACCTCAAGATTACAAGTCAGTCACTTAAGCAATCATGCCACCAAGGCAGACATGTGATAAGCACATCTCAATGGAAAGTCTTATACAACTGTTTGTGCAACCGTACATTAATATGGTTATACCGTTATTAATTTCTTTAGATACACAATTCCATATTATATTCCCTATTAATCAAATTCTAAATGTATGCTTCTGTTTACTCCGATATCGAGCGTATTCGGAGAAAAGCTTAAAAATACTGTAAACTGTAATACTAAATACTGTATAAACGTACAGTGACATGGTCAGAAGGAGCAAGGAGCACGAAAAAACGTTTCCAAAATAACCACATGTAAGACTTTGATGCTTAAAATGTTTAGGGAGAAATGGAAAACTGGTGTGTATTTTTTCTACAGTTACATAATATGTTTATGTTCCTAAATTAATATCGTTTATGATCTTTAGATGCGTTATGCTCCTATTCTTTTTATGCTCAGCTACTAAAATGTCCCTTTAGTGGTAAAATTCCATATAAATATTCAATACTAAGCGGATTAAAACGTGCAATGATTAAATCTTTCCACGACCGACCAACACACCACGAGTGCCCCTGTCGGTCATTTTGGCCAGCCAATCACGTACTGCGGAGAGTGCGGTGGTGAATGCGTAGATGCCCGCGGTACGGGTTTGTACCGTGCATTTTGAATGGCTGCATCTGTAGTTAATCCTTTAAAGTTGGAGTAAATACCAGGTGCAGAATTATTCTCTAGTAGTATCTTTTCCAGCTGGAGACTTTTTTCTTCTCACTGTCACTTTCATGAAAAATATGATTAATTGCAATACCAATTGTATAGCAATGAAAATGAAATGAAATAACGAAGTTATGAAGAACAGCTGAGTTTCTTTGCTTTTAACACAAGTTGTATTTTTATTTTAGTTTGTTTTGAAGCAGCTTAATTACATTAAACTGAGTAGAAACTTTCTTTCTGGGTTCTTGGCAGCAACAAACCAACTATAGAACAAAGTAATTAAGCTTTCCTTATTATGAAATAGAAGTAGAGTTGGAGTAGACAAATGTTCAAAGAGGCGTTTGTGTTAGACATACTGTATATAGCTAAGTTTAGTAATGATCATGACTAGGAACAACTGAGTGAGATCGCCATGTTATTATCCCTCTAGAACTTCAGTTAATAACTTCCATTTAATCATCATATTCATTTGCATTGAAAACCTGCTTTCTTTTAAGGGAAAATGAGAAATATTTATACCTGAGATACATACTATTTTAGAATACCCTAGTTTCATGATTTTTTTAAATTAAAAAAGTATGTGCATAGAGGGTGGACTTTAGGGTATAATACAAGTTATTGCTTCATTAAATAGGTTTGAAAACTTAATTATATCTGTAAATCACACAATATTTTTTAATTAATTAAACAAATTCTATTTTTAGCATCAATAAGACATCAAGCATGACAAAGGATGACAAGGTCTTAACTAAAACAACCATGTTTTTTTTATCTAGCAAGTATATCAATTTACCACAGCTTAAATGAATAGATTCTGAATGCTTCTGTCAGTCCACTATCATACTGTAACATTATTTCATCTTAATGGGTGGTAATGTAGGACTACACATCAGAGGTCATATCTTTATAATCCTTATAGATCATAATTAAAAGTAAATGGGCCATAATTCAGAAACAGCAACCGGCACAATTTATTAAACGTAGGGCCACAGTACATTATTGTTTTAAGAATGAGCATACCAAACATAGTTTTTTATACATGTATTTGCCTTGGGTATTGATGAAATGCATAATTGTGTATACTTAGATCTAGAACAGCATTTTGCAATGGTGAAGAAACGTAAAAGCCCCACAGCTATTCCTGACTTTCTCATACCTTCTCAACCCTAATCTCTCTTGTTTTATTTCTCTATCTTCTCTGAAGACTTTACTTCCTTGTTTTCCTACAAAATCTCTAATATCCATAAGGCCTTTGGCACCTAATTTTCTTCCTGAGCCACCACTGCCTATACCAGCCTACATCCCATATTCCCATTTTTCCTGCACTGGTTCCCCTCCTTCTTCTACTTCACACCCATCTCTCTGATCACCCATGACTCTGATCCTCTCCCTGATATCCTTTATCCACCTAGTTCCTTCACAACAAGCTAGTCACACTATTGTATAGTTTGTAATAAATGTCACAACTTTACATTTTTACTAATAAGACCTTATTTGGGATACTGTGTACAAATTTAGTCACCATGTTCCAGAAATTATAAGCTCTTCTCTGAACATATTTCAGAGCACTATCTTCATATTGCTGACTACAAAAAGACTTACTTCAAGTACTCAAAATTATTAAAGACACTCTAAAAGTCAACCTAAAGAACCTTTTCAAAATCAACAGTGACAAATAAACCGAAGGAGACAAATGGGTTTTATGGAAAAGTGCAATAGACAATAAGAACAGGAAAAAGGTGGAAGTAGTTTCAAACAAGCTACCCATGCATGCTGTCATAGTTCATAGCCTGGTTTCATTCAAGATCAAGAGAATTTTAGTTCTAGGAAACAAACAGGTTTGATTCAATGTATGGTTTCCTCTTGTTTTAGGGCCCCGACTAGGTCTGTTGGTAGAGCATGAGACGGGGTATTGGGTTTGTGTCCCATGTCAGGTGCCAGGTCCTCCATGTTGGAGGTTGGGCTCAAGGCTAACAACCCTGTCCTGTAGAAAACTGTTACAGTAACAGCAACAGGATGTTGCTGCTCCTATATGCCGGAAGGCATAATGGGTAAACATCCATCCATTCCTCCTGTTTCCTTTCTAATTAAAATTTGTGGTAAACTTGGCTAAAGCAAAGTCTGCCAGCTCCAATATTTAAAAATAATTTAAAATATGATATACTATTTTGTTCGTTTTTTGCAATATTTCCCTAATGTCTATAGAAACGTTAGAGTAATACTAAACAATAGTATAAATATGAAAGCTATACTGTATATCTGGCATGTACAAGATTGTTACGACCCCAAATGTCTAGAGGTAAAGGGGTATAACATTTAGTATAATTTTTGGAAGCAGGTGGGTTCTGGTGAGGGACTAGGAAGCGTGATATTAAGGGTTGGTGCAAAAGTGATGATTTTAAGTTGAATAAGTGACTGGTATTAAATAAGACACAATAACACACAGGGTAAGGGAACTAGAGTGGTGCCAAAGAAAAGAAAATAACAAACAAAATGGAGCTGGCTAAGAAAGTGAGGGAAAGCTAACCTAACTACAGAAGAAAACTCAAAACACACGGTCTTCGGCGTCTTCAAACACCCTAGCTAACCTCCACTGACTACCCAAAACCATACAAGACAAAGGGCACTCACCCATACTAAACTAGTGTGACTGATACAAGAATCAACTACGTGTGTGCAAAATGTACCCAACAATCTAAACTAACTATACACAAACGTTCACACAAATACAAATACAAATACAAGTGAACTACGAATACTAACGAGAGAAGATAAGTAACAGGGTACAAAAGAACACAGAGGTTGATACAATAACAAGTTTGGGACCAACAAAACAACAAAGCAGAAACTATACAAAAATACACGCACGCACGCACGCACGCACGCACGCACGCACGCACGCACGCACGCACGCACACAAAGCAAAACAACAAACCAACAAAGCCGAAGCAAAATCAAAAGCGAAGTGATAACCAAAGCCAAGCGGGACCAAAATCAAACGAAAGGCCTCTACTTTCTGAAAACCTCCATGTTATATACTGAATAAGATGCACTCTGATTGGCTGAGAAGCTGATTGATGATGATGTCATATGGAAACAGTGGTGTAATGGTGGGCTAATGGGGGAGGGAGAACAATCAAAGTCAGCAGTGTGGAACATAACAACAAACACACATAGACCACACATTGGGGCGTAACAAAGACTCTAAGTATCTGTTTTATTTATTTTTATATCCTCTGCTGTGTATTACTCTATACTTTTGTTTACATGTACATGTTTGGAAACAATCTTTATTTTTGTCACATTATTAATGACAGTGTAGGATACAGAGGAGGGGAATCATAAATACATGAATGAATTTCATGCTGAGCCATGTCAAAACAATATTTTGTGTATACATCATTATAAACAACATCACATAAGTGTAATTTAGAAACTGAGCAGAACTACCAAGAAAATACAATGTAAGCCAGTACTGAAATAAGATGATTTATATGTTTTAAGAAGTTGTTATATAACATACAGTATTTGACTCAATATGAGAATAACATATCTACAATACATGTTCAAACAACATAATGGTTATGTAATTAACTGCAATCTATCTAGATTAATTTGTATCCTTGTTGGATAGAATTAATAAAACTAGATTTCATATATACATTTTGTATGTGTGAGGCAGTAACTTGATATGAAATCCAATCCTATACATTTGGTATCTGTAGATACTATGTAGGGTCTAATACATCACCACACAAAAGCACTTTTGTCTTGAATGAGTTAATTAAATATTGTATTTTATACTTACAAAAATGCTTCAGTCTCTGTGGTCATAAGCTTAGAAACACTTTAAAAGTATTTTCCAATGAAATATCAATGAAACACAAAACTGCAGAGATCATGAAGTGAAGTGGGTGCATAAAAATGAAACACAATAACATTTCTTTAAATAGTTAATATTCTTTTGCTGTTAATTAAATTAAAATTAGTACATGATTATCATTCAGCCAAGGCAGGACTCCTTAATTAATAGCCTTTTATGTTATTAACACTAGGAGGAAGGGGCTTGTAAAATATAACTTTTTAATCACGTCGGATGGTGCTTCTAATGACAGTAGTTTTTCAGGAAGGGACACATTCTGAAGCTAGTGATCTATACTGGAACTATGACAGCAACAGTAATTACCTTTGTCTTTTGGTGATGCAGACGAAGCTGTCATCTGTCTCCATTATGTATGTTGTGGCTGCCTTCCACTTTGTTTAGCAAATGAATAGCTTTTACACCTGATTGCTAAAGAAAGTAAAGACAAGACATTATCACAGACAAGGATGAGTGGAAGTACCTGCATTTCACGCTGTTTCACTACATCATTTGTGATGCAAAAAACAAGTGGAAAAACAATAGAAAACTTCTTAGAAAAAAAAGTGATGACACAAATGTGTTTGTCTTATGCAGTCCCTTAACAAAAATGTATGACATCTATCTATACATTTTCTAATAATTTCATGCAATGGAAAATCATTGGGGAGCCATAACCTATCATGGCAATAAATGGGCACAAGGCAGGATACACTCTGGATGGGATGCCAGTCCATAGCAGGGCACACACAAACAAAAACACAGATAGGCACACACTCACATCATGGCCAGTTTTCCCAGAAGCCAATTAAAGAAAATAGGTTTGTTTTTTTTTTGTCTTATGGTGGTTGGTACATTTATCCAATTTGTAAATAAAGTAGCCTTATTAGAACCTTATGGACTTTGTTGTAGGTGTATTTTGTAGGTTTTATCCACCTATTTTTGAAAACCCTGTTGTGACCCTCTCTACGGCATCACAGTATGTATAGTATAATACTAATATATATATATAATTTATGTAAAATACACTATTTTAATAGCAATGTAAATAGAAATTAACTACTGTGTATATCAAAAATATATAATGCTTTACAAGAAATATTTCAGACATGTTGCTTTGCTATATCCTCCTTTGGCTTAAAACGCATATTTTCTGTTCAAGCACTGGAAGAGTTGCATCTGTATTGTGCACATTTTTCTTACTGCAAACAATGTTATCAATAGTTCAATTGTTATAAATACTAATATGAATATGAATCGATTAAATAAAGGTGAAAATGTATTTTCTATATCAACAACATTTTTAAGAATTTCATGTTTTAAATTTTTTTTAACTCAATTTAAAAATTTTAAAATTTCAAAATGTTGAAGTGAAAAGTGGTTCTGTGATATCAAGACTGATAATGTTAAATATATTTACATTTATAATTAATATTGATTGAATTTACATCAGATAAATAGAAAGCACAAGAACACCAAAAGTTTTTTACTATTCAAATGCATCACTCACAATAAGGAATGACATTGCAAGTAATGTACTGAACAGAAAAATCTACCACTTTCAAATGTTGCATAGCAACTGAAAGGCAGTCTGATATGCTGAAAAGCAGCACTGTGAATAAGGTTGTTCCACATGATAAACATTAAGTAAACATCTCAATGTCAAATGACCAATGATTTTCTTAACAGTGAATCCCTCTATGGAACATTTTATCAGAAGGCTCACTTCTGAAGCTTAAATGTGAAGTACATGTGTTTTAAATTAAAATTCTCAGTACTGAAACAATGTATGTATCCAGGTAATTTGTCGATTTTGTTATTTAAAGCCACACCTCTTCATTTTTTCTCAGAAAGCTGTGAATCACCCTCTTTTTCATCTGGTAATCTATAAAACAGTAAATGGAGTGCATGCAACTACAAGTTGTATTCTATTTCCTTTGTCTTCTCTGCATGATTCAAGTATGGCTAGAATTGATGCTAAGTCTGTGAATCAAGATTAAGGATACATTGCAAAAGGGCAGTTAATAAAGTTTTTTAGTGACTAAATAAAATTTGCATCAGAAATTCTTTACATCTGAAAGTATTTTTCATAAAGCTTAATCTCAAGGTTTTGTTTGAATGTATGATTTTTCTCCACAGAAAAAATAGTATATTTTTCAAATCATGAAAATATATCAAATTTCTTATTATCCCAAGCATATGTAAATGTTTAATTTTTTATCATATTCTTAGTAATTAGTAATTAAAACTAAATTATGTTATGATCAGATTCCTGATGTACAGGGACCATGATGAATGGCAAGCCAAGCTCCAAATCCAGGTGATCAGAGGGACGCAAAGAGGTTGGGGGGGTGAGGTTTGCTTGAATTTCTGATATGGACTTGCTGTAGAGAAGAAAAAAGTTGCCTGCCTAATCAGTTCCCTTGAAGAATTAAAGTAGTGCTGCAATTGAAGAAAGAGAAAAGAGAATTGATCTTAAATAAGGAGCTGGCTGTTAGGGGAAACAGAGGGACACAGGTCACTCCCAGCCTGGTGTAACACATTTTTTTTGATCCATCCATGCTTATATTTTCAGTTTGCATTTCATCATGTGGGTCACAGTTTTACAGATAAAAGTATATAAGTATTGTTTAGATTACAGTGTGTAGTTTATTGTAACACACATGTAGATACAGCCATCTAGAGCACACAAGGTCTCATTTGTTATACCTTTGTAGGCACAGCATAATCTCAAACAGCATCATGCCATGGCGATTTTATTGTTTAAAGTAATCCAATGCAGAACACTACTCTGCAAAACTACTGGCCAGGTGGCACAGTGAGTCCTTAATGTTCTGCAGCTGAGCGCTGATCTTGTACAGATTTGTCAGACAAATCAGTGCAGTATTAAATGTTTATTAATACTTAGTAGTCTGGGTGATTAGAATGTTAGGACTCATTAGGAAATGTTTGGAAATGCCTTGTTTATAAATACTGTATACATAGAGTTACTTGTGTGTTATTGTCTGTAGCATACTGTTGGTCTTGTTTTTGTTAATAAAATTTGTTTAACCAAGTTTCCTGGATAATTACTCTTTTAACCAAACCTGTGCCAGAGAATAAAGAATTCACGTGCCTCTAATTATACCAACGGCTCAAGTATTTTCTGGAGAAATCATTTACAAGTTGGGGGTTATGAATATTTATTTTAGTAATTGACTAAACTGCTGATTTCCCCCATTTTCATAACTCCTCATTTGTAACAGTACTAATAAATATTAAGTACATTTATACTATATGCACAGGTATCTATCCATCCATTTTCAAGTTTCAAGGGTCAAAGGGGGGAGTTGAAGCCTAAACCAGGAAGCAAAGGACCTAAGGCTGGATATTACATGTAAGTAAATTAAGATAATTACATAAAACAACTGAGATAGAAATTATCACCCAAAAGGGTGACAAAATTAACCCAAGTAATTCTACACAAATAATTGTTATTTCTAATGCATGCAAGTTTATGGATAATAATAGGAACTAAATTTAGAGTATCATGTGTACAATAATGAGTCTCTAAATTAGCATGGATTAGATAAAGTAGGTATTGCTTAGCTAACTTTTCAGAGCTCTATTAAGAAAGAACAACAGCAATAAAAAACAGAGCTTATCAAATGGTATGCATATATATTTTGAAGTGTTTCAATAAAGTTTCACATAAAATGTTCATTTTTAAATTGAAGACCATAGGTATAATGCATGTGCATTAATCCTGGTCCTTGCATTATAATATGTACAGGTTTTGTTTAAGGCATGGGTACTCAATAAAGGGTAATGCAATTAGTGGAGTATTACAGAGAACTGTATCAAGACTATTGCTCTACTTAATTTTTTATCAATGATCTAGGTTAGGATTTTTGAGATGATACCACAATAGGAATACTAGTGAACACTGTAGACCCTGGCAAAAGAATTTAAGAAGTAGACAAGTGCAGGGTGACCATCAGACATACTGTAAAAGATGAGAAACACAGAGCCTGAAGAAAATACTTTTTGTAAAAGACATGGGGGTTACACCATTTTTTTCCTCTAGAGAATTAGACAGAACCAATTAAAATGCAGAGTAGATGCTCTAAACAATTAAATGTTTAATATTTTAGTTTATTTTGTCATGATGGAATGGAAATAGAACATTATCATTTTTTTCATCTTTTCTTATAAGAATAAAAAGTCAATCAATTAAGGGCTCAAGGATTTTTTTTGTACAAGTTCTTCAATTAAATAAATCACTTGGTTTAATGAAAATGATGTTTTCAGGTGAACCTATAAATGGAACCAATGTGTACTGAGGCTCTCTTAGAATAGGTTTGCAGGTTCTTGTTCTAGACATCTATCCATTTTCTAACTGCATCTTCCAATTCAGGGTCACGGGGGAGCTGGATCCTATCTCAGCAAGAACCAGGCGGAAGGAAAGATGGACCCTTGATGGAACACCAGTTCTTTCCAGGGCAGTCGCACAGACATAAACACACATACAGACATACCATACCATGGCCAATTTTCCCAGAAGCCAATTAACCCATGAGTATATTTTTGGACTGAGGGAGGAAATCGGATCACCCAGAGGAAGCCCACATGAACACAGGGAAAACTTATAAACTCTATACAGATGGCACCCCAGGGCCAAAATTGAATCCATGGCCCCAGCACTGTGATGCAGAGTGCTATCAACTGCGGCACCATTCCACTCCTGCATGTTTGTTTTTTGTGGAAGAAGGTTGTTAAAAACTACATTCTTCAGAGTACCAAACTCTCCACTTTGATTTAAAAATATTAATAAGGATTCCATGGAATCTTTTACATTTTCTTTTTTTCTTCATTTAGCTTCCTGACTGTATCTTAGTTCATGTTCTGTTTTAAACTTTGTCACTTAAGAATTCTGCTTTGTCATTATGGTGAGCCATTTGCTTTGTTTGGGGGTTTCAACAGCCATGTCTTGTTGACAGCTTATCATTTTTTCAGCCAGGTGATTTGTCTGTAAAGCAAACAAAATCAAATCATGTCTTAACTTAATTATAGTTTAACTAAATTACTGATGTATTAAATGAAAATTTGGAGGGATGTTAAAACCTAACCTTAACCACTTCCTTTATATGTAAGCAGGCATAATTTGTGTTTGTATTTTGCTAATTTATTGTATTTTCATTTTGTTCTTCCACTCCATCTACACCCTTATAGCAGTGCCCTAGCTCATCCCCTAAAAGGGTTCTGACATGTTCTTCCTGTTGGACAAGTTGTCATTCTCCCAGCCAGGTGAATTAAACCAATTCTAAATCAAACTAAATCAAATCACAACACTACTCTGTCTTAATTAAGGTTTAACTAACTACTGATTATTATCATTTAAGAAAAATAGAAAACAAAAGGAACTCTGAAAGTTCACAGGCCATGAGTAAACCTATTAAGAAGTGGAAGCCATCTCTCTCAATACAGGTGAAAAGACAGGGATCAATACTTAAATGTGTATTATTTGTATATTCTGCTATAACAATATTAAGTAATGTATAGAAAAGAAGAAGAAAATACCATTGACGTGGTATCAAATTAGTTAAATGACAGTGAATATTTATTATGCATTTAATGTAAAACATGAACAAAAGACAACATACAAAAAGAATATGTTATATACCACATTAAAAAAATAATTGTAGGGTTTGCCTTGCAACCTATAATAATGTTTCTTTTAGCCTTAGGAATCCAACACAACACGTTTCCAGTAAAAAAAAAAAGTTTGTTCTCTTTTTCTCTATTCCTGCCCATTATATTATTGTTATTTAAATTTCATTTAAAATAAATTCCTAATAAAGATTTGTAATTAAATGGATACCATTAGAATTTTCTGATTGCATTTCTTTTGTATTTTTTTATATAATACTATGAATCAGTGAACATAGGAAACCATGGTTAATATTTCAAGGCAGTTATTTTGAATCTGTTTCCATGGTGATACTAAGTACTGTGCAGGAGATTTGTCAGATTGAAGAGGATGAAATTACAAAAATAATGAAGGTTATGAGGATAGCTGCACCAACTACATTTAAAAAAGTCTTTTGGAATCAGAATAAATAAAGCAGAACTATCACAAAGCACACAAATTTAAAAGAAATACAAAATAATTTTGTGTCTTGAAAATGAGTTATTTAAAACCTATAAAACTGCTATTTTTATTTGTAAGCATTTTAAGGGAATATTTTACCTGCAGTCAAAAGACAATGTCTGATTATCTATATTTCCTTTCATTAGAGCTATAACAGCTTCATCTTCCCTAAGTGTAAAACGCAATCAACACTATCAGGAATAATTGATTAAGTCCAATCTCTTTGCTCCCTTATGGATTTTTTTTTCATTATTAAATCACCACTAAAACATTTGCAATAGGGATAATATAAAAACAAATACAACAGCCACAGGCAAAAAACAAAATGTTTACATTTATCTAATAAAGTAGGAATAAATAGAACAAGAATGATACAAATGGTCTGACACGACATTTGAGTATTGCTTTCTTAACACCACAGTATAGAATAGGCAGTTAGTGAGGAAAATTAATATACTGTACTGGAGAATTCCCACAGGAATTGTTCTTTTTTTTTCCATGACCTTAACAGAGTTGAATTGCTTCAACCTTTTGTCAACATTACATGTAGCTATTTAGTATAATAAAATATTGAGATAATCAACAAATTAGAAATATGTGCTTTGTAGCAGTCTCTTTTGTAAAGAGACAAATAAACTGTGCAATTTATATTGCAATTTTAAGAAGGATAAAAAATACTATATAAAGTAAAAGCATAGATGTATTGTTAAGCAAAGTATTGTATAAAAAATCAATCATGTTATGAAGTGGTGATAACACATCTTTGTAAGAGATCTTGTATGTTTTATTCACATTATGTCATATTTTGCTCAGTCTATTTTGCTAAAATCTACTGTTCGCTAGCCAATATCAAACTAGCCAATGGTCTGGTACCTTATCTTCTTTAGAATACTGCCACTTTAGGGAGCACCTATATAAATCAGTGAATAAACAAAGCTGTTTATTGAACTCAGGGCCCCAGGTCTGTGAGGCAGCAATGTTAACCACTGTACCACAGTGCTGCTGTAAAAAGAGCTAGAAAAGTACAAAAATATTCACTGGTCTGCAATAATTGTTGATGGGAGTGCAGAAAAAAGACGTGCTAAATAGTATGTTACAGTATATGAGAGACTAAGTAAAAAAACAAATTATACTTTTATTAACACAAGTTCACAAAAATATAATTTGGACTATTGGCTCTTACAGTGTTTGTAAAAATAGGATTAAATTATTCCAAATCTTTCAGCTTTCCTTTAAAATCCAGTGATGGAATTAATGTACCTCAATTGTTGCTTAATAAATGTAATGGGATGAATTCTCCTGACTGAAAAATTTTAAGTGAGAGAATATCTGAATCTGATCACTCGTATTACTCATCAAGGATATACAGTATACAGAATTTAAGCTAAATTCTGTGATGTCAGTATAGCTTGCATATTAATAACTCAGAAAGATGTTTTGATTAAAGAGTTAGTTTATATAGTAAAATGTTCTTTAAAAGATAATATGTGTGTGAAGTCACAAGCAAAATTATCTTTAAAGAAAACAGTCACATTCAGGAACTTTCTCTTAACCAATATATTTAATTTGAAACAGGCTATTTTTATAAATTATATAATTAGCTGATGCTGTCTATCCTCACCACATTTAATTCAAAGTGAATTAAAATCTTTTAAATTGCTCAATGATAATCTGTTGCATGCCACTTTGAATTAGTTACACACAATGATTTGAAAGTCTAACACAAATTGATGGCAATAACCACAAATGTAAAACCAAGGAGTGAACTTGTGCTATGCCAGCAACAGATTAGTCTATTATTCTGTAATTTCAACCATAAATTAGAATTAATTTGAATTTTTATTTATTAAGGTGATTTTTTATTCTAAGATTCTGTATTCTATTATTGTTCGATTTATTCTAAAGGGACTAACATTAAAGAACAATTACTGAGCTGTATAAAACATAACATATGAGAAAACATGTCAGGTTGTATGAACAAGAAACACATTTATTTTTACACAATAAACAAGTTAAACCATGATGCAGAAATAACACCATCAAGAGGTGCATTGTAAAACAAAAAGGACATTATTAGAATCTGGGTCTTAAGGAGGTACAGTATAGGAAAGTTGTTAAGGGTACAGGCCTGATCCTGCTGAGTATTTGGTATCATCTCTGTAAGACAGGAGTGCAAGTGCGAGACAAGCACCTATTACACAACCAGCAGACGATATATGGAAATAATTAGAAGGGGTAGATGGATACATGGCACATATTATTCTCCCACAATAATTCTGAACATACACATTTTACTACTCTTGAAACAGAAAACTATTAAATGGGGCATGATTTTTTGTGTGATTTTGGGATTTATAGTTTAACATACTACAAATAAGTATGTAAGTACACATTCAGATTTTTTACAGTGAATACTTCCTTTTTATTTAATTTTAAAATGTTATAATTATAGCAAAATATTTATATCTATCACTTTGCCTACCTGGAAAACATCTGTTTTTATATACATTTTAATCGTAATCTCTAGTGTAATGTTATAATTCCTTAATTAATCACACATCCCATTTCAAGTAAAATTCTACCCTTGCTCTCTGGGCATCCATGCCACGACAAGATCAAGCAAAGAAAAAAGAACAATTTCACTGTTGAATGTGGCCACATTGGCTATCTTGCACATACAGTATGTATCAATAACTTAGAGTCTCAGAGTTTAAATCTGACTTTAGGGAATGCCATTTCATGATGACTCCCTACTCATGTTCTGCTAAAGGTTGAGTTTTCTTTTGAGGGCACAAACCTGACAATGATGTCTCAGAGAAGCTCATTGAGATGTAAATAGTTATTCATTAGAGAAGAGTGAATTCTATTGAATCTGAATCTGTGTTGTTTTGCTAATGGAAGTAGAGTGTGGATATGTCTAGAAGCAAGACATGGTTACTGAATAAGTTAGGAGACATAGATTTATAGACATATACAATACCTTGTCACCTCCTTAAAATGATGTCCCTTTTTGCTGAATTACAAATGACAAATACACTTTTCTTTAAGGTGAAAATGTTAATCAAAACTTGAATGCTGGAACTGAATATTTTTATGGGTGTCAGCAAAAGAAGCAAAAAGTAAAAGGTTGATTTATAACTATTCTTATCTTTGGTAAAACTTGATCTGTTAATGAGCACAATTATACACAATAATTGTGTACACATAATTTAAGAATACATACACCTGTCTCCCTCAGGTAGTGAATTTCAAACAATGGTAGTGATAATTAAATCATAGATGCAACTAGACCAATGAGCATTCAATACACCTCAGGGCTAAAACTGTATAAATGTACAGTTTAGCAGAAGTTTACAAAAAAAAATTAAACACCTAAAACCCATTTGCAAATGGTTACATTGATTATTAAGAAGTGAAATGTGAAGCAGACATTGCCTAGATCAGACTGAACCTCTAGTCTTCACAAACGTAGAATCCAGTCACTACAGAAATTAGTTAGGGATGCCAACATGAAGTCAAGGGTGACTTTGAAACAGCTGAAGATTTCAGTGACTGAGATGTAAGAATACGTTCATGACTCAGCAGTATTACATTCACTCTACAAAGCAGGCTGTGTGGCAGAGTTGTTTTCAAATCCTACATGGAATTTGAAAAAAAAATGTTTTACAGCAAATGTGGTAAAAGGGAAAAAAATTCAATGTTTACATCTGGTGCAATCTCAATATAGTGCATCACGCAGTTAGCACCATCACTGTTGTCAAGAAGGATGGTATCAGCAATAGATTATAGAGCTGATTCTCCTCATTTTTGACAGGGAAGTTTAGCGACATTGAAGGAGAATTGGTGTTAAGGTTATTCAAATTTTAAATTTCTGTTTCAATCTCCTAAAGACATAAAACTGTATCTTTAAAATAGCACTGTACAAAACAATGACCAAAAGCACAAGGTCAAAGATATGAATGGAATGAATGTCTTTTACAGTTTTTACTGACTTTTCTTTCACCAACAATAGTGTTCAGTTTGAGCACCTAAGTTTTGATTAAAATATTTAATTTGAAAAACTGTACCCGTCATTTGTAATTCAACCAAATGGGACACTTCCCTGGTAAGATTACTGGTTCAAATGCTATGTTATCCAGAAATGCCTCTGTGCTTCACTTAGCACTTTGAAATAATTTGCAAAAATGTATCAGTTTGTCCTGGGCTGGTACTGTGAATTTCAGCCAATCACTTTATTTGTCCTTCAAGTTGCTTGTGAAACTGAATTCACTTCACAATTACTGAAGTTATTCATAAGTATTCTATAACTGCTGTATGTTGTCAAATTACTATGTGCAGAATGCTGTATGTTGTCAGTACCATAACACAATACTTTAGATACCTTTGTTCAAGACGAAATACTGCAAGGAAAGTGACACTGGATCCAGAAAGAGAATCTCCCGCAATATATTTTCAATGATGTCATTTGATATAATTTTCAAGAAAAACAGAATACTGGTGGTAATCCACTTTTATGGATTTTTGAGATATTATTAAAGTAGTGCTAACAAACTTTTTTTTTCTTTTAATGTATATTTATAATTTAAATGTATATTCACAACTGCTATATAAAATATATAACAAAATATTAATGCTTTCAATCTGTTTCCAAATGGTTTGTGAATATCACTATGGATACCAACATGAACTGATTCATTATATGCATGCTCTCTGTCTAATTAGCCCATGATCTTGTATATGCTGCTGTGCTCAAAATATAAAAAATACTGTATCTGCATCATTCAAAAGCCTTTCATTACACAACATAACAATACCACAAACTAGGTCAAAATATATTTGGATTGTATACAATTTGATATTGTAAGTGAAACCAAGATAAAAATACACATTTTTACTACTAAAGGTAACCTTTTTAATGACAATTCTCATTAAAAAACTGTCAATTCCCATAAATTGACAAGAGCATCATAATGTTAAAATGATATATTTTAAGTAATATTTTATATACTATAATAGATACAAAATATTTAAAGTTTGAATGCTATTACTATTATTCTTATGACAAATCTTTTCTTATTTTCACTGTTCTTTTTGTTTCTCCTTTGTCTCACTCAAATGTATGAGTGAAGGTAAGTTTGCTAGTGACTACCGGCCACTGCTGCATACCCAGAATCAAGTGCTCTAGGTTTGAAGGGATGCAGCTGTCATGCAACAACCAGGGGGAGAGAGTAGAGGAAACCCTTAACAGATCTACTCAATCATTTCTTCCATGTCCCTCTTTCTCATTTTTTCTGCCCGGTTGTTTTGGCATCTGTGTAGTCCTGGTACAATAAAGGATTATAAACCTCAATCTGTTTTATACTACCCTGCTAACTAACTCCTAATTGCATTGTCAGGTGGGAAATTAACAGTTTGGGATCAGTCGGGGAGGGGGGGGGGGACCGGTATTCTTCCCCTTCTCCTGGATATTCCAAGATGCCTCTATCCCTAAAAGTACAACATCTTCTTCATCATTACAACCAGCCTCCACATCAAGTGTTTTAGGAATGCATCCAGGGGGTCTCCCTAAAATAGTAAACTCATTAGTTTCCTCAGCTTTGTTTCATTTTCAAGGAAGTGTGTCTGTTTTAGTTTCTTTCTATTCTGAATTTGGGAGAGCAATGCCTCCCTTTTTAGGAACTAGTGCTGCACTTTCTTCATTGGTTCTCTCCAGCAAAAGAAACTTCAAGAAATCCTTCCTCTTCTCTCACTATCAGCACTGCACTCATGTTCATTCCTCAGGCAACACCTCTGATTTAGGCTTCTCATCCTATTTTTGCTCGGGTTTAGGTTAGGAAACCAACACCTCTTATCCATCTTCAGCTTCTTTAGACTTAGGAGGTAGTGAAAACACCTCTCTCTCAGATCTTAATCAGGACAAAGCAGTTTCTCCCTTTCAGGCAGGGCTTGCTCTCTGAGCTGCTGATTCTTTTTGGACTGTGCTGCAGTTTTCAGTGACAATACTGCAATACTCTTCTATAACCATATCAATAACTCATGCATTGTGTTTTCTTCTGCATCTTGTGTACATGTGCCTCAGAGAAGTGTTTACATCCTCCAACACATGATTCCTCGAGATGTTGTCCATAACAGCTAGGCTCTTTTCATTTGTACTCAAGTGTGAACAAAGACCTTTAACACAAAGGAGACATCAATGAGAGACACAGCTCTGGTACTGGAGCATTTTTACCTTACAGTGGCTTGCAAAAGTATCCAGATGCTTTCTATGGTATTTGCTATAGTATTTGATTGCACTTGGTTCTGTTTTTCCTTTAATCCTAAAAGTCTTTTCAGTCGCTACTGAGGAGCAGCAGTGGTGTAGCATCAGAAGTGGTGTAGTATGGTAGCTACTTCAGCCATGCTTGACTGTAGGAAAGGTGTTGACTTGGTGAGGTGTTGTCTGCACTAGACAGAACATTTTGCATGTAAACTATAATGTTCCACTTTTGTCTGGTCTGACCACAAAATAATTCTTGCAACTGCTCTATACTCCTAGAAAATGGACATTTTCTTTCATCTTAGCCATTGAACTGTGTAGCCTTTTCAAAGTCACTGTTGGTCTTATAAAGTGAGTGTCATCCATAATGATTTTCCTCGGGTGCTCATTTTGGAGGGACAGCCTGATCCAGACTATACAGAAACTGTAAGCTTTTTAAGTTTTTTTTTCCATTTAAATTTAGGTTTGTATACTTATACAATCATGACACTTCCATTTTTCAGTTGTTATTAAATGGTGGATCAGGAATTAACTGATTGTTATTAATTAATTGTTATTAATTGTTACTTCCCTGCTACAGAGTAAAACATCCAGTCATCTATTTTTACAGAGTAAAATTTTTACAGAGTAAAAATCTATTTTACTCTGTAAAAACAGATGACTGGATGGAACTACAATTCTATACAACAGTTTCGCAAAGGTTACACTAAACACTAAAGACAGCTTTTTGCTCTCAGTGAGTCCTACTTCTTACAGTATTTGCCTAGAAATCCAGAATTATTCACCTAGAGTCCACATACACAATTCCAAGTCTTTGACTGGATTAAACCAGCCAGTGAGAGAAACAACCCATGTGCTAATAAAAATGGATATTACTCACAACTAAATTTTCTTTCCTACAGATCCAACCATTCAAAATGCACGAGTAATGCTGTGGTAATTCGCAGTGCACGGTCGGCAAGGTACCACAGATTTTTTTAAATAGGGTGCACTAGTGCAAACCACCAGGTGGAGCTGTGAAAGCTTAATATGGCATGTGAAGCATTTGGGCTGTTGCCAGAAAATAACTGGTTTCAAATCCTGGTCAATGCTGAGTTACAATCTTTTTCCAATTACAGAATTTATTTTTATTATTATTATTATTATTATTATTATTATTATTATTATTATTGTATGCTGTTTAGACTTTTAATAATGTTAAGATGTGTATTACAGCATGTTAAACATTAAACTGATAGATAACTGATAAATTGATTTACAAAGTAGGTATATTTTATAAAAGCAAGATTACTCAGTTGGACAAAAGTACACAACAGTATTCCACCTTCTTCATATATGTTTTATGCATTAACTTGGTAACTTATGGTAAGTTATGGTTTTAACATGCTTGTTCCAACATTATAAAGTTTATATACTATACTTAATAAAAAGTTATAACATTTTATCCTTAGAATACGTAGTAAGAACACCACTTGTTGTTAGTGTAAAAAAATAATATAATATTTATATGGAATCGTGTAAGTAAGCTGCTAAAATATCACAGGTGGACATTTTGGAAACATTTTGACATTTGTTTTTTTTTTAAAAACTTTTATTGTCCTTATAGTGGGAATGGCCAATGGACTGTAATGTAGCGCGCTGCACCCAGGTGGTTCAAAGCCGACCAGAGAATTACTTTTGGTTTGTTTCTTACATAGCCGAATACATAAAAATAGTACACTATTATAGCTTGTCAGTCAGGCATTTCCAACGTCATAACGCGTCATACCGCGGTACGTGATTGGCTGGCCAAAATGACCGATAGGGGCACTCGTGGTGCGTTGATCGGTCGTGGAAAGATTTAATCATTTAATGTTTTTACTGTGCACGTTTTAATCCGCTTAGTACTGAATATTTATATGGAATTTTACAACTAAAGGGAAATTTTTGTAGCTGAGCATAAAAAGAAGAGGAGCATAACACATCTGAAGGTCATAAACTATATTAATTTAGGAACATAAACATATTACTGTATGTAAACTGTACTGTATATGGCTGGTCTTGGTAGTTTAAAGAAAAAATACACACCAGTCTTCCATTTCTCCCTAAACATTTTAAGCATCAAAGTTTTATAAAATGGTCCCCAAATATGCGATTGCTGTATAGAATGAATTTTAATTAAAAAAAATTATTTAACACGAAAATTAAACTGTTTACGTTCTTCCGCCTGAGAATATAGTCCGTCGTTGCTATGCAACGCAGAAACACAGCCACAAGTAAAAAGCAAAGAGAGGACATTATCTAGCCAATATGATAAAGGAATAAATGACTTTTTTTATTTCTTTAGCACATTTATTTAAACATTTCCATCGATTGTACAAGCACTGAAAAACTGTCCAATCCCTAGTTCGTCAGGCATTTTCTTTTACTATAACAGACATAAAAACTCCCTTGCTTTTAACAGAGCATTTCATAATTTCTAACAACGAAAATGATTTAAACTGCGACACTTATCATTCAACGAGAGCTCAAAATATCACAAGGATCCTCAAAAGCGCAACAAAGACAACAGAAAAAGATATGTGTATCAGATACATGAGAATCCAAGGTTTTTTATCTACGCTTTCTTATCTACGCTAAGAAGTAGTCTTTAAAATTTATCACACAGTAAAAAGTCAAATTTCTGGAGTGTGCGTATACCAGAGATTATGGCACGGCTTCAGAAGGCTGTCAGCCAATCAGATTCCAGGACCGGAATTATCTGTTTTATAATCGGGAATATAATATGGAATCATGTATCTAAAGAAATTAATAATGATATTAATTTAAGGATCGAAATATCTAAATCTATGTATCTGTATAGCTGGTAGTATTACTGTATTTCACTTTTTTTGTAAACACATTTTGTTAACACCCGAATCGCAGGTGGATTCTGTTTTTTGTTATGGTCTGTAGCTCAAATCCTGCTTAACTAAAAATTAGACACAAGAAGAGTATTATTGGACAATTTTATGAGGCTCTGGCAGAATTTCTCTATAAACTGAAGAGTTATTGAGGAGACACGTTGTGTATCGCTTCTTTTTACACTTGTAAAAAAAACATTCCAATGTTAATGTGACACGGAAGATATTAATAATGTTGTGCCTTCGGGCTTGTGGTGTATTGGTCGTTAGTGAAAAGATTTAATCATTTAATCTCTTTAATGTGCACGTTTTAATCCACTTAGCCACTTAGTATTGAATATTTATATGGAATTTTACCACTAAAGGGAAATTTTAGTAGCTAAGCATAAAAAGCAGAGGAGTATAACACATCTGAAGGTCATAAACAATATTAATTTAGGAACATAAACATATTATGTAAACTGTATGTTGCTGGTATTGGTATTTTAAAGAAAAAATACACACCGATATTTCATTTCTCCCTTAACATTTTAAGCATCAAAGTTTTATAAAAATATGCGATTGCTGTATAGAATGAATTTTAATTAAAAAAAATTATTTAACACGAAAATTAAACTGTTTACGTTCCTCCGCCTGAGAATATAGTCTGTCGTTGCTATGCAACACAGAAACACAGCCACAAGTAAAAAGCAAAGAGAGGACATTATCTAGCCAATATGATAAAGGAATAAATGACTCATCCTCCCCATCTGATTCCCTGTGCTCCTCGAATACGGCATCAGGATGGGAAACCACCAGCCTGCGCCTGAGGACGATGACGGGGCACTACGCAGAGGTACTCGGCAAGCGGGCGCTCACCGTGCAGTTTGGGGCTGCGAGAGTGAAACACCCCTTCTACCTTGCCCCAGTCCATGAGGACTGTATCCTGGGGTTGGAGTGGTTGCAGCAGGTGGGTGGTTGCCTTGACTTGGGCCGGCTGGGAGGTTGACGGGGCGGCCTCTAGGGGGAATGTGGGGGCCAAGCGCAACGGTGAGATAAGCTTGCTCCTCACCCCAAGTCCGTGAAGGCACTCTACACACTGTGGGAGGCCTTGGAGGTGAGGGACGGGGTGCTGTGCCGGGGGTGGCAGGTGCCCTCCAGCAGCGAGGTCAGGTGGCAGTTTGTGGTGCCGCGGTCGCTCCACAGGGTGGTTCTCCAAGCAGTGAACGGCCAGCCAGGCGTGGGGCACTTCGGCTCCACAAAAACCCTGCGGCGACTCCAGGGCCACTTCTATTGGGGTCTCTATCACCGGGACGTGGAGCAAGAGCCAGGGCCTTCTCCAAGGAGACTGGCGCGGCCAGCATCACGTGGTGCTACATCTCAGTCGGTGCCAGGGCCAAAAGGAAGACCTGGAGCGCTATCTCCTAGTGGGCCTCCTCGGGGAGAGTAGGGTAACCCTGGCGGGCTAAGTAGGCCACGTCTGCGGTGACCGGACCCAGTGGCTCTCCCGCTAGGCGGCGGCGTTGGGCCAACCTTGCCCACAGAACAAGGCTAAAGGTACTTTTAGATAACACCTTTAAAGGTGGCTTCTCAAAGCGCTTTACAGGATAACAACTGATGAAACAACAATGGCTTGGGATTGAAAATACCTGTGAAACCGTTTTGTTTACAAACAATGTAGACACAGAGACTCAGATAGTAGCAATAGTAATTAGCAATAGCAAAATAGCAATATTATGGACACACAATTGACTTCTTTCTTAAAAAAACTTTTTTTAACAGCTGGTTTTTGTTGACAGCTTGACACAAGTTTATCAGTGAAAAGACCACGGGCATTCTTCCTCCCCCCTACATTCTCAGAGTAGAATAGAATTTATTATTAGCATAATTTATTACAGTGCTAAATTTAATATTATTGATCACTAATAGTTTATGCTAACACCTAACTTTCTTAACGCAAGAAGTACTACTGTAAGTACTGTAAATACTTACTGTACTTAAGTACTACTGTAATTAGTACTACTGTAATAAAAAAGGGGTTTTGGAAGGGGGGGGGGGGGTGTCTTTAGCTGGAAGACTCGCCCCCTTCTACTTTGAAAATACCTGTGAAACCGGTTTAATTTGTCACAGCCAGCACTCCCACAGAGAGTGATGAAAACCGCACAGCGCCAGGTGAATGCACATTAATGTTGGGCTTTTGGGCTCAGGTGGATTTGCGCCCTACAGTTCAACCTGCGGTACCGCTGTGTACTGTACATACACTATGAACATGTGTTATTTTGAAATATAAAAAATGTCAATATACTGTAGTGTCCATAATATTTGCTATTTTAGTTTTTCAAAGTGTTTTTGTTAAAAGAAAACTCATAGCGACTGCTGGATTTGAACACCCGACCTCACGCTTATGCTGTAAATCGGTCACTTAAGCCGTGATGCCACCGAGGCAAGTCATGTGACACACATTGAAACAGCAATACAGATATTACAGTAATATGGTCAGAAGGTCAACCACATGTAAAACTTTAGTGCTTAAAATGTTTAGGGAGAAATGCAATATTGGTGTGTATTTTTTCTTTAAAATACCAATACCAGCAACATACATTTACATAATATGTTTATGTTCCTAAATTAATATCGTTTATGACCTTTATGACCTTCGTTATGCTCCTCTGCGTTTTATGCTTAGCTACTAAAATTTCCCTTTAGTGGTAAAATTCCATATAAATATTCAATACTAAACGGATTAAAATATTCACAGTAAAGAGATTAAATGATTAAATCTTTTCACTAACGACCAATACACCACAATATCATCCGTGTCGCATTAAAATTGGAATGTTTTTTTACAAGTGTAAAAAGAAGCGATACACAACCTGTCTCGTCTATAACTCTTCAGTTTACAGAGAAATTCTGCCAGAACCTCACAACATTGTCCAATAATACTCTTCTTGTGTTTAATTTTAGTTAAGCAGGATTTGAGCTACAGACCATAACAAAAAAAAGAATCCACCTGCGATTCGGGAGTTAACAAAACGTGTTTACAAAGAAAGTGAAATACAATAATACTACCAGCTATACAGATACATAGATTTAGATATTTAGATCCTTAAATTAATATCATTATTAATTTCTTTAGATACGTGATTCCATATTATATTCCTGATTATAAATCAGATAATTCCGGTCCTGGAATCTGACTGGCTGACAGCCTTCTGAAGCCGTGCCATAATCTCTGGTATACGCACACCCCAGAAATTTGACTTTTTACTGTGTGATAAATTTTAAAAACTACTTCTTAGCGTAGATAAAAAAGCTTGGATTCTCATGTATCTGATACACATATCTTTTAATGCAGACTTTGTTGTGGTCTTGAGGATCCTTGTGATATTTTGAGCTCTGCTTGAATGATAAGTGTCGCAGTTTAAATCATGTTCATTGTTAGCAATTATGAAACGCTCTGTTAAAAGCAAGGGAGTTTTTATGTCTGTTATAGTAAAAGAAAATGCCTAACGAACTAGGGATTGGACAGTTTCCAAGTACTTTTACAATCGATGGAAATGTTCAAATAAATGTGCTAAAGAAATAAACAAAAAAAGTAATTTATTCCTTTATCATATTGGCAAGCTAATCTCCTGTCCTCGTTAGTTAGATCAACGAAATGCTGTGGTATTTGTCAATGAAAAAAATAACATATTTTCGTTTAAAATGACGGTTACAAAGAATGTGGACCAGCGTAATAATTTGAGTTTACAGCTCGTCCGTGGTCATTCATTATTAATACTATTAGTAATATCTTCGGTAAAGTCTTTGATGCATAAAATATTTCTGCATAATTAAAATATTTATGATAAAGGTAGGTTGTGTACTTTTGCCCAACTGAGCAATCTTGCTTTCATAAAATATACCAACTTTTTAATGACTGATGATTAACGTGCTGTAATACACAGTTTAAATTTAAAAGCCCAAATGCTGTACATGAGAGGTTAAGCTTTATTGGCTCCTCCTGGCGGCTTTACAAGGTGATTCCGGATACCTTCTGGTATGACATCAAATGACACCGAGTTTTGATGCGACACGCCCACCGCGTTGTACCATGGCGTACCCCACGCGTTTTGAATGGCTGCATCTGTATATGGCTGTATACAGTGCTTTGCCCCAAAAAGGAATGGTGTCTGAATTGCCCAACAAGCAACAGCTCGAAAGAACCTGATTTAACTTTCAAACTCTTGCCATGGGCTTTGAAATCACAGGCATATTAACAAATAAAGCCAAAATGTATTAGTTGTTTCGGACTATTAGACCACTTGAGCCTAAACGTACATTCATTCAGCACTCCGTTCAACACAAAATTTCTAATGAAAGAATACCTTTCAAGAATTAATTTGACCATTCCTGACAAACTCTTTTGGTTTTCGCAGTGTTGTATTGTCTTTTCAGACTAATATTTTGATTCAGAGAAGCACATTTTCCAGTCAAATGAGTGGAATATTGAGAAAATAGTCTTTGAGAAATATTTGAACCCTAACCCTAACTATCAAAACCCGAAGCTAGGGTTGCCCCAAAAAGGAATGGTGTCTGAATTGCCTGACAAGCAACAGTTTGAAAGAACCCGATTTAACTTTCAAACACTTGCCATGGGCTTTAAAATCACAGGCATATCAACAGATAAAGCCACAATGTATTAGTTGTTTCGGACTTTTAGACCATTTAAGCCTAAATATACATTCATTCAGCACTCTGTTCAACACACAATTTCTGTTAGGAATCCCTAGTAGAAAGATACAAGGATCCTGTGCAGACGCAGGAGTGGGTAGTTGACGAAGCCGGCAAACAATCCAATAAGATAGGCGAGTACGTAGTCCAAGGCAAAGGGTGATTCAGTAACCAGGAAGAGCGATAGAGGTGAACAATCCGAAGCAAGAGGGAAGGTCGTGGTCAAAAGGGGTAAAGTAAATTGTAATCCGGGGAATAAACAGGATGCAAACAGTCCGAGACGTAAGTCGAGGTCCGAATTCGACAAGGCAGAAAGGAAGTCCAGAATCCAGAATAAATGAGGTACAAGGAAAAATGGCAGGTAGAGCTCTCAAGGAGTAGACTCAATATCAACCAACGGGAAGCAGGTTAGGATGGTATAAATAACATTGCGTGCCGCACGGTAGAGCGTTTTCAGGTGTGTCAACGCGTGCGGCAGCGCTTGTTAATAATTACCCGCTGCTGGTGCTGATTAGATCGCTTACAAGTTGGTGTCCGCTAGGTGGCGGTCGTGACAATTTCCAATGAAAGAATACCTTTCAAAAATTAATTTGACCATTCCTGACACACTCTTTTGGTTTTGGCAGTGTTGTATTGTCTTTTCAGACTAATATTTTGATTCAGAAAATCAAATTTTCCAGTCAAATGAGTGGAATATTGTGTAAATTATCTTTGAGAAATATTTGAACCCTAACCCTAATCTAGAAAAACCCGAAGCTAAGGTTAGGGTTTTATTCCCATACAATGTAGACAGTTTTTGATGGCATGGCTGTGTTTTAGGGCTGAAAGGATACTTAGGAATATAGTTCTTTCAATGATTTCTAAATATTTTTTTCTGACCTATATGGCTGTATACAGTGCTTTGCCCCAAAAAGGAATGGTGTCTGAATTGCCCAACAAGCAACAGTACGAAATAACCTGATTTAACTTTCAAACTCTTGTCATGGCCTTTGAAATCACAGGAATGTTAACAGTTAAAGCCAAAATGTATTAGTTGTTTTGGACTTTTAGGCCACTTGAGCCTTAACGTAGATTCATTTAGCACTTTGTTCAACCCAAAATTTCCAATGAAAGAATACACTTCAAAAATTAATTTGACCATTCCTAACACACTCTTTTGGTTTTGGCAGTGTTGTATTGTCTTTTCAGACTAATATTTTGATTCAGAGAAGCAAATTTTCCAGACAAATGAGTGGAATATTGTGAAAAGTCTTTAAGAAATATTTGAACCCTAACCCTAACCTAGCAAAACCCGAAGCTAGGGTTAGGGTTTTATTCCCATACAATGTAGACAGTTTTTGATGGCATGGCTGTGTTTTAGGGCTGAAAGGATACTTAGAAATATAGTTCTTTCAATGTTTTCTAAATATTTTTTTCTGACCTATATGGCTGTTGTTACGTCCCAGTGTGTGGTCTGTGTGTGTTTTTTTTTTACGTTCCACACTGATGACCCTTGATTGTTCTCCCTTCCCCATTGGCCCACCATTACACCACTGTTCCGTATGGCACCATGATCAATTAGCTTCTCAGCCAATCAAAGTGCATCTTATTCAGCATATAACATGGAGGTTTTGTGAAGGAAGAGGCCTTTCGTTTGACTTCGGTCCTGTTTGGTTTTGCTTTGCTTCATTTCGCTTTGGTTATCTCTTTGTTTCGCTATTGCTTTGGCTTTGTTGGTTTGTTGTTTTGCTTTGTGTGTGTGTATTTTTGAATAGCTTCGGCTTTGTTGTTTTGTTGTTTTCTGTTCGTTTCTTTGTACTTTCATTTGTTTGTGTTTATCCTTGTTTTGCCATTCCCTTGCCCTAACGTGTTACATGTTCAACCTTTGTGTTCTTTTGTACCCTGTTCCTGTTGATTACTCCTGTTTTCCCTTATTTGTATTCCTAGTTCACTTGTGTTTTTGTGTGAACTTTTGTGTATAAGGTTAGTTTAGTTTAGGTTGTTGGGTACATTCTACACACTTAGTTGATTTTGTACTAGTAACACTAGTTTAGTACGGGTGAGTGCCGTTTGTCTTGCATGGTTTTGGGTAGTCAGTGGAGGTTGGCTAGGGTGTTGAAGATGCCGAAGACCTTGTGTTTCGGGTTTTCTTTTGTAGTCAGGTTAGCTTTCCCTCACTTTCCTAGCCAGCTCCATTTTGTTTTTTTCTTTTCTTTGGCACCACTCTAGTTCCTTACCCTGTGTGTTATCGTGTCTTACCCATCACTTATTCAATTTAAAATAATCACTTTTGCACCCACCTTTGTTATCACGCTTCCTAGTCCCACACCAGAACCCACCTGCTTCCAAAAGAATTATCCTAAATGTTACACCCCCTTTAAACCCAGACACTTGGGGTCGTAACAGCTGTATACAGTGCTTTGATCCAAAAGGAATGGTGTCTGAATTGCCCGACAAGCAACAGTTCGAAAGGACCTGATTTAACTTTCAAACTCTTGCCATGGGCTTTGAAATCACAAGAATATTAACAGTTAAAGCCAAAATGTATTAGTTGTTTTGGACTTTAAGGCCACTTGAGCCTTAACATACATTTATTATTATTTTTATTCGTATGAGCTTAACATGCAGAAGTTACATACAGATGCAGCCATTCAAAACAAGCGGGCGATACCGCATTATTTTGTGGTGCGCTTTACGCAGTCTACCGCGAGTTACCGTAAATTCTCCTATAGTACCGCAAGCAAAATAATAGTATCCGGAATTTCCGCAAGGTGGAGCTAATAAAGCTCAACCTCTCATGTTTGAGCTGTCGCCATCAAAGTCTTTAACGAAGATATTACTAATAGTATTAATAATGAATGACCTTGGACAAGCTGTAAACTCAAAGTATTGCCCTGGTCCACATTCTTTTTTTCATTGACCGTCTTTGTAAAAGTAACACCACAGCATTTCGCAATCACGCATTTGTTTCCAATCATGCAAAGTACAGTAATTTTTGAGAATCTCCGATTCACCATGCCTTTCACATGCTCATAAAAGAGATTGATTTAGGAACATAAACTTATTACTGTATGCAAACTGCACTGTATACAGTATGTATATGTATATTTAATGTCTCTACTGTGCCCGTTTAAGTATTGAAGATTTATATGGAATTTTACCACTGAAGGGAAATCTTAGTGCCTGAGCATAAAAAGAATAGGAGCATACTGTAACGCGTGTGAAGGCCATAAACGATATTAATTTTGGAACATAAACATACAGTATATGGCTGGTCTCGGTACTTTAAAGAAAAAATACACACCAGTATTCCATTTCTCCCTAAACATTTTAAGCATCGAAGTCTTTAACTAACGTGATACCGGAGTCAACAAGCATACTTTTAGAATTTGATTAAAAGGAAATATAATATGGAATCGCGTATCTAAAGAAATGAATAACGATATAATTATATTCATGTACCGCAACACAACATAGTACACGCTGTGCGATGTCTGTTGATAATGTTTATAGGGCTTTTTCAACACTCCTCATGTTACCTTGCCAGTGGCGCTGTGGGTTAGGTTCCTGACTCCCATCTCACACGTTGCGTGTTCGAATCCAGCTGGAGCCATTACTTTTTTTTTTAACAAACATTTCTTTGAAAAAATAAAACGTTTCCCTTGCTCAGAGATTAAATAAAACTTCACTCGCACCAAACAAATTTATATTTCTAAATATCACAACATTATCGAATTTAAGTCATTTTAATAACAATGAATAGTCACCTATGCGTTACAATATAAACATTTATATTGATTTAAATCGTGTTTAAATCGCCTTTATTTAAAACCCATAAATAAAGCTGATACTGTTTAGACTTTTAATTATTTAAAACTGTATTACAGCAGCACAATGCACAATGCAACGTAAATCGCTCTTTGTCTTCTGCGTAATAATGTTCACCTCTCTGTCCAGCAAATTAACAATAGTAATAATAATGAACTTTATTGCATGTGGCGCCTTTAAAGGTGGCTCCTCAAAGCGCTTTACAAGATAAAAACAATAACAACAATACTGTTAGGCTGGGCAAACGATTTTTTTTTAAGAAATACAATCTGAGATATGATGATGTGTTCCGGCTTAGACATTAACGAAGAGCATAACACGTGGGCGGCGTAGCGGTCGGCTCTGGCTTTCCCATCTACTGTATACCGATACACTGCAAGTACAACCCCCCTCTCTGCAGGAGTGCTGGCTGTGATGAATTAAACCGGTTTCACAGGTATTTTCAAAGTAGAAGGGTGCGAGATTTCCAGCGAAAGCTCTTGGGGGATATCCTCTATATACTCTTGGGGGGAATATCCTCTTGGGGGATATTCTAACAACAAGTGATTATAAGACGATCTATCAAAGTGCAATGAAATACAATATGCTGGACAGTATGCTTCTCAAAGCGCTTTACAGGATAACAACAATAACAGCAATTTTACAAGTCCTGGGAAGAAGAATATCATCAATATTAATAATAATAATAAACTTTATTTTATATAGCACCTTTAAAGGTGGCTTTTTTTAAAAAAAACTTTTTTTAAATGCATTTGCATTTGCACACATAGCAGTGTTTACTTGAACATGAAGATGCCAAACTGAATAATTCCTGCACACAACCATTGCAGCGGAATTTGCATCATTTGGCAGGGCTATGATTCATACAAGTGGTGGTGGATTTGGAGACAAAATGTATTTACATTGGGTTGCTGTAAGTGGAGCACTAATAAGCCCAAAGCTCTACTTATTATTTTACAAAAGAATTCACCTGACAAGCTGGACAGTATGCTTCTCAAAGCGCTTTACAGGATAATAACAACAATTTACAAGTTCTGGGAGGAAAAATATGATCAATATTAATAATAATAAACTTTATTTTATATAGCGCCTTTAAAGGTGGCTTCTCAAAGCGCTTTACAGGATAACAACCGATGAAACAACATTGGTTGGGGGTTGAAAATACCTGTGAAACCGGTTTGTTCACAATGTACTGTAGACACAGAGTGTTACACCAACGCATTAGCATGTTAAAGCGATTCCATTGAGGAGCCGGGCGTGATAATTGTTTTGTTCCTTGATACAGTATCTGATCTGCAAGGCTATTTGAAACAAAACAAAAACTAAAAATAAGATACAATCTACAGACATTCACAACATAAACATATCTTAAAACATTTACATATATTGTTAAATTATTACTTTAGATATATACTTTAGGTTACTGAAACAGCCATCTTTAAACATTCCGTGTCTGAGTCGCTGAAGGTAGAGACACGTTCGAAAAAAAGTTCATCCCACCTACAATACATTATTTTTAATATTTTTGTGGTAAGAGGGAGCAAAACATCAGTATTTACTGCTAGTAATTAGTGTACGATCTATAGTTGAAATCTGAGCCTAAATAAAAAGAAAAAGCATTTTCAGAGAGCAATTACGCTGTGTTTATGTAGAATAAGTGATTAGGTTTATGAGCAATCTAATTACTTATTTGTTTAAAACGCTATATAAAATAAAGTTTATTATTAATTTGCTGGACAGAGTTGTGAACATT
Organism: Atractosteus spatula; assembly: GCF_055471065.1. Classification (NCBI taxonomy): domain Eukaryota; kingdom Metazoa; phylum Chordata; class Actinopteri; order Semionotiformes; family Lepisosteidae; genus Atractosteus; species Atractosteus spatula. The sequence goes on along the minus strand of NC_142709.1, from coordinate 24,030,339 downwards.
ATTATGCATAAGACAAAGATAACGATTTACGTTAAAAGACATTTAATTAAACATGGGTTTGTGATTTAAATGGGAATGGGGGTGACGGGAACTCTTAATCTAAATAAAAATAAAATAAATAAAACAGGTTTCGATAGTTAATAACCACTTTTTATGCACGAAACTTTTTATGATTTTTCTTCCTCCTGATCAGTTTAGAAATCTGTGTACGCTGTAAGGTTTTTACTTCTTAATTAAACTTTTAAAATACACGTTTCGAATAGAAAGAAATCCTCTTCCTGGTACAGTATGTATAGCAGACCAGCACGTCTTTTTTCTCCAATCAGAGGGGTGTCAGATAGTGTCAGCCAATCACCATTCTGAAGCCCTACCGTAATCTCTTGTATAGGGAGACCCCAGAATTCTGTCCCATAGTTTAGATAGATGATAGATACTTTTATTGATCCCATGAGGGAAATCAAGTAAATCATTTTCATTTTAGGAAATTATTAAACGCTTGGTTAAAAGCAAAGGAGATTGTCTGTTATAGTGGACATAAAAACAAGAGTTTGCTGCGGCGTTATTGGAAACCCAAATTTAACAAAAAATCGCTGGCATTATATCCTAGAAAACACAGACCGGCGCCAGACCGGGAGAATGCCTGCAGCGTAAAAGAAAATGCCTGATGAACTAGGGATTGGACAGTTTCCAAGTGCTTGTACAATCGATGGAAATGTTCAAATAAATGTGCAAAAGAAATAAACAAAATAATCATTTATTTCTTTATCATATTGGCTAGCTAATGTCCTCTCTTTGCTAGTTAGTGGCTGTGTTTCTGCGTTGGGTAGCAACGGGTGACTGTTCTCAGGCGGAAGATGTAAACAGCTTAATTTTCGTGTTAAATAATTTTTTTAAAATTAAAATTCATTCTATACAGCAATCGCATATTTGGGTACCGTTTCATAAAACTTTCATGCTTAAAATGTTTAGGGAGAAATGAAAGACTGGTGTGTATTTTTTCTTTAAACTACCAAGACCAGCCATACACAGTACAGTTTACATACAGTAATGTTTATGTTCCTAAATTAATATAGTTTATGACCTTCAGATGCGTTATGCTCCTCTTCTTTTTATGCTCAGCTACTAAAATTTCCCTTTAGTGGTAAAATTCCATATAATTATTCAATACTAAGCGGATTAAAATGTGCACAGTAAAGAGATTAAATGATTAAATCTTTTCACTACCAACCAATGCACCACGAGTGCCCCTGTCGGTCATTTTGGCCAGCCAATCACTTACCGCAGTGCCCTGCGGTGGTTTGTGGGTAGTTTACCGTACCGCGGGTTTGTACCGTGCATTTTGAATGGCTGCATCTGTAGTTATATTGTCACAGTAAGGTGCCTCACCCAGTCGCGGCTGGCATCATCGAAATCGGTGAAGTTGCCGGGACACCTGAAGCAAGGGCAGGAGTATAGAATGTACTCGGCCATCTGCTCCTTGCCGTCGCCGCATTCGCAAATTGGGTCATCAGTGAGACCCCACTTGTGTAGGGTGGCCCAGAAACGGCCATGTCCGGTTCTTAGTCAGTTCAGCTTGACCCAGGCTTGTCTGGGTAGGTCATTTCCAGTGGGTTTGTTAGATACTCTGTCGATAAACTGTTTCAGTCTGTGGTTGTTATTATTCTATGCGTCTTGTCACTTTTTGTTAGCCCAGTTGGTGCCATTGTTGTTGTTTGCTTCTTTCACAAGGCGCCTCATTGTGTTAGAAGGTGAGTGCCGGTTTTCTAGTCGGAGGATCGTGGTGTTCCAATTGCAGATGGCATAGTGCAGCAGGTGGTTGCGGTCATCCGAGGCTTTCAGTGCAAGGTTGATGCAACTTGCTTCTCTGCGAATATTTGGTGGAGAGATGCCGCTGAGAATCGGTAGCAGTTCAGTGGGCGTAGGTCTAATGCACCTGGTGATAATGCACATACTGTTGTTCAGGGCTGTGTCTACCTTCTTTGTGTGGGTGCTGTTGTGCCAAGCAGGTGAGCAGTACTCAGCTACCGAGAAGGCTAGAGAAAGCACAGAGGTGCATAAGACGGTGAAATTTGCACCCCAGCTAGTGCCAGCTAGTCATCGCAGGAGGTTGTTCCTTGCTTGGATTTTTGCTGCTGTTTGTTTGAGATGTTGCTTGAAGGTCAGGGAGCGGTCAAAGACAACTCCTAGATATTTCGGGCTGTTCTCAAATGGAATGGTTTTGTCTTCGCACTTGACATTGATTGTTATGTTGGCAAGGCGATTGGCGAGTTGGAAAATGCTGCTCACTGTCTTGGTGATGTTAAGTTTTAACCTCCAGTCTTTGAAGTAGCACTTCAGCTTGTTCAGGTCAGTCGATAGTGTAGTTTCTATTGCTTTGATGTCTGTGGAGCAATGCATAATAGCAATGTCGTCTGCGTATATGTACTTTTAGCAGTTGTACATGGCAGGTCAGCTGTGTAGATGTTAAACAGCATTGGCGACAGCACCGAGCCTTGTGGGACGCCGTTCTTAAGGTAAAATTTCCTGGAGGTGTCGTTGCCCAGTGTTAAGGTAAATGATCTGTTTGAGATTAGTTCTTGGATAAAGAGGACCATTTTCTTGTTTGGGATGATACGAAGCAGTTTGAGTATGAGTCCTTTATGCCAGACCATGTCATAAGCTGCTGTTAAGTCCCCAAGAACAGCACCCGCTTTCTTTTTTTCTTGGAAGCATTGTTCAATATCATTGACCATAGAGCAGACCTGGTCGGTTGTTGATCTATTTGGCCTGAAACCTGCTTGTTCATTTGGGAGCTGTAGGTCTATGATAGAACTAATTCTGTTGTATATTAGCCTTTCGATAAGCTTGAAGGTGATGCGGAGGAGGCTGATTGTCCAGTAACTTTTTGGGTCCTCAAGTGGTTTGTTTGGTTTAAGAATAGCGATGACTTTTGCTGTTCTCCGGATCTTAGGCATTTTGTTTGGTAATAGGCAGTTGTTGAAAAATGCTAGTAGCCATTCTAAGGCAGGTGCAGAGAGGTGGATAAGCTGTTCAGGATGCAGGTGGTCAGGTCCTGGAGCTTTCCCTGCCTTGAGGGTGGAAATCGCTGCAATCAGTTCAGGATAGGTGAAGCTGCTGTGGCTGTTATCATCTGCTGAGCTGGCTCACCAGCTGTCGTGAATCTCTTGTTTAACTTTCCTGGCAAACTGCTTGTCTATGTGGGTTGTTTTGCCACTGTCAACAAGCACCTTTGCGATGTCTTTGGCTTTGACGCGGTTTTGGATTTGTGGTTTATGGCTTTGGTCCGTCAGTCGGTTGATGGTTTGCCAGGCTCTTCTACTGGAGTACTTCATGTCGATTTCAGAGACCGTGGTGTTCCACTCTTGTTTCCTTTTGTTCTTAGAGCAGAGCCGATGGATTGCGCTCCTTCTGTTGTGGTTGCTGACTCAAGTTCAGAGGCAAGTTCGTACATTCTTCGTCCCAGCCAGGAATGTAGGTCTTTTGGAAACCTCTTAGGATATGATTGTTAGATGTGGAGATAATCATATTGCAGAACCTTGAGTATGAGTCGTTAACATCAGTTGAGTTTGGATCTGGAAGTTTAAGCGCAAAGGAGATGGTTTCTTTGGTGAATTCAGTCCAATTTGCTTTTCGGAAGTTCCAGCGAGTGGATGGACGACTTGGAGTTGGTGTCACAAGTGCTGGATGGAACATGACTACTGGTCTGTGCTGCGAGTTCGGGAATCTGCTCAGCACTGAGCATTGTGGTGAAGGCATGTGGTTGTTTGTTGGGCTGAAAAATACCAAGTTGGGGTTTGTTCCACTTTGCTACCTGGCAGAGAAGAATGTGTTGGCTTGTTTCTTATCAACAGCAGAGTTAAACCTTGAATGGATGCCCAGTCGGCTAGGGCCTCGCCTTCCAGTGTGCTCTTTCGATAGCCCCAGTTGGTGTGTTGACAATTTAAATCACCAGCATAGATGACAGGATGCGGGTAGCTTGGAAGACTGGAGAACTGGGTACTAGGTGGTTTGTAGATGTTATCAATAGTAAAGCCTTCTATTTCACTAGCAATCCACTGTGTAGTATCTTTGTCCGGTGATTGGGCTACGTGCTTTGCATTTTTGTCAAGTTTTACTGGGGTAGCCACTTCATGGTGCACATGATAAATGGCACCTATGAGGTGGTAGCCATATATCTTCATATTGCTATCGTCTTTGGTGTGAGTCTCTCGAAGAAGGATCACTTGAGTGTTGTGCTCTTGAGCCAGGTGGTTGATGACAATGCATTTAGCTCTTGTTAGGCCTTCCACATTGATTTTCAGGATACACTGACCTGTAGGTTCTTGAAAGACCCTTAGGTTATTTTCTTCTTGCGGAGTACAATTCATTACCGGTAAGCATTGCGTGGTAATTTCAAGTTGAAGAGCTTTTTGCCGTCAGAAGTTGCCCAGGGGTCACTACGAGGAAGTAGCTCTTCTTGAACCATGTACATTCATTTAGCACTCCGTTCAACCCCAAAATTAATTCAGCACTCCGTTCATCACAAACTTTCCAATGAAAGAATACCTTTCAAAAATTAATTTGGCCATTCCTGACACACTCTTTTGATTTTGCAGTGTTGTATTGTCTTTTCAAACTAATATTTTGATTCAGAGAAGCAAATTTTCCAATTGAAGTAAAATACAAGATGTAAAGACAGGGTTAAATTAAGTCCTTTTTGCTTGAAGATTAGACGTCTAAGCAACAGGAGTTTATGGAAGGAAAGGGAGAACTGATAAGGGTTCCAGATGCCAGCCATGAAACCCCAGAGGGTAACTTAAATCCCTGACCATTTGGCCAAAAGGCTGAAAACTAGCCAAACAGCATGACCTACACTCTTTACCATAATAATGAGTGACATCAGAAGCGTCAAGAAAACCCTATACAAACTGAAAGCTTGTACCGGCACTTTGAACTTCGGTTTTCTTGTTTCTTACGGGAAACAAGACTTTGGTTCTATTGTTCCTTGCATGCAATAAACTCATTTGTTTAACTTCATCTCTGGATCCAGAACCTTATTCTTTCTGTTACAATGCAGTCAAATGAGTGTAAATATTGAGAAAAGTCCTTGAGAAATATTCGAACCCTAACTAGCAAAACCTGAAGCAAGGCTTAGGGTTTTATTCCCATACAATGTAGACAGTTTTTGATGGGACGGCTGTGTTTTAGGGCTGAAAGGATACTTAGAAATATAGTTCTTTCAAAGTTTTCTAAACATTTTTTTCTGACCTATATGGCCGTATACGGTGCTTTGCCCCAAAAAGGAATGGCGTCTGAATTGCCCGACAAGCAACAGTTCGAATGCACCTGATTGAACTTTCAAACTCTTGCCATGGGCTTGAAATCACAGGAATTTTAGCAGTTAAAGCCAAAATGTATTAGTTGTTTAGACTTTTAGGCCACTTGAGCCTTAATGTACATTCATTTAGCACTCCGTTCAACAGAAAATTTCCAATGAAAGAATATCTTTCAGAAATTAATTTCAGCATTCCTGACACACTCTTTTGGTTTTGGCAGTGTTGTATTGTCTTTTCAGACTAATATTTTGTTTCAGAGAAGCACATTTTCCAGTCAAATGAGTGAAATTTTGAGAAAATTGTCTTTTAGAAATATTTGAAGCCTAACCCTAACTAGGAAAACCCAAAGCTAGGGTTAGTATTTTATTCCCGTACAATGTAGACAGCTTTTGATGGCATGGCTGTGCTTTAGGGCTGAATTATACTTAGAAATATAGTTCTTTCAAAGTTTTCTAAACATTTTTTTCTGACCTATATGGCCGTATACGGTGCTTTGTCCCAAAAAGGAATGGCGTCTGAATTGCCCGACAAGCAACAGTTCGAAAGAACCTGATTGAACTTTCAAACTTTTGCCATGGGCTTTGAAAACACAGGAATTTTAACAGTTAAAGCCAAAATGTATTAGTTGTTTTGGACTTTAAGGCCACTTGAGCCTTAACGTACATTCATTAAGCACTCCGTTCAACCCAAAATTTCCAATGAAAGAATACCTTTCAGAAATTAATTTGACCATTCCTGACACACTCTTTTGGTTTTGGCAGTGTTGTATTGTCTTTTCAGACTAATATTTTGATTCAGAGAAGCACATTTTCTAGTTAAATGAGTGGAATTTTGAGAAAATTGTCTTTAAGAAATATTTGAAGCCTAACCCTAACTAGCAAAACCCAAAGCTAGGGTTAGGGTTTTATTCCCATACAATGTAGACAGTTTTTGATGGCATGGCTGTGTTTTAGGGCTGAAACAATACTTAGAAATATAGTTCTTTCAAGGTTTTCTAAACATTTTTTTCTGACCTATATGGCTGTATACGGTGCATTGCCCGAAAAAGGAATGGCGTCTGTATTGCCCGACAAGCAACAGTTCGAAAGAACCTGATTGAACTTTCAAACTTTTGCCATGGGCTTTGAAAACACAGGAATTTTAGCAATTAAAGCCAAAATGTATTAGTTGCTTAGAAATTTAGGCCACTTGAGCCTTAACGTACATTCATTTGTCACTCCGTTCAACCGAAAATTTCCAATGAAAAAATATCTTTCAGAAATAAATTTCAGCATTCCTGACACACTCTTTTGGTTTTGGCAGTGTTGTATTGTCTTTTTAGACTAATATTATGTTTCAGAGAAGCACATTTTCCAGTCAAATGAGTGAAATTTTGAGAAAATTGTCTTTTAGAAATATTTGAAGCCTAACCCTAACTAGGAAAACCCAAAGCTAGGGTTAGGATTTTATTCCCGTACAATGTAGATAGTTTTTGATGGCATGACTGTGTTTTAGGGCTGAAAGGATACTTAGAAATATAGTTCTTTCAAAGTTTTCTAAATATTTTTTTCTGACCTATATGGCCGTATACGATGCTTTGCCCCAAAAAGGAATGGAGTCTGAATTGCCCGACAAGCAACAGTTCGAAAGCACCTGATTGAACTTTCAAACTCATGCCATGGGCTTGAAATCAAAGGAATTTTAGCAGTTAAAGCCAAAATGTATTAGTTGTTTCGGACTTTAAGGCCACTTGAGCCTTAACGTACATTCATTTAGCACTACGTTCAACCCAAAATTTCCAATGAAAGAATACCTTTCAGAAACTAATTTGACCATTCCTGACACACTCTTTTGGTTTTGGCAGTGTTGTATTGTCTTTTCAGACTAATATTTTGATTCAGAGAAGCACATTTTCCAGTCAAATGAGTGGGATATTGATAAAGTTGTCTTTAAGAAATTTTTGAAGCCTAACCCTAAATAGCAAAACCCAAAGCTAGGGTTAGGGTTTTATTCCCAAACAATGTAGACACTTTTTGATGGCATGGCTGTGTTTTAGGGCTGAAACAATACTTAGAAATATAGTTCTTTCAAGGTTTTCTAAACATTTTTTTCTGACCTATATGGCTGTATACGGTGCATTGCCCCAAAAAGGAATGGAGTCTGAATTGCCCGACAAGCAACAGTTCGAAAGAACCTGATTGAACTTTCAAACTTTTGCCATGGGCTTTGAAAACACAGGAATTTTAACAGTTAAAGCCAAAATGTATTAGTTGTTTTGGACTTTAAGGCCACTTGAGCCTTAACGTACATTCATTAAGCACTCCGTTCAACCCAAAATTTCCAATGAAAGAATGCCTTTCAAAATAAATTTTACCATTCCTGACACACTCTTTTGGTTTTGGCAGTGTTGTATTGTCTTTTCAGACTAATATTTTGATTCAGAGAAGCACATTTTCTAGTTAAATGAGTGGAATTTTGAGAAAATTGTCTTTAAGAAATATTTGAAGCCTAACCCTAACTAGCAAAACCCAAAGCTAGGGTTAGGGTTTTATTCCCATACAATGTAGACAGTTTTTGATGGTATGGCTGTGATTTAGGGCTGAAAGGATACTTAGAAATATAGTTCTTTCAAAGTTTTCAAAACATTTTTTTCTGACCTATATGGCTGTATACGGTGCATATTCCAAAAAGGAATGGCGTCTGAATTGCCCGACAAGCAACAGTTCGAAAGAACCTGATTGAACTTTCAAACTTCTGCCATGGGCTTTGAAAACACAGGAATTTTAACAGTTAAAGCCAAAATGTATTAGTTGTTTTGGAATTTAAGGCCACTTGAGCCTTAACGTACATTCATTAAGCACTCCGTTCAACCCAAAATTTCCAATGAAAGAATACCTTTCAGAAATTAATTTGACCATTGCTGACACACTCTTTTGGTTTTGGCAGTGTTGTATTGTCTTTTCAGACTAATATTTTGATTCAGAGAAGCACATTTTCCAGTCAAATGAGTGGGATATTGATAAAGTTGTCTTTAAGAAATATTTCAAGCCTAACCCTAAATAGTAAAACCCTAAGCTAGGGTTAGGGTTTTATTCCCATACAATGTAGACAGTTTTTGATGGCATGGCTGTGTTTTAGGGCTGAAACAATACTTAGAAATATAGTTCTTTCAAGGGTTTCTAAACATTTTTTTCTGACCTATATGGCTGTATACGGTGCATTGTCCTAAAAAGGAATGGTGACTGAATTGCCCGACAAGCAACAGTTCGAAAGAACCTGATTGAACTTTCAAACTTTTGCCATGGGCTTTGAAAACACAGGAATTTTAACAGTTAAAGCCAAAATGTATTAGATGTTTTGGACTTTAAGGCCACTTGAGCCTTAACGTACATTCATTTAGCACTCCGTTCAACCCAAAATTTCCAATGAAAGAATACCTTTCAGAAATTAATTTGACCATTCCTGACACACTCTTTTGGTTTGGCAGTGTTGTATTGTATTTTCAGACTAATATTTTGATTCAGAGAAGCACATTTTCCAGTCAAATGAGTGGAATATTGATAAAGTTGTCTTTAAGAAATATTTGAAGCCTAACCCTAACTAGCAAAACCCAAAGCTAGGGTTAGGGTTTTATTCCCGTACAATGTAGACAGTTTTTGATGGTATGGCTGTGATTTAGGGCTGAAAGGATACTTAGAAATATAGTTCTTTCAAAGTTTTCAAAACATTTTTTTCTGACCTATATGGCTGTATACGGTGCATATTCCAAAAAGGAATGGCGTCTGAATTGCCCGACAAGCAACAGTTCGAAAGAACCTGATTGAACTTTCAAACTTCTGCCATGGGCTTTGAAAACACAGGAATTTTAACAGTTAAAGCCAAAATGTATTAGTTGTTTTGGACTTTAAGGACACTTGAGCCTTAACGTACATTCATTTAGCTCTCCGTTCAACCCAAAATTTCCAATGAAAAAATATCTTTCAGAAACTAATTTGACCATTCCTGACACACTCTTTTGGTTTTGGCAGTGTTGTATTGTCTTTTCAGACTAATATTTTGATTCAGAGAAGCACATTTTCCAGTCAAATGAGTGGGATATTGATAAAGTTGTCTTTAAGAAATTTTTGAAGCCTAACCCTAAATAGCAAAACCCAAAGCTAGGGTTAGGGTTTTATTCCCAAACAATGTAGACACTTTTTGATGGCATGGCTGTGTTTTAGGGCTGAAACAATACTTAGAAATATAGTTCTTTCAAGGTTTTCTAAACATTTTTTTCTGACCTATATGGCTGTATACGGTGCATTGCCCCAAAAAGGAATGGAGTCTGAATTGCCCGACAAGCAACAGTTCGAAAGAACCTGATTGAACTTTCAAACTTTTGCCATGGGCTTTGAAAACACAGGAATTTTAACAGTTAAAGCCAAAATGTATTAGTTGTTTTGGACTTTAAGGCCACTTGAGCCTTAACGTACATTCATTAAGCACTCCGTTCAACCCAAAATTTCCAATGAAAGAATACCTTTTAGAAATTAATTTGACCATTCCTGACACACTCTTTTGGTTTTGGCAGTGTTGTATTGTCTTTTCAGACTAATATTTTGATTCAGAGAAGCACATTTTCCAGTCAAATGAGTGGGATATTGAGAAAATTGTCTTTTAGAAATATTTGAAGCCTAACCCTAACTAGGAAAACCCAAAGCTAGGGTTAGGATTTTATTCCCGTACAATGTACATAGTTTTTGATGGCATGACTGTGTTTTAGGGCTGAAAGGATACTTAGAAATATAGTTCTTTCAAAGTTTTCTAAATATTTTTTTCTGACCTATATGGCTGTATACGGTGCATTGCCCCAAAAAGGAATGGCATCTGAATTGCCCGACAAGCAACAGTTCGAAAGAACCTGATTGAACTTTCAAACTCTTGCCATGGGCTTGAAATCAAAGGAATTTTAGCAGTTAAAGCCAAAATGTATTAGTTGTTTAGAATTTTAGGCCACTTGAGCCTTAACGTACATTCATTTAGCACTCTGTTCAACCGAAAATTTCCAATGAAAGAATATCTTTCAGAAATAAATTTCAGCATTCCTGACACACTCTTTTGGTTTTGGCAGTGTTGTATTGTCTTTTCAGACTAATATTTTGATTCAGAGAAGCACATTTTCTAGTCAAATGAGTGGAATTTTGAGAAAATTGCCTTTAAGAAATATTTGAAGCCTAACCCTAACTAGCAAAACCCAAAGCTAGGGTTAGGGTTTTATTCCCATACAATGTAGACACTTTTTGATGGCATGGATGTGTTTTAGGGCTGAAAGTATACTTAGAAATATAGTTCTTTCAAAGTTTTCTAAACATTTTTTCTAACCTATATGGCTGTATACGGTGCATTGCCCCAAAAAGGAATGGCGTCTGAATTGCCCTACAAGCAACAGTTCGAAAGAACCTGATTGAACTTTCAATCTTTTGCCATGGGCTTGAAATTACAGGAATTTTAGCAGTTAAAGCCAAAATGTATTAGTTGTTTAGACTTTTAGGCCACTTGAGCCTTAATGTACATTCATTTACCACTCCGTTCAACAGAAAATTTCCAATGAAAGAATATCTTTCAGAAATTAATTTCAGCATTCCTGACACACTCTTTTGGTTTTGGCAGTGTTGTATTGTCTTTTCACACTAATATTTTGATTCAGAGAAGCACATTTTCTAGTCAAATGAGTGGAATTTTGAGAAAATTGTCTTTAAGAAATATGTGAAGCCTAACCCTAACTAGGAAAACCCAAAGCGAGGGTTAGGGTTTTATTCCCATACAATGTAGACAGCTTTTGATGGCATGGCTGTGCTTTAGGGCTGAAAAGATACTTAGAAATATAGTACTTTCAAAGTTTTCTAAACATTTTTTTATGACCTATATGCCTGTATACGGTGCATAGTCCCAAAAAGAAATGGCGTCTGAATTGCCCGACAAGCAACAGTTCGAAAGAACCTGATTGAACTTTCAAACTTTTGCCATGGGCTTTGAAAACACAGGAATTTTAACAGTAAAAGCCAAAATGTATTAGTTGTTTTGGACTTTCAGGCCACTTGAGCCTTAACGTACATTCATTAAGCACTCAGTTCAACCCAAAATTTCCAATGAAAGAATACCTCTCAGAAATTAATTTGACCATTCCTGACACACTCTTTTGGTTTTGGCAGTGTTGTATTGTCTTTTCGGACTAATATTTTGATTCAGAGAAGCACATTTTCCAATCAAATGAGTGGGATATTGATAAAGTTGTCTTTAAGAAATATTTGAAGCCTAACCCTAACTAGGAAAACCCAAAGCGAGGGTTAGGGTTTTATTCCCATACAATGTAGACAGTTTTTGATGGCATGGCTTTGTTTTAGGGCTGAAAGGATACTTAGAAATATAGTTCTTTCAAAGTTTTCTAAACATTTTTTTCTGACCTATATGGCCGTATACGATGCTTTGCCCCAAAAAGGAATGGAGTCTGAATTACCCGACAAGCAACAGTTCGAAAGAACCTGATTTAACGTTCAAACTTCTGCCATGGGCTTTGAAAACACAGGAATTTTAACAGTTAAAGCCAAAATGTATTAGTTGTTTTGGACTTTAAGGCCACTTGAGCCTTAACGTACATTCATTTAGCACTCCGTTCAACCCAAAATTTCCAATGAAAGAATGCCTTTCAAAATAAATTTTACCATTCCTGACACACTCTTTTGGTTTTGGCAGTGTTGTATTGTCTTTTCAGACTAATATTTTGATTCAGAGAAGCACATTTTCTAGTTAAATGAGTGGAATTTTGAGAAAATTGTCTTTAAGAAATATTTGAAGCCTAACCCTAACTAGCAAAACCCAAAGCTAGGGTTAGGGTTTTATTCCCATACAATGTAGACAGTTTTTGATGGTATGGCTGTGATTTAGGGCTGAAAGGATACTTAGAAATATAGTTCTTTCAAAGTTTTCAAAACATTTTTTTCTGACCTATATGGCTGTATACGGTGCATATTCCAAAAAGGAATGGCGTCTGAATTGCCCGACAAGCAACAGTTCGAAAGAACCTGATTGAACTTTCAAACTTCTGCCATGGGCTTTGAAAACACAGGAATTTTAACAGTTAAAGCCAAAATGTATTAGTTGTTTTGGAATTTAAGGCCACTTGAGCCTTAACGTACATTCATTAAGCACTCCGTTCAACCCAAAATTTCCAATGAAAGAATACCTTTCAGAAATTAATTTGACCATTGCTGACACACTCTTTTGGTTTTGGCAGTGTTGTATTGTCTTTTCAGACTAATATTTTGATTCAGAGAAGCACATTTTCCAGTCAAATGAGTGGGATATTGATAAAGTTGTCTTTAAGAAATATTTCAAGCCTAACCCTAAATAGTAAAACCCTAAGCTAGGGTTAGGGTTTTATTCCCATACAATGTAGACAGTTTTTGATGGCATGGCTGTGTTTTAGGGCTGAAACAATACTTAGAAATATAGTTCTTTCAAGGGTTTCTAAACATTTTTTTCTGACCTATATGGCTGTATACGGTGCATTGTCCTAAAAAGGAATGGTGACTGAATTGCCCTACAAGCAACAGTTCGAAAGAACCTGATTGAACTTTCAATCTTTTGCCATGGGCTTGAAATTACAGGAATTTTAGCAGTTAAAGCCAAAATGTATTAGTTGTTTAGACTTTTAGGCCACTTGAGCCTTAATGTACATTCATTTACCACTCCGTTCAACAGAAAATTTCCAATGAAAGAATATCTTTCAGAAATTAATTTCAGCATTCCTGACACACTCTTTTGGTTTTGGCAGTGTTGTATTGTCTTTTCACACTAATATTTTGATTCAGAGAAGCACATTTTCTAGTCAAATGAGTGGAATTTTGAGAAAATTGTCTTTAAGAAATATTTGAAGCCTAACCCTAACTAGGAAAACCCAAAGCTAGGGTTAGGGTTTTATTCCCATACAATGTAGACAGTTTTTGATGGCATGGCTGTGATTTAGGGCTGAAAGGATACTTAGAAATATACAGATGCAGCCATTCAAAATGCATGAGGTATTTCGCGGCATACCCCGGTGGGCGTGTCACAGTATCACGCGGTATGACGCAGTTAACGTGGTGTCACGTGGTTAACTATCCGGCGTCGCCTTGTAAACCGCCAGGGGGAGCTTAACCTCTCATGTACAGCATTTGAGCCTTTAATTTTGAACTGTGTATTACAGCATGTTAATCATCAGTCATTAAAATGTTGGTATATTTTATGAAAGCAAGATTGCTCAGTTGGACAAAAGTACACAACCTACCTTTATCAGAAATATCAAAGCCTTTACTGAAGATATTACTAATAGTATTAATAATGGATGACTTTGGACAAGCTGTATACTCAAAGTATAATTTCTTTAGCACATTTGTACAAGCACTTGGAATCTGTCCAAGCCATACTTTGTCAGGCATTTTGTTTTACTTCAACGGGCATAAAAACTTCCTTGCTTTTAACAGGGCGTTTCATAATTTCTAGCTACGAAAATGATTTAAAATGCGACACCTATCATTCAACTAGAGCTTAAAATATCACAAGGAAAAATACACACCGGTATTCCATTTCTCACTAAACATTGTAAGCTTCGAAGTCTTTAACTAACGTGATACCGGAGTCAACAAGCATACTTTTAGAATTTGATTAAAAGGGAATATAATATGGAATCGCGTATCTCAAGAAATTAATAACGGTATGATTATATCCGTGTACTGCGGCAGGGCTGTGTAGGGCTGTTTCGCCTGCTTGTTCATGCGAGCTGTCTTGTAGCCTACTGGTCTAGGTGCGTGACTACCAACTGGCAGGTTGTGTGTTCAAATCCAGCTGGTGCTGGACCTTCCAGTTTTATTTATTTATTTTTTAATCACGTAACATAAACATATTACCGTATGCAAACTGTACTGTATACAATATGTATATGTATATTTAATGTCTTAACTGTGCCCGTTTAAGTATTGAATATTCATATCTAATTTTACCACTGAAGGGAAATCTTAACATAAACATACAGTATATGGCTGGTCTCGGTACTTTAAAGAAAAAAATACACACCAGTATTCCATTTCTCCCTAAACATTGTAAGCTTCGAAGTCTTTAACTAACGTGATACCGGAGTCAACAAGCATACTTTTAGAATTTGATTAAAAGGGAATATAATATGGAATCGCGTATCTCAAGAAATTAATAACGATATAATTATATTCATGTTGCAAAAGAACTGCAACGGACATAAAAACTCCCTTGCTTTTAACAGAGCGTTCCATAATTTCTAACTACGAAAATGCCAGGTGAAAGGATTTGTAAACATATCTTGTTAAAGCAAGTCAGTTTTTTCTGCAACACATAAAATACATTTTTCCAAGAAAGTTTAGCCTTTGTCACTAATGAAACCACTAAATAAAGACATAAATATAGAAATCTTAAGATTTGTTTTATTTAATGTTGGTAGCAGGATGAACTGTCAGAGTGTATATTTTGTCGCAAAGTTGCTGCAAGATGTTAACAGTGAAAAAGGTATTTAGAAATGAGTTATTTCAAGATGAAAAAGAAAACATACACGAAACATGGTTTCATTACGACCAGAATCGGTCTTGAGATATTTTTAACTTGATTTACAGTATTTGAGAGGTATGTCTTAACACCGATACTACAGTGCTTAAGTACTGCTCACGTATATGTTTCTAGGTTTATATTATGCATTTCATACGGTCAAATTACTTTTGAGCAACTAATAAGAAGCGCGAAACGGTATGCGTTTTACTTTCGTTTTGTGCTGGGAGCCATGGATTGATTAGAGATATCAAGTACATACAAGTCATTTTTTAAATGTTGTAGTTCGTCTTGAAAAAATGTTACGAGTACATCATCTATCAACAATCACACAGGTTCTGTTTCCATATTTCGGATTTTGGTTAGGTATTATCAAATCCAGTGGCGCTGTTAGTTTACTGAGTCCCATGTCACATGGTCTGTGATTGAAACCGGAAAAACCGGTTTAATTCGTCACAGCCAGCACTCTTCAGGTGTGAGGGTCTTCTGCTCAGAATGAAACGCTAAAATGTTTGTGTATATTCTAATGGTAGTGGGGGCAGGGTGTGTGGGAACAGGTTTGGTTGAAATTGCATTGGAGATCTATGTTCTTCACACCTGAAACATTTTCTCTGAAAGCATTTTCTTCGCAGTTTAACCGATCTTGTTACAGCATGTTACAGTTTACTATTATTAACCATATTAATTTTAAGTGCTTAATGTAAAATCCACAAACAAAACATTCCTGTTAGACAAGAGGAATTGAAAAAAAAACAATGTTGTCAATGAAAACCGGTGTGTGTGTCTCTCCCTGCTGGATGTCCCTCTCACAAACTGCTGAATGAATAAAATAATTTTATTGAAAATGAGTTTGCGATTGTCTGGTCTTTAAATTCTGGAGATACGCGATTCCATATTATATTCCCTTTTAATCAAATTCTAAAAGTATGCTTGTTGACTCCGGTATCGCGTTAGTTAAAGACTTCGATGCTTAAAATGTTTAGGGAGAAATGGAATACTGGTGTGTATGTTTTCTTTAAAGTACCGAGACCAGCCATATACTGTATGTTTAAGTTCCAAAATTAATATCGTTTATGGGCTTCACACGCGTTGCAGTATGCTCAGGCACTAAGTAAAAGGAGATGCTTCGTATTGCTTGACTAATTTTAAAAACTAAGTTATAAATGCAGGCGCTGCTCTGGTGCGTCGGCTCCTACACAGTGCCTGTCTGCTGTAAGCGTTACAATATACATACCCAACACTGCTTGTACCCATCTGTCATGCAAATAAAACACCTTGAATTGAATTGAACTGAGGGGAGAAGGGGGGGATACTTAAGCCAATACTGGCTCAATGGGCTTTGACGTGCTAATGCATTGGTTTAACAGTCCGGGTGTGGCAGGCTTCCAATGTCAACTCGACTCGATTGGAAGACAATGAACGTATTTTAGCCCTAAATGAATTAATAGCAAACATGGTTTACATAAAATACATTTTTCCAAGAAAGTTTATAATAATACGATCTATAGTTGAAATCTGAGCCTACTTTAAAAATAAAGGAAAAGCATTTTCAGAGAGCAATCACGCTGTGTTTATGTAGAAAAAGCGATTAGGTTTATGAGCAATCTAATTACCTAATCGCTTAAAACGCTATATAAAATAAAGTTTATTTAGAGATGAATGATCAGTGTGGTAGTTTAAATAATGTGAGTCAGGAAACTAACACAGCGCCACCGGATTTAATAAAGCAATAAAAACGCTATAAAATAATGTGACACAGTACAGCACAGTACAATAATACTGACCATGACTTTAGAAGCATAAATTACCTTACACTCAATTTAAACACAAGCTGTCTTTCTGTATGAACCTCTAAGCTGGTTCATACAGAAAATGTAGAAATGCATTAGCCTGATTATGATTAAAAACACATAATTAAACACGCGTTTGCGATTTAAATCAGAACACGATTTAAATCAATATAAATGTTTATATTGTAACGCATACTGTCCAGCCTCCATTTCTCTATAAAAATTTACTGTTGCACACACACACAATAGAAGCAGGAACCGCTGTCAGAAGGGAAGATATGTTCAAAATATCGCAAATATCGATCATTTTGCGATATTTTGAAATATAAAAGTCAACTGATTGTCCATAATATCGCTTACCTATTTTTTCGAAGAAATGTTTGTTAAAAAAAAAGTTCAGCACCAGCTGGATTTGAACTCACAACCTGCCAGTTGGTAGTCACGCACCTAGACCAGTAGGCTACAAGAGAGATTGCATGATCAGGCAGGCGAAACAGCCCTACACAGCCCTGCCGCAGTACACGGATATAATCATACCGTTATTAAATTCTTGAGATACGCGATTCCATATTATATTCCCTTTTAATCAAATTCTAAAAGTATGCTTGTTTACTCCGGTATCACATTAGTTAAAGACTTCGAAGCTTACAATGTTTAGGGAGAAATGGAATACCGGTGTGTATTTTTTTCTTTAAAGTACCAAGACCAGCTATATACAGTATGTTTACGTTCCAAAATTAATATCGTTTATGGCCTTCACACGCGTTACAGTATGCTCCTATTCTTTTTATGCTCAGCTACTAAGATTTCCCTTCAGTGGTAAAATTCAATATCTACAACGGGCACAGAAAAGAAGTTTACAGTAAGTCTTTCTACGACAGACCAACGGACCACGAGTGCCCCTGTCGGTCAACCAATCACGCACCGCGGTATCCCGTGTCATCATACCTGCGGTATCTGTACCGCGGTGTCTGTACCGCGCACTTTGAATGGCTGCATCTGTAGTTCTTTCAAAGTTTTCAAAACATTTTTTTCTGACCTATATGGCTGTATACGGTGCATTGTCCCAAAAAGAAATGGCTTCTGAATTGCCCGACAAGCAACAGTTCGAACCACCTGATTGAACTTTCAAACTCTTGCCATGGGCTTTGAAATCACAGGAATTTTAGCAGTTAAAGCCAAAATGTATTAGTTGTTTAGACTCTTAGGCCACTTGAGCCTTAACGTACATTCATTTAGCACTCCGTTCAACCCAAAATTTCTAATGAAAGAATACCTTTCAGAAATTAATTTCAGCATTCCTGACCCACTCTTTTGGTTTTGGCAGTGTTGTATTGTCTTTTCAAACTAATATTTTGATTCAGAGAAGCACATTTTCCAGTCAAATGACTGGGAAATTGATAAAGTTGTATTTAAGAAATATCTGAAGCCTAACCCTAACTAGCAAAACCCAAAGGTAGGGTTAGGGTTTTATTCCCATACAATGTAGACAGTTTTTGATGGCATGGCTGTGTTTTAGGGCTGAAACAATACTTAGAAATATAGTTCTTTCAAGGTTTTCTAAACATTTTTTTCTGACCTATATGGCTGTATACGGTGCATTGCCCGAAAAAGGAATGGCGTCTGAATTGCCCGACAAGCAACAGTTCGAAAGAACCTGATTGAACTTTCAAACTTTTGCCATGGGCTTTGAAAACACAGGAATTTTAACAGTTAAAGCCAAAATGTATTAGCTGTTTTGGACTTTAAGGCCACTTGAGCCTTAACGTACATTCATTTAGCACTCCGTTCAACCCAAAATTTCCATTGAAAGAATACCTTTCAGAAATTAATTTGACCATTGCTGACACACTCTTTTGGTTTTGGCAGTGTTGTATTGTCTTTTCAGACTAATATTTTGATTCAGAGAAGCACATTTTCCAGTCAAATGAGTGGGAAATTGATAAAGTTGTCTTTAAGAAATATTTGAAGCCTAACCCTAACTAGGAAAACCCAAACTAGGGTTAGGGTTTTATTCCCATACAATGTAGAAAGCTTTTGATGGCATGGCTGTGATTTAGGGCTGAAAGGATACTTAGAAATATAGTTCTTTCAAAGTTTTCTAAACATTTTTTTCTGACCTATATGGCTGTATACGGTGCATTCTCCCAAAAAGAAAAGGCTTCTGAATTGCCCGACAAGCAACAGTTCGAAAGCACCTGATTGAACTTTCAAACTCTTCCATGGGCTTGAAATCACAGGAATTTTAGCAGTTAAAGCCAAAATGTATTAGTTGTTTAGACTTTGAGGCCACTTGAGCCTTAACGTACATTCATTTAGCACTCCGTTCAACCCAAAATTTCCAATGAAAGAATACCGTTCAGAAATTAATTTGACCATTCCTGACACACTCTTTTGGTTTGGCAGTGTTGTATTGTATTTTCAGACTAATATTTTGATTCAGGGAAGCAGATTTTCCAGTCAAATGAGGGAAATTTTGAGAAAATTGTCTTTAAGAAATATTTGAAGCCTAACCCTAAATAGCAAAACCCAAAGCTAGGGTTAGGGTTTTATTCCCATACAATTTAGACAGTTTTTGATGGCATGGCTGTGATTTAGGGCTGAAAGGATACTTAGAAATATAGTTCTTTCAAAGTTTTCAAAACATTTTCTTCTGACCTATATGGCTGTATACGGTGCATTATCCCAAAAAGGAATGGCGTCTGAATTGCCCGACAAGCAAAAATTCGAAAGAACCTGATTGAACTTTCAAACTCTTGCCATGGGCTTTGAAATCACAGGAATTTTAGCAGTTAAAGCCAAAATGTATTAGTTGTTTAGACTCTTAGGCCACTTGAGCCTTAACGTACATTCATTTAGCACTCCGTTCAACCCAAAATTTAAAATGAAAGAATACCTTTCAAAATAAATTTGACCATTCCTGACACACTCTTTTGGTTTTGGCAGTGTTGTATTGTATTTTCAGACTAATATTTTGATTCAGAGAAGCACATTTTCCAGTCAAATGAGTGGGAAATTGATAAAGTTGTATTTAAGAAATATCTGAAGCCTAACCCTAAATAGCAAAACCCAAAGCTAGGGTTAGGGTTTTATTCCCATACAATGTAGACAGTTTTTGATGGCATGGCTGTGATTTAGGGCTGAAAGGATACTTAGAAATATAGTTCTTTCAAAGTTTTCAAAACATTTTTTTCTGACCTATATGGCTGTATACGGTACATTGTCCCAAAAAGAAATGGCTTCTGAATTGCCCGACAAGCAACAGTTCGAAAGCACCTGATTGAACTTTCAAACTCTTGCCATGGGCTTTGAAATCACAGGAATTTTAGCAGTTAAAGCCAAAATGTATTAGTTGTTTAGACTCTTAGGCCACTTGAGCCTTAACGTACATTCATTTAGCACTCCGTTCAACCCAAAATTTAAAATGAAAGAATACCTTTCAAAATAAATTTGACCATTCCTGACACACTCTTTTGGTTTTGGCAGTGTTGTATTGTATTTTCAGACTAATATTTTGATTCAGAGAAGCACATTTTCCAGTCAAATGAGTGGGAAATTGATAAAGTTGTATTTAAGAAATATCTGAAGCCTAACCCTAAATAGCAAAACCCAAAGCTAGGGTTAGGGTTTTATTCCCATACAATGTAGACAGTTTTTGATGGCATGGCTGTGATTTAGGGCTGAAAGGATACTTAGAAATATAGTTCTTTCAAAGTTCTCAAAACATTTTTTTCTGACCTATATGGCTGTATACGG
This sequence comes from Atractosteus spatula, assembly GCF_055471065.1. Classification (NCBI taxonomy): domain Eukaryota; kingdom Metazoa; phylum Chordata; class Actinopteri; order Semionotiformes; family Lepisosteidae; genus Atractosteus; species Atractosteus spatula. Next base: position 24,009,911 of record NC_142709.1, on the reverse strand, counting down.
TGCATTGTCCCAAAAAGAAATGGCTTCTGAATTGCCCGACAAGCAACAGTTCGAAAGCACCTGATTGAACTTTCAAACTCTTGCCATGGGCTTGAAATCACAGGAATTTTAGCAGTTAAAGCCAAAATGTATTAGTTGTTTAGACTTTTAGGCCACTTGAGCCTTAACGTACATTCATTTAGCACTCTATTCAACCCAAAATTTCCAATGAAAGAATACCGTTCAGAAATAAATTTGACCATTCCTGACACACTCTTTTGGTTTTGGCAGTGTTGTATTGTCTTTTCAGACTAATATTTTTATTCAGAGAACCACATTTTCCAGTAAAATGATTGGGAAATTGATAAAGTTGTCTTTAAGAAATATTTGAAGCCTAACCCTAAATAGCAAAACCCAAAGCTAGGGTTTTGCTATTTACGACAAGCAACAGTTCGAAAGCACCTGATTGAACTTTCAAACTCTTGCCATGGGCTTGAAATTACAGGAATTTTAGCAGTTAAAGCCAAAATGTATTAGTTGTTTAGACTTTTAGGCCACTTGAGCCTCAACGTACATTCATTTAGCACTCCGTTCAACCCAAAATTTCCAATGAAACAATACCTTTCAGAAATAAATTTGACCATTCCTGACACACTCTTTTGGTTTCTGAATTGCCCGACTAGCAACAGTTCGAAAGCACCTGATTGAACTTTCAAACTCTTCCATGGGCTTGAAATCACAGGAATTTTAGCAGTTAAAGCCAAAATGTATTAGTTGTTTAGACTTTTAGGCCACTTGAGCCTTAACGTACATTCATTTAGCACTCCGTTCAACCCAAAATTTCCAATGAAAGAATACCGTTCAGAAATTAATTTGACCATTCCTGACACACTCTTTTGGTTTGGCAGTGTTGTATTGTCTTTTCAGACTAATATTTTTATTCAGAGAACCACATTTTCCAGTAAAATGATTGGGAAATTGATAAAGTTGTCTTTAAGAAATATTTGAAGCCTAACCCTAAATAGCAAAACCCAAAGCTAGGGTTAGGGTTTTATTCACATACAATGTAGACAATTTTTGATGGCATGGCTGTGATTTAGGGCTGAAAGGATACTTAGAAATATAGTTCTTTCAAAGTTTTCAAAACATTTTTTTCTGACCTATATGGCTGTATACGGTGCATTGTCCCAAAAAGAAATGGCTTCTGAATTGCCCGACAAGCAACAGTTCGAAAGCACCTGATTGAACTTTCAAACTCTTGCCATGGGCTTGAAATCACAGGAATTTTAGCAGTTAAAGCCAAAATGTATTAGTTGTTTAGACTTTTAGGCCACTTGAGCCTCAACGTACATTAATTTAGCACTCCGTTCAACCCAAAATTTCCAATGAAACAATACCTTTCAGAAATAAATTTGACCATTCCTGACACACTCTTTTGGTTTTGGCAGTGTGGTATTGTATTTTCAGACTAATATTTTGATTCAGAGAAGCACATTTTCCAGTCAAATGAGTGGGAAATTGATAAAGTTGTATTTAAGAAATATCTGAAGCCTAACCCTAAATAGCAAAACCCAAAGCTAGGGTTAGGGTTTTATTCCCATACAATGTAGACAGTTTTTGATGGCATGGCTTTGTTTTAGGGCTGAAAGGATACTTAGAAATATAGTTCTTTCAAAGTTTTCAAAACATTTTTTCTGACCTATATGGCTGTATACGGTGCATTGTCACAAAAAGAAATGGCGTCTGAATTGCCCGACAAGCAACAGTTCGAAAGCACCTGATTGAACTTTCAAACTCTTGCCATGGGCTTTGAAATCACAGGAATTTTAGCAGTTAAAGCCAAAATGTATTAGTTGTTTAGACTCTTAGACCACTTGAGCCTTAATGTACATTCATTTAGCACTCCGTTCAACCCAAAATTTCTAATGAAAGAATACCTTTCAGAAATTAATTTCAGCATTCCTGACCCACTCTTTAGGTTTTGGCAGTGTTGTATTGTCTTTTCAAACTAATATTTTGATTCAGAGAAGCACATTTTCCAGTCAAATGAGTGGGAAATTGATAAAGTTGTATTTAAGAAATATCTGAAGCCTAACCCTAAATAGCAAAACCCAAAGCTAGGGTTAGGGTTTTATTCCCATACAATGTAGACAGTTTTTGATGGCATGGCTGTGATTTAGGGCTGAAAGGATACTGAGAAATATAGTTCTTTCAAAGTTTTCAACACATTTTTTTCTGACCTATATGGCTGTATACGGTGCATTGTCCCAAAAAGAAATGGCTTCTGAATTGCCCGACAAGCAACAGTTCGAAAGCACCTGATTGAACTTTCAAACTCTTCCATGGGCTTGAAATCACAGGAATTTTAGCAGTTAAAGCCAAAATGTATTAGTTGTTTAGACTTTTAGGCCACTTGAGCCTTAACGTACATTCATTTAGCACTCCGTTCAACCCAAAATTTCCAATGAAAGAATACCGTTCAGAAATTAATTTGACCATTCCTGACACACTCTTTTGGTTTGGCAGTGTTGTATTGTATTTTCAGACTAATATTTTGATTCAGGGAAGCACATTTTCCAGTCAAATGAGTGAAATTTTGAGAAAATTGTCTTTAAGAAATATTTGAAGCCTAACCCTAACTAGCAAAACCCAGAGCTAGGGTTAGGTTTTTATTCCCATACAATGTAGACAGTTTTTGATGGCATGGCTGTGTTTTAGGGCTGAAAGCATACTTAGAAATATAGTTCTTTCAAAGTTTTCTAAACATTTTTTTCTGACCTATATGGCTGTATACATTGCTTTGCCCTAAAAAGGAATGGCTTCTGAATTGCCCGACAAGCAACAGTTCGAAAGAACCTAATTTAACTTTCAAACTTTTGCCATGGGCTTTGAAATCACAGGAATTTTAACAGTTAAGGCTGAAATGTATTAGTTGTTTTGGACTTTTAGGCCACTTGAGCCTTAACGTACATTCATTTAGCACTCCGTTCAACCCAAAATTTCCAATGAAAGAATACCTTTCAAAAATTAATTTCAGCCTTCCTGACACACTCTTTTGGTTATGGCACTGTTGTATTGTCTTTTCACACTAACATTTTGATGCAGAGAAGCACATTTTCCAGTCAAATGAGTGAGAAATTGAGAAAGTTGTCTTTAAGAAATATTTGAAGCCTAACCCTTACTACAGATGCAGCCATTCAAAATGCGCGGGCGATACCGCATTATTTTGCGGTACACTGTACGCAGTCTACCGCAAGCTACCGGTAAATACCGCGAGTTACCGTAAATTCTCCTATAATACGACAAGCAAAATAATAGTATCCGGAATTTCCGCAAGGTGGAGCTAATAAAGCTCAACCTCTCATGTTTGAGCTGTGGGTATCAAAGTCTTTAACGAAGATATTACTAATAGTATTAATAATGAATGACCTTGGACAAGCTGTAAGTGTAAACTCAAAGTATTGCCCTGGTCAACATTCTTTTTTTCATTGATCGTCTTTGTAAAAGTAACACCACAGCATTTCGCAATCACGCATTTGTTTCCAATCATGCAAAGTACAGTAATTTTTGAGAATCGATTCACCATGCCTTTCACATGCTCATAAAAGAGATTGATTTAGGAACATAAACATATTACCGTATGAAAACTGTACTGTATACAGTATGTATATGTATATTTAATGTCTTAACTGTGCCCGTTTAAGTATTGAATATTCATATCTAATTTTACCACTGAAGGGAAATCTTAGTAGCTGAGCATAAAAAGAATAGGAGCATACTGCAACGCGTGTGAAGGCCATAAACGATATTAATTTTGGAACATAAACATACAGTATATGGCTGGTCTCGGTACTTTAAAGAAAACATACACGAAACATGGTTTCATTATGATCAGAATCGGTCTTGAGATATTTTTAACTTGATTTACAGTATTTGAGAGGTATGTCTTAACACCGATACTACAGTGCGTAAATACTGCTCACATATATGTTTCTAGGTTTATATTATGCATTTCATACGGTCAAATTACTTTTGAGCAACTAATAAGAAGCGCGAAACGGTACGCGTTTTAGTTTCGTTTTGTGCTGGGACTCTGCTTTTAACAATGTCGCCGTGGATTGATTAGAGATATAAAGTACATACAAGTCATTTTTTAAATGTTGTAGTTCGTCTTGTAAAAATGTTACGAGTACATCATCTATCAACAATTACACAGGTTCTGTTTCCATATTGCGGATTTTGGTTACGTAATATTATTTTCTAGATTTCACGTTGTGAATATATGATTTGGGCAAACAGAGCCGCAAAGAAGTACATTATGGGTTGTTGTTTTTTTATGCAGTTTTATCTAGAACAAGCGATGCTTAAACCTTTGTCTGATTCTTGTGAAACTATCCACACGACAGTTACAGTACCTAGGAGTTGACTTCAGTGATGTCACTGATGGGATGTTTCTAAAAATCCATCCTCTGTAAAACGTCTTCTCTAGTTGTCCTGCATATGTATTCGCTAATGAAGCTGTGTGTTCTGAGCCTGGATCTCTACATTTCTGTATGAACCAGCTTAGAGGGCTAAAGACAGCTTGTGTTTAAATTGAGTGTAAGGCAATTTATGCTTCTAAAGTCATGGTCAGCATTTATTATTGTACTGTGCTGTAAACTTTTTCTGTGCCTAGTCACATTATTTTATAGCGTTTTTATAGCGTTATCAAATCCGGTGGCGCTGTGTGTTAGTTTCCTGACTCCCATGTCACATGGTCTGTGATTGAAACCTGTGAAACCGGTTTAATTCATCACAGCCAGCACTCCGGCAGAGAGGGGGTTGTACTCGTAAAGTAGAGCAGGCGAGATTTCCAGCGAAAGACACCTCCCCTCATACTGTTCAAATTGTATTACAGCATTGTAATTACACATTGTAATTGTATTACACATTGTACACATGCTTAAAAGAGAAGAGAGAAAACGCAAGCCTTCTTCAGGTGTGAGGGTCTTCTGCTCAGAATGAAACGCTAAAATGTAATGTAGGCTCTGAATGGGTTCAATTATGATTTGGGCTTGATTAAGGTCGCTGCCTTTCATCTAAAACCCTACTTGAATCCTTCTAAACTAAAAATCAGTGTTAGTGAGTTCTAAATAACGAGGTATCCAGGTAACAGTGAAACGGGCGGATCAGTCTGGGGAGATCGCCCGTTTTCCATGTAAATAGTTCCCTGGTTCCGCACCCCTTGGTGTTTCTCTCTCTCTCTCTCGGGTCACCTGATCATTAGCTCGAAAGATTTCAGTGCTTTGTGTATATTCTAATGGTAGTGGGGGCAGGGTGTGTGGGAACAGGTTTGGTTGAAATTGCATTGGAGATCTATGTTCTTCACACCTGAAACATTTTCTCTGAAAGCATTTTCTTCGCAGTTTAACCGATCTTGTTACAGCATGTTACAGTTTACTATTATTAACCATATTAATTTTAAGTGCTTAATGCCATTTTTTGACCAGGCACGAATATTCTTAAGTCCATATCTTCGCAAGGGAATCAGTGCGAATTGCAATACTAATTAAATGACCGCAGGCACTTTCCACCCCCTCTGCCAGCAGGAACATTCCTATTCTTAGCTCAGCAGCTCATTATAAACCGGGTTTTTTTACACAGCGATACAGCTTTGCGTTGTGAATCTGTTTTTCCGTGTTTACAAAGAAATTGGAATACAGTGATACTACCTGCTATACAGATACATATGTTTAGATATTTAGACCCTTAAATTAATATCATTATTAATAATAATGATTATAATGATAATAATGATAAACCGCCAGTGAAAGCTCTGTTGTCCTTCACATCAATGCCTGAAACATTTTACCGAACCCAGGATTTTACAGAGAGGGAGGAGGCGCGGAGCTCAGCAGTACAGAACGAACACTCTGCTGCCTGGAGCGCTTATGGCAGCAATCGTGTCTGCATTTATAACTTAGTTTTTGAAATTAATCAAGCAATATGAAGCATCTCTTTTTACTTTTAAGTCCCTTAATTATCATTAAGCACAGCTTTCTCACCACTTAGACTACTTTTTGATACCATCCTTAGTCAAACCAGAAACGTGTTGTTCTGTCTAATGACATTACAAGTGGAAAGATTACAGATTTTAATCGTCTTTAATTTTGTTACGTTATACATTTTAGAAACGTTTCATCCATACAAACACCACAAAACTATTTTCGATTGTATTTCTGAATAGTATGTTACACTTAGTTCACTGTTTTAAATACATCTAATTAAGAAAGTTAGGTGTTAGCATAAACTATTAGCAATCAATAATATTAAATTTAGCACTGTAATAAGCTGTTGCACTTTCCCCCGCATCTTGTAAAAATATATTTTCATTGTTCAAATATACATTAAGTCTGACTATCATATAATGAGTTAAATACAAAACTAAAGAAAAAATAGGGTTAAATATAATTCAAAATATTTTGCTAACAGTGTTAACTGTTTATGAATAATAAAATGTATTAACTAAGGAGTAGGATGGCACAGTTGTTAGTATGTTTTTTGTTTTGTTTCTTTTTCATAAATACAACAGTAGTACCTGATGTCTCAGTGGCTTTCAAAATTAAATTATGCATGCAAACTGCAAACCTGTGAACTAGAAAGATAACTAAGATATCCATCCATTTATAATGGTGGCGAAGTGGTTAGCATTGCTATCTTGCAGCACTGGGGTCCTAGGTTCAATTCCTGCCATCCTGTGTGTGTGGGGTTTACATGTTCTCTCTGGGTTACATGGTTTTTCTCCATATGTGTGATATGACTCCCTCTCGCACTCCAAAACATACTGGTCAGTTAATTGGTTTATGGGAAAACTGGCCCTGGTGTGTGTGTGTTTGTGTCTGTCTGACCTGTGATGGACTGGCGCTATGTCCAGGGTGTATTCTGCCTTGTGTCCGTCGCTTACTGGGATAGGCTCCAAATCCTCTGTACTGGATAAAGAGATTAGAAATGGTTGGAAGTAAAGGCACTGTGTGGATGGAACTACAGTGCCTTGCGAAAGTATTCGGCCCCCTTGAACTTTTCAACCTTTTGCCACATTTCAGGCTTCAAACATAAAGATATAAATTTTTTATTTTATGTGAAGAATCACCAACAAGTGGGACACAATTGTGAAGTGGAACGAAATCTATTGGATTTTTGAAACTTTTTTAACTAATAAAAAAATGAAAAGTGGGGCGTGCAAAATTATTCGGCCCCTTTACTTTCAGTGCAGCAAACTCACTCCAGAAGTTCAGCGAGGATCTCTGAATGATCCAATGTTGTCCTAAATGACTGATGGTGATAAATAGAATCCACCTGTGTGTAATCAAGTCTCTGTATAAATGCACCTGCTCTGTGATAGTCTCAAGGTTCTGTTGAAAGCGCAGAGAGCATCATGAAGACCAAGGAACACACCAGGCAGGTCCGTAATACTGTTGTGGAGAAGTTTAAAGCTGGATTTGGATACAAAAAGATTTCCCAAGCTTCAAACATCCCAAGGAGCACTGTGCAAGCGATCATCTTGAAATGGAAGGAGTATCAGACCACTGCAAATCTACCAAGACTGGCCGTCCCTCTAAACTTTCAGCTCAGACAAGGAGAAGACTGATCAGAGATGCAGCCAAGAGGCCCATGATCACTCTGGATGAACTGCAGAGAACTACAGCTGAGGTGGGAGAGTCTGTCCATAGGACAACAATCAGTCTTACACTGCACAAATCTGGCCTTTATGGAAGAGTGGCAAGAAGAAAGCCATTTCTCAAAGATATCCATAAAAAGTCTCGTCTAAAGTTTGCCACAAGCCACCTGGGAGACACCCCAAACATGTGGAAGAAGGTGCTCTGGTCAGATGAAACCAAAATCGAACTTTTTGGCCACAATGCAAAACGATATGTTTGGCGTAAAAGCAACACAGCTCATCACCCTCAACACACCATCCCCACTGTCAAACATGGTGGTGGCAGCATCATGGTTTGGGCCTGCTTTTCTTCAGCAGGGACAGGGAAGATGGTTAAAATTGAGGGGAAGATGGATGCAGCCAAATACAGGACCATTCTGGATGAAAACCTGTTGGAGTCTGCAAAAGACCTGAAACTGGGACGGAGATTTATCTTCCAACAAGACAATGATCCCAAACATACAGCAAAATCTACAAAGGAATGGTTCACAAATAAACGTATCCAGGTGTTTGAATGGCCAAGTCAAAGTCCAGACCTGAATCCAATCGAGAATCTGTGGAAAGAGCTGAAAACTGCTGTTCACAAACGCTCTCCATCCAACCTCACTGAGCTAGAGCTGTTTTGCAAGGAAGAATGGGCAAGAATTTCATTCTCTCGATGTGCAAAACTGATAGAGACATACCCCAAGTGACTTGCAGCTGTAATCGCAGCAAAAGGTGGCTCTACAAAGTATTAACGCAAGGGGGCCGAATAATTTTGCACGCCCCACTTTTCATTTTTTTATTAGTTAAAAAAGTTTCAAAAATCCAATAGATTTCGTTCCACTTCACAATTGTGTCCCACTTGTTGGTGATTCTTCACATAAAATAAAAAATTTATATCTTTATGTTTGAAGCCTGAAATGTGGCAAAAGGTTGAAAAGTTCAAGGGGGCCGAATACTTTCGCAAGGCACTGTATACACACTGTTAGAAACCCACTATGAAATGGCAGCATCTCACTGAGAATAAAACATTTTATAGTGCCGGCTTAAGGAAACAGCCTTTCCACCTCTCTTGCACATCAGTATCCATACCTAGTTATTTAAACAAATTGCCTCTAATTATAAACATCTTAATATGCTGGCTCTGTGGATCCGCCCATTCCTTCAATTCATGTGCATCCAACACACAGTTCAACGCTAGCAACTACACAAAATCTAAAATATGAGCTCTACTTGCCACTTACAATACCAACAGTACCAGCTAACTTTAGTAGTTACATTTTCATGGATCCTTTTAACAATAAAATTTACAACATCAGACTTCAGACACAATTAAACAGGCCTCAAAAAAGTCTGGTACAAACATTTTCAGCATGGAATAAACCGTTACTTTAATGGTATAAACCTTAAATGGATTCATATTCTCAATAAGATTTGGTGCTCAGTAACATGACTTAGAAAATGACAGAAGACATACGTATCATGCTTATCCTTCTATTTTTCATAATCGTAAACTCCTTAAGGCAGTTACATTTTCTCTGTTCTGACCTGGAGTTACAGAGAAATTTAAATTCTAATAAGAGATTTGTAATGAGGAAAGTCATACCAATCACTCATACAGTACCAGGATTTGCAATTACAATACAAATACTTTCTTTCTGTATGTGTTTATTTTGCAGTTTGAGTCTATGGCATTCCTTTGGGGGTCTATACTCCAAGGCATGACGTGATAAAGTATAGTTTGGATGTTTATACATTCATGTTAATCGTATTCTTGATTTATTTCAATAAGTGTTCATATTTCATTTGCTAACTTAGAGCATATTGTGCAATGAAGAATAAAATAGCTGCATGACAAGTGACTTCCTTCTCTCAGTGGAAATTAAAAGGTAGCCTGATAAATTATAAGACAGTAAGAAAGGTTCCAATCAGGAGGAGACAATTCTTTCCATTTTTTTGTTTGATTGCTGGTAGCAAACTGATCTGAGGATCTACTCCAGCTCTTTCTCTTTTTATCATACAGTAAATTTTATTTTCTTGCTTTCTGAAACACAATATAACAAAAAATAACCTCACAAACTCAAAGAAAAAATCCTTGCTCCCCCCCCTCCCCTTGGCAGTACTTCCTCCCATGCTTTTAACTAAGGGCATCTAAAATACTGTCAAACAGCTACAATGGTATCTCTGTACAAGGCTTTGACTGTGTCAATCACAGCACCTACCGTTCCCTTACCAGCAACAACATGGATTCTAACACTCAGACATTAAAAAAAGTCAGGCCAAGAGAGAAAATACCGAGCTTTACAACATGCGGTACCAGTAACATTTTACCCACAGTAAATGTGGGTACCCACTGTGATAAGCGAAACAGCCCTACACAGCCCTGTCGCAGTACACGGATATAATCATACCGTTATTAAATTCTTTAGATACGCGATTCCATATTATATTCCCTTTTAATCAAATTCTAAAAGTATGCTTGTTGACTCCGGTATCGCGTTAGTTAAAGACTTCGATGCTTAAAATGTTTAGGGAGAAATGGAATACTGGTGTGTATGTTTTCTTTAAAGTACCGAGACCAGCCATATACTGTATGTTTAAGTTCCAAAATTAATATCGTTTATGGACTTCACACGCGTTGCAGTATGCTCCTATTCTTTTTATGCTCAGGCACTAAGATCTCCCTTCTGCTTTGTGTAAGGATGGTATCAAAAGCAATCTTAAGTGGTGAGAAAGCTGTGCTCAATGTATTTAAGGGACTTAAAAGTAAAAGGAGATGCTTCATATTGCTTGACTAATTTTAAAAACTAAGTTATAAATGCAGACGCTCCCTCGGTGCGCTGCTCTGGTGCGCCGGCTCTTACACAGTGCCTGTCTGCCGTAAGCGTTACAATATACATACCCAACACTGCTTGTACCCATCTGTCATGCAAATAAAACACCTTGAATTGAATTGAATTGAGGGGAGAGAGGGGGAATACTAAAGCCAATACTGGCTCAATACCCTCAATGGGCTTTGACGTGCTAATGCGTTGGTTTAACAGTCCGGGTGTGGCAGGCTTCCAATGTCAACTCGACTCGATTGGAAGACAATGAACGTATTTTGTGATATTTAGAAATATAAATTTGTTTGGTCCGAGTGAGGTTTTATTTAATCTCTGACCAAGGGAAACGTTTCATTTTTTCAAAGAAATGTTTGTTAAAAAATAAAGTCATAGTTCCATGGGATTCAATCACAGACCATGTGACATGGGAGTCAGGAAACTAACACACAGCGCCACCGGATTTAATAACGCAATACAAACGCTATAAAATAATGTGACTAGGCACAGAAAAAGTTTACAGCACAGTACAATAATAAATGCTGACCATGACTTTAGAAGCATAAATTACCTTACACTCAATTTAAACACAAGCTGTCTTTCTGTATGAACCTCTAAGCTGGTTCATACAGAAAATGTAGAAATGCATTAGCCTGATTATGATTAAAAAACACATAATTAAACACGCGTTTGCGATTTAAATCAGAACACGATTTAAATCAATATAAATGTTTATATTGTAACGCATACTGTCCAGCCTCCATTTCTCTATAAAAATTTACTCTGTTGCACACACACACACAATAGAAGCAGGAACCACTGTCAGAAGGGAAGATATGTTCAAAATATCGCAAATATCGATCATGTTGCGATATTTTGAAATATAAAAGTCAATTGATTGTCCATAATATCGCTATTCTATTTTTTCGAAGAAATGTTTGTTAAAAGAAAAGTCTAGCACCAGCTGGATTCGAACACAAAACCTGCCAGTTGGTAGTCACACACCTAGACCAGTAGGCTACAAGACAGCTCGTATGAACAGGCAGGTGAAACAGCCCTACACAGCCCTGTCGCAGTACACGGATATAATCATACCGTTATTAAATTCTTTAGATACGCGATTCCATATTATATTCCCTTTTAATCAAATTCTAAAAGTATGCTTGTTGACTCCGGTATCACGTTAGTTAAAGACTTCGATGCTTAAAATGTTTAGGGAGAAATGGAATACTGGTGTGTATTTTTTTCTTTAAAGTACCAAGACCAGCTATATACTGTATGTTTATGTTCCAAAATTAATATCGTTTATGACCTTCAGATGCGTTATGCTCCTCTTCTTCTTATGCTCAGCTACTAAAATTTCCGTTTAGTGGTAAAATTCCATATAAATATTCAAAACTAAGCGGATTGAAATGTGCACAGTAAAGACATTAAATGATTACATCTTTTCACTACCAACCAATGCACCATGAGTGCCCCTGTCGGTCATTTTGGCCAGCCAATCACTTGCCCTGCAGTGCCCTACGGTGCCCTGCGGGTTGGTTACTGTACCGCAGGTTTTTACCGCTCATTTTGAATGGCTGCATCTGTATATGGCCGTATACGGTGCTTTGCCCCAAAAAGGAATGACGTCTGAATTACCCGACAAGCAACAGTTCGAAAGAATGTGATTTAACTTTCAAACTCTTGCCATGGGCTTTGAAATCACAGGAATTTTAACAGTTAAAGCCAAAATGTATTAGTTGTTTTTGACTTTTAGGCCACATGAGCCTTAACGTACATTCATTTAGCACTCTGTTCAACCCAAATTTTCCAATGAAAGAATACCTTTCTAAAATTAATTTGACCATTCCTGACTTACTCTTTTGGTTTTGGCAGTGTTGTATTGTCTTTTCAGACTAATATTTTGATTCAGAGAAGCACATTTTCCAGTTAAATGAGTGGAATATTGTTAATATATTTTTAGGCCACTTAAGCATAAATGTACTTTAATTCAACACTTTTCAATTTACAAATTTCCAATGAAAGAATACAGATGCAGCCATACAGAGTTCACGGTACAAACATGTACCACAGGCATTTCCCTACTTCATAACGCGTCATAACGCGGTATGTGATTGGCTGGCCAAAATGACCGATAGGGGCACTTGTGGTGTGTTGGTCAGTTGTGGAAAGATTTAATCATTTAATGTCTTTACTGTGCACATTTTAACCCGCTTAGTATTGAATTTTTATATGGAATTTACCACTGAATGGAAATTTTAGTAGCTGAGCATAAAAAGAATAGGAGCATAACGCATCTGAAGGTCATAAACGATATTAATTTTGGAACATAAACATATTGTGTAAACTGTATATGGCTGGTCTCGGTACTTTAAAGAAAAAATACACACCAGTATTCCATTTCTCCCTAAAAATTTTAATCATCAAAGTTTTATAAAATGGTCCCCAAATATGCGATTGCTGTATAGAATGAATTTTAATTTAAAAAATTTATTTAACACAAAAATTAAGCTGTTTACGTTCCTCCGCCTGAGAATATATTCCCTCGTTGCTACACAATGCAGAAACAGCCATAAGTAACTAGCAAAGAGAGGACATTAGCTAGCCAATATGATAAAAGAAATAAATGACTTTTTTTGTTAATTTCTTTAGCACATCTACAGTATTTAAACATTTCCATCGATTGTACAAGCACTTGGAAACTGTCCAAGCCATACTTTGGCAGGCATTTTCTTTTACTATAACAGACATAAAAACTCCCTTGCTTTTAACAGAGCGTTTCATAATTTCTAACAACGAAAATGATTTAAACTGCGACACATCATTCAATGAGAGTTCAAAATATCACAAGGATCCTCAAGAGCGCAACAAAGACAACAGAAAAAGAAATGTGTATCAGATACATGAGAATCCAAGCTTTTATATCTACGCTTTCTTATCTACGCTTTAAAATTTCTTTAGCACACAGTAAACAGTCAAAATTCTGGGGTGTGCGTATATCAGAGATTATGGCATGGCTTCAGAAGGGTGTCAGCCAATCAGATTCCAGGACCAGAATTATCTGTTTTATAATCAGGAATATAATATGGAATCACGTATCTAAAGAAATTAATAATAATATTAATTTAAGGATCTAAATATCTAAATCTATGTATCTATATAGCTGGTAGTATTACTGTATTTCACTTTTTTTGTAAACATGTTTTGTTAACACCCGAATTGCAGGTGGATTCTGTTTTTTGTCATGGTCTGTAGCTCAGATCCTGCTTAACTAAAAATTAGACACAAGAAGAGTATTACTGGACAATGTTGTGAGGCTCTGGTGGAATTTCTCTGTAAACTGAAGAGTTATAGAGGAGACACATTGTGTATTGCTTCTTGTAAAAAAAACATTCCCATGTTAATGCGACATGGAAGATAAAGTGGTGTACAGATGCAGCCATTCAAAGTGCGTGTTACAGACACGTACCGCAGGTGGCGTCGCGCAGCGTGACGCATGATGACGCGTGGCACCGCATTACTTGATTGGTTGACCAACAGGGGCACTCGTGGTCCGTTGGTCTGTCGTAGAAAGACTTACAGTAAACGTCTTTGCTGTGCCCATTGTAGATATTGAATTTTACCACTGAAGGGAAATCTTAGTAGCTGAGCATAAAAAGAATAGGAGCATACTGTAACGCGTGTGAAGGCCATAAACGATATTAATTTTGGAACATAAACATACAGTATATAGCTGGTCTTGGTACTTTAAAGAAAAAAATACACACCAGTATTCCATTTCTCTCTAAACATTTTAAGCTTCGAAGTCTTTAACTAACGTGATACCGGAGTCAACAAGCATACTTTTAGAATTTGATTAATAGGGAATAGGATATGGAATCGCGTATCTAAAGAATTTAATAACGGTATGATTATATTCGTGTACTGCGACAGGGCTGTGTAGGGCTGTTTCGCCTTCCTGTTCTTGCAAGTTGTCCTGTAGCCTACTGGTCTACGTGCCTGACTAACAACTTGCAGGTTGTGTGTTCAAATCCAGCTGGTGCTGGACTTTTCCTTTAACAAACATTTCTTCGAAAAAATAGAATAGCGATATTATGGACAATCAATTGACTTTTATATTTCAAAATATCGCAACATGATCGATTCTAAGTCATTTTTGATAATAATGAATAGTCACCTTCTTCCCTTCTGACAACGGTCCCTGCTTCTGCTTCCTGCTTCTATTGTGTGTGTGTGCAACAGAGTAAATTTTTATAGGAGAAATGGAGGCTGGACAGTATGCGTTACAATATAAACATTTATATTGATTTAAATCGTGTTCTGATTTAAATCGCAAACGCGTGTTTAATTATATGTGTTTTTTAATCATAATCAGGCTAATGCAACATAAATTGATACAGTATCTTTGTCTTCTAAGTATCTTAATAAACTTTCAGCATAGCTTTCTACCCGTTTAGATTTATATTTCTTGGGATTTTGGGATCAAACGTGGAAGGATTAGATTGTAATACGTTTTAGAAAAGTGTAATCTATACCTGCCCAGACTGTACGCCTTCCTAAACCCCGCCTTTCACTAGTGTCCTGCCCTTCCCCGTGCACCCCAGCCGGGCGCTCTTCGGCCTGTGCCCGGGACGAATGTATATTTTGATATTTACACCCGGCGCGGCACTGAGGGAGCGTCTGCATTTATAACTTAGTTTTTAAAATTAGTCAAGTAATATGAAGCATCTCCTTTTACTTTTAAGTCCCTTAAATACATTGAGCACAGCTTTCTCACCACTTAAGATTACTTTTTTGATATCATCCTTACACAAAGCAGAAACTTTCTGATGACATACGGTACAAGTGGAAAGATTACAGATTTTAATCGTCTTTAATTTTGTTACGTTATACGTTTTAGGAACGTTTCATCTAAACAAACACCACAAAACTATTCTCGATTGTATTTCTGAATGTTATGTTACACCTACAGTAGTTCACTGCTTTAAATGCATCGAATTAAGAATGTTAGGTGTAGCACTTTAGATCTTTTTTTCTGAACCAGTGAAAATCTGATCATGTTCCTCTATAACAATAATAAAAAAACTTTATTTTACATATCACCTTTAAAAGTGGCATCTCAAAGCAATATAGTAGATCAAAAAACAGTTAAAAGGGACCAAAGTAAATACCAGACAAACGCAAACGCGTTTTTAATAAAATGCTTTTATTCATTCAGCAGGGAGTGAGAGGGACATCCAGCAGAGAGAGACACACACACCGGTTTCCATTGACAAAAAGTAATTGTTTTTTTTACATGTTTTGTTTGTGGACAGACTGTCCACAAATGTGAGACTGTCTTTCTCAGACTTACATTCCCGAATGTCCCCCGCCCCGGTCAACAATCCTAGGAAGAACACGAAACAGCCTGTTAATAAAATTGTTACAATTTTGTTCGGTCAGTTCTTCCTCCCAGAATTTATAGATCGCATCGATCGGTTCCTGCTTTGTGACGGGCTTAGCGGTTTTCCGAACGTAGTCTTTCAACGAATGCCAAACCATCTCTATCGGATTTAGATCTGGGGATTCGGCTGGAGTTTTCACCCAGTTCACTCCTTCTGCTATAAGCCTCGCCCTTGCTGCTGTGTGTTTCGGATCGTTGTCTTTAAAGAGACGGTGCCTTGATCCAAACTGCTCCCTGATATATGGGGCAGCATGCTGTGTGACCACGACTTCCTCGAAGAATACACGGTCCATAATTCCTTCAAAAATAAGAAGTGGTCCCGGGCCTCTTCTAGATATACCCCTCCAGACGTGAACCTTCAGTGGATGTTTGGGCTTTGGCTTGTCCACATATCTCCCCTTTTTACAAAATGCCATTGTTGAAAACTGTTCCAGAGCCACTGTTGTTTCGTCGGTAAAAAGTACATCCTGAAATGCCTCCCCCTGTTCAATCCATTGGAGTGCTTGCTTGAGTCTTTCCTCTTTGTTTTTTAGCCTTATCATGGGGCATGTGTTGGTTTTTCTGTATCTCCATCCAAGCCTCCTGCGTACTCTTCTTATCGATGTCGGGCTAATATTCGCACCGAGGTCAGCCCATAGCCGTCTTTGGACTTGCATCATTTTTTAGCTCATCACTTTAGCTCATCATTTTCATAAGTCAGTTTGTCGATAGCTCGCACAATAGGACTTGAAAAAAAAGAGATCAGCAGTTAGTTTTAAAAATAATGTGCGTAGTTGTATTTACATGCAAGAAAGGTATTTTTAGAAATTTATTTACCTTTGAATCGTCCTCGGTTTAGATTCTCTTTGCCTCCTCTCCCCTTTATAATGCCGTCTCACTGTGCTTTCAGAAACGAAGATGTCCATCGAAGCCAACTGCTATACAATGTCCTGTGTTGACTTCCCGTTTCTTTTCATCTTCATTATTTGGTGTGAGAGAGTCTTCGTGATTTTGGTCATTGTCCGTCCCCTTACCAAAGCGATACAGTGGTGCAGCTTGAATTCTGTACCTATATACTGTATGGTATGGTACAGATAAACCTTACACCATACCGATGAGCTAATGCCAGGGAAAGACACTCCTATTTTATTTAAAACACAATACGCCAGGAAATGTGTCTGATGCATTAGCAAGTTAAAACAATTGGGTCGAAAACCTGGGCGTAACACCATTTCCTTTTTCTGATCACTCGCTTTCTGGATACACATCTCACCTGTCCTGTTCTTTGTTTTCCTGGTTTGCTGATTATGCCTGCTGCGGTCCACTCCTACCCTCACACCTAAAGAATACTATTTTAAATTTCTTGGCGCAGTTCATTAACCCTTGTATGTGCTGTCCGCGCCCAAAATGCAATTTAAAAAAAGTCAAAAACCGCGCTCAAAATGCAATTTAGAGCTTAATAAGATACACTCCACAGGCATTCACAACAGCAACATATGAAACGTTTATTTTTTAATCGAGTATCTAAGGAAATCTCAGTTTAACTTTGTTCATGAACAAACAGTGGCATGTTACATTATTAGTTTTTTTGTTAACAAGGCTCGCCAGCTAATGTGAATCGAAACCTGTCTTGCTAGCTTTTAAAGTCGTGCGAGGTGTAAACGACAATTCAAATAGAGAAAAAAGACCTGACTGACAAGCCGATACATACTCTTAGAGTTTGATTAATAGGGAATATAATACAAAAATATAGTACTAAAAAAGGTACTACCACTTTTAAAGGTGATATGTAAAATAAAGTTTTTTATTATTGTTATAGAGAAACATGATCAGATTTTCCCTGGTTCAGAAAAAAAGATCTAAAGTGCTACACATAACTTTCTTAATTCGATGTATTTAAAACAGTGAACTACTGCAGGTGTAACATAACATTCAGAAATACAATCGAGAATAGTTTTGTGGTGTTTGTTTAGATGAAACGTTCCTAAAACGTATAACGTAACAAAATTAAAGACGATTAAAATCTGTAATCTTTCCACTTGTACTGTGAGTCATCGGAAAGTTTCTGCTTTGTGTAAGGATGGTATCAAAAAGCAATCTTAAGTGGTGAGAAAGCTGTGCTCAATTTATTTAAGGGACTTAAAAGTAAAAGGAGATGCTTCATCTTGCTTGACTAATTTTAAAAACTAAGTTATAAATGCAGACGCTCCCTCGGTGCCGCGCCGGGTGTAAATATCAAAATATACATTCGTCCCGGGCACAGGCCGAAGAGCACCCGGCTGGGGTGCGCGGGGAAGGGCAGGACACTAGTGAAAGGCGGGGTTTAGGAAGGCGTACAGTCTGGGCAGGTATAGATTACACTTTTCTAAAACGTATTACAATCTAATCCTTCCACGTTTGATCCCAAAATCCCAAGAAATATAAATCTAAACGGGTAGAAAGCTATGCTGAAAGTTTATTAAGATACTTAGAAGACAAAGATACTGTATCAATTTATGTTGCATTAGCCTGATTATGATTAAAAAACACATATAATTAAACACGCGTTTGCGATTTAAATCAGAACACGATTTAAATCAATATAAATGTTTATATTGTAACGCATACTGTCCAGCCTCCATTTCTCCTATAAAAATTTACTCTGTTGCACACACACACACACAATAGAAGCAGGAAGCAGAAGCAGGGACCGTTGTCAGAAGGGAAGAAGGTGACTATTCATTGTTATCAAAAATGACTTAGAATCGATCATGTTGCGATATTTTGAAATATAAAAGTCAATTGATTGTCCATAATATCGCTATTCTATTTTTTCGAAGAAATGTTTGTTAAAAGAAAAGTCCAGCACCAGCTGGATTTGAACACACAACCTGCGAGTTGTTAGCCATGCACGTAGACCAGTAGGCTACAGGACAACTCGCATGAACAGGGAGGCGAAACAGCCCTACACAGCCCTGTCGCAGTACACGAATATAATCATATCGTTATTAAATTCTTTAGATACGCGATTCCATATTATATTAGCAGAAAAGCTTAAAACTACCACTTTTTCACACGCTATTTCACATGCTAGTTAAATACTTTGATGCTTAAAATCGTTAGGGAGAAATGGAATACCGGTGTGTATTTTTCCTTTAAAGTACCGATTCCTGGAATCTGACTGGCTGACACCCTTCTGAAGTGGTTCCATAAAATCTGGTGTACGGAAAAGAAAGCATTGATAAAAAAAGCCTGGATTCTCATGTATCTCATACAAGTATCTTTTAATACAGTCTTTGCTGTGCTCTTGAGGATCCTTGTGGTATTTTGAGCTCTAGTTGAATGATAAGTGTCGCATTTTAAATCATTTTCGTAGTTAGAAATTATGAAACGCCCTGTTAAAAACAAGGGAGTTTTTATGCCCGTTGAAGTAAAACAAAATGCCTGACAAAGTATGGCTTGGACAGATTCCAAGTGCTTGTACAAATGTGCTAAAGAAATTATACTTTGAGTATACAGCTTGTCCAAAGTCATCCATTATTAATACTATTAGTAATATCTTTGGTAAAGGCTTTGATGCATAAATATTTCTGATAAAGGTAGGTTGTGTACTTTTGTCCAACTGAGCAATCTTGCTTTCATAAAATATACCAACATTTTAATGACTGATGATTAACATGCTGTAATACACAGTTCAAAATTAAAGGCTCAAATGCTGTACATGAGAGGTTAAGCTCCCCCTGGCGGTTTTACAAGGTGACGCCGGATAGTTTCCGGCAGAGCGTCAAATGACGCGCGATTAACCACGTGACACTGCGTGACACCGCGTGATACCGCGACACGCCCACCGGGGTATGCCGCGAAATACCTCACCCATTTTGAATGGCTGCATCTGTATTGGTCGTTAGTGAAAAGATTTAATCATTTAATCACTTTACTGTGCACATTTCAATCCGCTTAGTATTGAATATTTATATGGAATTTTACCACTAAAGGGAAATTTTAGTAGCTAAGAATAAAAAGCAGAGGAGCATAACGCATCTGAAGGTCATAAACGATATTAATTTAGGAACATAAACATATTATGTAAACTGTATGTTGCTGGTATTGATATTTTAAAGAAAAAATACACACCAATATTCCATTTCTCCCTAAACATTTTAAGCATTAAAGTCTTACATGTGGTTGACCTTCTGACCATATTACTGTATCTGTGTTGCTGTTTCAATGCATGTCACATGACTTGCCTTGGTGTCGTGACAGCTTAAGTGACCCATTTACAGTATAAGCGTGAGGTCGGGTGTTTAAATCCAGCAATCGCTATGAGTTTTCTTTTAACAAAAACATTTCTTTAAAAAACTAAAATAGCAAATGTTATGGACACTACAGTATATTGACATTTTTTATATTTCAAAATAACACAACATGTTCGTACTGTATGTACACAGCTGTACTGCAGGTTGAACTGTAGGGCGCAAATCCACCTGAGCCCAAAAGCCCAACATTAATGTGCATTTGCCTGACGCTGTGCGGTTTTCATCATTCTCTGTGGGAGTGCTGGCTGTGACAAATTAAACCAGTTTCACAGGTATTTTCAAAGTAGAAGGGGGCAAGTCTTCCAGCGAAAGACACTTCCCCCCATGGAAACATGTTTTCTTAGAAAAAGAGATTCACAGCACGAAGCCGTGTCAGTCTTCTGTGTAAAATAAATCGGTTTAAACACCATTGGTGCTGTTTTTAATAAGCTGCCGAGTAAAAGCATGGAAATCTTCCTGCTGTCAGCAGTATTGTGTATATAAAATTAAAAAAACTTGCAGCTTACTCAAAGA
This sequence comes from Atractosteus spatula, assembly GCF_055471065.1. Classification (NCBI taxonomy): domain Eukaryota; kingdom Metazoa; phylum Chordata; class Actinopteri; order Semionotiformes; family Lepisosteidae; genus Atractosteus; species Atractosteus spatula. The sequence goes on along the minus strand of NC_142709.1, from coordinate 23,989,199 downwards.
TTCTAAGATGATCACAAGGAAGTGTATTGCATGCCTAATGGTCTAACAAAAACTACACTATGCTTAAGAGTTGTTAAACTGGTTTTTATTTTTCGGCACAGACAACTTTGCCTGCTAGTTCACACAATTCACACTCAACCACATCACAGATTGGTCCCTGTGTATGAGATATTGCTGTTTTATCTTTGATCTGAGCTTTAATAGAGAGCTTATCTCTATTAATATAACTATCGAGTGGTATTAAATGCAACTTTTTTGTATAAATGACACTTTTCTAAAATGTATTTAAACATTACGATGACTCTAACCTTTCCACGTTTGATCCCATGAGGTAGTAGTATACACTCCTGCTTTGTTTAACGATGGTATGAAAAATAAATCTAAATAGTGAGAAAGCTATGCTTAAAGTGAATTAAGGGACTTAGAATGCAAAGATAATGATTTACATTGCGTTGTCAGATTGTGAACCAATAGATTTATTTTGTGAAAATGTTCACAGCTTGCACATAAAAATCAGTGAGCTAATTCTCTTTTTTTAAACATCCGGTTTTTCATCGATGCGTAATTACGCACTAACTGGAATCCGAGGGGACTGGTGTGTACACATGTTGTGATATTTAGATATTTAGAAATAATGCCACCTCCCCGCGGTCCTGGAGGGGATGGCCTGCCAGGCATTGCTGGATGTACCCAGGGACCAGAGGTACAACTACGTGGCGTTGGCGTCGGCCATCTGGAGGCATTTCAGCGGGAGAGGGGAGGCGCCAGGACTGCTGCGGGTGAGATTGGCCCAATGCCGCCACCTAGCGGGAGAGCCACTGGGTCGGGTCGCCGCAGATGTGGCCTACTTAGCCCACCAGGGTTACCCTACTCTCCCGGAGGAGGCCCACCGGGAGATAGCGCTCCAGGTGTTCCTCTTGGCCCTGGCGCTGACTGAGGTGCAGTGCCACGTGATGCTGGCCACGCCGGTCCCCTTAGAGCATGCCCTGGCTCTGGATGAGCAGGCTGATGCCGTATTCGAGGAGACCGGTGGGCACCAACGGAGGGGTGCTCCCTGCCAGGCAGCGGAAGCGGCGCATGGGGAATCATATGGGGAGGAGGAGACAGCCAGCGCAGCAACGCCAGGGGAGCAACGACAGCATCTGCCACTGCTGTGGGGAGAATTGGCACATCGCCCGGGAATGCCAGGCGCTGGAGCCCCTGGGACTCCGGAGGCCGTTGGGAAACTGGAGCGGGGGCGGCCTAAAGGGGGGAAGGCCACCCTTGAGCGATGCTACCCCCGCTCCGGAAAGCCAGAAGGAGCGCTTCACCCTGCCTGCTGCTGTGGGAAGGGTTGGCCACAGCCGTGGCTTATTTCTTCCCTGCCTCATCGAGGGCAGACCCTGCCAGGCCCTCATCGACACCGGTTCGACCATCATCCTACTGCGGCCTGGTGTCCTGCTGGGCACTGAGGCAGCCGGACCCCCAGGATGGGAAACCACCAGCCTGCGCCTGAGGATGGTGACGGGGCAGTACACAGAGGTCCTCGGCAAGCGGGAGCTCACCGTCCAGTTTGGGGCTGCGAGGGTGTAACACCCCTTCTACCTCGCCCCAGTCTGTGAGGACTGTATCCTGGGGTTGGACTGGTTGCAGCAGGTGGGTGGTTGCCTTGACTTGGGCCGGCGAGAGTTGGTGGGGCTTTTACGCTCGTTATCAGAGTAAACAAAAACATACTTTTAGAATTTGATTAAAAGGGAATATAATATGGAATCACGTATCTAAAGAAATTATTAAGACTTTCTATGGATATGTGTACAGCTGTTTCACTGCTTTCCACGTGACTGCGTCTGTGGCGTGATGCCTTAAGCTTGTGCCTTATATGTCTGAGGTCTGAAGTTTAAGCCCTGCTTTCGCCATGAGTTTTCTTTTAACAAACATTTCTTTGAAAAACTAAAATAGCAAATATTATGGACACTATATTGACATTTTTTATATTTCTAAATATCACAATGTTTGAGGCTAAGTCATTTATTAATAACAATGAATAATTTCAAACTGCTACTGATATTATAACTGACAATAAATATTATCGACACTATATTGTCATTACAAACATGTATGCCTTACTGAAGCTAAAAGTTTTGTCTTCGTCACTAATGTAACCACTAAATAAAGACATAAATATAGAAATCCCTACATTACAAACTGTATATGGCTGGTATCGGTATTAAAGAAAAAATACACACTAGTATTCCACTTTCTCCTTAACCATTTTAAGCATCAAAGTCTTACATGTAGTTATTTTGGAAACATTTTTACGTGTTCCTTCTGACCATATTAAGTTTAATATATGAACATTTAATATGTGTAAAAAGTGAATCCTGTTTTTTTATGGTCTGTATATCATAACCTGCATAACTAAATATTAGACACAAGAAGAGTATTATTGGACAATGTTGTGAAGCTAAAGAAATCAATAACGATATTAATTTAAAGATCTATATATATTTAACGCATACGCCTCACATTACAGGCTGTGCCTGCTCGCCAGCGCAGAGACGTCTCCGCCTTTCTCTCTGAATAGCTAGCAGGGAACTCAGCTGTCGGGCAGAGGAGAGATCTCCCTTTAGATCTCCCTTCAGATTTAAAAGGTTATTAATGGTATCTTCAGTGTCACATTAACATTGGAATATTCTTCCAAGTGTAAAAAGAGGCGATACTCACGTCACCTATATAAATTTTCAGTTTACAGATCATACAAGATCATTTATTATGAATAATATCTTCTGTATCGCATTAAAATTGGAATGCTTTTCACAGGTGTAAATCCACCTATTTTCTAACCGCTTTATCCAGGAGAGGTAACAGTTTCACCCCTCCCCCTTCCCTCTGCCTGTCTGACTGTTTTTTTTAACCCGTCTGTACCCTAATCGCAGCAGGTGAGAAAAGAGAAAAAAGTGAAACTTACAGTGTACACAAAGATTCTAGGCTGACCATGAGGAAGAAAGATCACCCGTTTTTTGCGCACAAAAAGTGGTTATTAACTATCGAAACCTGTTTTTATAGCTTTTAAAATCATACATTGTCTAAGTTAAGCAGGAACACATCATTATATCTCATTATTGATTTTTTTTTTAATTTAAAAATTCGTTTGCCCAGCCGTTTATAATATTGTGGCATTTTCGGGTTCGGCAAGGACAGACACGGTGACTCAGACACTCGTTGAATGAAAAACGGCGCTTTATTTTTAGGCACAACCTGAAAGTAGTTAGTGTTGTACAGTAATAATAGATGTGGGTAATGTCACCCCCATTAAACAATGTGCTTATCATGCAAATTCTGCTAACCTAAAAATTAGACACAGGAAGAGTAGTGTCTGATCCCAAAAATACTACAATATTACATTATTAATATCATCTTCCGAGTCACCTTAACATTGTAAAATTGGAATTATACTACTGTTTGTGCTACAGTATATGAATATAATAATATCGTTATTCATTTCTTTAGATACGCGATTCCATATTATATTCCTTGTTAATCAAATTCTAAAAGTATGCTTTTGTTTACGCTGAAAACGAGCAAATTCACAGAAAAGGTTAAAACATCACTTTTCACAAAGTATATAAACTTAATATGGTCAGAAGGAGCACGTAAAAATGTTCCAAAATAACCACATGTAAGTCTTTGATGCTTAAAATGTTTAGAGAGAAAGTGGAATACTGGTGTATTTTTTTAAATACAAATACCAGCCATATACAGTTTACATAATATGTTTATGTTCCTAAATTAATATCGTTTATGAGCATGTGAAAGGCATGGTGAATTAGAGATTCTCAAAACTTACTTTGTATGATTGGAAATGAACACAAGATCAGATCAACAAAATGCTGTGGTGTTACTTTATGAAAAAAGTAAGTCTTTTCATTTACAAAGAAAGTGGACCATGGTAATACTTTGAGCTTACAGTTTCTCCAAGGTTATTCATTATTAATAGTACTAGTAATATCTTCAGGAAAGACTTTGATGCATAAAATTTCTGCATAATTAAAATATTTATGATAAAGGTTGTAGGTTGTGTACTTTTGTCTAACTGAGCAATCTTGCTTTTATAAAATATACCAACTTTTTAATGTTTAATGGTTAACATGCTGTAATTGTCAGGAAACCAATTGGTAGAATAGGAGGATCCTTATGTGTAACCGTGAATCTTGCAGGATGCGGAGTAGCACAGGGACAAACCAAAAGACATAATCCAGGGGCTTGGTCAAAAAGGGAGGCAAAGTGTCCGGTAATGAGGGAAATCCAAAAATGACAATCCAAAAGGCATGGTCAAAAGGCAAGAGCAAAGTTAAGTACCAGGAGATCAGTCAAAAGGTTTAGAAATGCACACAAGAGAGTTCTACTGGACGCTTCTCAATAGTGAGCAAGGGTTGGTGTGAGGGAACTTTAAATACTGAAAGGAAAGGGATGTGGTAGGATATTTGGTTTGGGAGTGTAATCATAGCCACTCAGGGACGCCATAAATGTAACGTTGCCATAGCCAAAATGTAATGTAGTGGCTCTCTGAAGGCACCAGGTCTGTAGGGTTTGGGCATTTACTGGGACAATTATTAATTGTAGCAGTAAATCACAAAATTGATTCTTGCGATGGCTTTAGAATCCAACCATGCGACATAACTCAAACAACGCACACACACAGGTACTAATACACGAGGATACATTTATTAATACATAGAATATGCATATAAACCTAACAGATCTTATCGAGAGGGTTATCAGAATACAAAAGATATATATTCATTCAGTTACAAAGAGTTACATATATCAAGAGGACATACGTTCAGTATATCATTCATTTAGACCGTTTCATAAATGAACTTGGTTATAACTTCTACATTAGATACTTGAAACAAGTACATAACTCTTAGGAATTAAATTGATATCAACTGGTTGGGATAACAATTGAATTCTCGAGCTGTAATGCATTGAAGTTGAATACTCATCCAATTTCTGGGGATTCATATCTCCTGCAGGCACAAACAATCAGCTGCAGGCTTGTTGCTGTCCAATCCGCGCTCTCTGGCTCCGTGCCAGGCTGTGCTGTGCGGCTTGCGACGGTGCGCTGCTGATGCTCACTGACCGGCTAGTTAGTGTTGGCTTTAACTAGCAAAGTTTGTGCACAGGAGAAAAGATGACTGTGGGTCCCAGCAAGTCAGGAAGAGGACCCCTTCGTTCCAGATGAAGAGCTAGTTCTGAATAGTGATTCAACTGTCCACAGTTCCGACCTGTTCACGAGGCTTGCTGCTGTTGCTAACCTCGGGTGGATCCTCTGGTTACTCTCTGGCAACCCCCGCTCTAGACTCTTAGAACAAAGGAAAGTTCTGGCACTCGGACACACTGGCCGTTCCGTGGTTGTCCGGGCTGAGTCTCAGGATGGTCAGGAGGCGCGCTGTGAGAATGTCCTGCCCTTGGGAGCCTTCTGCTCCTGGGCTGTCCTGCCCTGGAATTCTCCTTTGAATTCCCTTTAGAACAGTCCACAGAATCCTCTCCGAATCTCACTGAATCTTACTGAATCTCTGTGTTGCCTGTTTTTAACTGGAGGAACTTCAGCTCGTCGATTGGCTGAAAGTTCCATGGGCATCAGAGTCCCACGTGGGTTACTCAGCCCTACCAGTCCCTGATTGGTTGATCAAGGTGAGATATGAGTCACTTACTCCTGACACTTAGGAATGCAGTCCAGATGTCCATCTGGCACTCCCTAGACAGATAGGCGCCAATGGATGACCATTGATCATGATAGCCAGGCTTAGCTAAGTGCATCCCCCTTTGGGAGCTGTCCTAGGAAACCTTATCAAAAGAAAACATCCTAAATCAGCCTGCATGAATAGTTTCTCTGTGGCTGCACCACAGAGATGAACAGAGAGATGAGGCCTAATTTGGGAAAGCTCAGAAACACTTAATTCTTTCTTATTAATAAGCCTCGCCGCTACAGGAGTGAGAATTTGTGGAATCTGGTGCATGTGGGAATGTGATGGGTTCAATTAGGAGTGAGATTGTGAAACAGTGGGTTTGGGAATGCAATGCCGTTTGTGAGGGAGAGTGTGGGGCGTGACAGTAATACACAGTTTAAAATTAAAAGTCTAAAGAGTATACAACTTAAATTCTTAATTAGATAAAGATTGTCCCTCAGCAGTGATCAGGATTCAAAACCAGGTGTTTTCTGGTGACAGCTCAAATGCTGTACATGAGAGGTTAAGCTTTATTAGCTCCACCTGGCAGTTTTACAAGGTGATTCCGGATACTATTAACATAATCTAATTTGCATGTACTGCAGCTTACCTTGCTCGTTTTTAATAGCTGCATCTGTATATAAACTTAATATTGTCAGAACGAGCATGTCAAAACTTTTCCAAAATAACCACAGTAAGTAACCAAGTGTAAGACTTTGATGCATAAAATGTTTATGAATAAAGTGGAATATTGTTGTGTATTTTTTATTTAAACTACCACTACCAGCCATATACAGTTTGTATAATATGTTCATATTCCTAAATTAATATTGTTTATGACATTCAGAGACGTTATGCTCCCCTTATTTTTATGCTCAGCTACCAAAATTTCCCTTTAGTTGTAAAATTCCATATTTATATTACATATTAAGCGGATTTAAACATGCACAGTGAAAAGATTAAATGAAGCAATCATTTCACTCACAACTAATGCACCACAAGTGCCACCTTTCGGTCATTATGACCAGCCAATAACATACTGGAGTTGACTGCAGATAATTTTTCCGGGGTATGGGTTTTTTTTTTATGGGTTATGGGTCACATTTTGAACAGTTCTGAATTTATGTTATTTTATGAAAGGCTGAACCTACTTTTCACCTTATACAGTACATCATATTCATTGAACAGACCTGAATATTTTTTCATGTTTTAGTACTTGTTCATACATATAGGTTATATTAACATTCTGAATATTCTCATTATTTTAGGACAATATCCTGTAAAATTAAAAATGTGAGGATGTTTATCTTTTATTATTTTTTAATGAAACCTGAGGCTATGATTTTGTTTCATGATAGTGTTTTTCCCATAGGCTTCACAATCACTGTTCAGACTTTTTAGTAATAAAACCTAATATTCATCCCCTTGGACTTCCCTTAAGCACAGCAATCACAGTGTCTTGTATTACCATGTATTGGGCAATAACTCCATCACAGGTAAACAAATTACTTATCATAATTTTCAGGCTGGTATACAATGTCTAGTATACCGCTATAGAAGCACATATTGGCAATCTTTAGTTATGGCATATTAAACTAGCAAATTGCATAGGAGTATAGTGTTACATTTTTCCTGAACTTTTTTTTTCCTAAATTGAATACAAAAAAACAGAGTAATAATTCTTTATTATTAATCTAAACAGATAATTGTATAATAATATACTTTATAGACTATTATATAAAAATAATAATTTAGATATTTATATAATAAATATTATAATAGAACTAACCACACCTGCTATACAATCTGCAACAATAACCCATATTTTTTCAAATGTATATGTTTCCAATTTATCAAGGTCATTTTTGGCTATGGATCAAAAGGATAAAATTAGTTTTTTATCCTTTTACAATCAGAAAAGTCAACTATTTAAATAATTGGGGGTAAATGAAATGGAAAGTGTAAAATTACATAATTTGTGTACAGCTAATTATAAAAAATTACAAGGAATTGATTGATATGTTTTTGTCATTTTTTTCTACTTTTTGTATGTACAGATGCAGCCATTCAAAATGCGCGGGCGATACCGCATTATTTTCCGGTGCGCTGTACGCAGTCTACTGCGAGTTACTGGTAAATACCGCTAGTTACCGTAAATTCTCCTATAATACCGCAAGCAAAATAATAGTATCCGGAATTTCCGCAAGGTGGAGCTAATAAAGCTCAACCTCTCATATTTGAGCTGTCGCCATCAAAGTCTTTAACGAAGATATTACTAATAGTATTAATAATGAATGACCTTGGACAAGCTGTAAGTGTAAACTCAAAGTATTGCCCTGGTCCACATTCTTTTTTTCATTGACCGTCTTTGTAAAAGTAACACCACAGCATTTCGCAATCACGCATTTGTTTCCAATCATGCAAAGTACAGTAATTTTTGAGAATTGATTCACCATGCCTTTCACATGCTCATAAAAGAGATTGATTCAGGAACATAAACATATTACCGTATGCAAACTGTACTGTATACAGTATGTATATGTATATTTAATGTCTTAACTGTGCCCGTTTAAGTATTGAATATTTATATGGAATTTTACCACTGAAGGGAAATCTTAGTGCCTGAGCATAAAAAGAATAGGAGCATACTGTAACGCGTGTGAAGGCCATAAACGATATTAATTTTGGAACATAAACATACAGTATATGGCTGGTCTCGGTACTTTAAAGAAAACATACACACCAGTATTCCATTTCTCCCTAAACATTTTAAGCATCGAAGTCTTTAACTAACGTGATACCGGAGTCAACAAGCATACTTTTAGAATTTGATTAAAAGGGAATATAATATGGAATCGCGTATCTAAAGAAATTAATAACGATATAATTATATACATGTGCCGCAACACAAGAATAGTACACGCTATACATTGTCTGTTGATAATGTTTCTGTAGTGCTTTTTCAGCACTCTGCATGTGACCTTGCCGGTGGCGCTGTGGGTTAGGTTCCTGAGTCCCACCTCACACGGTCAGTGATCGAATCCCACTGGAGCAATGAATTTTTTTTAACAAACATTTCTTTGAAAAAATGAAACGTTTCCCGAGTCAGAGATTAATTAAAACCTCACTCGCACCAAACAAATTTATATTTCTAAATATCACAACATGATCGAATTTAAGTCATTTTAATAACAATGAATAGTCACCTAGGCGTTACAATATAAACATTTATATTGATTTAAATCGTGTTTAAATCACCTTTTTTTAAAAACCCATAAATAAAGCTGATACTGTTTAGACTTTTAATTATTTAAAACTGTATTACAGCAGCACAATGCACAATGCAACGTAAATCGCTATCTTTGTCTTCTGTGTAATAATGTTCACCTCTCTGTCCAGCAAATTAACAATAGTAATAATAATGAACTTTATTGTATATGGCGCCTTTAAAGGTGGCTCCTCAAAGCGCTTTACAGGTTAAAAACAATAACAACAATACTGTTAGGCTGGGCAAACGATTTTTTTTTTAAGAAATACAAAATGAGATATAATGATGTGTTCCGGCTTAGACATTAACGAAGAGCATAACACGTGGGCGGCGTAGAGGTCGGCTCTGGCTTTCCCATCTACTGTATACACTGCAAGTACAACCCCCCTCTCTGCGGGAGTGCTGGCTGTGACGAATTAAACCGGTTTCACAGGTATTTTCAAAGTAGAAAGTACAGTACTTACTAGTTAAGAAAGCTAGGCTCCTCAATGAAATCGCTTTAACATGCTAATGCGTTGGTGTAACAGTCCGGGCGTGGCAAGCTTCTAATGTCAACCCGACTACGGCGAAAGGAACCCTTCTTTCATTGGAAGATAATGAACATATTTTAGCCCTGAAAGAATTAATAGCAAACATGGTTTACATAAAAGACATTTTTCCAAGAAAGTTTAGCCTTTGTCACTAATGAAACCACTAAATAAAGACATAAATATAGAAATTTTAAGATTTTTAAAATACCTGACTTTGCTAAAATTTATTTGAAAATAAAAACGATTACAAATGCCAGGGGAGAGAGAGAACAGGGGAGGGATGTTGGTTATGCATAAGGGGCGGGGTTATGGAAATAAGGTCTGTTTGGGAATGTGGAGTTACATGTTCTGGCTGTTTGTGAATTATCGTTGTTGAGTATGGAGTGTTGAGGTATTGATTTTGTGTAATGCTTTATGTTGAAAAATGAGGTGGATTTTGTTTATGATAAAGAGGATAAACTTGGATGGGAGGAGGGTTTGGTTTTGCATAAGGGGCAGGATTATGATAATTGGAGGAATTTGCGAGAGTATAATGGTTTGATATATTTGATTTTGTATTGTGGTTGTTATCTATGTTTTTGGTTGGTATTATGTTTATATGGTTGGTTTTGTTGGTTGGTTGTTATTATGGTTATTAATAGTACGATCTATAGTTGAAATCTGAGCCTAAATAAAAAGAAAAAGCATTTTCAGAGAGCAATTATGCTGTGTTTATGTAGAATAAGTGATTAGGTTTATGAGCAATCTAATTACTTATTCGTTTAAAGCGCTATATAAAATAAAGTTTATTATTAATTTGCTGGACAGAGCGGTGAACATTATTATGCATAAGACAAAGATAACGATCCTGATCAGTTTAGAAATCTGTGTACGCTGTAAGGTTTTTACTTCTTTAACTTTTAAAATACACGTTTCAAATAGAAAGAAATCCTCTTCCTGGTACAGTACTGTATGTATAGCAAACCAGCACGTCTTTTTTCTCCAATCAGAGGGGTGTCAGATGGTGTCAGCCAATCACCATTCTGAAGCCCTACCATAATCTCTGGTATGGGAGACCCCAGAATTCTGTCCCATAGTTTAGACAGATGATAGATACTTTTATTGATCCCGTGAGGGAAATAAAGTAAATCGTTTTCATTTTAGGAAATTATTAAATGCTCGGTTAAAAGCAAAGGAGATTGTCTGTTATAGTGGACATAAAAACAAGAGTTCGCTGGCATTATATCCTAGAAGACACAGACCGGCGCCAGACCGGGAGAATGCCTGCAGCGTAAAAGAAAATGCCTGATGAACTAGGGATTGGACAGTTTCCAAGTGCTTGTACAATCGATGGAAATGTTCAAATAAATGTGCAAAAGAAATAAACAAAATAATCATTTATTTCTTTATCATATTGGCTAGCTAATGTCCTCTCTTTGCTAGTTAGTGGCTGTGTTTCTGCGTTGGGTAGCAACGGGTGACTGTTCTCAGGCGGAAGATGTAAACAGCTTAATTTTTGTGTTAAATACATTTTTAAAATTAAAATTCATTCTATACAGCCATCGCATATTTGGGTACCGTTTCATAAAACTTTCATGCTTAAAATGTTTAGGGAGAAATGGAAGACTGGTGTGTATTTTTTCTTTAAACTATCAAGACCAGCCATACACAGTACAGTTTATGTACATACAGTAATGTTTATGTTCCTAAATTAATATCGTTTATGACCTTCAGATGCGTTATGCTCCTCTTCTTTTTATGCTCAGCTACTAAAATTTCCCTTTAGTGGTAAAATTCCATATAAATATTCAAAATTAAGCAGATTAAAATGTGCACAGTAAAGACATTAAATGATTAAATCTTTTCACTACCAACCAATGCACCACGAGTGCCCCTGTCGGTCATTTTGGCCAGCCAATCACTTACCCCGGTGCCCTCCGGTGTCCTGCGGTGGCTTGTGGGTAGGTTACCGTACCGCGGGTTTTTACCGCGCATTTTGAATGGCTGCATCTGTAAGTCATAGAAATTCAGATGTTATGTGTTTAAAATATACGTAAATTAAATGTAATTTTTGTAATAACTTCTATAATATATATTTTTTTAAACAAAGGTATAAACATGTTGTAAAATTTGTCATTCAATATATAGCTGACAAAACTATAAGGCACAACTTACATTTTTTAACAACAACAAAGAACATCAATAAAATGTAAGACAGAATTCCACAAATATCACAACAAAAGTATTTGGTGTGTTTTTTTTTTCTGATTAAATTGTCCCCATTTAAAACTCAGTAACCACACTGAGTGTGGGCTTCCTTCCCCCAAGCCACCGATCTCTGGGAGTGCTCTCGGGCTACAACAGCTCATAACCTAAGGACTTACATACTGCAGGTATATCAGCAGCCAAAACCAGTGGAATTATGCTCCAAGGATCCCTTGCAGCTGTCTCTATTATATGAAGCAGATTTGTGCCACACACGTCCTCCATTGCACATTCATCCACAGATTCATGAAATCCTGAAAACCAAACACCCTCTTGGATTTATAAACTGTATAAACTTAAGCATAGGGGATGGGAAATCTCAAACCTTGTTTTCTCTGTCCCTCATTCTTATTTAACTAAGAACCTAACCTAAACCAGCAGCAAAACCTACTAGCAACCTAACCCTACCTGACTGACATTGTAGGATGCTTCTCAGTAAGCAATACCAACACCCCTGACATAGCAGCAGCCTGTTTAGTATTTTGAGGTCTTTAGCTCTTCTTATTTTTTCACTATAAGACTCACCTTTTGTTCTCTGGCACAGATTTGGTTAAAATAGTAATAACTTAGGCACAATTGCTGAAACAAATATTTATTAATAATGGCAATACAAATTTACAAATTAGGCCCTCTGAGGCCTAACATCCTAACCATCCAGAAAACCCGAAGACTGCTACAAAGTATTTAACTCATATATAAGGCCTACAAACACCAAAGGAAGAGATAAGCTGCATTTTTATAAACCTTACACTTTTGTAATTATGCATACAGTAGGCTAAAATAAGGCAGAACCGAGGTATTTCATGCTGCAAGAATTACTGTTCAATTCCTGTTATTTCTGCACAAGACCTGCATATGACTATATAAAGCAGAATACCACAACTACTCATGAAAGAAGGAAAGATATTCTATACCAGGTAGCATTTTTACCAGAGCTCTCATGATGTTCAACCCACGTGCTTTTCAGAGTACCAGTATACTTTTACAACCTTTCTTTCATTTGTGAAACTTTTATTTTTTTAGGATTTTTTTAATATGATGGCACTATTATACATGCAATTGTCTAGGATAGGGCAAGTTAAATACAGTATTTCTGTGGACCATGTTAAACACTTGCATTGAACATCATGGGTGTTGTGGTGAAAAAGCTATTGGCTGTGGAATAGCCACAAAAAGCTTTCAGCCTATGCTTATATTGAATACATTTGACTTTGAATTTACACATTTTATTGTGTTTTATGCTAAAATATGTTTATTTGCTTTTAAATATGACTTTTTAAGCTTTTATGTGTAACATTGTGTAATTATTGTTTTTATATTAATTTGGTGTTTTTGAAACACTAAAGACATTGAAGTGCTTTTTCTTGCATCACCTATTTCAGTATAACTTTTTTTAATGTAACATGAGAGTGTCTTGCTCCTTGATGGTTGTATTGTCTCCTCACAGTGGTGGTACTGGGGTTGGAATACACCCATATTATTATTGTTGATGCATGAGAAAACACAAACTGAAATCTTGTTACGATGTCAAGCTTGTTACAGTATATGGCTTTGGGGCAGTTTGCAACCATATTTTATTGGCTTTATAATATCACTTTGAAGCATAAAGGAAAAATAAAATAATTGTTAATAAAATAACAACTGGGCCAGTGAGAGACAAACAAACTCAAACTTCCTTTCAAACACCAGGTTATTCCCCAGGTGATTGTCTGTGAGAATTTTTATGTGTTTCACCTGTCCTCCCTCCCACTTCTTGGCTACTCGATATAAGTGCTTGCATGTTGTGCCCTAAATCAGAACATTCTGTTGGCTTTTTAAACACAGGTCATTCCACATAATGCATTGTACTGTTGATATCTGATGAATTTTAATTAAAAAAATGTTTCTTGTTTAATATCTGAAATGTCCCCAATACAAATGGTGATGTGCAATATTGTGAAACTGTGTGTTTGAGGTCCATCTTGTTAGCTTTTTGGTAGCAGCTAGTGACAAGAACGTTTTTTTCCTGAATTTCAGAAATTATTACGTAGTTTCACACATGTTAATCTGCCTTTAAACAAATTTGCCTAAGTCTTATTATATATTTTGATTACTAACTCTGACATGAGGAGACAAAGACAAAAAAATGATTTTACAATATTTATAATACTGTTGGATTTTGTCAGTGGGATTTATTAATTTTTCACTTCTAAAATATTTTTTGAAGTGTTTATTTAAAACAGAACAGGAAGACTCTCTTTCACAGTTTGTAGTTTTTAATTTATGGAGTTTTTAATGAAAGTTCGGGAGTAATGAAGGCACGCTCATTCGACACAGCTGCTGCAATTCTCATTAATCCTGACGTAAGCAACCGGTCTCCATAAATATCAAACGTCACCCTCTCCTCTTCCTCGTTCGTTTTCTGCATGGTTTGTTTTCGCCTAGCTCGAATCTGTGCTCCCTTCTCATGGATCTACAATTCCGCCGCTCCGACAAAGACCTTTTCTGCAGTGCAGGAGACTCTCCTACCCCTCTCGTCCAGTCCTCCCCCCACTGCTCCCCTCACCTCCATCTCATCGCCTTCTTCAGCCGCCGTGCCACATCAGCGCCGCTCATCTCCCAGCCAGTCCTCACAAGATCCAACTCCTCGCCGAAGACTGCGTTCCGCCGTCATAGTCCCTCTCTCATTACAAACCCAGCCTTCCCGTTCCTCCACGGCAAAGTCTCCAAATAACCCCCGCTTCTCTCGAGGATGTCCCTGCCGCCGCGCTTCACGCACATCGGCTCCCCCTTCTCCTGGATCATCTCTCGCGATTTCCAAACGGACCGTAGCAAGCCTCCAGAGGATACTTCGAAAACATGGCGTCCATTTTAAAAGAAACACTTCCAAAAAAAAAAAAGCTCTGTTTTCCCTGTACTTAACCGCAGTCTACACAAGGAAACGTCAGCTCCACAGCTTCCCCCGGCGCCCTCTGATGACATCACCCGCGCCGCCGCCACTCATCCTAACGTGAGGACCCCGAGGCCGCCCGCGCCTCTGCCTGTCGCGTCTTCTGTCTTGTCTTGTCTTGTCCTGATATATCGGTGTCTGTGTCTCTTCCCCAAGCAATCCATTCCTCTGCTGAACAACTGCACCTAGCCTCTTCCACCCAGCCTCCTCCCCTAAATTCCTTGCTGCCGAGTCTAAGGCCCCAGGCTCACACCCCTCCCCCCCCCTTCTCTGCTTAATCTAATTTCTGCACTCTCCTCTGTCTCTACCTCCGGCGTCCAACATGGCTCAAGCTCCGCCAGCTTGGTGCCTTCGGCCCCGGTTTCTTTTCTTTCGGCCCCTGCTGCTGTCTCCACGGCCTGAAGGCCAGCTAGTAAACGACCCCCAGCTCAGCCAGCAGGCGGCCCTTACCCTCCCCCACCCCCTGGCGTCCAAAACGACTCGGCAGCCTCCTCAGTCCTTCACGCAACCTTCGCCCCTGCTTCAATTCCTCAACAGTCTTTGGCTTTCATATCCCAAGCCACCGAGCTTCAGGCCCCAGATCCGTCAAACCCCTCCTACCACAATCTGCTTTCCGCCCTTCTTCCCTCCTCATCTTCCCCCTTCCCCAGTGTCCAACACGGCATCCGTCATCCCATGCCTTCGGCCCTGGATTCCAATCTCCCCTTTACTAAGGACTTTCCTCTCCGAACAGCCGTTCCTCTCCCAGCTCCTCCTAACACACTAAAGTTTAGTCCTGCTCCCA
The DNA here is from genome assembly GCF_055471065.1 of Atractosteus spatula. Lineage (NCBI taxonomy): Eukaryota > Metazoa > Chordata > Actinopteri > Semionotiformes > Lepisosteidae > Atractosteus > Atractosteus spatula. The sequence goes on along the minus strand of NC_142709.1, from coordinate 23,973,733 downwards.
TTCCCTTTTTACTCCGGCAGCAAATTCTGAGGTGCAGACGTCAATCTAGCTCACCTTCTCTCTTCCTCCACTTACAACTCCGATTCTAGAACAGTCGTCTGCGGCTCGATTTCCGTTACTCTCAAATCTTCTTCTGACCCTCACTCTGCTTCAGTCCTTCGAATTTCCGACTTCTGCTTGGCTTTCAGCATTTTCCGCGACATCACGTGCTCTGTCTTTCCCCAGCGTCGTCAGGAACTCGACGATTACATGCACAGCATCCCCAATCAATCTGTCCTTTTCGAGGGCTCCCTGTTCTACGATTACCATAAGCAGTTCTTGGCCGAGGCCGCTGCCCGCCTACTCCAACAGAACCAGCTCACCTACTGGGGAGCCCTCGACATTGAGCTTTACTGCCGCACTTTCACCGGCATCCACGCTCTTTCCTGCAACTTCTGTTCCTCTTGGAACATTCATCAAATCTTTGCCCAGATACCGTCCGCAAGCCCAACCCTGACTCCGCCCCTTCTCCCCCACAGCATCTATTCTCCCGCCAGGTCTTCTTCAAACCTTCCCGGTCCAAAGACATTCGCGGTCGCCCCATCGTGATGATCAGAGGCCATCAAATTTCCAACATCTTCAATTTCTCTACACGTACCTCTCCCCTTCGTCGCTTCCTTCACATTTGCAGCTTCTGCGGCGAAGCTCATGCTCGCTCTGCCTGCCCCCACCGGCCCTTCCATGCTCGCTCCACCTTCAGCGTTCCCAAAAGACTACTGGCTTTTCCGTCTACCCCAATCGACATCCCCACTCTTGCTTCCGGCCTGCTCCGTCACCCCGACCCCTCTTCCACCCACATCTTACTCGACGGCCTTTCCTTCGGATTCTCGCCAGGCCCGTGCGCACTTCCCTCTTCCTCCGTCTTTTGCAAAAATTTGCAATCTGCCACCGCCGATCCCCAGTCCGTTGATGCCTTGCTAGCATCCAAAGTCGAGAATGGTTTCATGATCGGCCCACTTGACTCTCCCCCATTCCCTGCATACCACATCAATCCCATTGGTATAGCGGTCCGTCCGGGCGCCTGGCTCGCTAAGGCCGACATCACCAGTGCCGTTAAAGTTATGCCTCCCGACCCAGACCTCTGGCACCTCTTCGGAGTTCATTGGCGGAACAAGTTCTTTGCAGTCCGCCTTGCCTTTGGACGTAGGAGTATCCCCAAAAACTTTCGGTACCTTAGCCGAAGCTCTCAGCTGGATCCCCTTGAATAACTATAAGCTTCCTTTTCTCGTCCACCTTCTCGACGATTTCCTTACCATAGACTTTCCTCACACCCCACCTGCAAGAGCCTCCTCCACACTTATTTCCGTTTCAGGAAACTAGGGGTACCCCTTGCCACGGACAAAACAAATGACCCCTCTCATATAATCCAATTCCTTGGGATCACCCACAATTCCATCAATTTCTCCGCTTCAAAATCGACAGGATCCAGATGTATATCTCTACCTATTCTTCTGCCAAATTTTGCACAAAGAGGGAACTTCTCTCTCCGCTCGGCCACCTCAATTACGCCATGCGTATTATTCCTCAAGGACGGTTTACCTTCTTGACCTCGCCTCTTCCATGCCCTCTCTTTACCACCACGCAAGCCCTTCAGCCGACTGCAAATCCGAGCTCAGGCTTTGGCAGCTTCTCTTGGCCAACCGGAATGGCATATCTCTCTTCTACAATGACCTCCTCTCTGACACCGAGGATATCCAGCTTTTCACAGACGCAGCCCCCTCAGTCGGTTTCGGAGGCTATTACAAAGGCCAATGGTCTGTGGCCCCTTGGCCTCCCGAATTCTCTCCAATCCCTCTCGCCAACCAGTCATCCGCCTTGTTAGAAATATTTCCAATTGTCGTTGCTGCTTCTCTTTGGGGCCCACAATTGGAAACAAAAAAAAAACGTCCTCATCCATTCGGCCATCCATGCAGTAGTTCATATAATCAACAAAGGAAGGTCTTCATCCCAATCCATCATGAAATTCCTCTGCCGCCTTAAATGGATTTCTCTCACACATCAATTCATCCGCGTAGCTGCTCACATTCCAGGCCACCTTAATGAGATAGCTGATTCTCTCTCTCGCTTTCAATTCAAGAACTTGGCACCAGATGCAAGACCGAACCCGTGCACAGTACCTCTCTATTCGGAACTCACGTTCTTCTGAATCATTCTTTCCATCACTATCTCCAGCTGGCCCAGCAAACTATCCTCTTTGGGATCGTCCCTCGAACTCTCAATTCTTACTCCACTGCCTGGAAGGGCTTCCAATCCTTCCACCTCTCCGCGAACATAAAATTCCCTTCTTTCGACATTCTCACCGTATCATCCTTCGTTTGCTATCGTAGAAACTCACTCAAGGTACGAGCATCCACCACCAAAGTATACCTGTGCGGCATCCACTTCTTCCGTAAACTCCTTTTTGGCACAATCTGTCCATCCCTTATCCACCCTCAAATTACTCTCCTTAAAGGCTTTCAGCAGCTTGAAAAACCACTTCCGAACCTACGCGCACCACTTACCTCAGACATCCTTGAATCCTGCATCTACGTTGTCAGGTCGGGTTACCACTCACCCTGGGTCGACCGCCCTCTTGAATCTTTATTCTTGTTAGCCTTCTTTATCTTCCTAAGGTGCTCTGAAATTACCGCTAATTACACAACCTTCGATCCTTCTTCTCAACCCTGCTTATCTGACATCTCCATCTTATCTTCCGAGACACTGACCTTCTATCTCAAGAAAAGCAAAACCTACCAACTCAGATCAACTCTCATCTATTATTTCAAACTCTGTTCCTACATAAGCCCTTACGAACCTCTATCCCATTACGCACATCTTCGCACCTCTGCCGGAGCTTCGCCTACCGCCCCTCTGTTCGCAAACGAGAAGGGGCGTATCGTGATACCCTCCTAAACAATTCTCCGGGCCCTCCTTTAGATCAGGGGCCACATCCTCCGCCGCTCGCCAAGGCATACCCGAGTATCTCATCATGCAACTTGGCCGTTGATCCTCCGAGGCTTACCATGCATACATTAAAACTAACCCCGGTATCCTCAAGCAGCTCAAGAGCACTTTCTCTCCTCGGCTGAATTGGCCCAATAATCTTTTGTTTTTGTTTTTCTGCACTGGTGCCTGGGGGTCCCGCTTGGTTCTTTTGGGGATCCTATCCTCCCGTCCAACGGCCGGGAGGTTGGCCCTCAGCCAAGCGGGTTACGCCAAATCTCCACATCACAATAAACGATTCTAATTTCTCCCAAGATTTCGGCTGCTGTCATTCCTCGTGAAATGGAGTTTTTAATGAAGGTTTGGGAGGAATGAAGGCAGCCGCGCTCATTCGAAACAGCTGCTGCAATTCTCACTAATCCTGACGTAAGCAATCGGTCTCCATAAATTTCAAACGTCACCCTCTCCTCTTCCTCGTTAGTTTTCTGCATCCCTCCTCCACCCCCTCTCCACCTTTGCAGCTACCCAATTGGTCGCATGGGGGTCCTATCCCCCCCGTCCAACGGCCGGGAGGTTGGCCCTCAGCCAAGCGGGTTACGCCAAATATCCACATCACAATAAACGATTCTAATTTCTCCCAAGCTTTCGGCTGCTGTCATTCCTCGTGAAGTCACATGGGCTGAATACATGGAAAAAAATATACATTTTACAAAATGCCACGTTATAGAGCTCCATTAAGTAATATCGACAGACATCCATACTGTTCATACTATAGTGTTAGCATTGTTCTTGAAAACTGCCCTCATCTAGATACCATTATTTACACCACTGTTTTGCAAGTGATCATTAAATGAAAGTTATTAACTTTAGTTCAGGAGGGATGACAAAGACAAGTCAATCTCACAGACCTGTACCTAGTCACCATCATTACAATACTACTGTACCTATGTACACTGAACTCAAACATCTCCCTTTGCATCCCCATCTTCACCTTGCAGCTACCCTTTGGCCTACTCAGTCTGAATGGGCTTCGGGCCACCTTGTCCTATAGCCAGGAGGCTACTCATTAACCAAGCGAGTTAACCAAGTATTCAAAACATTCACAGAGCACTCAATTCTTGGAAGTTGTTGTTCCTAGTACAAATTATATTAAAAGAACATTAAATGAAGCTATTATTTCAGCAAAATCTAAAGCAACAGAAGTGCTACCTATTGATTTCAGCAGTGAAGGCTAAATGCGACATACCCTGTACTGAACAAAACCAAACTATACCACAGTGAGCTTTCTGCTAGCATACATTTTGACAATCCTTCAAGATGGCTTCATCTATAGCTAACAAACAATTGTATGGACAATGTATACCATATTATAAACCCAATTCCCAATGCATAAACATACTTTATTCTACTTAAAATTCATTATTGTAATTAATTAAGATTTGGCTAGGGTCATATTGTATTATGTAAATATAAAACAGATTTCAATTATGTATGTTATACTTCCACTTAATGGCAGAACATTTAATATAGTTTTCTACTTAATGGCAGTTTTAATACTTTCATTCTTAGTGAAAGCTCACTTTTTACTGATTCAATTTAACATCCCATTTTTTTGTAATTGGGCAGGTGCTTTGAAATGTATTTTTGTAACAGCAGAAAAGATATATTGAAGGAAGTCTGTTTTCTTTGTCAGGAAAATCAATATGGCAATCTGGAAACTAGTGTAAACAATTATTTACATGAGGTTTTTGTATAAACTATTGTAGGTATCCTCTCACGAGGCATCAGTAAATGTAGGAGTTGTGCTTACCTGGGACAATTATTAATTGTAGCAGTAAGTCACAAAAAAGATTCTTCAGATGGCTATTAGAATCTAACCTTGCGGAATAACTCAAACAACGCACACACACGGGTGCTAATACACGAGAATACATTTATTAATACATAAAATGTGCATATAAACATAACAGATCTTATCGTGAGGGTTAGCAGAATACAACAGGTATATATTCAATCACGAAGAGTTACAAATACCAAGAAGGACATACATTCAGTATATCATTCATTTAGACCGTTTCGTAAACTTGGTTACAACTTCTACACTAAATACTCAAAAGCAAGTACATCACTCATAGGAATTAAATTGATATCAACTGGCTGGGATAACAATTGAATGCTCGAGCGGTAATGCAGAAAGTTGAATACTCATCCAATCTCTGGGGATTCAGATCTCCAGCAGGCACAAAGAAGCAGTAGCAGGCTTGTTGTGTCCAATCGGCACTCTCTGGCTCGGTGCCAGGCAGTGTTGTTGCGGCTGGAGAGAAGTGGGAGAGATTCCTCCTGCTGATGCTCTCTAAAGACCAGGTAGTTAGTGTTGGCTGAAACTAGCAAAGTTTGTGCACAGGAGAAAAGTGACTGCCGGTCCCAGCAGGTCAGGAAGAAGACCGGTTCGTTTCTGATGACGCGCTAGTCCTGAATACTTATATTCAGATTGGGTTCACATTTCCGACCTGTTCACGAGGCTTGCTGCTGATGCTAACCTCGGGTGGATCCTTTGGTCACGCGCTGGCAACCTCCGTCCTCGACTCTTAGAACAAAGGAAAGTCCTGCACTCAGACACCCTGGCCGTTATGTGGTGGTCCGGACTGAGTCTGAGGATGTTCAGGAGGAGCCCTGAGGCTGAATGTCCAGCAGGTGCGCTGCGAGAATGTCCTGCTCCTGGGAACAGTTTCACAGGCGCTCTGTGTTGCCTGTTTTTCCTGGAGGGACTGCAGGTCGTTCATTGGTTGAAAGTTTCATGGGCATCAGAGACCCATGTGGGGTTAACCTGCCCTACCAGGTCCTGATTGGCTGATGATGAGTGACCATGCACTCTGACCTTAGGGTTGTAAACCAACTTTGAATAACACTTTCCCTTGGAATCTCAGACTTTAAGGCGCCAGAGATGATTTGTTAAGGTTGCTGGAGAATCTCAGCATTGGGGAGCTGTTCCTTACCAGGACACTCTATCAGCTAGAAAAACGCCTTAATTGTGAACCAAATGGAATGACCTCTCTGTATCAAGCACCACTGAGATGAAAGAGAGAGAGACTGGCAAGGGAGCAGAAAACTTAATTCCTGTATTTTAATAAGCCTTGCCGCTACACTATAATTGGATTGCTTTTTCAGTGCCAAATATTTAAAATGATCATTTGTTACTGAAATAAAAATTGCACTTTGTTTGCGTTTATCAAAAAGATACAAAATCTCTTACCAGTGTATTGTATGGATAGATCTGTTTAGTATTGTATGTCAATTCAGTCTTTATTTTATTATGGTTAATTAAGCAATTATTTGAATGCTAGTGTTATAGAGATTTTTTAGTTTAAAATGAAGATAGGCAATTTGCAAATGCATTTGCAAGAAAATGAAGAGATGTTTGAGAATTCATTTCATGCTCATACTTGTCAGTGACACAACACATCTTTCAGGTATATAAAGATGTTTTTAGGAAGTGCTTTTTAAATAAAAAATAATATGTGTTAGGTGTTTTTTCTTTATCTGCATTGATGGTTATGGTTCTAGCTAATGGTGTGGTGTGCACACTGTACATAGCTGACTCCAAATAATACTTAGAGGTCTTGGTGGTTTGTGAGTGATTAGAATGTTAGGCCTCTGAAAAGCCTTGTCTGTAAATACTGTTTACATAGAGTATACTAAAACAAATTTTTCCATATTATTACTCCACCAAGGTTGTGCCAGAGAACAAAGAGTTCACATGTCTCTAATTATACCAACCGCTTGGGTATATTCTGAAGAAATCACTTACAGGTTGGAGGTTATAAATATTATTTTACTTATTAAACCACTTGGTCAATTCCTGATTTTCAACAATTTCATAACCCCCATTTCTAACATTATAAACATACAGATGCATATGAACTTATTATTAATTAATACATAAAAATAAATATTCCCTATTCCCTATGCTTCAGATAGCTGAGTGAGAAGTGAGAAGAAAACAGTGTAGAATGTTCAAGAATAGAACAGAGCTGTAACCCTATACCTTCAAGCAAAAATAAATAAAAAATATATAAATTGTCATACAAAAATATACCATCACATTATTTTGCAAAAATATCTTAACTCACAAGCAATACAACTTGTAATAGTACTGTATATTTTAGTATATGTCATTGTTCAAATAGACATATATTTGCTTGTTCTAACTACAGTGTTATGGGAGCATAACAGAGGAGAATATGCTGGTGTATGATATACTTTGCTGTCAAAAACTGAATGAAATCTGATGAAAATGTGATCATCAAGATTGAGCAATGGAGTTGAATATAATATCAGATGAGAATGGCAGAATCAAAGAGATATGGTAATACTGTATATCAAATAGCATAAGTGAAAGACATGATAGACCTTTAATAAGACAGTAAAAATGCTCTGAATATTCCAGAGCAAATTTGAAAATGAAACATCAAGGTACTTTCTAATGTTGTTTTATTGGAAAGCATATTAAGATGGTTTCATTACACTACAGTTTAAAAACAATGGTTATCATAATTTAAAAATGTTTCAATTTGTTTGTCTTTAATAATAATACAGAATACAGTAAATTATTCCAGAGAGCAAAGGTAGTGTGACAGTATGATCCTTGAAATTTATACAAGGAAAGAAATGGAAGCTAGAAATGCATATATCTTTATTATAACAGTCAAATATACACAATACACAAAATCAGTAGAAGATAGCTTTCTCAACGGACCAGGATTTGCAATCCTGCTCCTACTGTGGTGACTGGGGACACTGTGCTACAGTAGGTGCTATCATTCCTATGAGGGACAAAAGTAGGGTCTTTACAATTTGGTCATTTAACTATGGAGCTGTGCGAAGCAGTAGGGATGTCCTGTTTTTTTTAGACATGAACATCTGGCCTACTGAAACTTTCCTCTTAAATCATTCGGTTAAATTTTGGTATTATTTGGTATGTAAAGCCTTATACAAATTGTCATTATAGTTTTGTTATTATTAGATTTCAGTATTAATTTTAAGTGAAATGTATACAAACCAAAATCAGTAAATACACAATATTTTGAAAAAATGACTTGATTGTAGTTTTGGTTCTAGTTCTGATTTGAAGTGCTTATATAACATACATTTTTTAATTTTAAATGCAGTAAAAAATTAGTGTAGGGAAGTAAACCTAATTGGTTATTCACAAACGAGTTTTTTATTTATTATAATAAAATGCACAGCTTAGCTCTTTTTAACAATAAAACAGTATACAATATACACACTGTACTAATAAGCCTTTGGCAAACAGGTTTTGCCTTTAAACTTTGTCACAAGCTCAAGAATGATTCATTCTTCTTTCACACAAAACTAAAAAAAACACCAATGTATGAGAACAGCATTTTCAGACAAAATGGCACCCCTGTCTGGAACACATTTTCCAGGAAGCTCTGGGGAATTGAGCTGATACTCTCAGTCACCTAACCAGCTGCTGGAAGACACATTTTCAGCTTAACAACTTACAGATGCAGCCATTCAAAATGCGCGGTAAAAACCCGCGGTACAGTAACCTACCCACAAGCCACCGCAGGGCACCGGAGGGCACCGCGGTAAGTGATTGGCTGGCCAAAATGACCGACAGGGGCACTCGTGGTGCATTGGTTGGTAGTGCAAAGATTTAATCATTTAATGTCTTTACTGTGCACATTTTAATCCGCTTAGTTTTGAATATTTATATGGATTTTACCACTAAAGGGAAATTTTAGTAGCTGAGCATAAAAAGAAGAGGAGCATAACGCATCTGAAGGTCATAAACGATATTAATTTAGGAACATAAACATTACTGTATGTATGTAAACTGTACTGTGTATGGCTGGTCTTGGTAGTTTAAAGAAAAAATACACACCAGTCTTCCATTTCTCCCTAAACATTTTAAGCATGAAAGTTTTATGAAACGGTACCCAAATATGCGATGGCTGTATAGAATGAATTTTAATTTAAAAAAATTATTTAACACGAACATTAAGCTGTTTACATCTTCCGCCTGAGAACAGTCACCCGTTGCTACCCAATGCAGAAACACAGCCACTAACTAGCAAAGAGAGGACATTAGCTACCCAATATGATAAAGAAATAAATGATTAATTTGTTTATTTCTTTTGCACATTTATTTGAACATTTCCATCGATTGTACAAGCACTTGGAAACTGTCCAATCCCTAGTTCATCAGGCATTTTACCGGTCTGGCGCCGGTCTGTGTCTTCCAGGATATAATGCCAGCGAACTCTTGTTTTTATGTCCACTATAACAGACAATCTCCTTTGCTTTTAACCGAGCGTTTAATAATTTCCTAAAATGAAAATGATTTACTTTATTTCCCTCACGGGATCAATAAAAGTATCTATCATCTGTCTAAACTATGGGACAGAATTCTGGGGTCTCCCCATACCAGAGATTATGGTAGGGCTTCAGAATGGTGATTGGCTGACATCATCTGACACCCCTCTGATTGGAGAAAAAAGACGTGCTGGTTTGCTATACATACTGTACCAGGAAGAGGATTTCTTTCCATTCAAAACGTGTATTTTAAAAGTTTAAGAAGTAAAAACCTTACAGCGTACACAGATTTCTAAACTGATCAGGATCGTTATCTTTGTCTTATGCATAATAATGTTCACCGCTCTGTCCAGCAAATTAATAATAAACTTTATTTTATATAGCGTTTTAAACGAATAAGTAATTAGATTGCTCATAAACCTAATCACTTGCTTTTTCTTTTTATTTAGGCTCAGATTTCAACTATAGATCGTATTATTAATAACCATAATAACAACCAACCAACAAAAACAACCATATAAACATAATACCAACCAAAAACATAGATAACAACCACAATACAAAATCAAATATATCAAACCATTTTACTCTCGCAAAGTCCTCCAATTATCATAATCCCGCCCCTTATGCAAAACCAAACCTTCCTCACATCCCAGTTTATCCTATTTATAATAAACAAAATCCACCTCAATTTTCAACATAAAGCATTACACAAAATCAATACCTCAACACTCCATACTCAACAACGATAATTCACAAACAGCTAGAACATGTAACTACACATTCCCAAACAGACCTAATTTCCATAGCCCCGCCCCTTATGCAAAACCAACATCCCTCCCCTGTTCTCTCCCTCCCCTGGCGGTTGTAATTGTTTTTATTTTCAAATAAATTTTAGCAAAGTCATGTATTTTAAAAATCTTAAGATTTTTATATTTATGTCTTCATTTAGTGGTTTCATTAGTGACAAAGGCTAAACTTTCTTGGAAAAATGTCTTTTATGTAAACCATGTTTGCTATTAATTCATTCAGGGCTAAAATATGTTCATTGTCTTCTAATGAAAGAAGGGTTCCTTTCGCCGTAGTCGGGTTGAAATTAGAAGCTTGCCACGCCCGGACTGTTACACCAACGCATTAGCATGTTAAAGCGATTTCATTGAGGAGCCTAGCATTTAACTAGTAAGTACTGTACTTACTGGGTTTTTGAGGGGGGGGGAGGTGTCTTTCGCTGGAAATCTCGCCTCCTACTTTGAAAATACCCGTGAAACCGGTTCAATTCGTCACAGCCAGCACTCCTGCAGAGAGGGGGGTTGTACTTGGAGTGTGTACAGTACACGCGTTATGCTCTTCGTTAATGTCTAAGCCGGAACATATCATTATATCTCATTTTGTATTTCTTAAAAAAAAATTGTTTTCCCAGCCTAACAGTATTGTTTTTAACCTGTAAAGCGCTTTGAGGAGCCACCTTTAAAGGCGCCATATACAATAAAACTCATTATTATTACTATTGTAAATTTGCTGGACAGAGAGGTGAACATTATTACACAGAAGACAAAGATAGCAATTTACGTTGCGTTGTGTATCGTGCTGCTTTAATACAGTTTTAAATAATTAAAAGTCTAAACAGTATCAGCTTTATTTATGGGTTTTAAATAAAGGTGATTTAAACGCGATTTAAATCAATATAAATGTTTATATTGTAACGCATAGGTGACTATTCATTGTTATTAAAATGACTTAAATTCGATCATGTTGTGATATTTAGAAATATACATTTGTTTGGTGCGAGTGAAGTTTTATTTAATCTCTGAGCCATACTGATTCTTCTGGAAGCCAGTTTCCGCCAGGGAGTAAAAAAAAAAAACACACTATGGTATTCTCTCCAATGCAGTGCAGTTAAAAACATACCTCTGATGCTGCTCCTAAATGAATATCGTTTATGACCATCAGAAGCTTTATGCTCCTTTTCTTTTTTCCAGTGGATTGAACAGGGAGAGGCATTTCATGATGTACTTTTCACTGATGAAACAACAGTGGCTCTGGAACAGTTTTTAACCATGTCGTTTTATAAAAAGGGGAGATATGTACACGTTACTGAAGCTAAAAGTTTAGCCTTTGTCACTAATGTAACCACTAAATAAAGACATATAGAAATCCCTACGTTACAGACTGTATATGGCTGGTATTGGTAGTTTAAAGAAAAAATACACACCAGTATTCCACTTTCTCCCTAAACATTTTAAGCATCAGAGTCTTACATGTGGTTATTTCGGAAACGTTTGTACGTGCTCCTTCTGACCATGTTACTGTTTACTGTTACTGACCATATTAAGTTTAAGTGCCTGTGGGCACTTTTCCTGTCCGTGGGGGGTGGACCGTCTTTCATTAGAAGGTTAGTCTGTTCTACTCTGAGAATGTAGAGGGGGTGGAAAGTGCCCGCGGTCATTTAATTAGTATTAAAATTCGCACTGATTCCCTTGCGAAGATACGGACATAGGAATATTCGTGCGTGGTCAAAAAATGGCATAAAAACGACAAAGTGAAGGCTGTGAAAACATTCACAATGTACTTTATACACAAAGCAAATATACCCCCCCCCCCCCTCAATTCAATTCAAGCTGCTTTATTAGCATGACAGATGGGTACAATCAGTGTTGGGTATTTACTTTGCTTTGAGATGCCACTTTTAAAGGTGATATATAAAATCAAGGCTTTAACTTGCTTTAACTCCGCAAGTCTGAGTTCTTGTGTCTGTCCTATCCGAACCCGAAAGTATTACAATATGTATCTTTATAGCAGGTGGTGTACAGCTTTTTAGTATAGATTACACTTTTCTAAAATGTATTTAAAAAATAAAAACGATTACAATCTAATCTTTCCACGTTTGATCCCAAAATAAATCTAAACGGGGAGAAAGCTATGCTGAAAGTTTATTAAGATACATAGAAGACAAAGATATCAATTTATGTTGCATTTGTCTGATTGTGAATCAAAAAACACATATATTTAAACCCGCATTTGCGATTTAAATCAAAACGTTATTTAAATCAATATAAATGTTTATATTGTAACGCCTAGGTGACTATTCATTGTTATTAAAATGACTTAAATTCGATCATGTTGTGATATTTAGAAATATAAATTTGTTTGGTGCGAGTGAGGTTTTATTTAATCTCTGACTCAGTGATGGCCTGGCATGGTGAGGTGCGCTGGCAGCTATGTGGTGTTACGCAGTGGTGGCCTGACACGGTGAGGTGCCCTGGCAGCTGTATGATGCAGTGGTGGCCTGGCATGGTGAGGTGCGCTTGCAGCTATGTGATGCAGTGGTGGCCTGGCACGGTGAGGTGCGCTGGCAGCTGTGTGATGCAGTGGTGGTCGGGTATGTAGAGGTGCACTGGCAGCTGTGTGTTGTGACGCAGTGGTGGCCTGGCACGGTGAGGTGCGCTGGCAGCTGTGTGATGCAGTGGTGGCCTGGCATGGTGAGGTGCGCTGACAGCTGTGTGGTGTGGCGCAGTTGTGGCCTGGCACGGTGAAGTGCGCTGGCAGCTGTGTGATGCAGTGGTGGCCGGGCACGGTGAGGTGCGCTGGCAGGTGGGTGATGCAGTGGTGGTCGGGTATGTAGAGGTGCACTGGCAGCTGTGTGTTGTGACGCAGTGGTGGCCTGGCACGGTGAGGTGCGCTGGCAGCTGTGTGATGCAGTGGTGGCCTGGCATGGTGAGGTGCGCTGAGAGCTGTGTGGTGTGATGCAGTGGTGGCCGGGCACGGTGAGGTGCGCTGGCAGGTGGGTGATGCAGTGGTGGTCGGGTATGTAGAGGTGCACTGGCAGCTGTGTGTTGTGACGCAGTGGTGGCCTGGCACGGTGAGGTGCGCTGGCAGCTGTGTGATGCAGTGGTGGCCTGGCATGGTGAGGTGCGCTGACAGCTGTGTGGTGTGGCGCAGTTGTGGCCTGGCACGGTGAAGTGCGCTGGCAGCTGTGTGATGCAGTGGTGGCCGGGCACGGTGAGGTGCGCTGGCAGGTGGGTGATGCAGTGGTGGCCTGGCACCGTGAGGTGCGCTGGCAGCTGTGTGGTGTGGCGCAGTTGTGGCCTGGCACGGTGAGGTGCGCTTGCAGCTATGTGACGCAGTGGTGGCCTGGCACGGTGAGGTGCGCTGGCAGCTGTGTGATGCAGTGGTGGTCGGGTATGTAGAGGCGCACTGGCAGCTGTGTGTTGTGACGCAGTGGTGGCCTGGCACGGTGAAGTGCGCTGGCAGCTGTGTGGTGTGACGCAGTGGTGGCCTGGCACGGTGAAGTGCGCTGGCAGCTGTGTGGTGTGACGCAGTGGTGGCCTGGTACGGTGAGGTGCGCTGGCAGCTGTGTGGTGTGACGCAGTGGTGGCCTGGCACGGTGAAGTGCGCTGGCAGCTGTGTGGTGTGACGCAGTGGTGGCCTGGTACGGTGAGGTGAGCTGGCAGCTGTGTGGTGTGACGCAGTGGTGGCCTGGCACGGTGAGGTGCGCTGGCATATAATGAATATATTCATGTGCATCCAACACACAGTTCAACGCTAGCAACTACACAAAATCTAAAATATGAGCTCTACTTGCCACTTACAATACCAACAGTACCAGCTAACTTTAGTAGTGACATTTTCATGGATCTTTTTAACAATAAAATTTACAACATCAGACTTCAGACACAATTAAACAGGCCTCAAAAAAGTCTGGTACAAATATTTTCAGCATGGTGAAACATGGTGAACATTTCCACCACTGCGTCACACCACACAGCTGCCAGCGCACCTCACAGTGCCAGGCCACCACTGCATCACCCAGCTGCCAGCGCACCTCACCGTGCCAGGCCACCACTGCATCACACAGCTGCCAGCGCACCTCACCGTGCCAGGCCACCACTGCGTCACACCACACAGCTGCCAGCGCACTTCACCGTGCCAGGCCACCACTGCGTCACACCACACAGCTGCCAGCACACTTCACCGTGCCAGGCCACCACTGCGTCACACCACACAGCTGCCAGCGCACTTCACCGTGCCAGGCCACCACTGCGTCACACCACACAGCTGCCAGCACACTTCACCGTGCCAGGCCACCACTGCGTCACACCACACAGCTGCCAGCGCACCTCACGGTGCCAGGCCACCACTGCATCACCCACCTGCCAGCGCACCTCACCGTGCCAGGCCACCACTGCATCACACAGCTGCCAGCGCACCTCACCGTGCCAGGCCACCACTGCGTCACAACACACAGCTGCCAGTGCACCTCTACATACCCAACCACCACTGCATCACACAGCTGCCAGCGCACCTCACCGTGCCAGGCCACCACTGCGTCACATAGCTGCAAGCGCACCTCACCGTGCCAGGCCACCACTGCATCATACAGCTGCCAGGGCACCTCACCGTGTCAGGCCACCACTGCGTCACACATATTTTAGCGCCATATATTTCATGGATATTATGGAATATAATGGATGGATATCTTAGTTATCTTTCTAGTTCACAGGTTTGCATGCATAATTTAATTTTGAAAGCCACTGAGACATCAGGTACTACTGTTGTATTTATGAAAAAGAAACAAAACAAAAAACATACTAACAACTGTGCCATCCTACTCCTTAGTTAATACATTTTATTATTCATAAACAGTTAACATTGTTAGCAAAATATTTTGAATTATATTTAACCCTATTTTTTCTTTAGTTTTGTATTTAACTTATTATATGATAGTCAGACTTAATGTATATTTGAACAATGAAAATATATTTTTACAAGATTTTACATTAAGCACTTAAAATTAATATGGTTAATAATAGTAAACTGTAACATGCTGTAACAAGATCGGTTAAACTGCGAAGAAAATGCTTTCAGAGAAAATGTTTCAGGTGTGAAGAACATAGATCTCCAATGCAATTTCAACCAAACCTGTTCCCACACACCCTGCCCCCACTACCATTAGAATATACACAAAGCACTCAAATCTTTCGAGCTAATGATCAGGTGACCCGAGAGAGAGCGAGAGAAACACCAAGGGGTGCGGAACCAGGGAACTATTTACATGGAAAACGGGCGATCTCCCCAGACTGTCCGCCCGTTTCACTGTTACCTGGATACCTCTTTATTTAGAACTCACTAACACTGATTTTTAGTTTAGAAGGATTCAAGTAGGATTTTAGATGAAAGGCAGCGACCTTAATCAAGCCCAAATCATAATTGAACCCATTCAGAGCCTACATTACATTTTAGCGTTTCATTCTGAGCAGAAGACCCTCACACCTGAAGAAGGGGGAGGTGTTTTTCGCTGGAAATCTTGCCTGCTTCTACTTTACAACCGGAGTGCTGGCTGTGACGAATTAAACCGGTATTACAGGTTTCAATCACAGACCATGTGACATGGGAGTCAGGAAACTAACACAGCGCCACCAGATTTGATAATGCTATAAAAACGCTATAAAATAATGTGACTTGGCACAGAACAAGTTTACAGCACAGTACAATAATAAATGCTGACCATGACTTTAGAAGCATAAATTGCCTTACACTCAATTTAAACACAAGCTGTCTTTAGCCCTCTAAGCTGGTTCATACAGAAATGTAGAGATCCAGGCTCAGAACACACAGCTTCATTAGCGAATACATATGCAGGACAACTAGAGAAGACGTTTTACAGAGGATGGATTTTTAGAAACATCCCATCAGTGACATCACTGAAGTCAACTCCTAGGTACTGTAACTGTCGTGTGGATAGTTTCACAAGAATCAGACAAAGGTTTAAGCATCGCTTGTTCTAGATAAAACTGCAAAAAAAAAAACAACAACCCATAATGTACTTCTTTGCGGCTCTGTTTGCCCAAATCATATATTCACAACGTGAAATCTAGAAAATAATATTACGTAACCAAAATCCGCAATATGGAAACAGAACCTGTGTAATTGTTGATAGATGATGTACTCGTAACATTTTTTCAAGACGAACTACAACATTTAAAAAATGACTTGTATGTACTTGATATCTCTAATCAATCCACGGGTCCCAGCACAAAACGAAAGTAAAACGCATACCGTTTCGCGCTTCTTATTAGTTGCTCAAAAGTAATTTGACCGTATGAAATGCATAATATAAACCTAGAAACATATACGTGAGCAGTACTTAAGCACTGTAGTATCGGTGTTAAGACATACCTCTCAAATACTGTAAATCAAGTTAAAAATATCTCAAGACCGATTCTGGTCATAATGAAACCATGTTTCGTGTATGTTTTCTTTAAAGTACCGAGACCAGCCATATACTGTATGTTTATGTTCCAAAATTAATATCGTTTATGGCCTTCACACGCGTTGCAGTATGCTCCTATTCTTTTTATGCTCAGCTACTAAGATTTCCCTTCAGTGGTAAAATTAGATATGAATATTCAATACTTAAACGGGCACAGTTAAGACATTAAATATACATATACATACTGTATACAGTACAGTTTGCATACGGTAATATGTTTATGTTCCTAAATCAATCTCTTTTATGAGCATGTGAAAGGCATGGTGAATCACTGTACTTTGCATGATTGGAAACAAATGCGTGATTGCGAAATGCTGTGGTGTTACTTTTACAAAGACGGTCAATGAAAAAAAGAATGTTGACCAGGGCAATACTTTGAGTTTACACTTACAGCTTGTCCAAGGTCATTCATTATTAATACTATTAGTAATATCTTCGTTAAAGACTTTGATGGCCACAGCTCAAACATGAGAGGTTGAGCTTTATTAGCTCCACCTTGCGGAAATTCCGGATACTATTATTTTGCTTGTCGTATTATAGGAGAATTTACGGTAACTCGCGGTATTTACCGGTAGCTTGTGGTAGACTGCGTACAGCGTACTGCAAAATAATGCGGTATCGCCCGCGCATTTTGAATGGCTGCATCTGTAAGAAGCAGGAAGGAGATCCAATGAGTATTCATTATTTGTACGTACAGATGCACCCATTCAAAACGTGTGGGGTACAACGCGGTGGGCATGTCGCATCAAAAAGCAGTATCACGCAGTATCACGTGGTGTAATGCGTCATTTGACGTCATACCGGAAAGTATCCGGAATCACCTTGTAAAACCGCCAGGAGGAGCCAATAAAGCTTAACCTCTCATGTACAGCATTTTAGCTTTTAAATTTAAACTGTGTATTACAGCATGTTTATCATCAGTCATTAAAAAGTTGGTATATTTTATGAAAGCAAGATTGCTCAGTTGGGCAAAAGTACACAACCTACCTTTATCATAAATATTTTAATTATGCAGAAATATTTTATGCATCAAAGCCTTTACCGAAGATATTACTCATATTATTAATAATGAATGACCTTGGACAAGCTGTAAACTCAAAGTATTACGCTGGTCCACATTCTTTCTAACCGTCATTTTAAATTAAAAGACTTTTATTTTTTTCTTTGACAAACACTACAGCATTTCGTTGATCTAACTAATGAGGACAGGACATTAGCTAGCCAATATGATAAAGGAATAAATGACTTTTTTTGTTCTTTTCTTTAGCAAATTTGTACAAGCACTTGGAAACTGTCCAAGCCGTACTTTGTCAGGCATTTTCTTTTACTATAACGGACATAAAAACTCCCTTGTTTTTAACAGAGCGTTTCATAATTTCTAACAATGAAAATTATTTAAACTGCCACACTTATCATTCAACCAGAGCTCAAAATATCACAAGGATCTTCAAGAGCACAACAAAGACTTTATTAAAACATACTTGTATCAGATACATGAGAATCCAAGCTTTTTTATCTACGCTTTCTTATCTATGGTTAGAAGTAGTCTTTAAAATTTATCACACAGTAAAAAGTCAAATTTCTGGGGTGTCCGTATACCAGTGATTATGGTACCGCTTCAGAAGGGTGTCAGCCAGTCAGATTCCAGGACCGGAATTATCTGTTTTATAATCGAGAATATAGTATGTAATCAGGTATCTAAAGAAATTAATAATGATATTAATTTAAGGATCTAAATATCTAAATCTATGTATCTATATAGCTGGTAGTATTACTGTATTTCACTTTCTTTGTAAGCACATTTTGTTAACACCCGAATTGCAGGTGGATTCTGTTTTTTGTTATGGTCTGTAGCTCAAATCCTGCTTAACTAAAAATTAGACACAGGAAGAGTATTATGGGACAATGTTGTGAGGCTCTGCCAGAATTTCTCTGTAAACTGAAGAGTTATAGAGGAGACAGGTTGTGTATTTCTTCTTTTGACACTTGTAAAAAAAACATTCCAATGTTAATGCGACATGGAAGATAAAGTGGTGTATTGGTCGTTAGTGAAAAGATTTAATCATTTAATCTTTTTACTTTGCACATTTTAATCCGCTTAGTATTGAATATTTATATGGAATTTTACCACTAAAGGGATATTTTAGTAGCTAAGCATAAAACACAGAGGAGCATAACGAATGTCATAAAGGTCATAAACAATATTAATTTAGGAAAATAAACATATTATGTAAACTGTATGTTGCTGTTATTGGTACTTTAAATAAAAAATACACACCAATACTCCATTTCTCCCTAAACATTTTAAGCACCAAAGTCTTACATGTGGTTGACCTTCCGACCATATTGCTGTAATATCTGTATTGCTGTTTCAGTGTATGTCACATGACTTGCCTCGGTGGCGTCACGGCTTAAGCGACTGATTTACAGTATAAGCTTGAGGTCGGGTGTTCAAATCCAGCAATCACTATGAGTTTTCTTTTAAAAAAAAACACTTCTTTGAAAAACTAAAATAGCAAATATTATGGACACTACAGTATATTGATATTTTTTATATTTCAAAATAACACGTTCGTACTGTATGTACAGTACACAGCAGTACCGCAGGTTGAACTGTAGGGCGCAAATCCACCTGAGCCCAAAAGCCCAACATTATGTGCATTCACCTGGCGCAGCACGGTTTTCATCACTCTCTGCGGGAGTGCTGGCTGTGATGAATTAAACCGGTTTTACAGGTATTTTCAAAGTAGAAGGGGGCGAGTCTTCCAGCGAAAGACACCCCCCAAAACCCCTTTTGTTTGCTTACAGTAGTACTTAAGTACAGTACAGTAAGTACAGTAGATAGATAGATAAATAAATAGATACTTTATTGATCCCGTGAGGGAAATTGCAGTGCAACAGCAGCTTAACACAGACAACACAGCCACAATATAACGAATGATACTGTAACGCATACGGCCGACAGGTACCGTGTAAGAGCCGGCTTACCAGAGCGGTGACGTCACCGCCCTTCCCTGTAATAGCAGGACCACAGCCCCTGGGCTGGAGAGAGATCTCTCTTTAGCTCAACAAGCTGGGTCCCTTTTGAGTGACGCCAGAGTCCTGGGTTCAAGCCCCCGACGGTGCGGGGCCGACCTGATGCGGCAAGGGCGCCCGCCTGAACCCCGTTGCGTTACAATACTATACAATAGTATAGTTACAATACTATACAATACAATACAGGTACCGTGTAAGAGCCGGCTTACCAGAGCGGTGACGTCACCGCCCTTCCCTGTAATAGCAGGACCACAGCCCCTGGGCTGGAGAGAGATCTCTCTTTAGCTCAACAAGCTGGGTCCCTTTTGAGTGACGCCAGAGTCCTGGGTTCAAGCCCCCGACGGTGCGGGGCCGACCTGATGCGGCAAGGGCGCCCACCTGAACCCCGTTGCATTACAATACTATAATAATAATAATACAATACATACAATACAATCAGTACAGTCAGGGGTGCACTAAAAGAGTTACTCACACTCCAGGACACACAAAGAACAAACTAGAACAGAACAGTACGCAGAAAAATCGTATTGCACATATGAATATAAATATAGATATAAATATAAATGTATTGCACGGGTCCCTGGCATATATTGCACAAAAAATGGTTGTAAACGGGAAAAGAAAAAGAACAGATCTAGCAGTAGATGTGTAGATGTGTTCAGTCCAGAAACAGGTCACTGTCAATGTTGCCTCTGCCCAGACGCAAGGTGGATGCGTTGTACAGTCTTATGGCAGAAGGCAAGAATGACCTCCTGTAGCGCTCCCTGTCGCACCGTGGATGAATCATTCTATTGCTGAACATGCTCTTCATTTCTACAAGCCTGTCATAGAGGGGATGGGAGATGTTGTCCATGATGGCCTCTAGTTTGGACACCATTCTCCTCTCAGGTTGCAGCAGGTGGGTGGTTGCCTTGACTTGGGCGTGAGGGACGGGGTGCTGCGCCAGGGGTGGCGGGTGCCCTCCAGCGGCGAGGTCACTGCTTGGAGGCCTCCGGCTGGCCATGCACCGCTTGGAGAATTGCTCCACGGAGTGACCACGACGCCACAAACTGCCACCTGATCTCGCCGCTGGAGGGCAACCCTTCCCACGGCAGCAGGCGGGGTGAAGCGCTCCTTCTGGCTTTCTGGGTTTGCAATTTAAATGGAAATGGGGGTGATGGGAACTCTTAATCTAAATAAAAATAAAATAAATAAAACAGGTTTCGATAGTTAATAACCACTTTTTATGCGCGAAACACGGGTGATTTTTCTTCCTCCTACTCAGCTTAGAAATCTATGTAAGGTTTTTACTTCTTAATTAAACTTTTAAAATACGCGTTTTGAATAGAAGCAACATATGCTGTTGTCTTCCTGGTATGTAGAACAGATCAGCAGGTCTTTTTTCCCCAGTAAGAGGGTGTAAAATGGTGTCAACCAATCACCATTCTGAAGCCCTACTGTAATCTCTGGTATAGGGAGACCCCAGAATTCTGTCGCATAGTTTAAATCATTTTCATTTTAGGAAATTATGAAATGCTCAGTTAAAAGCAAGGGAGATTGTCTGTTATAGTGGACATAAAAACAAGAGTTTGCTGCGGCGTTATTGGAAACCCAAATTTAACAAAAAATCGCTGGCATTATATCCTAGAAGACACAGACCGGCGCCAGACCGGGAGAATGCCCGGAGCTTAAAAGAAAATGCCTGATGAGCTAGGGATTGGACAGTTTCCAAGTGCTTGTACAATCAATGGAAATGTTCAAATAAATGTGCAAAAGAAATAAACAAAAAAATCATTTATTTCCTTATCATATTGGCTAGCTAATGTCCTCTCTTTTCTAGTTAGTGGCTGTGTTTCTGCGTTGCGTAACAACAAGTGACTATATTCTCAGGCAGAGGAATGTAAACAGCTTAATTTTCATGTTAATAATTTTTTTAAATTAAAATTCATTCTATACAGCAATTGCATATTTGGGGACCGTTTCATAAAACTTTCATGCTTAAAATGTTTAGGGAGAAATGGAAGACTGGTGTGTATTTTTTCTTTAAACTACCAAGACCAGCCATATACAGTACAGTTTACATACAGTAATATGTTTATGTTCCTAAATTAATATCGTTTATGACCTTCAGATGCGTTATGCTCCTCTTCTTTTTATGCTCAGCTACTAAAATTTCCCTTTAGTGGTAAAATTTCATATAAATATTCAATACTAAGCGGATTAAAATGTGCACAGTAAAGAGATTAAATGATTAAATCTTTTCACTACTGACCAATGCACCACGAGTGCCACTGTCAGTCATTTTGGCCAGCCAATCACTTACCGCGGTATACTGCGGTGGCTTGTGGGTAGTTGCATGTGGTACGGGTTTGTACCGTGCATTTTGAATGGCTGCATCTGTAAGTCCTACTCCTATAGGTGCCAATGACATGGGGTAGCTGTGTCTGTATGTTTTTAAATAACTGTGCAGTTTTGAATTGAGTGTAGGTTATCATGTCCCTAGAGAATTTCAGGGAGCTATATTTTTCCCCTAAGGAGTTGCGGAGGTAGAGCAGTGTGGAGTCTGGTTTGGGCCCTGTGATCCTGGAGTGGGTGCTCAAACTGTGGCTGGGTGTTAGACTGGTTGTCTGAGCTGCACTCTTACACAGTGCACAACCCAGGTGGTGGAACCTCAGGTGTCTAATGTTCAGACACTCCTACCAGAGAGGGATCAGAGTTGTAAGATAGCATTCATTTTGAATTTTAAGATGTGCTATATACACAATCCCCCAAAATAACAGCCTTGTTTGGTTAGCACATGCCAAACTATGCACGGCCGTGCACACACACACAGAGAGGACACAGCATTGAAAACACAAACATATGTCACAGGATGTGGGTTGTTGAAGCAGTAACAGGCTGTGATTTGTCTGGTTGTGTTGATGGCCAGGATAGTATCATTGTGACAGTGGAGCAGGGAACAAATAGTAACAATGGTCACACCCAGGTTGTCCAGGAAGCAATTAGGTACTGACACATGGAGGTATGAGGGGTTGCTGAGCCAGTCTAAATCAGACTTTAGGCAGAGGGGACATTTGGGGAGTGGTGGCTTTGTGGCTAAGGATCTGTGCCTGTGGCTGGAAAGTTGCCAGTTCAAATCCCGTGGCTGGCAGAGGAATCCTACACTGTTGGGCCCCTGAGCAAGGCCCTTAACTCCAGCTGCTCCAGGGGCACTGTACAATGGCTGACGCTGTGCTCTGACCCCAGGCTTCTCTCCCTGTTTTTGTGTCTGTGTGTCTCATGGAGAGCAACCTGAGCAACCTGGGGTATGCAAAAAAGATTAATTCCTAATACAAGAAACTGTATATGGCTAAAAAAATGATCTCATTTAATACTTGGAGAAAGGAGTAAAGAAACTGGCCTGGTGAGTCGATACTGAACCAAGGGGAACATAGTGCAGCCTAAACGAGGACTCCTGATATAGCCCAAATAGAGACTGGGGAAATTGGACTGGGTGGAATCCCTCTTCTATGTGTTGCTGTTCTTCTCTGTACCACCAAGACTTTCTAACACCCTCTCCTCATCACCTAAAAGGACAGCTGACTCTCCAGAATTCATTATGACCCCTGGAAGCCACCTCTGTTGCTACAAATGTTTTCTTCGTGTCTTGAGGTGATAGTAAATGTTGATGTACTCAGAAAATAAAAAGGCCACTTACGTGATACTAATGCTTATCTCTGGTCTGTGTGTGCATTGGTGATTCTGGGAGATGAACAGAATCTGTCTTAAATTAGACAGTGCCTAGCACCCTGTTTATATTGCTAGGTGCCGTAGTTGTTATGGTGCAGGAAATAATTCTTGTTTGAGGGGTCACCTCACTATGACACATACACTGAGGTAGGGTGTCATAGTAAAGAAAACTCTCAGAACAACAGGAATATGGAACGTGCTCCATTTTATTTACAGCAGTATCATTCCAAATATCTACACAAAGTAGAGCAAACACTCAGAATGTAGTTTAAACTATAATTCAGTTTTATTCCATAAAGAAATTGTTACATACATCAGAGAAAGTTATTACAAACACAATAAACTTAAGTTCCATTTTTTTAAATGTTGGTGTGAAAATGAGTTCCTCGTTACAATAACTAACTGCAGAATGAGAATTAGCACCTTCTGATTTCTTTTTCTTCACCAGCCATATATCCATAAACACAGAGTTGAGCAATTCTATCTAGCATAGTAAAAAAAAAAGTAATCAAGGGTATGGTGTTGCCACTGTATTTTTTAATAGACCCTGCCGCTAGCACTGGTTTATGATCTGAATACAGCAGATTTGTAATAATGTAATTCATGCTCTGTACAAACTTCTCTATCTCTTTTACAAGTTTGACTACACCAGAATTCCTTTCTTTGACCTTCAATTCTAGTCTTGTAGAAAGATGGATGTAAAGCACGTTTTCTAACAATTCTTGAGAAATTCTTCATTCTTCAGCCAATGTCTCACACGGGTCAGTAAAACAGAATAAAAACTGGACAGGATTGTGGGTGGGAGTGTCACAATGTAAAATTTTCCACATATAAGCATAGCTTTTACTTGAGACCATTGTACTTGTAAAAAAATAGCAATGTTTCTTTTTTACATTATCATTGTCATTTCCAATAATTTACCATCTACATTTTAAGTACAGAACATGTATAACAATGGGGTGCAGGGGGTTCATTAGTAGTTTGTAACATGTGACATACTGTAGTTCCTTTTCAGTTTATTGTGCAATAGTAAATGCCCCCTGGGATCTTGAAATGAACAAAACTTTTGGCAAAATTCTCACTGAACTTAGAGACTGATACATTTCTGATTAAGTAAATGATACTTCTTCATGTCCTGATTCATACTTGACAGTCAAATATGTTTGCTCCATCTGGCTGGGATCATTAATCTCACACACAAAACACCATTTCACATTAAAAAATGGTTGAAGACACTACAAACAATTGTCTTTACGACATATTCTATAACAAGGGCTGCATTAGGGTGCCAGTTACTTAACCTTAGTTCTTCATTACCACTATTTACAGTATATTTCTACCTATATACATACACAGACATTAAATTCAATTTTAATGGTATCTTTAAGTTTGTGGAGGTAATCTCTTCATGAGGAACGCTTAAAATAAATATGCATTGTTTTGTTTTATTAAAAATTACTTATTTAGTATTTTTAGTGATTCTCCCTCTTCAGACATTGTAGATTCCTCATTACTGCAATCATTTTCATATTGGTCATGATATCCAGAGTCAATCCGGTCTGATGTGTTTTCAGTGGATTGCTAAAAAGAAAAGCAAAGTGATAAAAATCACACACTGCAGAAAACAAAGTTTAAAATACAGTAAAAACAACACAGAATATTTTATTAATGCACCTGTTCACTTTCTCAGTGGTGTGTTAAGGCGTTGCTCCATGAAAAAAAGCCATCTTTACCAGAGTCAAGGTCTGGTCATTGATGTGCTGCAGCACAGTTTATGTCAGATACACAGCAAATATATATGTAAACACCAGGGTCGTGGTCAGGCCTACTTCACACACCTACACTTTCATTTGGCAGGCCCTATATCACACCCCCAACAGTGTCCACCCCCACGCATGTATCTCAAGTACATTTTCCTTATTAATTGAATTAACATTGAATTTAAACAGTAAATTGCTGTTCTTTTGAAAAGAACATTGTAGGAATGATTCTTTTAATGATTGGTTAAAAAGTGTGATATTCTCAATGTTGTTATTAAAAATAGCATATATAAGAAATGTAAGAAACAATGTAAATGTATTTAAATAGTTTAAAAGTATTCAATAGACACTAAACATATTTTTTTAAAAGTTTTTCACAATCATTTAATGAACTACACAATATTTTTTTTAAATATATACATAATCTGAATTGGATAAAAGCAATTAGAAATACGGTTAATTTTTTTAAACAAAGGAAAGCCTACATCATGACTCATTTTAAATATATGTCCTTGTTAAACTCTAATGAGTAATTAACTGTTTGTAAAATCAATTAACAAAAACAAATAATGCTGAGTTGAGTCTTTGGGATAAGCATGCCTTATTTCCTTTACTCATCTGTCCCTCCACTACTACCCTTTATTCTAATTTATGTTATTGAAGTAAGATGTGAAGACGGGGTTAATTTTAAGTCCTTTCTGCATGAAGATTAGACTTCTAAACAACAAACTGGAGTTTATGGCAGGAAAGGGGGTTAACTGATAAGGATTCCAGATGCAAGCTAGGAACCCCCTGGGGTGTAATCTTAAACTGACCATTTGGCCAGGATCTCTTTAACTGACCAAATACCATGACCCCCCTCTTTACCATAAGAAATAATTACGTCAGAGCAGCAAGGAAGGACTATATAAACCTAAAGTTTGTACCGGCACTGAACAATACTTCGGTTTTGTTGTTTCTTGCGGGAAACAAGACTTCGGCTTTATTGTTCCTTGCGTGCAATAAACTCATCTGTTTAACTTCATCTCAGGATCCAGAACCTTATTCTTTCTCTTACAACATTATACGTGTATAACATGTCTGTATACTAACAAAAGTAAATATAAGTTTTATTTTAAGTAGTTGGATAGTGCATTGAAAAGCAATTAAATTTAAAGAAAGTATTTCTTGTTATTTAAAGCATAAAGTCTTGGAAGTAGGTTACAGAGTCTGCACATTTTAACATTTATCATATTTTAATAATATTTATAATATCATATTTTCAAAAATATTGATTCATATTAATGTTATTGTGAATTAACACACATTAACTAATTAAATAACTGTATAAATAAAATGTATTATTCTAAACATTTACTTATTGGGGTCAAACAATTTTATATGAAATTAAATATTATGAAATTGCATAAGATAAAACTTTAATACATAACTTTTTAACATGGTATTATTAACACTGTTAAAGGTAAAGAAATATCACTATTAGTCACATTAATTTTAAGTAAAACATATCAAATAGATATTCAAATTGGAAAGTGTGAAACAATGTATTAATCCATTTATTTTTAAAAGACAGAGACTGGCTTTTCTGTCAGTATTTTTCAACATTGGAACCTGTAAAGAAGTTGTACTTATGCACAACAGGAAATCCTGCAGCCTTACTCTTTTCTTAAGTATAAAAAATAATCCTGAGCCATGAGATTTGAAACCCCATATGTCTTTCCCCCATCCCCTTTTCACTGCCACGGCATGGAGGTAGGAAGTAGCAAAATATAAACATTAAACATATAAATATAAACACAAGGGTTGATGTGTGTGGGTCCAAGTTGTTGTGAAATATGGCACAAAAGGAGATTTTACTATCCTCTTAGGACACACTTTTTTCAAGTCTGTTACAGTGGGTCATCTAAAAATAATTTCAAACAACTTTGAAAACCTGAAAATGTAGTTTCATTTAACAAGGGTGAAAGTTTATTAACCCAGATAGTTTTCCAGGTTTCAACTAAACCCTTTCTAGTTCTTCCAACCAAAATTGACAAACTGTTTTACTTTAGACATGGGATATAGCGTTGCAGAAATGTATGAGGTCTGATATTTTACTTCTCAGAAGTCTTTTTCTGGCTACATTAAACTGCATCTAAAAAGTAAATTAGAAGCTTCAGGGTTTCCAGACTGGTGCACTGATTGTGAGAAAATGAAACAGTATATTGCTGAACATTATGAAAAAGAGAGTATCTGGTTGGACCCTGACAACATTTATAAGAATCCCGCCAAAACCCAGCACTTGAAAGTCGCATTTTACAGCTCTGTGGGGCTACTACAGGCAAAGACTCAATTTATCCCAGACCAGAGGTGTGAATGAGTTTTTCAAACACTTATTTGCGACTTACTATGAGGTCTCAAACTGTGAGTCATTTGAGGAACACCGTGCATGTCTCCTGGAAATACACTAAAGACCACTATACTGTGCAAAGTAACACCAACATTCTTATAGCTAGCTTTACTTCTACCTATGCCCTTTTAGAGTTATACACACTTTTATGTTAAATGCTTTGTAAAATCGCTGTCTTTACCATGACACAGACTCTGTCATTTGTTAGCTGGGAGGGAGAGTGGAATCCTAAACTGGGTAATTATTTGGGGCACTTGACTAATGTGATTGATAATATACTCCCCATGATGGATGTCCACTGCTGGCACCTGGATGTCTAGCAGATAGCCTATGTAAATCTAGACATGATCTTAAAGTTGTAGGGCATGGCCAATCATCCAAAAAGTGGACCAATCAATTAGGGACCTTCAGGATGTGGACACCCTCTCCACCTGGTGATGTCTTAACCAATGTTAAAAAGTAGTGCACATCACTTCTAACTCAGCTTCTTTCTGCTGAACCAAATTGGCTGGCTGACAACAGAACCACATGACTGCTAAAACTATTGTCTAAACTTTGGGACTTAAACTTGTAAATTGTATGTAAATATATTATATTTGGATCCTTAAATTAATATTATCAATTTCTTTATATATATATATTCCCTATTAAGTAGTTTTTATAAAGTACATACATTTAATATAGTCAGAAGGAGCATGTAAAAACTTTCCAAGTTAAAGACTTTTGATACATAAAATGTTTATGAAGAAAGTGTAACAATGTTGTGTATGTTTTATTTTAGCGACCGCTACTGGACATTGTTTATGACAGTATGACATTCAGAGATGTTATGCTCCTGTTATTTTTATGCTCAGCTACCAGAATTTCTCTTTAGTTGTAAAATTCCATATTAATATTCTATTATAAGCAGATTTAAATATGCACAGTAGAGAGATTAAATGAAGCAATCATTTTACTCACATCTAATGCACCACAAGTAGCACCTATCAATCATATTGAGTGAGTGCAGTTTTGAATGTGTTATGTTACAAAATTGAGCTTGAAGTGTGGTCATATTTCTCGCAAAAAAAAATGATTGCTTATGATTAATAGTAGAATATTTCTAAATAGTAGTCCTCTAACATGACATGACATATAGTGTGAAGATACTGTAAGACATAAAAATTGACATGGTTTACTCAGTTTTTGATAAAAATTTGCATCTGTCCCATGGAGGCATTATGCATTCTTCATTTGGCCCTCAATAGAAAATAATTGCACAGGTCTATGTTAGGATGTAACTGAAATCATCATAGAACTTGGAATACTCTTTTCTGTCCACTAAATCAGTCAGCCACTGCTAGTCAATGTCCTAAAACAACATTCTTAAATTTCACCTATCCCCTTACAGGAGCCTTAAAAGGAGTATTTCAACGTATGTTTTTTTTATCAAAATGCTGTGTATTGAAATATTTTTATTTATTTTTATTCAGAACTTTTTAATTGTGTGACTAGGGGCACTTTACAATGGCTGACCCTACACTCTGACCCCAAGCTTTTCTCCCTGTCTGTGTGTCTCATGGAGAGCAAGCTGGGGTATGCGAAAATTCCTAAAGCAAGAAATTGTATATGGCCAATAAAGTGATCTTATCTTACAGTACTTAAAGGGGAACTGCAATGCTGTTTTCATATTCCGGGGTTTAGAAAGCTTTAGCCTTGAAAAATGCATTTCAAACTGCAATAAAAGTAAAATTTACACACATTCTGTGATTCAGAACAAGGAAACAAAATGACATTGTAAACAAGCAGGCTTGTGAATAAATCTCTCATAATCCAATAGAAATATTACTTTTGATTTTGAGATGGTTTTGCTGACAAATACTACTTACTTTACTTTTTAAAGAAGGTTTTGAGTCTGGATTGGAAGACTTTGAGGGAAGGTGACTTTTTGATATCCTAGGGGATACAATTCCAGAGTTTTGGCGCATAGCAAGAAAAGGTCCTGTCACCCATACAATGTAGACAGGCTTGGGGGACAGTTAGGAGACCAGAATTAGAAGAGCGAAGGTTGCGAGGTGGGGAGTAGGGCGATAATAGTTCAGACAAGTACTGAGGTGCCAAGCCATCCAGAGCCTTATAGGTGAGCATGAGGATTTTAAAGTCCACACAAAACTTGACAGGAAGGCAGTGCAAGGACTCCCGGATAGGAGTAATGTGATCACTTGTACTAGACCTGTTAGACTGGAGTTTGTTCAATGTGGATTTAGATACCCCAGCAAGTGGAGCATTACAGTAGTCAATTCGGGAGAAGACAGATGTGTTGATCAGCTTTTCAACCACAGTTAGTGATAACATAGGGTGTAGTCTAGCGATATTTCTGAGGTGAAAGAAAAATGTTTTAACAATATGCTGTTATATGTATATCACCCCATGGCTTTTCAATTTAGACTGAGCTCAAGTACAGAACCATCTACAGATAGGGTTACAGGACTGGATTTACGAAGTTGATAGGAGGTGCCAATAAGCATGACTTCAGTCTTGTCACAGTTAAGATTAAGGAAATTTTGAGTCATCCAAGTTTTTATGTCAGAGATGCAATTAGATAGAATAAACAGCCACATCAGTGTCAAGTTTGGTATGGATGTATATTTGAGTATCATCATCAAATAAATGATAGTTGAGGCCATGTGATCTTAAAAGCTGACCAAATGGAAACATGTAAATGCTGAAAAGTAATGGACCCAGTATCGAGACCTGAGGAACACCTGACTTAACGAGACCAATTTCAGACCTAAATCCGCCAAGAGAGACAAAGTGACAGCGATCAGTGAGCTAAGACTTGAACCATTAGAGAGTAGTGTCAGAAACTCCAGACACAGTCTCAAGATGAGACAGTAAGATGGCATGGTTAACAGTGTTGAAAGCTGCACTGAGATCAAGAAGAATGAGGATAAAGAGAACCAGAATCAGAAGCTATTAGAAGATCATTAGTAACTTTGACCAGGGCAGTCTCTGTGCTGTGAAGTTGATGGAAACTAGATTTGTGTATTATGGAAGCATTCAGTTTCTGATTTAAATGTAACATGATAAGTGTCAGGTAATGTTCATCTTAAATCATTTTTAAATCTTAAGGATGTTTCCATGTTTATTATTCTCGTTTTTTTTTAGAAAAGTGATTATATGTTTATTTTGAATGCATATTGGGTGGAAAGACAGCCATTGCCCTAAAAGCATGCAGAAGGTTTGCCAAGTAAGATAATGCAAGACACTATTATGTTCTCAAACCAGACCCAATGATGGGATACTGTAGGTAGAGTGGTATAGAGGACAAGGCTGGTGACATTTGAAAAGAAACACTTTAAATACAACATTTTAAATATCAAGCATTGTAATGTGTATGATCCTAATTCACACACTCATTGCTAGTCCTTGTAGATGCATATGATTGAAAGTCATATCTGCTACTGTATGCAACACTTTGTATGACTCAAATAATCTGGCTGGTGCCCATCAATCAGTGATAAATGGGTAAATTTCAGAAGGCATTTGGGAGTTGTTATTAATATTTTTGCAGAGACTATTGAAAGGTAAGAACTATCAGTTGTTGTTACAGACGTTTAAGTAGGCCTAATTTTCAACATCCATATACAGTATGTACTATTCAACCATCCATTTTCCAACTGCTTCTTCCTAATCATTTGTTTGTTCATCATATTACATTAGTCATTACAGAGACTAATGAGCAGGCAAGGCTGCATCTCATCGCAATTAGTGGGAACTCTATTACAAGTTTGTCAAACAAGGCAACTTACAGTACTTTCACAAAGTTCAAGGCTTTGTGCTTAATTTGAAATTTGTATTTTTTTTCTATAATGTCAACAAAATTCTTTTGTCAATTTTGTTTAATTTAATAACCGGTCTGAGAAATTGGAACTGCAGTTACCCTTTTATAAAACACACAATACTTTTTCACCTTTCTAATTTGTGTTGCTTGCACTTTTAATTCATAAGGCTTTGTGGAGAATTTTTATTTAATTTTTATTTAAAAGTTGCATTTGTCTTTAAATTATTTTAGTAAGAAGAGTAGTATGTTATATGGAATCAAAATCACATTCAGGACTAGAGATTTCAAAGTAAGGCATTAATATTATATTGTGGTCAATGAACACACACAATGAATACACACTGTGCTCCATCATTCCCAGGAATGGAAATGATCAAGTCAACAGATTTCAAGATAAATTCATTGAATTTGAATAGAGGCAATGAGTCACCATATTGTAATTTTAAAGTCTAACTAAAATCAACACTGTCAACATTAAACTTCCCACTATGGTAACAGGACCTGTTCTCTGAATCCTGTAACTGAACCTTGACTGTAGGCTGCCAAGCAAAAAACAATCTTATTATTCACAATGGAACCCTGCCAAATAGCTTTCCATAACAACATAGTTGATCTTTGAAGTACCATTTTTTCTCAATGTTAACATCATGCTGGCACAGTAGGTACACAAGTCTGATTCTGCAAATGCCAAATTTATTTAGAATCTGACTGTATCTATCACTGGAATAAACAAATATGCAGCTGAAGCTCTGATAGAGATATGTCTACTAATAAAGGCCACTAGACATGCTCTTTCTAATGTGTTCACTCTGTTCTCCGTGCTGATCAGCCATCCCCAGTCCCCAGTGTAATGTGACATAATGAAACAGCAACCAGAACTGGCACCTAATTTGGCAGAATTTAACTAATGATGCCATTAGGTTTAACACTCAAGAAGGTGCAGGTGGAATGCTGTGCTACAAGCATTTATGCAGTGCATCAGCTGTATTGAAAAGACTTTGATTAAGCCACCAGTACATACAGTATTTTGAGGTGAACTGGAAAATGATTTACATATAGTTCTTTATTTTATGATATTTTTCTAAAACTGACTTTTCCTTAACATTATGCCACACTACATTATTACATGTAAATAATGAATGGAGTGTCACACAGATCATTTCATTGTCTTAGAGCCTTTTGAATGCCTTAGAAATTATTAACTTGAAAGTCTAGAAACAGAATTATCACATTATAATATACACACTGGAACTGAAATTCATGTTGCATGTCACATTTGACTGTTCATCATGTTTTATTTTTTTACAAATAATTATGAGACCAAATTTATAGTTTCTATTTGTTTAGAGAGCAGTTTATTGCAAATGGGTATTGAAAGATTAGACTGAAAGAAAATAAAACATTTTTTTCTGCAGATCTATTTCCTGATGTGCTGAAAAGCACATACTCTATCTGTTACCATACAGTTAGCATGTAGCAGACACATACAGTAGCACAGTGTTAGCTTCTTACTATGATTTGTTGCAGTTGATGAACAATCAATCATGTGATTGGTAGCTTTAAGTACAGTGTCATTCGAAAATATATATATATATGACACCAATTGCATCCAGTTCTATAGTGAAATCCATGAAACATTTGAGATAAGTTATGTGCAGGTTTTGATATTTATTTGGATTACAAGTGAAAAGCAAGGTCTGATAAACACACTGAAACTGACTGACTTACTGTAAATATGGTATAATCACCCATAGGTGAAACAAAACTGTGAAAAGCTCTTTCCTTTGTAAAAAAAATCTAGATAAGTATCTATAACAATGCTATTTCAGAACACAAGTGCTTCATTGTGAAATGTTCATATGATTTAAAAGGTATTTTTTCAACACTGGCTGCAATTGCATTAAACATATCACTACCTGTTATAAGTGCTGACTCCAACAGATCTTACAAAGGTCAGACATCTTGTAACTTGTCCTGCACTGACTTAAATATGACAGCTTCACAATGTACAATATACTATTTATAACTAATATGATAAATATTAGTTATAAATAAAAAAATCACAGTATGCCTTGAGGATTGTAGCAGATAGTCGTAAAAAATAGTATGGCTTATAATGTTTCATAAACAATTGAGTAAGTAGTAAAGGAATGAATATTACATTGTATGTATATATTTTTATGATTTATGGTTATTTCCCATACATTCTTTTTCTGTGACTTACTGAAAACGTTGTGGGGTTTGGTAATTCATTTATAACTGTATCTTTGTCAAGCCAGGCATCAGAGTTAACAAAGTACCAATGAACCCTGGTTGTGTTTTCTTCTAAGAACAAATGATAGCAAAACTAGAGGGAACTGTATAGGCTGTCCTCACTTTTTTGTTTATGCTTGTAGTATAAACTACTTTGTTTGTAGCTAAATGAAATACTAATGAAGGTCAGTCTTTACCTATGTTCCCTCCAATTTATTTTTCCCGCTGAGCGGATGACTTAATAACCTGAGCGGAGTAAAAAAGTTGTAGTGCAGGATGCACAGGGCTTCAAACGGTCCCATGTGAGAACTCAGTGATCAACCGAAAAGTCCAAAGGCAAGGCCCAAGGGACATAATGACATGTACTGCTGTTGCTGATTTTGTGAAAGTTTGCAATAGTTTGCCAGCTAAACTACAAATAGTACCTACAATATGTAGTTTTAAGAGACGTTTTCAAGTACTACTATGATGTTTGATCAACAGTTGATTGATGTGAATTGCAATAAACAGCTTATTTATGTACTAAGTATTGTGCATGCTAATACAAACAGTTTTACCATGGACTTTATTTATTCACAACATTGCAACTATAAAGCAAATCATGCATTGCATATCTTTAACTTCAACAGTCAACAACAGTTCAACAGTTCACTAAGCACTATAAAATTAGCAAGTCAGTATAATATAATATACTTGGCATATCTCAGTGCTCATAATGAGTGTCCTAAATCAAGCAACTATCTCTACTTTCTGTATTAGTTGACTCATTCTCTAAACCTAAACAGCAGAACACTATTTCACTTTCTCTTCTGGCTTTAACTCATCTCTTGATTTCCTCTGTTCACTTACTTCTCATCCTGCCTTTTTTTCTTTCTTCCCCTCCACATCCAGGGACACTCCTTGTTCTGTCTGGTTATAACTAAGTTGTGCTTAGCGGAATAGAAATTGATTATTTCTAAATCACCCCTTATCATGGATCTCTGTTGTTTTTTTCATATTTTGCCTCATAAGATCAACTCCACCTTTTCCTTCCCTTCCTCCTGAATCATAATTCACCTTCTTTTTCTCATCAGTCAACTTTGTCTCCATTTTAACCTTCTCAACGTCAGACATCTGTACTAGTTTATACCCCCCTTCATCTACTACTCTCAGTCTATTCAGTCCCCACTTTCTCTTACATCCCCCATTCTTATTCTTCCTCATTCTACCCCTTCATATGCCTCTTAGTCATCTCTTCAATGGGATAGGGCTATAAAACTTCCAATTATATTCAAAATCCTCTCCCTAATCACTTCTTCCAAGCTGCTGCCCCATGTTTCTTTTCCTATATTTAACTTCTCCTTAACAGCTTTCTATTATCAGTTTTTTTTAAGAATTGCCTTTTCTCTTTTCTTGCTTTCTAAAACCCTCACGTTGGTAGTGCAACACTCTCCTGTTGATAAGTCTTTAAAAAGCCCCTCTGAGGCTGATAGTCTCCTCTTTTGTAAATTTTCCATTATGTGGATTATTCTTATCTTCTTATTTACATGCCTAACTTAACACACCTCCTATTAACATGCCTACTGTATTTACAGGTTCTTCTTCATACCTACTGGTTGGACACACCAGATCTCAAGAAGTGCCTCAGTTCTTGATCTTTACTCTCAATCCACTGGAGTTCCCCAAGGTTCTGCCCAAGATTGCCGAATGTTCTCTTTCTACATTTGGATCCTGTCTTCTATTCACATGGACATATAACTTGTATGTTGATGTTACACATCCTCCTCTATTTTCCTCCTGCTGATATTCATGCCTCTTCCTATATCTGTGCCTGTCTAATAGCCATTTCTTCCTGGATGCTCTCCCACCATCATCAATGCAACTTCTTCCGGGGTGACTTTTCTTTCTTTCTTTTTTCAGCAGAAGCAGCTCAAAAACCATCTTCAAATTCATCTTAATTGCTGCATCTCCTTGTTGCTTTGAGCAGTACAGTTGTTTGTGAGAGTGTATCCCTTGTTGAAAATTTGTCTCATGTATTCTGTTATAGAATGGTATAGGGCAGTTATAGAAATTGTCATGTTATGGGGATACTTTTTGTGTGATGGTTAGATTTATACATTATAATAAAATGGAATACTATGTAGGATGACTGTATTGTCTTGTCTGTGGGTGCACTGGGCACTGGTGGTTCTGGGAGATAAAACTTGTTGCAAATGAAAAAGGGCCCTAACATCCTTATTAGCGCTAGGCAGTGTAGTCTGCTACAAAAGCTAAAATTATCCTGCATTTAGGGGTCATTATCTGTGACATACATCTTATGAATAAGTTCCAAGAAACCCATCTAAACTGCTATATTTACATATATACTTATGACTCATGACCTGAACTTTTAGGTCATATACAATTAAAAATATTTATTTTGTGAAATGTACGGATAATGCTGTGGGCATTATAGATATACAGCTGAAGAAATAATGCATGTTGAACAAATCTATATTCATCTCTCCAAAGGGCTGAAATGAAAGAAAATTAACTTTTCTTTCTTAACAACCACCATTTTCTCCAAAACATTTGAGTTTACACTTAAGTGTGAAAAATGTTACCAAAGATATGGATTGTGAGCTTATCTGTGAAAACAATAGGCTAGTCCCGTGTAACAGGATGACTGGTATGGGACTGTAGTAATGGGGTTAAAACACAATTGACAAAACACAACAGTCCCAGTAATACATTTCTTGCATTCTTATAAGGAAATTAGGGCTGCACCTGAAAATGCCACTTTTCTATAAAAGTACTCACTGAGGAGTGAGAAGCTGTCTAACCAAAACCTCATAGTCACTTTACTATGTTACCATCAAAGGGGGATCAATTACTTAGTAATGGCCAGCAGCCATATCACTGCCAGCAGCCATATCACTCTGCAACTCACAACTGGCAACCTACGGAAACTAAGCAGGTGTGAGCCTGGTCAGTACTTGCACGGGAGACCTCCTGGGAAAAACTAAGGTTTCTGCTGGAAGAGGTGTTAGTTAGTTATAATTTACACTATACTGTAAACAGGTGCCATCCTTCAGATTAGACGTAAAACCGAGGTCCTGACTCTCTGTGGTCATTAAAAATCCCAGGGCGTTTCTCGAAAAGAGTAGGGGTGTAACCCCGGTGTCCTGGCCAAATTTCCCATTGGCCCTTACCAATCATGATCTCCTAATAATCACCATTTATGAATTGGCTTCATTACTCTGCTCTCCTCTCCACTGATAGCTGATGTGTGGTGAGCATTCTGGTGCACTATGCCTGCCGTCGCATCATCCAGGTGGATGGTGCACAAAAGTGGTGGTAGAGGGGAGTCCCCATTACCTGTAAAGCATTTTGAGTGGAGTGTCCAGAAAAGTGCTATATAAGTGTAAGCAATTACTATTATTATTACTTCTGGTGTTAGAGTGGGATGCAGCTTAATTCAACGTTCCGTTCCAGATATATTATCTTTCTTGTTAAAACTATGGAGACAGCTATAATGATACTAATTAAGGCTGTTGCTGTGCAACAGAAACAAACAGGATCCAGCAAAAGACTAATGAAAATCAACAGGAGATGATAGCAGCCCAGCTAGAAGACACCAGAGTCTTCCAAAACAGATTAGATGCTCAGATACCCCGTAGTCCAAGAAAGTGAGAGGAGGAATTTAGTGCTACATATCTGGTGCATGTCCTACAAAATGTGAGTGTAAGTAAAAGATGCCCCCCAAAACAGCAGTGATTTTATGTCACTGGTAGAAAGACACAATGAGCTCACCAGGAAGCAGATTTGACCAGCTACTGGTTTTGAGTTCTGAGGTCTTCCTCAGAAAATCAGTTACAGAGACTAAAATCGGGGCCTAAGCAGATCAGGAGTGAAGTGAAGCTAACTACGGGGTTAGTATCAGGGAAAACAGAAAAGAAAAGTTTTCCCAAAGTATATCCAACAGGATCTACAAGGGGTATTTCACAGGAAAAGAAATATTGATTTTATACTTGTGGATAATGGGGACAGATATCGGCAACTTGCCCTAAAGGGGCTGCCACTCTGAAACCTATAGGCTGTGGTGTCACCCTAATACAGGCTGTAATCACATATTCTAAAGGTGTAATATATTATGGTTGGTTTAAATGACAAAATAACTTATCCACTAGGGCATTTGAAGTTACAGCCATAATTAATGGTAAGATGGGCAGTGCTGTAATCTTATTTGCTGCTGCAGTTATAGATTGACAGCAAATGCTAACAATTAATTGTATGCACGAATACGTGAGGTATTACGAGTATTACTGCACCAGTGTGAAGAAATCATCAATGCTAAACTGTGCAGGCTGTTGTGTTACTGAAACTGCTTCATTCCATTATTACTGGGAGGGATTTTCCAGGCTTCACTGAATTATAATATAGTCACGGTACGGCAGATGGATAGTTTTGGGAAAAGTACATGTAAAACCTAAAAATAAAATACATTAGAACTATAAGTATAGAAAAATTAAGTCGTCTTCTGGTTTTGCACAATTTCCAAAGAAATTCAGAACCACTTTTTTGGAGTGTGTGTATTAAATTTAATAGAAAATGTTTCTTCTGCATTTTAGTTCACCAGAAAAAATACAGCTCTCTTACACAAGAAATGCAATATTTATTAAGGATTAAAGTACAGAATAAGTGCCATAATAAAGACAATTAGCAGCCACTGTAGCAGGCTATTCCACCTAACAATTTTAAAGATACTAGGACCCTTCTCCCTGCACAGGGTATCAGATCCCCTAAAGCCACCAGTGCAATATTTTGGACTTTTCCATCCTTCTCCATACCAATTGTCCCAAATAATTTGTTCCATATATAACTTCATTATACTTCCCCTACCCGATGTTTGCAAGAAAATAGGGCAGGGGAAGAACAGAATTTCCAAACCCTCTCACCTCTCTTGACCAACGCTTATATCTATGCTTTCTTGCCAGATCTCCTGGACTTGTAAGAGGGGTGGGGATTTCTTGGGGACCTTAGGGTGTAGGCAGATATTAACAACTGGGGACTACATTTGGAACTGGCTGTATGCAGAAGGTCAGGTGTTACCGTGCACTGTCCTGCATTCTTTTTCTTCTTTCTCTGTTCTTTTTGACTTTCGTAGGTCTGATTTAATCCTGAAAATAACCCTCCATATCTAATGTGTTGCCTTAGACTGTGTGGCAATTAATGGCACCTAGTCAAACAAAGTAACACTCAATTTCATGAAGACCATTGTCTATTGTATTGTTTGCATCAGAGTGGAGACATTAAAAGGAGAGAGAAGAGGACAAAAAAGACATACCATACTGACAGAAACACTGATCATTATGTGCATATTATGCATAATATGTGCATTATTTGCAAGTAAATATAACCCTGAAGCTGCAGCCCAATATCCACTTCTATTATTCCATGGCATAAATACTGTA
This sequence comes from Atractosteus spatula, assembly GCF_055471065.1. NCBI lineage: Eukaryota > Metazoa > Chordata > Actinopteri > Semionotiformes > Lepisosteidae > Atractosteus > Atractosteus spatula. Next base: position 23,934,762 of record NC_142709.1, on the reverse strand, counting down.
TTATTATTATTTTTTATTATATGTGTGAAGGAATTATGTCTAATTGCATAAAATAATGACCTTTGATCACAAAGAGTAGTGTCCTGTGTTCTCCTTACATTTAATTTTCTTTTTTTTTGCACAAATTAATAAAACATAAAAATGTTATTGCATTTATGGTGCTAATGAACAATACATAATAGTGACAGTCTCCACACTTAAATAAGGTAGCTTAAAGGGATCTGAAAACATTAAAACTCATGATGGACGATACTAAATAGTGCAATCTTTATAGCTATTACAAAGAAAATGACTCCTCAGCAGCTTTCCCAGACTACATCCATAAACCCAAACACTGACTAACACTGTGGAAACTTTTTTATCTCCAAACATTGCTTATTATACCCATGCGAGAATGTAATTTCTAAACTCTACACCAATTATGTAAGCAATCAATAATAACTAATAATCACAGATTATTTCTAGCAGAGTAACTAAAAATGGTCTGAAACAACGATGTTGTAACAAAACCTGTCTTGTCGTGGTCAATGATGCCTGGGACAGAGGCCTAAGTAAGAAAGGTATGAGATTTGCTAACTTTCTTACAAGATAAAATTTAAGTAATTAATAAGTCCTGATGGATATGGACTACTTCTCCATATGGCATAAGCCTTATGAACTTGGATCAGAGGACACCACCAACATAAACACAGTGGGAGGCATGTTCAACAGGTTCAGAACAAAAGAGAAACTGCACGGTGAGCAGAGGCAGTCATATGAGAGCTGAGCCATCATTTAAGAGATGTGCCAGTAACTGGGGATCCACAGGACCCAGACCACCTGATTCAATACCCCATCCGTATAAAATATATTTTTTTAAATGTGTGGAAAAAGATAAATCAATTGTTATCTTTTAGCTTCACAGTTTTATATATACTGTATAATTTCTGAAATGTATTCTTCTTTGCAACATCAATTTTAAATTCAGTTATGTGACTGTAATAAATAACAAGGAATAATTTCTATTTACTATTACAGTAAGAATACAGTGAAGAATAATTTGGAATAATTCGAACATTTGTTTTTCCTGGATAACTTCCAGAATTGTTTTCCTGTAAGTTATGAGTATTTACATTTAGCTACCATGGAAAAAAAATAGAAAAGCTTTTTATTTATAAAGTTCACATGATATAATGAACTTGAATTATGGCAACATTAATGTAATTTTATGAATGAAGTTATATTGAAATTGATTACATTTCTGTAAAAACGCTACTATGCCTTACTTATTGCAGCAGTAAAGTTGGTACTATTAAAGGCATGTATTTAAAAACGTAATTAAAATATCAAAGAAAAAAAACTGTTTTCCCAAAGGAACAATCCATTGCAGAGTTTATACTGTTGTATGATTATGTTCACATAATAATGTAATCCCAGCCTTACTAATTACAGTCAAATCAAGTTTTAGATCCATTTCTTCCCTTTCTTAATCAATTAAAAGTGTGAATATCAAAGGATGTTTTAATTTTAATGAGATTATGTGGACTTCTACATACAGTATATTTTACTCAGTTTTTTAACTTCATGTACATACCTTAGAGAAAATAACTTGCGAGGTAATTAAACTAAATGTTCCAATTTGTTAAAAATGTAGACTGGAGAGCAGATCCTTGTTTTGAAACTATAGAGAGGCCACTGGCATAGCAAATTTGTTGCATCCCAGACAATCCATATCTCCTACAATATCTATATTTATCTACAATAAAATAAGGTAAATTGTTAACTTTTGCAGCAGGCTTCCATAAGAAAAGATAATCGCAGGTAGTATTTTGCGTGCCCACTATGTGCAGCTACAATAGCAACACTTGCACGTGGCTTCACAATTTGTTACATTCTTACTCAAAAACAACATGGTTCACAGTAAATATAATTTATCAAACTTTAATAAAGCTCGGGATTCACTTAAAAAATTCTCTATTCATAGTCATATAAATAAGGCACTATTTAACTTTGTAAAGGCTTACTATACTGTCCATATGTAATGAAACATCAGTCAGTAGATGTCACAATGTAAAAAAAATAATTGAAACAATTTATCTCTTGAACTTGCTGCCAATTGATTAAATAATGTACAGTGAACTCCTTTCTAATGTTAATTAAAAACTGTTAATAACATTTCTGAGAAAACAGTTAAATACTATGATCCTGACCCAGATAATTCCCTGACCAGGAAGGCATGCATGGTAGTGATCATTGGATTGGGACAGCAATACTACCCAGACCCCTCACAACTGCCAGATCAATCTAAAGCCCTTTCAAGGCATTACACCCATTGATGAGTAGGACCAGCACACCTTTCACACCACCCTCAAGTGTCTGGGGCAAAGGTCCAGTCAACAAGGAGAGGCAGTGCTAGTCTGTCACAATGCTCATACCAGAGAGTTGGTTCCCATCACCCTTATGACTTCCTTTTCTTCCCTAAAGCTTCCCAGAGTCTTGGGGGGGTTCAGGTGTTTTACAATCTGTTCTCCATAATGCATGATTAAGGCCATCATGCAGTTTTCACAGAAGAACAAATAGGATATGGACAACAAATTTCTGAAACCAAATTTAGAGGAGGTTATGTATTATGAAGTAGTCTTGGGCATCCTTTAATACCCGTTCATAATAATATGCTAAATTAATCAGAATAATCAAAATTGATTTTATCAGAACAATATATATTCTGTTTCAGAATTTTCATCAGTTTTAAGAAATAGATTTTTTTGGGGGGGTTTGATTGACATTAATAGTATTTTAGTATACTTTAATACTTTAGTTGGTGACATTTGGCAGAGTAAACGCTTCTAGCTTCAAAATAGAGAGGATGTGTGCTGAGGTCTAGGGGGTCCCTAGAGCAGAAACAATTGTAATGTTTACCATAGTATACCTAAATATGTTGTGAGCAGTACAGAAACACACAATATAAGATCACATTAAGAGGACAGAGAGAGGAAGAAGAAGAAACAAGAAACAGGGAAGAAGATCAATGGGGAGGAGAGCATAGATGGGGATTATTAGGAGGCCATGATTGGTCTCCTAATTTGGAGACCAATCATGAGACCACCATAATTTACAATTTGGCCAGGACGCCGGGGTTACACCCCTATTCTTTTTGAGAAAGACCCTGGGATTTTTAATGACCACAGAGAGTCAGGACCTCAGTTTTATGTCTCATCCAAAGGACAGTGCCTGTTTACAGTATAGTGTCCCCATCACTATACTGGGGCATTAGGACCCACATAGACTGCAGGGTGAGCGCCCCCTGCTGGCCCCACTAACACCGCTTCCAGCAGCAACCTTAGTTTTCCCAGGAGGTCTCCCATCCAGGTACTGACCAGGCTCACACCTGCTTAGCTTCAGTGGGTTGCCAGTTGTGAGTGGCAGGGTGATATGGCTGCTGGCTACCATTGGTGATGGTGGAGGGAAGTCTCCATTACCTGTAAAGTGCTTTGAGTGGAGTGTCCAGAAAAGCGCTATATAAGTGTAAGCTATTATTATTATTATTATTATTAAGAAGAGGAGAGACAAGAGTCTGGAGGAGTTGGAACTTGAAGCTCTCACCAGGCAAGAGCTCCTAGATCATGATCATCCAAACAAAACCTGACTGGAGCTAAGTATTCGAACCTTCGTAGAGAGATCGTGGTATTCTGTTTTTTAGGGAACTTGGGTTTCCTGGGTAAGAAATACCTCAGTTAGAAACATCTTTCCTGCTTATAGTGCATTTTTATGGCTAGGGATATAGGCTCTCATTTTGTGGCATCCGGGTTGCAGAGAGAGAGATTTAACTGCAGGTTGCATTGTATTTAGTTAGAAGGCGGTTTATCTCATAAGTGGCCTCTGTAGGCATTACAAGTTTAATGCTTAGTAGCAATCTGGGGTTTACTGGGTGACCAGAATGTTAGGGCTCTGAAACACCTTGTTTGTAAATACTGTACATAGAGTAACTTGTGTGTTGTATGTGTGTTGTGTGTTGGTCACAAACTACACTACAGTAAAATGTAGTGTAGTTTGTGACCATTAATAAATATTTGTTAAGCCAAGTGTGCCTGGATTATTACTCTTCTCACCAAAACATTGCCAGAGAACAAAGAATTCACACATCTCTAATTATACAAACTGCTCGGGTATATTGCTAGAAATCACTTACAAGTTGGGAGTTATAAACATTTATTTTTTCTTATTGACCAAACTGCACGGTCAAATCCTTATTTTCATCAGTTTCGTAACCCCCCATTTGTAACAATATTTTACTCATTTTCCAGGGAAATAATAAAAAGCCTGTAACCTGAAAACAATCTTACTTTGCCATCTGTACCTGACACGTCCTAGCATTATTTAGACTTGTTAGCCTATACCATCACTGAGAAAAGTTTGTATTTTATATGCTATTATAAATCTTAAATATGATGAGATCATCTGTACACAGACTCTTGACAGCTGCTCCTTTCCTGTACATTCCAAGAACATGATGGCATCTCAATCTCTAACTTTCTTTTAGCACTCTTTTAACTGGCAAAGCTGAAGTGGGGCCTGCATCAGGTTATCAAGTTGTTACCATCCCCCCACTTTCAACAGTGTTCCATTGATAAAGAAATTGATTGATCAATGTCAGATACTAAACATCTAGTATCTAGTTTTATTAGAAACAAAATACATGTATTTTTTCAAACTGTTCCATGAGAGTAAACATGGCCTTAACAAACATGAGAACAATTAGAGTCCAATTCCATGCTGAACAGTAAAATGAAAATAAAAAAAACATTTCAGGCTTCACAGCTGAATTTGTTTTATGTTTACTTTTCTATGGAAAATTAACTTTTTTAAATGTTATCCCAGATACAGATCCACATTCTCAAGTTCAATACCATTTTTGTACATACTGTATTATAAATTGTTTCTCAAAATAAGGTAAGGATAGCTCTTATTATGTTGACATTCACATGATCCATTCTTTATTCTTGACTGGAAACCTTTACGTAAAAATCCATTATGTTATTTTTAAGGATTTGTATCAGATGCAAAGAATCAGAGAGGATTAGTATGGAAAATGCAAAACAATCAAGATAAAGCTATTGATTTAACCAGGGGAATTAGCAGCAAGATTAACAGCATTTCTAAGGTTAGCATTACATTAAGTATTATGCTGTGTATTCATACTTAAGGAGTAAAATGTAGTAACATGGAATTTGAAATGTGCAAACATTACCCTAGACTTCTAAAATGCTGCTACTACTGGGCCTAGTCTGAGGTCCATGTGCTGAGTCAAGTCATTTTTTGGCATGCTGTCCCAGAACTAGAACATGAACTGTCATTTGTGAGGCAATATGTATGTAGACAGAAAATAATTACCTAAGCAGTATACAGTCAGGGAAATACATTCATCAAAATATTTAAATAAATCAATTTTCCTAAAAAAAAACATTTTTTATAAACCACTCTTTTAATGCGTGATATGTTAAGGTATATTTTAACTAGTGCAAATTCAGCAACTGGGAGAAATTAATGCCAATCTTAGCCATCCATCCTCCCTAATGAGCACCAATATTGGTAAGTCTTTACCTTATTTCACCACATACTTTTCGGAACCTTATTCTAAGGTGTCAGACTTCCCTGCTTAAATTCAAACAGGGCCTGAGGTATGGTATTTTTAGATTTTCAGAAGGCTTTAGATAAATCTCTTCATAAAATATTCATTCTAAAATTTCAGGTGGTAAGCTTTAAAATTAATGCATGTATTTGGGTTGAGGATGGTTTAATGGATTGTAAACAGTGAGTGTAAGAGGTGAATGTTTTATATTGATTCTAGTATAGTCAGTAAGATTTCAGATGATACCACAATTTGACCAAATTATGAAGGGCAATAAAACAGTTTCATAAAAATAAATTTAGACACCATAAAAACACCAGACAAATGACTAAAGTAGGAGCTGTAGGAACAAGCAACTAGTAGACATGTAAACTGTAATTTAAGATGGAAAACTTGTTCTTGAAGAATATATGTATGAAAAAGCCTTAGGCATATCTGTTGAATTATAATTTGAATCTCCTAGGAAATATGGGTAAGCAATAAGAACAATAATATTATACATAATCAAAAGTGTATCATTTATATAAAGGAATGTTAAATTAAAATTATACAATGCAATAGAAAGTTCCCACTTAGAATACTGTATACAAAATTATTTGTCAAGCTACAAAAATACGGTGCTATTCTGGGATCAATACAGACAAGAGTGATAGAACACATTCTCAGTCTTTAAAGAATGTCCTACTCTGACAGCATGAAATAATTAAATATTTTAAGTCTTGAAAAGGGTTTACAACAAAATAAAATAATTCAAGTATTCAAATTCATGTAAACAATCTACCTAATGGATGTCCTCAGAATGTCTCAAAAGTCAAGCAGAAAGTAGAGAGACACAGAGAACGCAGAAACTAAGAGAACAGCATTTAAAACAGAGAACAGGAGACACCTTTCTATTCAACATATTTTCTAGCAGCTATATCACCCTACAACTCACAACTGGCAACCAAATGAAGCCAAACAGGTGTGAGCCTGGCCAATACCTGGATCGGAGACCTCCTAGGAAGTCTAAGGTTGCTGTATACTGTAAAAAAGGTGCTGTCCTTCAGATGACAATCCCAGAGTGATTCTCGAAAAGAGCAGGGGTGCTATTCCAGTGTCCTGGTCAGACTTCCCCCTGGTATTTACCAATAATGGCCTCCTTATAATCCCAATCTGTTAAATGGCTTCATTACTCTCTTCTCCTCCCCGTTGATGTGTGGTGTGTGTATAGGTACACTTTGGCTGCCACACATTATCCAGTGGGGTGCTACACTTTGGTGGTGGTGAAAGAGAGTTCCCATTACCTGTAAAGCACTTTGAGTGGAGTGTCCAGAAAAGCGTTATAATTGTCAAAATTGACAAGAACGAAACAGAGAAAAACACATACTTTTAGTATATCCTTATGATAACACCTCCTTAAAAACAGTTAATATTTGACAATGCACAGTGATATTAAATACAGTTTTATATGAATATTTATCTTTTAAAATAAATATGGAATTTGTGAAGCTTTAATTATTATATATTATTTGTATATATAATATATATTTGGGTAGATTTGAGGATGGGTGGATAGCAAGCATTTCGATTTTTCAGAACTCAATGTATAATTCTAACTGGTATTTTCTGTTACTTAGAGACAACTGTTCTATTGGCCAAAGCTTGCATTATTGGGTTTTTCATCAATTGTCAAATTTGGGTCTAGCAGTGAATAAAATAAGAGCCTTTTTGCTAGAATGAAGGAAGAAAAATCTGACTAAGAGGCAGATCAAAAAGCAATTTGAGCTATGAGCAGCATGATGTTTTTACAGTAAGGTTACAGTCAACTGGCTGATACTACAGGTGAGCTTCAAGTGTCATCCATCATAAAAAACAATATCATATATTGAAAAACTAAGAAACTATGTCCTGTATCACATTAAAATGAATGCATCCCATCTTCAAAATTACCTGGAGGAGATACTTATTTCTACATTTAAATTTAAATTCAAAATGTTGAATTTTAATACTCCTCTAATAATCTGTGTTTGGTAGTTTATTAGTAGTACTTAATGAGGTGTCACATCCTCTCAAAAGGATCCCCAAAACACCAAAGCAGATTTCAAACATTGATCGAATGGCAAATCAGTTTGGCTACGGTTCTGTGTAGCATGGAATGGATTGAGCTTATTCGATTGAGTAGATTTGGCTAGGCACCTACGCTGGAGACTTCAGCTTCTTTAATCAAGTTTACTCGAGGGCTAGTACTGCAGTAGTTGGACAATCCAAATTTTGATAACTGGCAAGTAGCTGCAAGCTGTGTGATATCATTGCACAGAAAATGGTACTATGCTGGGTGACATAACTTGCTTGATCTGAGAGAGGCAAAGACAGAAATAAAAAATCTTAGGTGCATTCCTTTTTGAAGGGAATTCCGTGATTATAGACAGTCTTTTGTAACCTACCAAAAGTTAAGTCTTTGATAGCAAGGGTCACAGTATTGGGAGATGGAAGGGGAATAATGTGGGAGCAGAGGAAAATGAAACAGTAGGCTAATGATGACAAGCCATAGATTCTTGATCATCACAAATGCTGCATGGGGTTTGCAACTAAGCATCTCAGTTTTGTTACAAACATGTAGCAAAAGGTTTTGTGGTTAGAAGGCAAAATTAGAATTTTTTGGTCCCAACATAGGTCCCATCACTCAGTCAACACCATCTGTACTGGTAAGCATGGTGACTGCATTGTGTCATAGGTCTGCTTCTCATCAGCAGGGACTATGAAGTTTGCCAAGATTGATGGAGCAAAGCATTAGCAAATCTTACAGGAAAACCTGCTGACCATAAACAATTCCCAAGCAACTTAAGAGAGCTTCAACATATCTGCCAAGAAGAATGTACAACAATTGATCCAATCTGGTAGGCAAATTTGGTAGAGACTTTAACGAAACAGACTTCCGACTCTAATTGTTGCCAATGGTGCATCCACCAAATATTTTTGTCTCAATAGTTTTTGCTGACATTTATTACAGAATAGGGGCAGCAGTTAAAATATAAGTGTACAACTTGATGGTAGGTAACAATTTGATGCATGTGTGTTCTTTATATTATCTGGCCCAACTCTGGTGAAAGAATACTTAATTCAGGGTCAGGGTCAGAACAAATACATTTTTTTGACAATAAAATCACAGCCCCACAACACATAATAATAAATATTACAGCAACATATAACATTTATAATCTAACATATACTGTATACAGTATGCATCACAGAGGCCTATGTTCTACACTCCCAGGGCTTAACTAGTCCTGTATCATAAAACATTGTGTAACGCCTAGATCAAAAAGAGAACAAACTAGAGGCCTTTTTCCTACAAGAAGAATAATTCAGGACTAAATCTCCTTTCTTACAAAACAGGTGCCCACAAATGAATGTTAATCAATCTCCCTATTTTAAAAATGCATCATCAAACTAGGAGAGAACAGTTTTAGTTGGTCTATTCTACACAAAAGAAATCAGAATTTCCTAAAATAAACAGGGCATTAAAATTAGGTTCAGATTACTTAGCCAGAATGTGGTCTCCAAGACTCTTCATAACAAGGTCCTCTTGCATGACACAAGTTTAGAAGGAGTATGATGGTATTTCTTCTCTCTGTCTCTCTTCTCTCTGTCTTTTCTGGTTCTCTGCCTTCCATATGAATATGATGACTAAGAATCAATCTCTTTATATAGCCAGCTTTTAAGAAGGTTAATTATAATAAAGAAATTCAAATGTAGATCAGTATGGTGGTATAGCATTGCTGCCTCATGGCACTGGGGCCATGGGTTCAATTCCAGACCTGGGGTGCTATCAGTGTGAAGTTTGTATGTCCTTACCTTGAGCCGTTGCTTTTGGAGAAAGGCTCCAGCTCTCCCATGACCAGTATTGGATAAAGCAGTTAGAAAATGAATGGATGAAATTCAAACATGGGTATCCCTTCAAAGTTTTAGTAGTCAAAAAGAACACAGGGAATAAAAGCAAATTAAACTTAAGATATGTTTAATGTTCCATTATTTAAAAAAATTGCCAAGCATAAAACAGAACACTTGAGCCCTTTAAGCAGGCTTTGGGTAGAGTGCTGATATCAGTAATGCTAGAGAAAAGTTTTTATCCAGAGAACAACCCATTTTTTAGTGATCCCGAGAATATCATTATAAACACAGAAATAGTTACATACTCATTTTATTGTATTGATGCATTTATTCATTTTGGTCCAACAAACATTTAAGATAAATAATGTGTTCCTTTTTATTTTGTTTCAGGACACAGATGGACTAGACCTCTGGAAAGATACAAAAGATTTTATCATCTATTGAAAAATGTGCTGTGAAGTATGAGGATACACAAACCTAGCTTGGAGTAGCAGGGAAAAAAATACATCCCAAATGAATGGTGGCAAGATTTTTAAAATGATCAACTAAAGAAAACAAAATATCTACAGAACATGCTGCTACTAACATAAGTGATGAAGATAAATAGTGTTTCTTCAGACAATTAGGAGCTGGATGATTTTTTTTCCTTTACAAAGGAACAAACAGATATACCTTATTAATTCTACATTAATATGGTGTGGACTGAAGACTAATTGAGCAGAAGGTCACCTTGCTCTCACAAGTGGCTCTGTTAGAGTTCATGTTAACACACTGAACCCTTCTGAATGAATTTTTATCACCTTTATCACCTTCATCTTTCTGGGGTGTGGGGGTAAATGCCTTCCTCAGTTTAACATCTGATATGTCCCCAGTAAACAGAGAGACTAACCGCTAGCGATAAAACATGTCTTGCAACATTTCTCAGACTCCTCCAAAGCTTGGCACAGAATAAAATCTGCCAAACCAACACCACAATTACATGAAATACAAACTGCAGTACCATAATACAAAGGACCACTACAAAGAAGCCCCCAAATATGCTACATTCCCACTATAGTTACGGCAAGGTGAAAATGGGAAGTTGATTTTTTAAAACATTGTTTTAAAGAAAATCAAAAACAAGAAACAATGGCACGTTCCTGCCTAACTTAGACATTGCATGACTTTAAAAGCTTAAACTTTAAACAGTAGAACCTCAATTATATTTGCCATTGTATTTCCTGTTACAACAGATACAAATGTTAACATGAATCCAAAACTTTATAAAACAGAAAATTATAACTCTACTTCACACCTGCATGTCAAGATCACGGTGTGCCCAGCAGCTCTTTTGTTTGGATTATACTGCGAATACGTCCCTGAGGCATACCATCCAAGGTTTCGAAATGTTTTTAAAAATCAGACCTTTGCAAAGATGAGAGAAACGAGAAACAGGTACAGTATCTTTTGAGAAGTCATCTAATGATTGCAAAGAATCTGATTTTGTCAAACCTTAAAAATCTAATTATGCTTGAAGAATTTAAAATGTCTGCCTGAATGTATTGCAATTTATTTCGTTGAACTATTTGGACACCTATGGAGAAACCCAACCTAAATTTAAGGACTGCTGCTTTAATGGTTTTTTTATGCGAAAAGCTTTTGTACTTGTTACAATCCGAGAACCTGACTGACTTGACTTCATATTTGCCCCATTAAGCTGAAACAGAAAAAAAAAGACATTCTATAGTTAATCTTTTTGGAATTCGATGTGTTATTTTATTTGTTAATTATTATTATTGTTGTTAATAATTATTATGTTATTTATTATAAAACCACTAAGATTGACACAGGTGCACGCACTGAAACCATTATGCTAACAAGCCTCTTGGCAGCTAAAGCCATAGCTGAAAAGGACAGGCAAAACGTTTCCAAGTAAACATGAGTGAATGAGTCAAATTGATGCAGATGTTTACAAAGAAAGTGGACTACGATAATACTTTGAGCTACTATATATATATAAATCCTTAAATTAATATCGTTATTCATTTCTTTAGATACGCAATATTTTATTCCCTATTAAGTAGATTGTAAAAAGTACAGATTTTTTACTGCGATAACAAGCACAAGTATTCATAGAAAAGGTTAAAATATTATAGCTTTTTATAAACTATATACACTTAATATAGTTAGAAATAACCATAGTAAGTGACTGAGTTAAAGACTGTGATGCATAAAATGTACATGAAGAAAGTGCAATACTGTTTTTTTTTTATTTTATCTACCACTACCAGCTATGTACAGTATGTATTATACAATTATATTCCTTATTTAATATCGTTAATGATTTTCAGAGACAATATGTTCTTGTTCATTTTATGCTCAGGTACCAAAATTTCCCTTTAGTTGTAAAATTCCAAATTATTTTTCCATATTAAGCGCATTTAAAAATGCATAGTAGAGAGATTAAATAAAGCCATCATTTCACTAACATCTAATGCATCCCAAGTGTCACCTATTGATCATCTTTGGCCAGTAAATTACAAACTGTAATGCATTGCACAACTTTTACCGTATTTGGAAGTAATACTGCACATTCTGAGTGGCTATATCTGTATAATTTCCTCTTCTGTGTAAGTCATGTTACTGTACCTCTGCCTTCTTCATTTGAGTGACTTGTTTAAATATTTCTGTCATTGTTACAGTTTACAGACCCCCCAACCATATTAGTACCTTTTTAGAGGATTAGATTTACTTTTTCTTTTACGTTTGTCATTTAAAAATATCAATGTTGATTCTCAGCCTTCCAATTTAGCTAAAGATGTTCTAGCTTAGTTGGAATGCTTTAGTCTCATAAAGTTTGCTCTCAGTCCAACTCACAACAAAGATTGCACTTAATAATAGCAAATGACTCTTTTGATTCTCACTTATCTTGACCTAGGCTTTTCTACCTAGTTGTCCTCTTTGATCTAGTATTCCCTGTCTCTTACTCTTCACCCCCACACTATGTATGTTTTTAATACTGGAGATCAGTTGACTAGACTAGGTTTGCTGATTATGCTCTATCCTCACCTTGCTTTTCTAACTCTGATCCTCTGGAAAAGAAGATTCAGGTATTTAATAGCTCTCTTTTTTGTACTCGTGACACCTTAACTCTTCTCATGACTCGAACCAACTCACTCTACTCCATGGTATACTGACCTGAGTAGGCATGTCTACTGCAATCTAACACATATTTGTTGCCTTTCTTACTGGTCAACACATTCGTCTTCTCTAGAATTGATTACTGCAATACCCTACTCACTGGGTATCTAAATTCACTCTGAACAAACTTCAGTATGTCCAGAATTTGACACGTCTCTTGCAAGGGATCACAATATTCCTGTCCTGGAGTCTTTGCACTTTGTCTTTGTTTTGTGTCAACTTCAAAATCCTCATGCTCACCTATAAGGCTCTACTTGGCTAGTCACCTAGTATCTGCCTGATTTACTGTCGTTCTTCTCCCCACCGCTCAACCTTCATTCATCTATTTCTGGTCTTCTGTCCCCCGACTACATTTTATGGGTAACAGGACCTTCTCTTGCTATGCCCCAAAACTCTGGAATTGTATCCCCTAGGATATCAGAAAGTTATCTTCCCTCAAAGTCTTCCAGTCTAGATTCAAAAGGCTTTTGTTTAATTGATGTCTGTTTTCTCCTTTGCATCTTCTATTACATTATAAACCCTTCTGTTTCTTTTTGCCGATTTTATTTCCTATCATTGTTGCGGTTTTCATTGTTTTAACATTTTTCTTTTCTGTAAACAGCTTTGAGAAGGTGGTTTTAAAGACACTATATGAACTAAAATGTATTATTTAAAAGATGGGGGCTTTAATTTGCTGTAAGAATCAGAAATTGCAACAGTAAATTGCAAGAGTAAACATAATTTACAGTCTCACGAACTGGATTCTAAATATACAATGCAATGTACTATTTATTGATATAATCAAAACATGCACAACAATCAACAACACAAAAGCACATATTTGTAAAATAATCTGCCGTGATATGGAATCTTGATCATTCCCTCGGGGATCACAAAGATCAGTGTTAATAACTTCATAATTAAAATATGCATCAACTATAACTTGTTACAGTCTAACTCATAGATTCTTTAGTCTCATATAATTAAATCACATTTATATTCCCAGAGACAAGTAAATATGCATTTATTGTTGTGAACTGAACATCAAACGTGTTTAGAATAATATTTCAATTTTGAGAATAATGTGAATAATGAAGTTTTCCTCAACTAATCCATTGTCCAAATGTCCTTGATAAGTTTAAATGTTGTGCTGGTAAAAAGGAACTGGGCGGATTTGTCAGGGGCAGTTTCTCTGTGCTGGGAGGGTCCCAGTACAGACAGAAAAGAGAGAGAAAGAGCCTTTGCCCGGCGTCACCTAGCAGCTTGCAGTGGGGCTCAGGAAGCTCTGCCAAAGTAGTGTCATGCTGACTTCTATCTTTAAAACACTGTGCACGGTTTGTCTTCTTGACAAAGGTAAACAAAAGGTAGACAAAATGGGAACTCGGTTCATTCCGGTTATAGCTTTTCAGAATATGCTCAGATATTCTGGATGTCAATAATTAAAGAGTCTATCTATAACTAATTTAATTAATCAGGTGAAAACAACAGTGGGTTTTACGAGCACAAAATTAAATCAGTTTCAGGAAGAATATCTTGGGCAGAATTCTTGGGCAGAATTTGCTGACTCACTGGTCCTGGCTTCTTGGAAGTCCTGACTTGGAATGCTTGCAGTCATATGGTGGGAAAAGTTATGTGGTTAACTGGTGAGAATGTGTTGGGGTAAAGTTTATATGGGGTGACATAACCAGTGGTACACCACGTCAACTATTGTTTGATCTACGTTTGGGTGATTGACTATTCCCTGTGATTTTGAGATCAGGTACAGATGTGCTTATGGCTCTCTGCTAGACATCCAGTTGCCAGCAGTGGACATCCATCATGGGAGTTTATAACTTCAATGTCTTGGGTAACACCAAATGTAACACCAAAACAGGTCCCATCGACCCTAAACCCAAAACATCCACTGAACAATACAACATTTTGCACAGAAACATACAAGACAAACCTTTACATATCATACAAGATGATTCTTGAACAGATATAATAGTGGAAATTATTATATTTACTGACTAATTTCCTAAACCAAGGCTTCTTCTTCTTCTTCTTCTTCTTCTTTTTCTTCTTCTTCTTATTATTATTATTAAACAAAAAGCGTCTAACTGTCTTATTTTGTTGATCAGGCAAAAATAACAGTGGGTTAGTGAACATAAGATTTCTTCTGTTTCAGAAAGAATATCTTGGCCAGAATTCTACACTTTACTGCCTCACTCTCTAGGCCTGGCATCTTGGAGAAAAGTTTACAGTTCTGACTTCGTAAGGGAATAGCGGAGGTGTGTTTTAAAGTGATCTTATAACTATGTTTCATTTATTGTGTTGCATCGTTTTTTCTCTTTCATTTTAGTAAATTGGATGCCTCAGCCCAATTACAAAGATGTGTATAATGCATTTGGCATAGGTATTTATTTTTGAAGTATGAATATACAGAACATGAAAAGCAGAACATCCCTTTGTAGAGCTGCAATAGCTCTAGAAAATGTTTTTGTAAGAGCAGCAGAATTTTAAGTGAAATTTCCCACCTACCTTTCTTATTGAGCTGTATCTTGTGGCAATCATACTTCATTTTATACTATAGGGAGAAATCCTTTAATCCCTTTTCTCTTGGAGGAGTGATTCATCAAGAATGAATAAATTTGCAGTACATTTTAAGTAGTTTTGATCTAAGCATTGCCATGACCTCAGCACCAAGAGCTTTGAATAAGCTGTGTATATCTCCTTTTAATTAACTCGTTCAAGTCTTTTGAAATATTTTACATTTAGTTATATTTTAAGACACAGTAGAAAAGGTAACCCATTTAAAAATGTGTTCAAAATCATTTGCAAAATATTATTTTCATACCCAGTAATCTGTCTTTACGTTTTACTGTATTTATGCTGTTCACTTGAATTGCTTAGCTCAAATGTGTGATTGTTTAAAGCAGCATTAAAATGTATCAGCTAAGTAGATGTTACTGTGCATTAGAGTAAATTTAATCAGTTTTAATCGGTATTTAAAATAAGTATATATTGATTAATCATTAGAAAATAATTTGGTATGAATTTTGTGTGTTTTTGCTGAGAATAATTTTAACAGTTTATTAACTGTATCTTACACACAGTACTTATTAGAACAAATAATTTTTCTTGATATGTAAAAAGTGTTTTTTATATCATTTCACATTTTTGGAATAATTTGAGATGGTTCTGAAAACAAAATTGCATTGTTTCTCAAACAATTTCTTAGCACTCTACTTCAAGTACATCACTAGTTTTAAGGCTACTCTTTTGTATGCATTAATTCCAATACTTAGGTACTGTACTGTTCTGTTTTTCAAAAAAGTATTCAATATATATTAATAGTCCATAAATCATAGAATGAATAGTTCACTAAATAAAACCTTTCGGCAATCCAACTAACCCACAAAAGCCAATACATCTCATGCATCACCGTAATTCATTTTCTGACTGTTATGCTTAGATGCACAGTATTTGGAACTGCACATCATCAGTGACTATTTTGTAAGCCAATATATATTAACGGGTATATACATTTTAGGTTGAATTACCCTTCCTCTATCTTAAATCTATCTTTAATCTATATATTTCTCAAAGACCAAATCTTAAAAATTACTAATTGCTGTGTGAAATTCAAAAGCAAGGTTAGTCGTGTTGATGAACAGGCCATTAAATTGAATGTTCCGCAAGATCCACTGACCTTTGATGACCCATTATCAGTGGAATAATGCAATGCAAGGGAACTAAAGGAAACAGATAGTTCTCTGTCACTTTCTCAGTCCCACAGTTATTGACTGTTAATAAATATACTTATACATCTACCAATTTTGAATTATTGCTTAGTCCAATATATAATTACAGTGAGATAGAACCTAATACAGCAGACAACAGGTTCAGGATACACCCTAGAAAGGACACCAGCCATGGGACACGCAACATGGGACACACACAGTCACACATATATGTGGGGGTCACATATAATTTTGATAAATGCAATTGTTATATATTTTAAATATTTCCTCTCTTCAACTTCTGTCAAATTCAGTAGTAATAGCAAAAATAATATAAGTTTATGAACCCTGAAAAAAATGAGTACTCAAAAGTACTGTAATTAAACATCCTGTTAAATTATGGGATTATTTCAGTGTAGATATTCTGCTGAGTGCTATAGTACTTAAATATTTTCAATATACACTTTGCTCAAGACCCCATTCATATTGTTACAAATGGGGGGTTACACAACTGGTGAAAATCAGGAATTGACTGAGCAGTTTAGTCAATAAGTGAAATAATTATTCATAACCCCCAACTTGTACATGATTTCTAACGATATACCCAAGCGGCTGGTATAACTAGAGGCACATTAATTTTTTATTCTCTGGCACAGCTTTCTTGTGAGGAGTAATAATCCAGGCACACTCACTTAAAACAAATATTTATTACAATAAACTACACGAGACTCAAAAAATACAACACACAAAATTACATTATATACAGTATTTACAGACAAGGTTTTAGAGGCCTAACATTCTGGTCACCCAGAAAACCCCAGACTAGTAAGTGCTAAGCACTAAGCACTGAACTCGTAATGCCTACAGAGGCCACATATGAGATAAGCTGCCTTCTAACTAAATACAAAGCAACCTGCAGTTAAATCTCTCTCTCTGCACCCTGGATGCCACAAAATAAATGGGAGTCTATATCCCTATCCATAAAATGCACTATAAGCAGGAAAGATGTTTCTAACTGAGGTATATTTTACCCAAGAAACCCAGGTTCCCTAAAAACACAGAATAGCACGCTTTCTTTAACAAGGATCGAATACTTAGCTCCAGTCAGGTTTGGTTTGGATGATCAAGAAGTTGGATCTCTTACCTGGCACAAGCTTCAATTCCCAACTCCTCTGGATTCCTCTCTCTTCTTCCTGCTCTACTTATTTCTTCCTTTTTCCTCTTCCTCCTTTCCTTTTCCTTTATGCTCTTCATGTGATCTTAAATTGTCTCTTTATATGCTGCTCCTTGCCAATCATTAATCCACCAATTCCCTAGGTATACTAAGGCAGACTTTACCATTGTTTCTGCTAAAGGGACCCCCCAGACCTCAGAAAACATCCTCTCTCCTTTGAAGTTAGAAGTATTTACTTTTTCCAGTGTCACAAACTTTATTTAAAATCTGAGACACTTCTCACTCACCTAAAGCTGTAACAATATCAAAGTGCAAGATGATACCAGAAGTATGATATATCCAATTTTAGCCCTATCCCTAGATTGTTTTTTTATGAAGGATTTTAAACAATAAAATACACTGTCCGTTAATTTCGTTTACCTCTACAGGGTAATTCAAATTTAAGTATTACAATTAAGTATTAAAACACACTACAGTATTAATTTATTATTTTTTAATGTCCCTGTTTTGGCAGAAATTCTCAGAAAACAAGGAAATTCATGGATTGACCTGGAACCATTTTGTTCACAGCTCCCTTGACCGCCCTCAGCAACCATCCATACCAGGCACTTTCCCTTACAACAGAGCTCGCTGTATCACCTGCAAGTATACATCCAACACCACACTCATTCAAGGCCCCTCAGGACAATTCCGGATCACCCAAATGGCATCTTGTACCTCCAGCAACCTTATTTACTGTATCTCTGGCAGTAAATGCCCAGCCATCTACATTGGAGAAACAGGAAGGAGACTCGGAGACCGCTTCAGAGAACACGTCAGGGCTGTAAAGATCTCTCCAAGCCCATTGTTTCTCATTTTACCTCTGACGGCCTCTGACCTCTGACCTCTCCGTCTGTTTTCTCAAAGACGGTTTTCCCTAACTCATACATCAGAAAGACTATTGAAACCAAAATTATCCTACAGCTAGGATCACACCTTCCCCCTTCTCTTAACGAGAGACTACTCTTCTAAATTTTCTCCATTCATTGGAAGTTTCATTTCACACCTCTCTACACCTATTCTGGCTTCACACCTCTTGATTGGCCTCTCTTTCTGTCCCCTGCTCCCGCCTCTCACTCCTCCTCCCTCCCAGCCTTTGTTCTCCCGCTACATTACCTTTGCCTACTGCCTTGTCTCTCTCACA
Organism: Atractosteus spatula; assembly: GCF_055471065.1. Classification (NCBI taxonomy): domain Eukaryota; kingdom Metazoa; phylum Chordata; class Actinopteri; order Semionotiformes; family Lepisosteidae; genus Atractosteus; species Atractosteus spatula. The sequence goes on along the minus strand of NC_142709.1, from coordinate 23,916,046 downwards.
CCTGAAGAAGGCTCCATGGCTGAAAAGTTGTGTTTTCTTTCTTCTTTTTTTCAGCATGGAATAAACCTATTACTTGTTCCTTTGCAGCCTATGCATGCTGACGCAGCTACCCACCTGAACTACTACAGCCATTTATACTGTCGAAGTATCTTAAGATGATCTAGGCGGTGTACATGAATGGTGGTAGTACTGTACTTGATGTACAGTATGGATATCTGTGGATATACACAGAATTCTGTGTTCCTATGTGGAACATTGGAAAAGTTTGGTGTCCAAGCATTTGAGTTATGCAAACAGTGAGCCAAATTAGTAGAGTATACGCTTTTTCTCGGTAGTATATAGACCCTTAAAAAACTGAAAATTATTTGAGAAATGTTAAATTAATAAATAACACTCACAAAATCCAAAAACAATGTAAATATTTGCCTTTTGTCTTTGTTCCCTCATATCAGCAGTATAATAAGCAGTGCGGTGAGTGGTGAGCGGTGGTACTAATAAACAATAATTATTGCGTAAGGAATATTCACGCAGTATATTACTATATTGCAATATATATGCCATAATATTGTCCCATGTAAAGTTCCATTTTCATTTACATAAAAATATTGTCACACTCCTCTTTGTATTAACCATTTTGTAATGCACTACATCACCATCAGGCCAACACCCTTGTGACATATTTGTTTTTTCACAGCAAAAAAGTATTAGAAAAGCTCCATTCTGTAAAGGAGCAAAGGATGTTTTTCTTAATACATACAGATGCAGCCATTCAAAATGCACAGTACAAACCTGTACAGCACGCAACTACCCACAAGCCACTGCGGCGTTCCGCGGTACGTGATTGGCTGGCCAAAATCACCGACGGGGGCACGCATGGTGCATTGGTCGGTAGTGAAAAGATTTAATCATTAATCTCTTTACTGTGCACATTTTAAGCCGCTTAGTATTGAATATTTATATGGAATTTTACAACTAAAGGGAAATTTTAGTAGATGAGCATAAAAAGAAGAGGAGCATAACACATCTGATGGTCATAAACGATATTAATTTAGGAACATAAACATATTATGTAAACTGTATATGGCTGGTATTGGTAATTTAAAGAAAAAATACACACCAGTATTCTACTTTATCCCTAAACATTTTAAGTATCAAAGTCTTACATGTGGTTATTTCGGAAACGTTTTTACGTACTCCTTCTGACCATATTAAGTTTATATACTTTGTGAAAAGTGATAATGTTTTAACCTATTCTGTGAATATGCTCATTATCAGAGTAAACAAAACCATACTTTTAGAATTTGATTAATAGGGAATATTATCTTAAGAAATTAATAACAATATAATTATAGGGATTTCTATATGTCTTTATTTAGTGGTTACATTAGTGACAAAGGGTAAACTTTTAGCTTCAGTAACGTGTACTTCGTATGGCATCATATGGCATACATGTTTGGAATGACAAAACAGTGTTGATAATATTTATTGTCAGTAATGATATCAGTAGCAGTTTGAAATTATTTGTTGTTATTAATAAATGACTTAGCTTTGAACATGTTGTGATATTTAAAAATATAAAAAATGTCAATATAGTGTCCATAATATTTGCTATTTTAGTTTTTCAAAGAAATGTTTATTTGTTAAAAGAAAACCCATGGCGACAGCTGGATTTGAACACCCACCCTCAGCCTTAGAAGTCAGTCACTTAAGCCATGATGCCACAGAAACATGCCACAGAAATATAGTTATATCATTATTAATTTATTTAGATACGCGGATCCATATTATATTAATCAAATTCTAAAAGTATGCTTTTGTTTACTCTAATTGCGAGTGTATTCGCAAAAAAGGTTAAAATATCACTTTTCTCACAAAGTAAACAATATGGTCAGAAGGAGCACATAAAAACATTTCCAAACTAATAATTAAATTCTGAAAAGTATGAGTTTCTTTTACTGTGACAACGAGCTCAAGTGTTCATGGGAAATGGTAATCACTTAACTTTGAATGTTTTGTGATATTTAGAAAGACCAACAATTTCAATATAGTGTCGATAATATTTATTGTCAGTAATAATATCAGTAGCAATTTGAAATTATTCGTTGTTATTAATAAATAACTTAGCTTTGAACATGTTGTGATATTTTGAAATATAAAAAAAATTCAATATAGTGCCCATAATATTTGCTATTTTAGTTTTTCAAGGAAATGTTTATTTGTTAAAAGAAAACTCATGGCGATAGCTGGATTTGAACATAATATGTTTATGTTCCTAAAATAATATTGTTTATGACCATCAGATGTGTTATGCTCCTCTTCTTTTTATGCTTAGCTACTAAAATTTCCCTTTAGTTGCAAAATTCCATATAAATATTCAATACTAAGCGGATTAAAACGTGCACAGTAAAGAGATTAAATCTTTTCACTAACGACCAATGCACCACGAGTGCCCCTGTTGGTCATTTTGGCCAGCCAATCATGTACCATGGTACGACGCGGTGGCTTGTGCGTAGTTGCGTGCATTACGGGTTTGTACTGCGAACTTTGAATGGCTGCATCTGTAGGTTGTGTACTTTTGTCCAACTGAGCAATCTTGCTTTTATAGAATATACCAACTTTTTAAATTTTTAATGATTAATATGCTGTAATACACAGTTTAAAGTTAAAATTCTAAAGAGTATACAACTTAAATTCTTAATTGGATAAAGGTTGTTCCTCAGCAGAGATCGGGATTTGAAACCGGGTGTTTTCTGGTGACAACTCAAATTCTGTACGTGAGAGGTTAAGCTTTATTTGCTCCACCTGGTGGTTTTATAAGGTGATTCCGGATACTATTAACATAATCATATTACATGCAGTAAAATGCGGTATGACGCGATATGAGGCGCTGAGACGCATTTTGATGCGACACGCCCATCACGTTGTACCGCAGCGTACCTCGCTCATTTTGAATGGCTGCATCTGTATGAAATATTACATTATTGCATTCACTAGTGCATTTTACAAATAATAAAATAACTGTCAGTAAAAAAATAACCATCAAATATATTAAACACAAAATATATAAAACTCAATGCCTTACCTTAATGCTGCATTCAATGATTCAACAATTAAAAGCCAGAATGACCCAAACAATAGTTGTTATGCACTTATGAGTGCTCATAGGCAATAACTCAAAATAACTCACTGTTAATTTGTTAATTAAGACTCGAGGGAGGTTTATATGTAGCTAAAGGGTTAAATGCCTGAGGGAGAACAAAAAAAAAGTTTTATTATCTCTGCCTGTCAATCACATGAAAATCAAAGAAAAACTTTTTTTTTTCTTATCTGTTATCAATATGTTATACAATAAAAACGATTGTTTTTAGGGCCTAAAACAGTAACAAAATAGACCATAATATAGTCATCCTAGCATTGCCTGAAGCTCAGTAATAATAGAAGTAATGGAACTTTTATCTCCTTTTTATAATTTTATAATTTTATTTTGCAAGATTACCATGTCAGGACTGTCATTACAAAACCTGTGTTTTTTTTGTTGTAGTTCTATCATTTTTATCCAAAGTTATATTTATATTGCAGATGTACTGGAAAAAAAATATTCTGGGTCTTTTAATGTTCTAGTTTTAGAAAAACTGAGTTTTAAAGACAGAAAATGAAAAGTGTTGGTTGTTATTTGTTTGGATATTTCTTTTTGCTATGTGTACTGATTAAGAGAATAAAAATCTGATATTTTAGACTTAACCAATGGGTTAGATTTAAGCCCTGAACCAGGCCTCTACTGTCTATACTTCCCAAGATACTGCAAATTGTGAGAAAGGCCCCTGAATGCCTGGAGGACTAAAAGGCTTAGTATAGAGAAGCACATGTGATGTCTTTTGTATACAGTAAATCAACCAGTACATCATCATTAATATAATTGATATTTTGTCTTAATGCTAATTATACAATCTAAATGATAGAAGGAAACTGAAATAAACATGAAAACACAGTTTATTTTTGTGAAATAATTTACATGAAAGTATTAAGCTTCACCTAAGCTGTGTTTTCTGTATACTTTGGATTTCTCCCATAAGAACCAAACTCACCACATATGCTTTTAGACATCTGCTAATTTGTATGTAACTGTCAGTTAGCTTCCCTCTATAGGCTGTTGCACCTGTACTCATGTTCTGTGCAATAATTTAGACCACCAGGAAAGCAGAATTTCTGTATTTTCTCATATCTAATATTTGTTTTTAGCTATGGAAACATTTTCAAGATAGGCAGGGACACATTGTTTCTTATTTTTGATTTTCCAAAATGTTTTGTTGCTGAAAACCAAAACCAACAACTAAATACAGTAAATAGCTTTTTTTATTATTTATTAAAAAAAGGATGTTGGTTACAGATTACTCAAGTTACAGATTAATCAAGTTAAGAACATGACATATTTCACAGTTGTTATATCACACTGATATTTCACAATTGTTAGGAATAGTAGTAATTGAGTTTTAATGCAGAATACTTTTGGAAAGTAACCTCTCACTACAACACGACAAATATCATAAACATTTGGTGTTGTGGCAAGAGATTAATTTCCAAAATTGCTAACTTTTTAAAATAGCAGAAAAAACGCTGCCATACAGAGCTAAGATTTGTTGTTGATTGCTTAGTATAAAGCATGTTTATTTTATTGCAGTGAAAAGCAGGGTTCACAAACTTTTTTGCTAGGACAAACCTCTATAGTTTACATTAACATATAAAAACCCTCCCCACAACACATTTGTTGTGCTTGTTGTGTAAAGAAGCACTAACCAAAAAAGCAGTAATTAATTTACTACCAGAGCCCACTGTTTTATTTGTTGAACAAATTGTAGCTTATCCTGTTCTTTAAGTTTAAACTGTGTTTTAAATTTCCAAATGTATATCCATGCTTAAGAACATAGTACTGTAGATAGGAAAAGTATAACTCATACGACAGTTTGACCTCTCTCACTGAATTTCTTGTGATATGAAATACCTCTTTTTTCACATTTTTTGCACCCGTCCCCCACCCCATTTCCACCTTTGCAGGTATCCCTTATTCACGTTTCACTCTTCAGGGGGTCCTAGCCTCCTCGTACTCAAAGGAGGGGGATGGTTAAAGAGGGGGATTCAAGGGAGATGCAAGTGGGTTATATAACATCATTAATCTTAAATCTTTGTTATTTATTGTCTTTTTAATGCCCCAATGTGGTATAATGGAAAATGAAACTAATTGTCAATAACAAAAAAAAATCTCCTGTGTGTTTTGCCCCAGATCATAACATTCTGTTGGCTTTTTAAACCCTGTTCATTCCACATTGTAGAGATCTTAAAAAAGAGTTTAAATAAAAATATGCTCTTCTCAAAGTAAAATCTGATATAGTGTGATAAATACATATACTGTACTTTACCTTGATGGTAAAGTGAGATATCAACAATTTAAATACACTGGATCAAAATAACGTGCAGACATGCATTAGCTGCAATGCAACGTAATTTAAAGTCATTTAAATGACGTAAGTAATTAAAATAAAACTTATTTTAAACTGGACTCTGTTTTGTTTTTGTTTTGTATTAAATATTTTATTTTAAATACTTTAATTAAATATTATGTACTAATGCATTAGCATTAACTGAATTTAAATAACATTGATCATCTAAAAGAAACAACAGTAATTACAAACTTATAATATCAGTTATCAGCTAAAATAAATTACATTTCCTTCCTCTGAGATAAGAGGATTCCTGCACTTTCTCTATCTGTGATTAGCATGCCCCTTTTTAATGAACAGAGCAATTAAACTTTCTGTCAGCCTGTAAAGTAATCTCTAGCCTCTAAAGTAAAGTAATCTCTAGTCACTCCCTAAACCACAAACACCAAACACAAAACCAGGAGTGTTTGTTACTATATAAAAGACCTCGTTGAGATGTGGGTGCTTGATAGTGGGTACTTGGGCAGTGGGCTGGGAGAGGCTCACTCATTAGCTAGATTCATCTTACAATGCTATTCTGGTGCTAATATGAAAGTTGCACTTAACCAGTTCCATCACTGTTTCATCCTTCTCTGCTCTTCTTCCATCCAATACTCCATTGGTATGGTCAAATAGGCAAATTCTCAAATTTATTTCACAGAAATCACAAAATAATCCATCAGAAAGTGCCACACTGCCTCAAGGACCACATATCATGTTTTAAATATTGGAGGAACACTATAGCTACATAGGAAGGAACTATCATATGACACAATAAACCTAGGTTTGAGTTGAAAAGACTATGGTTATCAAGAAATTGAAGCTTTCACATTTCAACCAGTGTTTTATATAAGTCTTTCATATTTGTGAACTTTATATTGCAGACTACAGAAGATGCTGAGGAAGCACCAGACTCTCCAAAACTGAAGTCAAGTGCCTCAGTGTAAATTCTTTGTATGACAGACAATGGTCCACTGGAGATTTAGATTACAAGTACAGTTGTCTTTCTGTTGAGGAGAAGAAACGAAATAAAAAGGATGAATTAATTACTCCCACAAACTGTACCTCATTGTGACTATTCATCAAGGGTATTAAACATATGACCTGCCAGCAAGGTAAAACCTGCCAAGCCTCATCAATCATCAATCAGGGTTCAGTTAATGTCTTGTCTGAGCTTGGATGGCCCACAGACAAAGCAAACACACTTGGTAATGTTAATGTAACAGTCTTGCATACACAGCACCAGGGCCAGCCCTAGCTTTTTGGGGCCCTAGGCAAGTTCTGGAAAGGGGCCCCTACAGATCACGATTTGCACATACATTGCTCAGACCCTAACCTTATTTTACTCATTTACTATTTTTTATTTTTATTTTTCTCGTTAGAGCAGTTAAATAAATGCATTATATAACTAAATAACGAATTAACCAGCTTTAAAGAAAACATAATAAATAAGTTACAAACCATAACAAGAAGCACAAATTTTACAAGGATTACATGTATTTTAACATTGACAGTAATAAATACACCACTAATAATAAATATCAATCTCTGTTACTTAAAAAATATAGCAGATCATAACACAAATTACTGAGTGAAACCTTTGTAGAAAGGAATTGTAGAAATAAATATGTAATTAAGTAAGAAAGAAGTGCACTCAATAACAAGGGAGGTGAGATTAGTATGGCTGAGGAGATGTGAAAGTTTTATAAAAAAGATTCTATCACTTTGCCTAGATTTTCAGGAGGCAAAATCACCAATTATGTCTTAATATGATAGTTGTTGACCCACTGCATGATTGATGATCATGATAGCCAGTCTACTGAGACTGTGTCAAGGACCACACGCGAGCACTTAAATGTCAATCAATTATCATTCCACACGATCTTCCCTATTTATACCCTCTCACTCCACTCACTATTGAGGTTCCCTCTCCCAAACTCTACCTTCGTCCAACCTTTTTGGAAAGACACTTTCATCTGATCGACTGATTTGGCTCTTGAAACTAGAACTATCCCTTGACTATGGCTTCGCTTAACGTTTTTCGGACTTGGATGCTTTTGGTGCTAAACGGAACCTTTCTGGAAAAGACTGACAACCACCTTGCATAAGGTCCAAAACAGCCGCTTTGCTGCAACTCCTGACAGACTGTCTTGTGCCATGATTGACCTCAGGTATGTTTTAATCAACTTGAGCTTTGAAAAGCTCCTTTCTGTTCCTGCTGTGGTCATTGGAAGAGTGGCTGCAATCTGAAGGGCTGCAGGTTGGGTTTAGGATACCCCTATTTAATGAAATACAACTGCAAAGAACAAAAAGCATGCATTTTAATGTTGATTACATATAATTGCACAGTCTTTGTACTATACATTTGCTTTCATGCATTTGTTTGGCAGGGAGTGCTGATTTTTAGCAGATGGCATGTGTACAATTGTGGAAAATGTGAATCAGGTAACTTCTAGTAAAAACACCTCAAGTAGTGTATGTGTTTAGCTTGAAAATGTTTTGTCTACCGTTCACAAGTTACATGGATCTGACAGATTCAAAACCAAATTAAATACAAATGCTTTATTACAGTGAATTGCTTTGGCATACCTCAGCTTTGAGATTGCTCAAATAAATGAATCATCCAGGTAAAGTAAAATGATTCACTGAAATGATTCATTTGAAAAAGAACAAATAATTTGTAAACTTCATATTTCTAGTATATTGTTGCACATTTATTTTTATCAGTTTCTGAATGAAATGCCATATTATTTTCAAAATAAAGATTTGCATAGTGTACAATAACTCCACTAAAGTAATGTACAATAAACTGCACTAAACAGTGCTAAAAATATTACATTCTCAGAGGGTAATGAAAAATGTTCACTAAATTGGTATCTAGTGAAGATAATATGACTGCTTATTGCATTTTAACAAAATGAAATGCATGTCATAAGAAATACCCAAAATATTAAACACTACAAACAAATAATATTTTGCAGTGGTTATGGACAATATTTTGGTCATTTGTGGTATGTGGTCCATCTAAGGTACATTTAAATAAAATCAAACCCACCACAGTAAAAGAGTTTGACACCACTGCCATATGGTGCCTTCTACAGAAACAATTGATGAAGATAGACATGATAGCAAGGAACAGGAAAACCTAAAATAATTTGTCATACAAAAACAGACAGATTTAAAATAGCAGAACACAATGAAAACCCAATTACAATATGTAACAATAACAATATGTCTGTAACCTTGAATCTCACAGCAGTATTGTCCTTTAACAACAGACTTATGTGTATAAAGCTCTGAGAGTCCTTTTTAATTCTTTAACAACAGATATGTTGTTGACTAAAGTGGAAGTCAACAAAATACCTCAGGATTTCCTCATTACATATTAATAACATAGAAGAAGTTTTTCAGGTATTAAAAGAACCACAGAGACCAGTGGTAGCCTACCAACTGCACTTAGTACTATCCATATTACCAAATGTAACATTAAAAGCACTATATTGCATTTCAGTTTGACTCAATGGGCATTTTGTGATTTTTTTAAATGTGAATATTTGCAATCAAAAATTTTCAAAAAACATTATATTTACAGATACAGAAATTTGAGTAGATTTTTCTGAGATTTGAGAATCTGAGTTGAATGTGTTTTCCTTGAAGGACGCTGTCGCTGCAACATCCAGATGGAAATCTTGTATCTGTAAAACTGTGGGTCCAGGTTTTCAAACTATTCATTTATTTAAACCCACATCCATCCATCTATCTATCCATCCATTTTATAACCACTTTATCCTATACAGGGTTGAGGGAGCCAGAGCCTATCCTACAATTGAATATAGGGATCCAGTGCTGTCAGACTGCAATGCTAACCACTGTGTGTCTGTGCTGCCCTACACCACTCTCATTTCATACAATACCATTATACTTAGGATCCAATATGTCACCTGAGTTTCAGAAGAATCTTATTTATAATGTTTTAAGCCAATGTTTATCTTAAAAAATACAAAGGAATATGTTAAGGCTGTGCTACTTAAAATATCTGATATCCTGCCTTATCTTTTTGATGCATTTATTTTCCACTAAGTAAAATGTTTTGAAACATACAAACAAGGAATATTTTTTTAGAGGACAAGGAGGAAGTGGTAAGGGTGTCTTTTTGTTTTTTCATAGACATACACATGAACTAATAGTAGTTGAGGACTTGTGTTCTTCATTTGTTTTTGTTTTTGACTTTTACAAATTTTACAAAGCACAACACAAATAAATCCTTTAAAAAAAATCTGCTGTTAAGATCCGAAGATGTGGGAGCGATACCACACACACATTTTATACACACACATAAATGCTTGGCTTTCCAAACATTCAAAGCTATGTGACATCTTGTTACATTTTCTTCCCACAGAATATTTTAGCAATCACATCCAGCCCTACCAAAGCACATTAACACATATTTAAAAACAAACTGTTCTGAAGAACTGTTTATCTGAGCTTAATACTCACAAAATAGAACAAACTGGACAATCTCAAAACCTAGTTTGCACAGACATTTTTATCAATATAAAAGTCCCTATATATGATTTATATGAATTTTTTTTAGTGTTTGCCGGTATCACAGCACTTGGGAGACAGAACCATTTTATAACATTCTCTACAGTGTACTGTATATAAAGTACTCAGGGACAATTGTTTCACCCTTATTAGGATTCTTCAATGTGAAATAGCTAACTCTGATCAATGATGCAGATGTATATAAATATATCTTACAAGAAATATTATCCAGTGTTAAAGTGGCTCTTTAACAGCATGCAGTGACTACAAATTATGGGTATGAATAATTAATTAGTTCTCGCTGTATCACAACATTTATATATATGTGGCATGATTTGCCAAACAGTGATAGCAGACTTAATGCCCTGAGAAAAATAAGTACAGTTCGTTACTGTCCAATTTAATTTTTTCCAGGGTGTACTGAGAGTAATTGATACAGTTGTGTATACCACTACTGTCTTATTAGCACTGAATTAATGATACATGTGTACATAATAAAAACAGGATGTAAAGCACTGATAAAGATGCATTTTTAGTTAGTCACGACGGTCTGGAAAGATCTTATTATATGGAAAAAGCACAAAAATAAAATCATTAATGTGACAAACTACATATTGAACAATATACCTATCAACAAAGTCTCACATGGGACCAATTATTCAGTATATTGTATTCATGTGGGATAGATCTTTTTCCAAAGGATTAGTCCACAATCACTCTTTAGGAAATCCTTTTTGTCTATAACAAAAACCAATAACTAACAGAAGACCCTGTAGCGGCGAGGCTTAATAATAAGGCAGAATTAAGTGTTTCTGAGCTTCCCAAATGAGGCCCCATTTCTCTGTTCATCTCTGTGGTGCAGCCACAGAGAAACTATTCATGCAAGATGATTTAAGGTTTCCTAGGACAGCTCCCAAAGGGGGATGCAATTAGCTAAGCCTGGCTATCATGATCAATGGTCGTCCGTTGGCGCCTTTATGTCTAGGGAGTGCCGGATGGACATCTGGACTGCATTCCTAAGTGTCAGGACTAAGTGACTCATATCTCACCTTGATCAACCAATCAGGGACTGGTAGGGCTGAGTAACCCACGTGGGACTCTGATGCCCATGGAACTTTCAGCCAATCAACGAGCTGAAGTTCCTCCAGGTAAAAACAGGCAACACAGAGAGCCTGAGAGATTCAACAAGATTCAGATTCAACAAGATTCAGATTCAACAAGATTCAGATTCGGGAGATTCAGTAAGATTCTGGAGAGGATTCTGTGGACTGTTCTAAAGGGAGTTCAAAGGAGAATTCCAGGGCAGGACGGCCCAGGAGCAGAAGGCTCCCAAGGGCAGGACATTCTCGCAGCGCGCCTCCTGACCATCCTGAGACTCAGCCCGGACAACCACGGAACGGCCAGTGTGTCCGAGTGCCAGAACTTTCCTTTGTTCTAAGAGTCTAGAGTGGAGGTTGCCAGAGAGTAACCAGCAGCAGGCCTCGTGAACAGGTCGGAACTGTGGACAACTGAATCACTATTCAGAACTAGCTCTTCATCAGGAACGAACCGGTCCTCTTCCTGACTTGCTGGGATCCACAGTCATCTTTTCTCCTGTGCACAAACTTTGCTAGTTAAAGCCAACACTAACTAGCCGGTCAGTGAGCATCAGCAGCGCACCGTCGCAAGCCGCACAGCACAGCCTGGCACGGAGCCAGAGAGCGCGGATTGGACAGCAACAAGCCTGCAGCTGATTGTTTGTGCCCGCAGGAGATCTGAATTCCCAAGAAATTGGATGAGTATTCAACTTCAATGCATTACAGCTCGAGAATTCAATTGTTATCCCAACCAGTTGATATCAATTTAATTCCTAAGAGTTATGTACTTGTTTTGAGTATCTAATGTAGAAGTTATAACCAAGTTCATTTACGAAACGGTCTTAATGAATGATATACTGAGCGTATGTCCTCTTGATGTGTAACACTTCGTAACTGATTGAATATATACCTTTTGTATTCTGATAACCCTCTCGATAAGATCTGTTAGGTTTATATGCATATTCTATGTATTAATAAATGTATCCTCGTGTATTAGTACCTGTGTGTGTGCGTTGTTTGAGTTATGTCGCATGGTTGGATTCTAAAGCCATCAAAAGAATCAATTTTGTGATTTACTGCTACAATTAATAATTGTCTCAGTAAATGCCCAAACCCTACAGAACTGGTGCCTTCAGAGAGCCACTATGATTACATATTTGGCGTCTCTGAACGGCTATGAAACACTACAACCCCATCCAATAAAAGTGGAAATGTTGTAAAGTTCTTAGAAACTATTAGGGCAAACTTCAGTTACAAATTTCATCTAGTTGCTATACTGACTAGGCAGTATATACTTCCTCAAAAATATATAATATACAATATAATAGTATATAATAATATAATATATAATATACTTGAATTTGTATGCCATTTTGTATCAAGAGGGTTCTCATACCCCTTTACATGTAAATAGGCCTGCACTTTATGAAACACCAAAATCTAACTTCACCAGTGTAGAGGTCCTCCTATTCCATCCCAGATGCAGATCAACCATTTTTTTTTCTGAGATGTAACAACATTTTGCTATAAAATGCTGTTGTTATTGGCTAATCCAATAAAGGTAACAAGTGAGTTAACAGAATATTACTCTTTTGAGACCGAAAGTTTTCATCTAGCCAGCAGCCATATCACCCTGCCACTCACAACTGGCAACCCACTGAAGCTAAGCAGGTGTGAGCCTGGTCAGTACTTGCATGGGAGACCTCCTGGGAAAAACTAAGGTTTCTGCTGGAAGAGGTGTTAGTGGGGCCAGCAGGGGGGCGCTCACCCTGCGGTCCATGTGGGTTCTCATGCCCCAGTATAGTGACGGGGATAATATACTGTAAACAAGTGCTATCCTTCGGATGAGACATAAAACCGAGGTCCTGACTCTCTGTGGTCATTAAAAATCCCAGGGTGTTTCTCAAAAAGAGTAGGGGTGTAACCCTGACGTCCTGGCCAAATGTCCCATTGGCGCTTACCAATCATGGCCTTCTAATAATTCTGGGTTTGAGCCAATGCAGTGAGGCACGAACTAGGGTGGGAGCAGCGAGGGCACAAGCCCTAGAACCCGAATCCGTTACAGTAACAAAAGGACAGACAATGAAATATGGGCTATTTCGAAGTCGCAAATGTGAGATATAAAGTCGTAATTCTGAGTTACTATGTCACAGTTCTGAGTTACTAAGTCGCAATTCTGAGATACTACAGATGCAGCCATTCAAAATGCGCGGGCGATACTGCATTATTTTCCGGTGCGCTGTACGCAGTCTACCGCGAGTTACCAGTAAATACCGCTAGTTACCGTAAATTCTCCTATAATACCGCAAGCAAAATAATAGTATCCGGAATTTCTGCAAGCTGGAGCTAATTAAGCTCAACCTCTCACGTTTGAGCTGTCGCCATCAAAGTCTTTAACGAAGATATTACTAATAGTATTAATAATGAATGACCTTGGACAAGCTGTAAGTGTAAACTCAAAGTATTGCCCTGGTCTACATTCTTTTTTTCATTGACCGTCTTTGTAAAAGTAACACCACAGCATTTCGCAATCACGCATTTGTTTCCAATCATGCAAAGTACAGTAATGTTTGAGAATCGATTCACCATGCCTTTCACATGCTCATAAAAGAGATTGATTTAGGAACATAAACATATTACCGTATGCAAACTGTACTGTATACAGTATGTATATGTATATTTAATGTCTTTACTGTGCCCGTTTAAGTATTGAATATTTATATGGAATTTTACCACTGAAGGGAAATCTTAGTGCCTGAGCATAAAAAGAATAGGAGCATACTGTAACGCGTGTGAAGGCCATAAACGATATTAATTTTGGAACTTAAACATACAGTATATGGCTGGTCTCGGTACTTTAAAGAAAACATACACACCAGTATTCCATTTCTCCCTAAACATTTTAAGCATCGAAGTCTTTAACTAACGTGATACCGGAGTCAACAAGCATACTTTTAGAATTTGGTTAAAAGGAAATATAATATGGAATCGCGTATCTAAAGAAATTAATAATGATATAATTATATTCATGTTGCAAAAAAACTGCAACGGACATAAAAACTCCCTTGCTTTTAACAGAGCGTTTCATAATTTCTAACTACGAAAATTATTTAAACTGCGACACTTATCATTCAACCAGAGCTCGAAATATCACAAGGATCCTCTAGAGCACAGCAAAGACTGTATTAAAAGAATCGCGTATCTAAAAAAATTAATAAGATATAATTATATTCATGTACTGCGACAGGGCTGTGTAGGGCTGTTTCACCTCTCTCTTCATGTGACTCTATTCAAAAGCCATTTAGCAAAGAGGGGATGAGAAGAGTGACAAACTAGTATACAGTACAGTACTTTAGATCTTTTTTTCTGAACCAGGGAAAATCTGATCATGTTTCTCTGTAACAATAATAAAAAACATTGCCATACCCAGACTGTTAAACCAACGCATTAGCACATCAAAGCCCATTGAGGAGCCAGGCGCAATAACTGTTTTGTCCCTTGATTTACTGATCTGCATTAATTACAGAAATCGAGTTCCTGCTCTTTGCAGATGACCTGGTCCTGTTGTCGCCCACAGAACAGAGGCTGCGGCAGAACCTGGCGCTGCTGGAGCAGCACTGTCAGACCTGAGCGCTGACAGTCAATCTGGATAAGACCAGAGTTATGGTTTTCCAGAAAAAAAGCCAGACCCCCATTAGTCTTCCTGAGATCATCGGATTATGAAGGAATAAAAGCATCTTATTAAAAACACGTTTGCGTTTGTTTGGGAGCTATATTATGTATTTTTCATATGTAAGATATAATGATGTGTTCCCGCTTACACATCGCACGACTTTAAAAGCTAGAAAAACAGGTTTCAATTCACATTATCTGGTGAGCCTTGTTTTGTCAAAGGACAGCACAAAAAAAACAGACATTGTGTGGTACAGCACAGAGCTCAGTCAATTCAAACAAGTTCAGTTTCAAAAAAACTGCAACGGACATAAAAACTCCCTTGCTTTTAACAGAGCGTTTCATAATTGCCAACTATGAAATTTATTTAAACTGCGACACTTATCATTCAACTTTAAATAAACTTTATTTTATATAGCGTTTTAAACGAATAAGAAATTAGATTGCTCATAAACCTAATCACTTTTTCTACATAAACACAGCGTAATTGCTCTCTGAAAATGCTTTTTCTTTTTATTTAGGCTCAGATTTCAACTATAGATCGTATTATTAATAACCATAATAACAACCAACCAACAAAAACAACCATATAAACATAATACCAACCAAAAACATAGATAACAACCACAATACAAAATCAAATATATCAAACCATTAAACTCTCGCAAATTCCTCCAATTATCATAATCCCACCCTTATGCAAAACCAAACCCTCCTCCCATCCCAGTTTATCCTCTTTATCATAAACAAAATCCACCTCAATTTTCAACATAAAGCATTACACAAAATGAATACCTCAACACTCCATACTCAACAACGATAATTCACAAACAGCCAGAACATGTATCTCCACATTCCCAAACAGACCTCATTTCCATAGCCCCGCCCCTTATGCAAAACCAACATCCCTCCCCTGTTCTCTCTCTCCCCTGGCGTTTGTAATCGTTTTTATTTTCAAATAAATTGGAGCAAAGTCATGTATTTTAAAAATCTTAAGATTTCTATATTTATGTCTTTATTTAGTGGTTTCATTAGTGACAAAGGCTAAATTTTCTTGGAAAAATGTCTTTTATGTAAACCATGTTTGCTATTAATTCATTCAGGGCTAAAATATGTTCATTGTCTTCCAATGAAAGAAGGGTTCCTTTCGCCGTAGTCGGGTTGACATTAGAAGTTTGCCACGCCCGGACTGTTACACCAACGCATTAGCATGTTAAAGCGATTTCATTGAGGAGCCTAGCTTTCTTAACTAGTAAGTACTGTACTTACTGGGTTTTTGAGGGGGGGAGGTGTCTTTCGCTGGAAATCTCGCCCCCTTCTACTTTGAAAATACCTGTGAAACCGGTTTAATTCGTCACAGCCAGCACTCCCGCAGAGAGGGGTGTTGTACTTGCAGTGTATACAGTAGATGGGAAAGCCAGAGCCGACCTCTACACCGCCCACGTGTTACGCTCTTCGTTAATGTCTAAGCCGGAACACATCATTATATCTCATTTTGTATTTCTTAAAAAAAAATAGTTCTCCCAGCCTAACAGTATTGTTGTTATTGTTTTTAACCTGTAAAGCGCTTTGAGGAGCCACCTTTAAAGGCGCCATATACAATAAAGTTCATTATAGATAGATAGATAGATAGATACTTTATTGATCCCGTGAGGGAAATTGCAGTGCAACAGCAGCTTAACACACACAACACAGCCACAGTGTAACGAATTATATAATAATGGTACAATACATACAATACAATACAATACAAGGTTACTCACAGTCCGGATGCACAAGAACAAACTAGAACAGAACAGTACACAGAACACAGAGTAACTATAGATATAAATATAAATATAAATATAAATGTATTGCACAGGTCCCTGGCATATATTGCACAAAAAGTGGTTGTAAACGGGAAAAAGAAAAAGAAAGAACAGATGTAGCAGTAGATGTGTAGATGCGTTTAGTCCAGAAACAGGTCACTGTCGATGTTGCCTCTGCCAAGACGCAAGGTGGATGCATTGTACAGTCTTATGGCAGACGGCAAGAATGACCTTCTGTAGCGCTCCCTGTCGCACCGTGGATGAATCAGTCTATTGCTGAACGTGCTCTTCATTCCTGCAAGCCTGTCATAGAGGGGATGGGAGAAGTTGTCCATGATGGCCTCTAGTTTGGACATCATTCTCCTCTCAGCCACTACCTCCAAGGAGTCCAGGTCAAACCCAATGACAGAGCTTGCTCTCCTGATGAGCTTGTTCAGCCTTTTGGAATCTACTGCTCTAATCCCAGAGCCCCAGCACACCACTGCGTAGAAAATGGCACTCGCTACCACCGACTGATAGAACATGTGTAGCATCTTACTACACACATTGAAGGACCTGAGCCTCCTCAAGAAGTAGAGTCGGCTCTGTCCCTTCTTATAGATGGCCTCGATGTTCTTAGACCATTCCAGTCTATCGTCGATGTGCACACCCAGGTACTTGTACGAGTCCACCATCTCCACGCCACTCCCATGGATGTAGACAGGAGTAGGTTTGACCTTTTTCCTCCTGAAATCTACCACCAGTTCCTTTGTCTTTGTAACATTCAGTTCCAAGTGGTTCACCCCACACCACTCCACAAAGCTGCTGACCAGTCCTCTGTACTCCTCCTCCTGTTCACCCTTGATACATCCCACAATTGCAGAGTCATCTGAGAACTTCTGCAGGTGGCATGACTTTGAGTTGTACTTAAAGTCCGAAGTATAGAGGGTGAAGAGGAATGGAGAAAGAACTGTCCCTTGAGGTGCCCCTGTGTTACTCACTACCTGTTCAGACACACAGTTCTGAAGTCTCACAGACTGTGGTCTGCCTGTCAGGTAGTCAGTGATCCACGAGGTCGTGGAGGCATCGACTTGCATCTCCTCCAGCTTCCTCCTTAGAAGTAAGGGCTGGATGGTATTGAAGGCACTGGAGAAGTCGAAAAACATGATCCTTACAGTGTTGCCAGCCCTGTCCAGGTGTGAGTAGGCCCTTTGCAGCATGTAGATGATCGCATCCTCCACACCAACACTGGGCTGGTAGGCAATAGTAATTATTATTACTATTGTTAATTTGCTGGACAGAGAGGTGAACATTATTACACAGAAGACAAAGATAGCGATTTACGTTGCATTGTGCATTGTGCTGCTGTAATACAGTTTTAAATAATTAAAAGTCTAAACAGTATCAGCTTTATTTATGGGTTTTAAATAAAGGCGATTTAAACGTGATTTAAATCAATATAAATGTATATATTGTAACGCATAGGTGACTATTCATTGTTATTAAAATGACTTAAATTCAATCATGTTGTGATATTTAGAAATATACATTTGTTTGGTGCGAGTGAAGTTTTATTTAATCTCTGAGCCATACTGATTCTTATGGAAGCCAGTTTCCGCCAGAGAGTAAAAAAAAAACACACTATGGTATTCTCTCCGATGCAGTGCAGTTAAAAACATATCTCTGATGCTGTTCCTAAATGAATATTGTTTATGACCATCAGACGCTTTATGCTCCTTTTCTTTTTTCCAGTGGATTGAACAGGGAGAGGCATTTCATGATGTACTTTTCACTGATGAAACAACAGTGGCTCTGGAACAGTTTTCAACCATGTCGTTTTATAAAAAGGGGAGATATGTGAACAAGCAAAACCCAAAACAAACATGTATGCCATACGGCGTACGCGTTACTGAAGCTAAAAGTTTAGCCTTTGTCACTAATGTAACCACTAAATAAAGACATATAGAAATCCCTACGTTACAGACTGTATATGGCTGGTATTGGTAGTTTAAAGAAAAAATACACACCAGTATTCCACTTTCTCCCTAAACATTTTAAGGATCAGAGTCTTACATGTGGTTATTTCGGAAACGTTTGTACGTGCTCCTTCTGACCATGTTACTGTTTACTGACCATATTAAGTTTAAGTACCTGTGGGCACTTTTCCTGTCCATGGGGGGCGGGGGGTGGACCGTCTTTCATGAGAAGGTTAGTCTGTTCTACTCTGAGAATATAGAGGGGGTGGAAAGTGCCCGCGGTCATTTAATTCATATTAAAATTCGCATTGATTCCCTTGCGAAGATACGGACATAGGAATATTCATGCGTGGTCAAAAAAATGGCATAAAAACGACAAAGTGAAGGCTGTGAAAACATTCACAATGTACTTTATACACAAAGCAAGTGTTCTCACAACTCTAGGAGGTTTCGTGAAAATGCTACAGGCGTGCCAAAATCGTTTTTTTAAATTCAAGGTGACTTTACCGCGGTTTTCTTTTTCAGATTGTGAATCAAAAAAGGCATTTAATTAACATGCGATTGCGATTTTAATCCATTACTGTATTGATTGAAACACACATTCTGTACAGATACAGTACAGTCACATTCTCCTGTCGTCCAATGGTGTAAAACGAATTAGCAGGTGATTGAGATAACAATGCACCGACCACTGAGTGGAATGTTCTCATTTGTTCTAAATTGTAAAAAGAGGTGATAATTCTTAATAATTCCGTGTCGCATTAACTAACCTCTTCAGTTTATTCCGCCAGACAGTACATGAATATAATTATATCGTTATTAATTTCTTTAGATACGCGATTCCATATTATATTTCCTGTTAATCAAATTCTAAAAGTATGCATTTGTTAGATAACAACTGAATTCACAGAAAAGATTAAAAGACTATCACTTTTTACAAAGTATATAATCCTAATATAAGTCTAAACAGTATCAGCTTTATTTACGGGTTGCAATTTAAAAAAAAGTCAAAAACCGCACTCAAAATGCAATTTAGAGCTTTCTGGCAAGAGGAGACACCCAAATTAATAATGTAACATGCCACTGTTTGTGCATGAACAAGGTTATACTGCTATTTCCTTAGATACGCGATTAAAAAAAAAGAAAAACATTTTTGAATCCCCGGCGGAACACATTTCATAAGAATCAGCGCTTTTATATATCGCCTTTAAAGGTGGCTTCTCAAAACGCTTTACAGGATAAAAACAACAATAACAGCAACAACAACAATATTGTATTTCATTGCACTTTGAAAACCAAGTAATAACTTAACTATATGTGCAAACGTTTTATGATATGTCGCTGTTGTGAATGTCTGTGGAGTGTATCTTATTTGCCTGTCTGTCCTGGCTCTCTCGCTCGCCCTCCCCCCCTCTCTCTCAATTCAATTCAAGGTGCTTTATTAGCATGACAGATGGGTACAATCAGTGTTGGGTATTTACTTTGCTTTGAGATGCCACTTTTAAAGGTGATATATAAAATCAAGGCTTTAACTTGCTTTAACTACGCAAGTCTGAGTTCTTGTGTCTGTCCTATCTGAACCCGAATGTATCACAATATGTATCTTTATAGCAGGTGGTGTACAGCTTTTTAGTATAGATTACACTTTTCTAAAATGTATTTAAAAAATAAAAACGATTACAATCTAATCTTTCCATGTTTGATCCCAAGATCCCAAGAAAAATAAATCTAAATGGGGAGAAAGCTATGCTGAAAGTTTATTAAGATACTTAGAAGACAAAGATATCAATTTATGTTGCATTTGTCTGATTGTGAATCAAAAAACACATATATTTAAACCCGCGTTTGTGATTTAAATCAAAACTCGATTTAAATCAATATAAATGTTTATATTGTAACGCCTAGGTGACTATTCATTGTTATTAAAATGACTTAAATTTGATCATGTTGTGATATTTAGAAATATAAATTTGTTTGGTGCGAGTGAGGTTTTATTTAATATCTGACTCAGGGAAACGTTTCATTTTTTCAAAGAAATGTTTGTTAAAAAAAATTCATGGCTCCAGTGGGATTTGATCACAGACCGTGTGACGTGGGAGTCAGGAACCTAACCCACAGCGCCACCAGCAAGGTCACATGCAGAATGCTGAAAAAGCACTACAGAAACATTATCAACAGACAATGTATAGCGTGTACTATTCTTGTGTTGCGGTACATGAATATAATCATTATTAATTTCTTTAGATACGCGATTCCATATTATATTCCCTTTTAATCAAATTCTAAAAGTATGCTTGTTGACTCCGGTATCACGTTAGTTAAAGACTTCGATGCTTAAAATGTTTAGGGAGAAATGGAATACTGGTGTGTATGTTTTCTTTAAAGTACCGAGACCAGCCATATACTGTATGTTCAAGTTCCAAAATTAATATCATTTATGGCCTTCACACGCGTTACAGTATGCTCCTATTCTTTTTATGCTCAGGCACTAAGATTTCCCTTCAGTGGTAAAATTCCATATAAATATTTAATACTTAAACGGGCACAGTAAAGACATTAAATATACATATACATACTGTATACAGTACAGTTTGCATACAGTAATATGTTTATGTTCCTAAATCAATCTCTTTTATGAGCATGTGAAAGGCATGGTGAATCGATTCTCAAAAATTACTGTACTTTGCATGATTGGAAACAAATGCATGATTGCGAAATGCTGTGGTGTTACTTTTACAAAGACGGTCAATGAAAAAAAAGAATGTAGACCAGGGCAATACTTTGAGTTTACAGCTTGTCCAAGGTCATTCATTATTAATACTATTAGTAATATCTTTGTTAAAGACTTTGATGGCGACAGCTCAAACATGAGAGGTTGAGCTTTATTAGCTCCACCTTGCGGAAATTCCGGATACTATTATTTTAATTGCGGTATTATAGGAGAATTTATGGTAACTCGCGGTAGACCGCATAAAGCGCACCGCAAAATAATGCGATATCGCCCATGCATTTTGAATGGCTGCATCTGTATATACAACACAAAGAGCTGGTGCAGTATTTTGCTATCCTACATTTTGTATGAAACCTGACATAGCTTGTGATTGTTGGAATACAGTATAATTGAAATAATGTTTAATTTCAGGACAAATTAACTACTATAATTGAAATAATGATAGTATTTTAATTTAAAATGTACTAAACAATCCCCGATTTTGTAAAACAATCTATTTTGGGGGGCTTTCTTGACTATCATAGGAACATGTGGTACAAAAGTGAGAATAATGCACCCGGCAATTGTGTTGTCATTCTGTATTTCATACTTGACAAATACAGAACAGATTATTTCACTAAACAATGTAATTCCATAGCAGGCATGTTTATCACCTTTAGAATGAGAGTGAATGAAAGACAACATATTTAGAATATATATCCTAATAAACATGCACAAATATATCAAAATCAGTATGTTAATCCCTATATACTAATTTATTTTTTTTCCTTTTTTCTAATATACAGCAATGCAATTACAATTCTGAAATCTGAAGTTAAGATTCATATTAAGAAAACCAAAAGGTCAGTGACATATGCAAAGTAGTCATGAATTAAATTTAATACAGCACAATACATTATTTTTAGTTGCTGGTAGTTTGTCGAGACAAATTATGAATAAATATAAGTGTTTCAGTTCATTTACTTTATGAAATAACAAATGAGATCTTAGAAATGTACAAACTTCAATTTTCCAGTAAGTTTATTGCAGCAGGGGAGAATCTTCTGGCACTTGCACAGAATGCTTATTTTAATACACTTATGCTAATTGGATACATTTCTGACTGCATGAACATTTGAAAAATCATTGTCCTGTGCCAACAAGAGCAGCAGTTGTTTGAACTTGATGATTTGTTTTACTAACAAAAAGTGGTTGATCATCTGGACTAAACCAACAGTACTATTCACTTCCTTCCGTTTGTAATCATAATCACCAGATTCATGGAATTTTACCCTTAAAAATTATTTTGAAGGTAGGTACTGTAATTATCAACAAAATGACAAAACTCACTAGTGTGGTATGATTATAAAAAAAATTAGTAAAAAATTTCTGATACAGAACAAGGCTGTAAAGTAATTGCTCTGTGTGGTTTCTTACTACTGTGAAAACAGTTCTGTCTCTTTTGTTTTTTTTCTCTTCCCTAGTGTTGGTAGAACATGGTGCCATGGGTTTTTGTTTGCTAAAATAGCCAGAGGCAGAAAGAAAAGCATAACAAAAAGAAAAACTCACTATGTGTGCAGTGTCATGCTGTGCAAAAAATATTGGACCATCAACCACAAAAGCAATTGGAAAGAAACTATATCTGTACTCCTGCTGATTATATGAATCGAGATAGGCTACAACACTTTGTAATTTACCTTAACTAGATGTCATTTTAAGAAACACAAAATCATTTTCACCACTTTCTTTCTATTGGTGTTGTCTGTTATATCACTTGAACATAGGAGTTTTTGTGTGGATCATTTTTTTTTTACCATGACTGGCATGACAGGAACATTTTTTTCTTAGATGAAAGCATTGAATATTATTCCATGAGCATCAGAGAAATAAAGTGTAAAGAGGGGGAAGCCATTTCTTAAATGTGATTGTTATAATTCAGACGTAAATTATTTTAGTAGGGAGGCATGGTGGCACAGTGATTAGCATTGTTGCCTTGCAGTGCTGGGGCCCTGGGTTCAATTCTGGAGTGGGAGTGCTATTTGCATGGAGTTTGAATGTTTGTGTGGTCTTCTTCTCTGTGCTCCCTCACACAGTCCAAAAAAATATTTGTAGGTTAGTTGTTTTCTGGGAAAATTAGCCCTGGTGTGAGTTTGTGTGTATTTATCTGTGTGTACCCTTTGATGGACTGGCGTCTCATCCAGATTGTATTCTACCTTGCATCTGTTACTTGCTAGGTAGGCTCCAGCCCCCCCAGTTCCCTGTACTGGAGTAAGTGGCTAGAAAATGGATGGATAGATTATTTCAGTAAAGAGTGGGGACCTTTACCAGCTGCAAAAGTACAATGTGGAGAGTCAACATCCATATTGGAAATAATGGTACCTGATGGACCATATAATTATCCTCCCAGACTCACAAAGATGTTCACATTACGAAAACATTTACTGAAGCTGGAGCTTACAGCTACTGAACTGATCACCTTATTAACCATTCATATACTGTATATCTAACCAACTCCCAAATATATCCTGCAAAAGAAACAATGTTAACAAAAATACAACATCAAATAACTAAAAGATTCAACAAGAATAATTTAAGTGTATTCAAGAAGAATTCAAGATGTTTGTAGATCTCAAGCTTCAAACAAAAAGTGAAGACAAATATTGAGACCACCTTGAATGACCTTAATATAAAAATAACTAATGTCTGCAAAAAGTGCAAAGCTTCATGACAGAGTGACCCAAACCCAAAGTACAAGAAGTCAGCCCTCCAATAAGCAAAGTCAGAGGTTTAAAGAAGAATATGTGACATATGATATTTGTGAATGTTTCAATTGAATATATATTTATATTAAAAGTCTTATTTTATCTTGTTCATCATTAATGATGCCATTTAAAATGTAAAGGATCGTAGCTTGTTTGTCTACATAAATTGAAATTATGTTACAAAATACCTACCCATTGATGTTAATATATCACTTCTTCATTACATTAATGTATGTTTAAGACATTTAGGCTTACTGGAATAAAGGAAGCTTCTTTAAGCCTGGATGTTTTAATTTTTTTCTGAGATTGTATTGTTTTTGAAAATCTAATTTAAAAACCATTAGTCACCAACATTAATAAAAACGTACTTTTTGCCTATAGTTATATCTTTAGTTTAGATTCCTACATGGTTATATCCAATTGCATTGTTTTGTTGTTATCTTCACTGAATTTCTAATTAAATGGTATTTGTGTTAACATATTATGGTTCTATTCAAAAGTAAGCAAAGATAGAACTGAAATATTAGGCTCAGTATCAAGAATTTAAAGGCTGAATTTATAGTTGGATTGGGCAATATCTTAGACTCAGCAAATGCTAAAATAAACTGTTTCCAGATTTACCCTCCTAAATTAGCCCCACATGCATCTGTTTTAAATTATTTAATATTTATATCAATTAAAGAAAGTACATAAGTATTTAATTTCCCCAATCGTGATTTCTAGGAATATAGTATATGATGGTTACATAAAAATTGTTTTTCCATTTAATGCAATTGAAAATATTCACAATCCTATAATATAGAATGAAAAATATTTAAAAAAATTAAATTCACCTCTGAATATTTCAACTAACATTAAATTTGAATTCCCAAGATCTAATCTGATGTTTTTTCTATTAATGTACAATCTGGAAACTAGATGTATCATACAGATGCAGCCATTCAAAGTGCGCGTTACAGACACGTACCGCAGGTGACGTCGCTCAGTATGACGCAAGATGACGCGGGGCACCGCAGTACGTGATTGGTTGACCGACAGGGGCACTCGTGGTCCGTTGGTCTGTCGTAGAAAGACAGTAAACGTCTTTGCTGTGCCCGTTGTAGGTATTGAATTTTACCACTGAAGGGAAATCTTAGTAGCTGAGCATAAAAAGAATAGGAGCATACTGTAACGCGTGTGAAGGTCATAAACGATATTAATTTTGGAACATAAACATACAGTGTATAGCTGGTCTTGGTACTTTAAAGAAAAAAATACACACCAGTATTCCATTTCTCCCTAAACATTTTAAGCTTCGAAGTCTTTAACTAACGCGATACCGGAGTCAACAAGCATACTTTTAGAATTTGATTAAAAGGGAATATAATATGGAATCGCGTATCTAAAGAATTTAATAATGGTATTCGTGTGCTGCGACAGGGCTGTGTAGGGCTGTTTCGCCTGCCTGTTCATGTGAGCTGTCTTGTAGACGTGACTACCAGCTGACAGGTTGTGTTTTCGAATCCAGCTGGTGCTGGTCTTTTCTTTTAACAAACATTTCTTCGAAAAAATAGAATAGCGATATTATGGACAATCAATTGACTTTTATATTTCAAAATATCGCAACATGATCGATATTTGCGATATTTTGAACATATCTTCCCTTCTGACAGCGGTGCCTGCTTCTATTGTGTGTGTGTGTGCAACAGAGTAAATTTTTAATAGCGTTTTAAGCGAATAGGTAATTAGATTGCTCGTAAACCTAATCGCTTTTTCTACATAAACACAGCATGATTACTCTCTGAAAATGCTTTTCCTTTATTTTTAAAGTAGGCTCAGATTTCAACTATAGATCGTATTATTATAAACTTTCTTGGAAAAATGTATTTTATGTAAACCATGTTTGCTATTAATTCATTTAGGGCTAAAATACGTTCATTGTCTTCCAATCGAGTCGAGTTGACATTGGAAGCCTGCCACACCCGGACTGTTAAACCAACGCATTAGCACGTCAAAGCCCATTGAGGGTATTGAGCCAGTATTGGCTTTAGTATTCCCCCCCTCTCCCCTCAATTCAATTCAATTCAAGGTGTTTTATTTGCATGACAGATGGGTACAAGCAGTGTTGGGTATGTATATTGTAACGCTTACGGCAGACAGGCACTGTGTAACAGCCGGCGCACCAGAGCAGCGCACCGAGGGAGCGTCTGCATTTATAACTTGGTTTTTAAAATTAGTCAAGCAATATGAAGCATCTTCTTTTACTTTTGAGTCCCTTAAATACATTGAACACAGCTTTCTCACCACTTAAGATTGCTCTTGATACCATCCTTACACAAAGCAGAAGGGAGATTTTAGTGCCTGAGCATAAAAAGAATAGGAGCATACTGCAACGCGTGTGAAGTCCATAAACGATATTAATTTTGGAACTTAAACGTTCAGTATATGGCTGGTCTCGGTACTTTAAAGAAAACATACACACCAGTATTCCATTTCTCCCTAAACATTTTAAGCATCGAAGTCTTTAAGTAACGCGATACCGGAGTCAACAAGCATACTTTTAGAATTTGATTAAAAGGGAATATAATATGGAATCGCGTATCTCAAGAAATTAATATGCAATAACTGAGTCAAGGGACTCAGAGGATCCAAGGCTAGACTGAGTATAATAGGCTTCGGGCTTCTATTGTGACATCTACTGTAAATTACAGAAATGTTAAAAGTAAACAAAATAAAGTAACTAAAATGTGGTCTAAAATCACCCCTTTAGACACCCCTTTTACTTCACTGGTGTCAGATATGAAAGGCAATAGTCTCCCGTTCTGTCTGCTGTGTGTTGCAGCAGAGGGACTCCCTGCCGCTGAAAGGGGCAGAGTAACTTGCATGCCCTCTAGTACAGTTTACACATGCACGACTTTAAAAGCTAGCAAGACAGGTTTCGATTCACATTAGCTGGCGAGCCTTGTTAAAAAAACGAATGATAATGTAACATGCCACTGTTCATGAACAAAGTTATACTGAGATTTCCTAAGATACGCGATTAAAAAATAAATAAATAAAAATTTGAATCTCCCGCGGAACACATTCCATAAGAATCAGTGGTTTTACAGTATATATCGCCTTTAAAGGTGGCTTCTCAAAACGCTTTACGGGATAAAAACAACCAGAACAGCAGCAACAACAATATTGTATTTCGTTGCACTTTGAAAACCAAGTAATAACTTAACTATACAGTACGTGCAAACGTTTCGTATGTTGCTGTCGTGAATGCCTGCGTACCCATAAGTATCTTATTTGCCTTGAGTCTGTCTACAGTATCTCTGTCCCACTACCCCCATCTCTCCCTCAATTCAATTCAAGGTGTTTTATTTGTTTGACAGATGGGTACAATTCTTGTTGGGAATGTATACTTTGATATTTACACCCGGCGCGGCACCGAGGGAGCGTCTGCATTTATAACTTGGTTTTTAAAATTAGTCACGCAATATGAAGCATCTTCTTTTACTTCTGAGTCCCTTAAATACATTGAACACAGCTTTCTCACCATCCTTACACAAAGCAGAAACTGTCCGATGACTCACAGTACAAGTGGAAAGATTACAGATTTTAATCGTCTTTAATTTTGTCTTTAATTTTGCCTGTGGAGTGTATCTTATTAAGCTCTAAATTGCATTTTGAGCGCGGTTTTTTACTTTTTTTTAATTGCATTTTGGGCGCGGACAGCACATACAAGGGTTAATGAACTGCGCCAAGAAATTTAAAATAGTATTCTTTAGGTGTGAGGGTAGGAGTGGACCGCAGCAGGCATAATCAGCAAACCAGGAAAACAAAGAACAGGACAGGTGAGATGTGTATCCAGAAAGCGAGTGATCAGAAAAAGGAAATGGAAAACGCAGAAAAAGAAAACGCTTTACAGGATAAAAACAATAACAACAGTAGTGGCTGGGCAAACGATTTTTTTTATCGAAATACAAATTGAGATACTGTACTGTATAATGATGTGCATGAACAAAGGTATACTGCAATTTTCCTTAGATACGCGATTAATGCTTCGTAGGAGGAGGCGGTCTTTTCCTCTTGTCTAACAGTTTGTCCACAAACAAAACATTCCTGTTAGACAAAAGGAATTGAAAAAAAACAATTTTGTCAATGAAAACCGGTGTGTGTGTCTCTCCCTGCTGGATGTTCCTCTCACAAACTGCTGAATGAATAAAATAATTTTATTGAAAATGCGTTTGCGATTGTCTGGTATTTAATCTGGTCCCTTTTAACTGTTTTTCGATCTACTGTATTGCTTTGAGATGCCACTTTTAAAGGCGATATGTAAAATAAAGTTTTTTTTATTATTGTTATAGAGAAACATGATCAGATTTTCCCTGGTTCAGAAAAAAGATCTAAAGTGCTACACATAACTTTCTTAATTCGATGTATTTAAAGCAGTGAACTACTGTAGGTGTCACATAACATTCAGAAATACAATCACGTATTTGACAAATAAAAACGATTATAATCTAATCCTTCCACGTTTGATCCCAAAATCCCAAGAAATATAAATCTTGACGGGTAGAAAGCTATGCTGAAAGTTTATTAAGATGCTTAGAAGACAAAGATACTGTATCAATTTATGTTGCATTAGCCTGATTATGATTAAAAAACACATATAATTAAACACGCGTTTGCGATTTAAATCAGAACACGATTTAAATCAATATCGATTCCATATTATATTAGCAGAAAAGCTTAAAACTACCACTTTTTCACACGCTATTTCACATGCTAGTTAAATACTTCGATGCTTAAAATCGTTAGGGAGAAATGGAATACCGGTGTGTATTTTTCCTTTAAAGTGCCGAATCCTGGAATCTGACTGGCTGACACCCCTCTGAAGTGGTTCCATAAAATCTGGTATACGGAAAAGAAAGCGTTGATAAATACAAGTGTCTTTTAATACACTCTTTGCTGTGCTCTTGAGGATCCTTGTGATATTTTAAGCTCTAGTTGAATGATAAGTGTCGCATTTTAAATCATTTTCGTAGTTAGAAATTATGAAACGCCCTGTTAAAAGCAAGGAAGTTTTTATGCCCGTTGAAGTAAAACAAAATGCCTGACAAAGTATGGCTTGGACAGATTCCAAGTGCTTGTACAAATGTGCTAAAGAAATTATACTTTGAGTATACAGCTTGTCTAAAGTCATCCATTATTAATACTATTAGTAATATCTTCAGTAAAGGCTTTGATGCATAAATATTTATGATAAAGGTAGGCTGTGTACTTTTGTCCAACTGAGCAATCTTGCTTTCATAAAATATACCAACATTTTAATGACTGATGATTAACATGCTGTAATACACAGTTCAAAATTAAAGGCTCAAATGCTGTACATGAGAGGTTAAGCTCCCCCTGGCGGTTTTACAAGGCGACGCCGGATAGTTAACCACGTGACACCACGTTAACTGCGTCATACCGCGTGATACTGTGACACGCCCACCGGGGTATGCCGCGAAATACCTCACGCATTTTGAATGGCTGCATCTGTAGGATGTGACAGCTCTGATAAGCAAAAAGAATCAAAGCAAAAAAAACTTTGTTATTATAGTCCATCTAGTTATGTGTACAGATTGGTACTCTATTGTTAACCCTTCTTTTCTTCATTGAGCATGTACAGTATATGTTTTGTTTTTCTTAAATGGCTGTATAATTTGATAGTGTTCTGCACAATAAAGGTCAAAACATTCCTATGATACAGTTGGACCTTTCAGGAGCAGCAAGTATGTTGGAAAATGACTAAATCATATTAAATAATGCATGTGTTCTGGCAAGTAACCATTAGTATTTTTGACTATATTAATAGTTCTGTATTGTTATGTGCTACAGAATATTAAAATGTCTACATTAATTATAAAGTCTCAGAAATGGACACCTGCTTAGATATATAAAATGGGAATAGATATGTTTACACTGCTGTAGTAATATCTTTCTAGATAAAAGCTCAATTTGATTAGCGATAAGATGACTGGTTCACTTATTAGACTGGCATTTTCCAGGAAATGAACAGCAGCTCATTTGATTATGTGGTTTTCGTTTAAAGAGAAAAAAAGTAATATATACAGATGCAGCCATTCAAAATGCATGGTACAAACCCGTACCGCACGCAACTACTCACAAGCCACCGCAGTCTACCGCAGTAAGTGATTGGCTGGCCAAAATGACCGACAGGGGCACTCATGGTGCATTGTTCGGTAGTGAAAAGATTTAATAGTTTAATCTCTTTACTGTGCACTTTTTAATCCGCATAGTATTGAATATTTATATGGAATTTTACCACTAAAGGGAAATTTTAGTAGCTGAGCATAAAAAGAAGAGGAGCATAACGCATCTGAAGGTCATAAACGATATTAATTTAGTAACATAAACATATTACTGTATGTAAACTGTACTGTATATGGCTAGTCTTGGTAGTTTAAAGAAAAAATACACACCAGTCTTCCATTTCTCCCTAAACATTTTAAGCATGAAAGTTTTATGAAACGGTCCCCAAATATGCGATTGCTGTATAGAATGAATTTTAATTTAAAAAAATTATTTAACATGAAAATTAAGCTGTTTATGTTCCTCCGCCTGAGAATATAGTCACTCGTTGCTACGCAATGCAGAAACGCAGCCACAGGTAACTAGCAAAGAGAGGACATTAGCTAGCCAATATGATAAAGGAATGAATGTTTTTTTTTATTTCTTTTGCACATTTATTTGAACATTTCCATCGATTGTACAAGCACTTGGAAAATGTCCAATCCCTAGTTCGTCTGCATTTTCTTTTACGCTCCGGGCATTCTCCCGGTCTGGCGCCGGTCTGTGTCTTCTAGGATATAATGCCGGCGATTTGTGTTAAAATTGGGTTTCCAATAACGCCGCAGCAAACTCTTGTTTTTATGTCCACTATAACGGACAATCTCCCTTGCTTTTAACTGAGCGTTTCATAATTTCCTAAAATGAAAATGCGACAGAATTCTGGGGTGTCCCTATACCAGAGATTACGGTACGGCTTCTGAATGGTGATTGGCTGACACCATCTGACACCCCTCTGATTGGAGAAAAAAAAACTTGCTGATCTGTTCTACATAGCAGGAAGACAACAGCATATGCTGATTCTATTCGAAATGCCTATTTTAAAAGTTTAAATAGGAAGTAAAATCCTTACAGCGTACACAGATTTCTAAACTGATCAGGAGGAAGAAAAATCACCCGTGTTTCGTGCATAAAAAGTGGTTATTAACTATCGAAACCTGTTTTATTTATTTTATTTTTATTTAGATTAGTTCCCGTCACCCCCATTTCCATTTAAATCGCAAACCTGTGTTTAATTAAATATTTTTATTGATTCACAATCTGGCAATGCAACGTAAATCGTTATCTTTGTCTTCTGCATAATAATGTTCACCTCTCTGTCCAGCAAATTAATAATAAACTTTATTTTCGTCGTCTCCACTTTAAAGGTACTCCCATCGTGGAAGAATTTGACCTCGGAACGTTTACCCAGTGTAATATTGTATTTCATTGCACTTTGACAGATTATCTCTAAATCAATTGTTGTCAGAATATCCCCACCTCCAAACAAGAATAAAATTGCAACGATTTTATTAACTGGCTGTTTCAGCTTAAAGTATAAATTTAAAGTAATAATTTAACAATATATGTACATTTTTTTAAGATATGTTTATGTTGTGAATGTCTGTAGATTGTATCTTATTTTTAGTTTTTGTTTTGTTTCATGTTAATTTTATAAGGGAGAGTGTCATAGAGACGACTCCTTTACCCCCCATCTTGATTAAAATACTTTTATTTTTTCACAATCTGGCAATGCCAGACAGAATTCACATTCGCTGCAGCCAAATGGCCTTGCAGATCAGAAAATCAAGGAACAAAACAATTATCGCGCCCGGCTCCTCAATGGAATCGCTTTAACATGCTAATGCGTTGGTGTAACAGTCCCGTCTTTCATTGTTGTTATTGTTGTTGTTATCCTGTAAAGCGCTTTGAGAAGCATACTGTCCAGCTTGTCAGGTGCATTCTCTTGTAAAATAATAAGTATAGCTTTGGGGTTATTAGTGCTCCACTTACAGCAACCCATTGCTGTAACTTGTATGAATCATAGCCCAGCCAAACGATGCAAATTCCGCTGCAATGGTTGTGTGCAGGAATTATTCAGTATGGCATCTCCATGTTCAAGTAAACACTGCTCTGTGTGCAAATGCAAATACATTTAAAAAAAGTTTTTTTTTTAAAAAAGCCACCTTTAAAGGTACTATATAAAGTAAAGTTTATTATTATTATTAATATTGATGATATTCTTCCTCCCAGGACATGTAAAATTGTTGTTGCTATTGTTGTTATCCCGTAAAGCACTTTGAGAAGCATATCGTCCAGCATATTGTATTTCATTGCACTTTGACAGATCGTCTTATAATCACTTGTTGTTAGAATATCCCCCAATTTAATTTGTCACAGCCAGCACCCGCGGAGAGTGATGAAAACCGCGCTGCGCCAGGCGAATGCACATAATGTTGGGCTTTTGGGCTCAGGTGGATTTGTGCCCTACAGTTCAACCTGCGGTACCGCTGTGTACTGTACATACAGTATGAACATGTGTTATTTTGAAATATAAAAAATGTCAATATACTGTAGTGTCCATAATATTTGCTATTTTAGTTCTTCAAAGAAGTGTTTTTTTTTAAAGAAAACTCATAGCAATTGCTGGATTTGAACACCCGACCTCAAGCTTATACTGTAAATCAGTCGTTTAAGCCGTGACGCCACTGAGGCAAGTCATGTGACACACCCTGAAACAGCAATATAGATATTACAGTAATATGGTCGGAAGGTCAACCACATGTAAGACTTTGGTGCTTAAAATGTTTAGGGAGAAATTTAGTATTGGTGTGTATTTTTCCTTTAAAATACCAATAACAGCAACATACAGTTTACATAATATGTTTATTTTCCTAAATTAATATCGTTTATGACCTTTATGACCTTCGTTATGCTCCTCTGCGTTTTATGCTTAGCTACTAAAATTTCCCTTTAGTGGTAAAATTCCATATAAATATTCAATACTAAGCAAATTAAAATGTACACAGTAAAGAGATTAAGTGATTAAATCTTTTCACTAACGACCAATACACCACATTATCTTCTGTGTTGCATTAACATTGGAATGTTTTTTTTTACAAGTGTCAAAAGAAGCGATACACAACCTGTCTCCTCTAAAACTCTTCAGTTTACAGAGAAATTCCGCCAGAGCCTCACAACATTGTCCAATAATACTCTTCTTGTGTCTAATTTTTAGTTAAGCAGGATTTGAGCTACAGACCATAACAGACCAAAAACAGAATCCACCTGTGATTCGGGTGTTAACAAAACGTGTTTACAAAGAAAGTGAAATACAGTAATACTACCAGCTATATAGATACATAGATTTAGATATTTAGATCCTTAAATTAATATCATTATTAATTTATTTAGATACGTGATTACATATTCTCGATTATAAAACAGAAAATTCCGGTCCTGGAATCTGACTGGCTGACACCCTTCTGAAGCGGTACCATAATCTCTGATATACGGACACCCCTGAAATTTGACTTGTTACTGTGTGATCAATTTTGAAGACTACTTCTTAGCGTAGATAAGAAAGCGTAGATATAAAAGCTTGGATTCTCATGTATCTGGTACAAGTATCTTTTAAAACAGTTATTGTTGTGCTCTTGAAGATCCTTGTGATATTTTGAGCTCTGGTTGAATGATAAGTGTCGCAGTTTAAATAATTTTCATTGTTAGAAATTATGAAACGCTCTGTAAAAAGCAAGGGAGTTTTTTTGTCTGTTATACTAAGAGAAAATGCCCGAAGAACTAGGGATTGGACAGTTTTTCAGTGCTTGTACAATCGATGGAAATGTTCAAATAAATGTGCTAAAGAAATAAACAAAAAAGTAATTTATTCCTTTATCATATTGGCTAGCTAATGTCCCGTCCTTGTTAGATCAACGAAATGCTGTGGTGTTACTTTTTGTCAATGAAAAAATAAAGTCTTTTCATTTAAAATGACGGTTACAAATAATGTGGACCAGCGTAATACTTTGAGTTTACAGCTTGTCCAAGATCATTCATTATTAATAATATGAGTAATATCTTCGGTAAAGGCTTTGATGCATAAAATATTTCTGCATAATTAAAATATTTATGATAAAGGTAGGTTGTGTACTTTTGCCCAACTGAGCAATCTTGCTTTCATAAAATATACCAACTTTTTAATGATTGATGATTAACATGCTGTAATACACAGTTTAAATTTAAAAGCTCAAATGCTGTACATGAGAGGTTAAGCTTTATTGGCTCCTCCTGGTGGTTTTACAAGGTGATTCTGGATACTTTCCGATATGACGTCAAATGATGTGATACACCACGTGATACTACGTGAAACTGCGTTTTGATGCGACACGCCCACCGCGGTATACCGCGAAATACCCCACCCATTTTGAATGGCTGCATCTGTATACCATACAGCCTTGAAGCTGGAGGGAGAACCAATGCAACATATAAACTAGGAAGAACCTGGTTTTTGAAAAGAGCTTTTGGTTTGTTTTTTTCTAGCTGGCATTCCAGTCGTTTTATTGACAATTATTTTCATTTTTTATTACATCTCAAAGTGGCATTATTAAGAAAATAAGCATGGTTGCAAACTGCTCCAAAGCAAAACAGCTGGTCTTGCAGCATAAAGATCTTTCAGTTAGTATTTTTTCACAGATCAAGGATTATAAAATAGATGTGTTTCACCCATAGTAACTCCTACTTTGAGGACACAATGCAATTATCAAGATGCAACACATTCCTTCTAGGATTTTGTTGAGGATGATTTGTGATTTTATTTTCACAACCATTACTTTATCATTTATATGCCTATTACATAAATGCTATATCTCAATCTTTGCACAATTTTTATTTTAAATTATATAAATTATCTGATTGCATTTTTAGAAGCCCAGTTGTGGTGTCTGCCACTCATATTAAAACAGGTAATACAAAATATATAGTTTAGGAATATTGCCCTGTAAATTAGCTTGGGAAGCAAGTTGCATTTATTTTGCTTCCATAATTCGAATGTAGGGTATCAGTAATGCAATATTTTTCGGTGTTAAATGGTGATTCAAATGTTCGGTTTCATTAAAAAACAACACAGACTGCTTAAATTATGCTGCTTGTGAAAACAATGCTACAGTCATACCTTATCCTTGCTGAAAATATGACTATTAAATTATTAAAGTTTCTCTATAAGTGGATGAGATGAAAAGACTAAAATCAGATCTTCCTGAATTAGCTTTTGGAATAAAGTGGGGTTTATTGTTATAGTGAAAATGGTACTTTATACTTTAACTATTACTTACTTACATCTGTATACAGTAGGTCTTGAAATGTGCATCTAGATAATGTTTTAGCTTTCTTTTTCTCACTTTCAGCCATGTTTGTAAATGCCTTCAAAAATAATAGCACAAGCTCTTAAAATAATATTTTTTAACAATAAGCATGTCTACATAAAGTATACTAGGGAAAAGTGATGTATAGATTCCTAATTGTAGGTCCTGCAGTTTAAAAACATTTCTACTGGCTCAGATGTATCTGGAATAGAAAAAATGCCCTTTGCTAAATGTGCTAATTTACTGTAGTGATTTTCACTCATTCATTGCTATGTAAGTTGGACATGATTGCTTGAGATACTGTTTGTGGCTTAAGGGTCTGCTTTTGAAATCTTGTTTGCAACAGCACAATGTGTCATATTTTCACCAAGTAGGGTATTTTTTTTAACAAAAGAGACAGCTTCTTCCACATTAATATCTTCTCTTCTCTATAATGGGTACAATCCACTAATGGATGAAGTAATGATATTGCTTTATGCAATATTTGGAAAAAAACATTACAAAATAAGAAAATAA
This sequence comes from Atractosteus spatula, assembly GCF_055471065.1. Lineage (NCBI taxonomy): Eukaryota > Metazoa > Chordata > Actinopteri > Semionotiformes > Lepisosteidae > Atractosteus > Atractosteus spatula. The sequence goes on along the minus strand of NC_142709.1, from coordinate 23,880,081 downwards.
GAAATTGGTGTATACTGTATACATCAGTCCTGGGGGAATTGCCATAGAAAAGTCTTCACACTTTACGATGATGTCCAGTTGTGTTGAATTACAAATAATGTATGTAATTATAATGTAATTTAAGTGAACAATCTGTACATGAATGTTTAAACAAAACTCTTTAAATTGTTAAATAAGATAAAATCAGCAAAAACTGCAAAGAAAAAACTAAATGTTTCTTGTTGCATGGTATTAGCAGCATTGTGTCATAGTTCTGCTTCTAATCAGCTTGGACCTGGACACTTGTTAACACTGATGGGAAAATAGAATAAAGTGCTAACATGTATTAGATGAACACTTTTTTTTAACCTAAAACTGTGACAACTGGCTTCACTCGGCTAATGTAATATTTAACATTCTTACTATTCAGGTGCTTGTACTCAAAAGTGATCTTGAAACTGTAGACATACACCACCAGAATAGCACACTATTGCTTTAAATACATTGTTTTGTTTCATGCAATGGTTAAAATAATTAAACTACCTTTTAAAGGGTATATGCATACGTTCAAAAAGGCCAATTTTCCTAGAAGCTAAATAACCTACAAATATGTCTCTGGACTGTGGGAGGAAACTGGAGCACCCAAAGAAAACCCACACGAACAGGGGAATAACACAAACTCCATGCAAAAAGAACCCCAGATCCAGAGTTGAACCCAGGGCACCAGTGCCAATTATGTTTTAAAAGCAGCCAGAGCAATGGAAATGGGGACACAGTAGTTTGGATGATAGTACAGGTGGTCTGTATAAGATCAAAACCAAGTGAATACACAGGGTTAGTCAAAATGTTGTCGACAAGTATAAATGCCAATTATTTTACTAAAGTTTTGTTTTCTCCTCCACAGATGGTGCTGCAGTTGCAAAGTATCCTCAATGGAGTCACTTTTAGAGAAATCGTTTTGTGTTCTCTGTTATCATGAAACAAAATCAAGCATTTTCATGCAAGAGAGTTGTCAACAACATTTTGACCAACCCTGTTTGTGTAGACTGATTTTAGTGCCCTATGAGAAGCTTTGTATCCAGTTCATTTTTATATTGTTGTATACTAAAACTGAAATAACAAGATGTTTTTGGACAATTGAGAACAGCTTCTTTTTTCTTATATGTTTTTGTTGTGACCTTCACATTGCACTGGAAGAGTAAGTCCTAGAGGAAATGGTCTGCCTACTGTGCATAGCAAAAATGATAAGGGTGCTTAAGTGCTCTGCATTTGATTCACCTATTATAGAAAGGGCACAGCAGTATTTTTCCTTCTGACTATAATTATGCTTCAGTGGAAGTAATTTCATCTATTTGTAAGTAATTGTATAACTGAACATTCACCAATTACCATGCATGCATGAATGAAAAGTGCTAATTAAAACACAACTAATAGTATTGTAATGGTACTTAAAATAGCAGAATATAATATTTGTGTTCACTGTGGAAATGGGGTACTTTACTGTTGTCTTCGTAATGCATTAAAGGTTTATTTTGATGTCTTTTTTTTCCAGTTATAATTAATTCTAGACATTTTCAGTCATATGGAGGCTTAACACACAAAATGCTCTATTCCTGAATAATTTCAGGTACAAATTCCTTTCAACTGTCAGGAAAAAGTCAGTGGTCTTCCTTCTCATTTCAAACCAGATTCTTTATTTGACCTCAAGGATCATTTAAAACACACCAAAACATTACAGATAGTCTTTAAGTGTTGTATTTCCTTATTTAGCTTGTAATCAACATTGCCCTCAGCAGTACTAGTTAATATGCTAAGAGGTTATGCACATTACAAATACAGTATTAAGGGAGTAGTTCCAAATTATTTTTGAATATAATTAATTGTATTCCTTTTACCAAAGGATGCAATTCACGGAAGGCCTACTGAATTATATTGAATATAGGATATCAATGGTCATTACAATTGATAAAGTGGTTTGAGAGGAGGCACAGTGGTTTAAAGTGGTTTGTTGCTGGCACAGTGTTGGATATGAGAAATGCTGTTTGCATGACAAATATTAATTCAGATGGAGGTTGTGAAACAAATCTGTCAAATTTTACATTGTTTTGTAAGAATTTCTAAGACCATGCAAATGAGCACCTATCAAGACTAAAACTTGATAAAAACTTCATATTTTTCAGAATAGTGATCCACAGTATCAAACTGTGACAGAACCTACCCTTAACCAGGATGGCGCTAAGGATCTATACACACAAAACCTCACAATGATCAAAAGAAATTAAGTCTATAAGGTTTTATTGTAGTCATTTTCTAGATTTACAATCTAAACAACAACCACCATGCACACCATTTAAAGAATAAACAAAGCATTATTAAACCCATGTGAGTGTAGTGGCGACGCTTATTAATAAAACAGAATTAAGCATTGCTCTTCTTTTCCCAGTGAGGCCCCATATGTCTCTCATCTCTGTGGTCCAAGCCACAGAGAAGCCATTAATGCTGTGTACTGTTTCAAGAATGTTTGGCATCCTGATAAGGAACAATTCCCAGGATGGGGATGCACCCAACAAGTCATGATGGAAGGCCATTCCTGGTGCCTCGTTGTCTGAGTGAGACTCTAAACACATCTGGATTATGGTCCTAGAGTCAGAGGTCATGGTCATTCCTCAAGTTGACCAACCAATCAGGAACCTGCAGGGCGTGGAAACCCCACATGTCTGCCAAACATTTGACCAATCCTACAGTTAAAAGGCACTGCACAGAGCTGAGAAGCTGCCCCCCTGTCCACTCTCACGCTGTCTATGACTTAAATGTGATTGCCAGCACTGTTGTCTGAGTGTGAGACTTGCAACTTTGTTCCAAGTGCCATGCCAGAGGAAGCCCGTACGTAAAGCCAGAATTCTGCCCGAGGTCAAACCTGCAGCAAGACCTTTGTGAACTGCTGGCGAACCACCATGGACGCCCGCCTAATCAATGGAGCATACAGTTTGGACTTCGTAGACAACTGGATACTTTTATCCAGAAGTAGCTTCTACACCGGAAGCAAACCAAGTTTTTTCCCCCTAAAGAGTGACTTGTTTTGACCGACGCAGTCACCCCCTGTGCACAGAGAGTTTATTAGTTCAGCACTAGCTGGTGCCTGGAGAACAACCACTGCAGACTTGAAGCAGCAGAAAGTTCTCCTTCTCCCCAGCTTCTCCTCTTAGCTGCTCCAGGACTGATTGGCCCCGAGCCAGCAGAGAACCGATTGGATCGACAGACCTAGTCAGCTGTTCTTTGCTGTTCGTGCCAGGAGATATAAATCAGTATTGAATAAGTAAATCCAATATTCTACATTGCCGCTCGAGAATTCAATTGTATCTCAACACAGGTTGATATCAATTTAATTTGTATAAGTAATGCATTTACTTATGAGTATCTAATGTAGAATTAGTATTCATGAGACTGATTTACAAGATAGTGTAGCCGAATGGTATACTAAATGCATATTTCTCTGCATTTATGTTTTGTATCTCTTGATATATATTCTATATTTTGGTGAAGAATGAAGAGATAAGAGAGACGCCCGGGAAGTGAGATGATAATATCATTTTCTTGTTTTTGTATGTTTTTTGCAAACTATGCAGTCTAGTGGCTTGACGTAGGCTTTGTGCTCAAATGTATATAAAGATGCTACCTGTCCTTGGTCAGTAAGATAAGGGGCATGTATTTGGTAAGCTGGCTGTACGCCCAGAATATGAAAAGAACTAACTGTTGTCTAGCCTGCAACTTAGATATAATTAATTGGCAAGTATTGCTGTTTTATCATTTGTTTAAAATATGTCATAGTAACTCTTTGTGTTTTAAGGTATAAAGGACCATCTTCAGCTACTTATTTTTTAAGTCTGGTGGTTGCAAGCCGGACTTCCATATGCATATGAATAAAGAGACTTCTGCTTCACAGACACCTGAACTTTGTCATTTGTTTGACACTGCATTGGTAACTCTCACAATAAGATCTGCCATCTGTATCCAGGCAGACTGTTATATGTTTTTATATGCATGATTTTATTTATTGATACATTTATTTGTGTTTTGAACCTGTGTGTGTGTATTGCTGATTGTTCTGCCGATTGATTCCTAATAGCCATAAATACCCACCTACAATTACAATTTACTACCACTTACAATTAATAAATTGTCCCAGTAAATTTACAAAAAACTCCTAAATGAGTGAGAATGTGAAAATCTAAAACTTATACCATTTATTATGTCAGTCACTTCTGTGGTTATTTACTAGTAATTAGGAGCCAAATAAAGTCCTCTAGAAGCATGTCAGCCATAATTGCGGCCCCTTCCTGAGACAATCTCCTACATAAATGTACAAACATGACTGCTTGTTTATGTCAAGAGCCATAATAATGGATATTTGTAATATTTACAATTGGGAACCTTTAAGTGTTCTTTCTGGGAATGGTTAACTGCTGTCCCCAGTATAGATGCAGCCATTCAGAATGCTTGAGTAATGCAAGACACATGTCATGGTATGTTGAAAGGTAAAGCCCAAATAATCTGAGGAAGAAAAATTAGACTCAACTTGTCTGTAAAACTGCCAGGTGGCACAGTGAATTCTTACTAATAGCCCGTTTTGTAACATACAGTTAATCTTTTTTTAATAATAAAAAAATGAATGCATAATATCCCATTAGTGCTCTCCTGCACTAGTCATACACTAACAGATTTTTTATCATTAAATATAGTATACATAATTATTATTAATTGTGTATAAACAGTAATTAGAAAACATAACTTTATTTTAGGTTTTTATTGTAAAATATATTATACATGGTCGCTTTATCACAGTGATACTTTAGGGTGTAGGTGGTTCAGTCGAAGTCATTGATGGTTCAGTGGAGGAATTCTGGGCTGCTATGTTAAATGCCTGGGTTTGATTCCCGGCTACTGTCAACAAGTAATAAGGAAAACATTTTTTTTAGATTTAAATTATAAAAATAAATTGAACACATACTTTAGTCACTTTAAAAACATACAATATCATACTATATTTACTATATATATATACAATGCTATATTTATATACTGACTATAGCATACTGCAGTTGATTTATTAACTGTACTGTTTGGTTATGCATGGATATAATTTCATGTGATTCATGTTTGTGGCATGTTGGAAATTGTAATCTTTTTAAAAGGCCAACATTTTGAAACTACAGTACATGCTGTGAAGCAAATACTTCCTGTTACATTTTAAATAAACCATACCATCTTAGAATAGAAAAGGAGTTGTATCAAAAAACCCAAAAAAACAAAATATTATTTGTACAATATAATATGCTGTAGCTTTGGAGGAGACCGCGACAAAGAAAAAGTGTAGCTGAAAAAAAGCAATAAAGACAGAATGACCCCACTGACTCAGTGCTTGTGAAAAAAACAAGGCATTTGCCAGATGAAGTTCAAGTAGGTAGCCATGTCAGCATGACTCGGCTGCAAAGGAACAAGTAAAGGTTTAATCCATGCTGAAACGAAAAGAGACACAACGTTTCGGCTGTGGAGCCTTCTTCAGACCTGAAGAAGGTCTCTTTTGTTTTCAGCATGGAATAAACCTTTACTTGTTCATTTGTCAGATGAGCTTTTAAGATTAGCTAAAATAAGCACTGAGTGCTTAGATTCATGTTGGAGAACTACATTAGCAGGTGAAAAGTTTTAAATAGTCTGCTTAATTGCCTAAATGAAATTGTGAGGGTCTTCTTCATTAAAATAATTAATGGCCTTTGGAAGCTGAGTCCTGAGTGTTCAGTGCATGTTGCCTGGGTTGCACTTGTTGCCCAGGCAACAATGGGACACAAGCTGGGCATAACCAGACTCTGAACATCATAAACATCATATATTATATAACATCATTTATTAGGAATATAAATATATTATACATGCTGTATATTGCTGGTAGTGGTAGCTAAAATTAAAAAAAATACAGAACATTATTTATGAACAAATGTTTATGAAGAATGTGTTTTTTTATCGCATTTTATCAACGCATTTTATCAAGCGCTTTGAGAAGCCACCTTTAAAGGCACTATATAAAATAAAGTTTATTATTATTATATTATTATTTTATGTTTTTGATCCTCTCAGTTACTGTGGTTATTTTGGTAAAGGTTTGACATGCTCACTTTGACTATATTAAGTTTATAAAAACCTACAATGTTTTAACCTTTTCTATAAATACTTGCTGTCGTTATTGATAACAATATTAATTTAAGGATCTAAATATAATATACTTATATAGCTGGTAGTAATACCATATTCCACTTTCTTTGTAAGCGTCTGTATTAATGTCTTTGACTCATTCACTTGTGATTATTTTGGAAACATTTTGATGTGTCCCTTTCTGCTATGTTGCTAAGCAGTGCTTTGGTACAGTGGGGTAAGTGCATACTCATCACCCAGAAAGTCATGTGCTTAATTCCCAGTCGGGGCACAAGTTTTATTTTTAACAAATAAATACTCCTCCTCTAAAAATAAAATACTAAATCATATGTAAACTATATTAACATTTTTGTTATTTTTAAATATGACAATGTTAAATGTTAAAATGATATTAATAAATTAAAAATATGAATGAGTTAGCAAACGTGAACACTGTCAATGGTAGGAGTAAAAACCAGTTCAACCGGTTTAATTCAATTCAATTCAAAATATATTATTTATCCCAGGGGGGCAATTTAAACAAGCCTTTACAACAAGCCTTAAAACAAAACTATATGTATTATAATTATAATCTAGAATAACAAAGTGGTATTAACAAATCACTAAAATCAGAGTATAATAACATCTCTCATCATTATTAACAATATTCAATTATTAATAATAATAATTTTAAACTGCTTATAGTTTGTTCAGGGACATAATGTTTCAGATATCTATACCTTTGCGAACAAATGACACAGAGCCTTCAAAAACAGGCATTTTAAAGATCATGAAAATTTGAAAATGTGAAAATTTTAACAACTTTTTTTAAACAACATTTAGTATCTGGTTCCATTTTTCATAAACCTTAATATGAATAAAGTGGATCCCAGGTGTAAGCAAGTTCATAACATGATAATTACTATTCAAAAGCTACTGTATGAGAAACACCTGACCATATAAAGCAGAATATGGGTTCAACTTCAATGAGAAACTCTTCATGTATTTTCTGTTTTTACTCAGATAAGAATAAACTAATATGGAATTCTTTTGACAGGAGGAAAGATGTTCTGTGCTCAAAAGCTTTTTCACCATGGCACATATTATGTTTCATTTTTTACGCATCAGTCAAAGCATTCTGAAGTCTCTCATAAAAAATATATCATAATACTGTAGGTCACACCCCTACCTGTCCTGGATAAAGCGGTTACAAAATAGACGGACTGGTGGATTTATACTGTAAAAATGTTTCAATTTAAATACAATAGCAGTAATGAATTAACATGAATGAGTTAACAAATGTGGATACTATCAATAGCAGGTTTAAAAACAAGTCTTAAAATGAAATCATATATATATATTATAATTGTAATTAAGTGACCGGGATTCAAAACCGGGCGTTTTCTGGCGACAGCTCAAATGCTGTACATGAGACATTAAGCTTTATTAGCTCCACTTGGTGGTTTTACAAGAATTTACAAGGGGCTTCCATATACTACTATCATAATTCAATTTGTATGTGGCATAATGCGTTATGATGCACCATGCTTACCGCATTTTAAAGTAGCGCACTCCGCACATTTTGAATGGCTGCATCTGTACTTGAATGTTTAGGATCGTTGTCTTGTTGAAACATCCACTTTGTGCCCAGCTTGAGTTTCCAAACTGATGGCCTGACATTCATCTCAAGAATTCCTTAATATTTCTCAGAATTCATGATTTCCTCAATTATGTCAAGTTACTCAGGGCCAGAGTAAGAAAAACAGCTCCATACAAGGACATTCCCACCACCACGATTGACAGTAGGGATAAGGTTTTGTTGGTGGTAGGCTGTGTTGGCTCTTCGCCAAACATGGGCCCTCTTGTTGTGCCCAAATAGTTCAATTTTGGACTCATCTATCCAGAAAACAGACTTCCAGAGCTTGTACAGGTGATCTCTGGCAAACTTCAGACGGGCAGCTTTGTTCTTTTTTGACAGAAGAGGCTTCTTCTTGGTGACTCTTCCATAGATGGCATTTCTGTTCAGAGTTCTTGTTATTGTTGCTCTATGCACCACTACTCCAGAGGCAGCTAGGGAGGCTCGTGGATCTCTGTTATTTTAGGATTTCCTTTTACCTCTTTTATTATTCTCCTTGTGAAATTTTAGGAGGATGTCCACTTCTTGGCAGGGTTACCATTGTTTTAAATACCCTCCACTTGTATACTATTTGCCTAACAGTGGATTTATGGAGTCCGAATATTTTTTAAAAGGCTTTATAACCTTGTCCAGATTGATGAGCATCCATTACTTTTTTCCTCAGTTCTGCTGATGTTTCCTTAGTTTGAGGCATGATGTTAGACTCATAGGAAGAGTAACTGACCTGCTTTCTTGCAATTATTTATGTTTGCTCCTCCGTAACACATCATTTCGGATCTTCAATTTATCTCGGTTAATTGGTTAACACTGTCATGAATCCACCTGATGCTTTACCTTGATGTAAGTCATAGAACGTATTCACTTATTTCTGCACCTGTACAATTTATGTATACTGTGTATTATTTTTCTGCATGGACATTTTCTTTCAAAACACTCAAATTAGTGAATAATTATATTTTATTTCAATTAGGAAGTGACAAATTCTGATTAAATATGCATTTTGTGGTTAAAAAAACAAAAATCTAAAATTATGCAATGGGTTCATAAAAATTTTCAAGCATGACTGTACAGTAATAGAACAGATAAAAGGAAGTAATCAATTCACTAAAATTATGAGCACCACAAGTGCCACCTATCTGTAATTTCTGGCCAGTGAAAAACACCTTTGCACGGCAAAGCCAGTTTTGCTGTGCATTCTGAGTGGCTGCATCTGTATGTAAACTAGACACATATAATCAGATATAAGAAATGCAAAATGGACACAGGTCCATAGGTCATAGGTCAGACCCAACAGTTAGGGTCTAACTTATCATAACCTGTGAAAAGAGCCATATCTAGTATGTGAATGAACAGAGTGGGATTTACATTGCTACCTGAGATGCAAGTTTTATAAAACAATGTTTAATAACATGACCAGTGCCAATATTACTGTTAATTTTACAAAGCTTGCTTTGTGTTTCTGATTCAGTAGTGGGCTATATTATAAAATTGAAGAGACTCTGGAACTTGACTTGAATCTAATTCTACTCCAGTTTGTTCAAGTCAATTCACGTAGAAAGCCTGTTTCTTTGAAAAAAATTACTGTACTTACTGGGTTTTGGAGGGGGGGGGGGGTGTCTTTCGCTGGAAATCTCGCCCCCTTCTACTTTGAAAATACCTGTGAAATCTGTTTAATTCCATATTAAATTCCATAGTAATTCCATATTTAATTCCTTCACTTCTGCATAAGCTTTCTGGAGGAACAGTGGATGGGATGCGGCTCTTTCTGGGAATACTGCAAATTCAAAGGTGCCTGACTTGATGGAATTCACATTATCATATTCACATATCACCCCCCCTCTCTCTCTCTCTCTCGCTTGCCCTCCCCCCTGTGCATTGTCTGTTTAGGGCAAGCGAGAGAGAGTGTGCTGTCCTTTGACAAAACAAGGCTCGCCAGATAATGTGAAACCTGCTTTTCTAGCTTTTAAAGTCGTGCGACGTGTAAGCAGGAACACATCATTATATCTTACATATGAAAAATACATAATATAGCTCCCAAACAAACGCAAACGTGTTTTTAATAAAATGCTTTTATTCACTCATAATCTGACAATTTCAGGAAGACTAAGGAAATTGTCATCTGTTGTTGAAGCTCTGTGAGCTCGGTGACTTTGAGACCACTTGTTATCCCAAGTTGTTTGAATCGCCACAATTCAAATAGAGAAAAAAGAGCTGACTGACAAGATTTAAGGTGTGGCTGTCAATGTTGGATTAAAAAAAACATGTTGCCCGACGTTAGTTGCATTGCTTGAAAAATAATTTTATTTCGAGAGACTTGATAAGTAAATCAAGTGTTTTTTTTTACTTCCTGAAAAACAAGTAATAATTTAACAATATGTGCAAACGTTTTATGATATGTCGCTGTTGTGAATGTCTGTGGAGTGTATCTTATTTGCCTGTCCTGGCTGTGCTCTCTCGCTCGCCCTCCCCCCCCATCTCCCTATCCCAAGATCCCAAGAAAAATAAATCTAAACGGGGAGAAAGCTATGCTGAAAGTTTATTTAGATTCTTAGAAGACAAAGATATCAATTTATGTTGCATTTGTCTGATTGTGAATCAAAAAACACATATATTTAAACACGTGTTTGCGATTTAAATCAAAACGCGATTTAAATCAATATAAATGTTTATATATTAACGCCTAGGTGACTATTCATTGTTATTAAAATGACTTAAATTCGATCATGTTGTGATATTTAGAAATATAAATTTGTTTGGTGCAAGTGAAGTTGTATTCAATCTCTGACCCAGGGAAACGTTTTATTTTTTCAAAGAAATGTTTGTTAAAAAAAAAGTCATGGCTCCGGCTGGATTCCGGCTTGTGTTGCAGTACATGAATATAATTATATCGTTATTAATTTCTTTAGATACGCGATTCCATATTATATTCCCTTTTAATCAAATTCTAAAAGTATGCTTGTTGACTCCGGTATCACGTTAGTTAAAGACTTTGATGCTTAAAATGTTTAGGGAGAAATGGAATACTGGTGTGTATTTTTTCTTTAAAGTACCGAGACCAGCCATATACTGTATGTTTATGTTCCAAAATGAATATCGTTTATGGCCTTCACACTATTCCTATTCTTTTTATGCTCAGCTACTAAGATTTCCCTTCAGAGGTAAAATTCCATATAAATATTCAATACTAAAACGGGCACAGTAAAGACATTTAAATCTTTCTACGACCGACCAACGCACCATGAAGAAATACTGAGCCAAATATGTACTAGACTTTCATCCATAGAGATGTTAAGAGGGACATGTGATTTTCTTAATTAAAAGTCCAGAATGAATATCTGAAAAAAAAAAACACTCTGCAAAGTCATTGAATACACAAGACTATAATTATCCTCACTTAGAATGCAAACAGACAATAACCTATTTTGAAATTGTTTTATTTAATCCCTTTCCTTATGGAATACAAATATGTTTTTTTTTAATATCTGGTCTTAATATTTTATGAAATGCAATATATATGTTCTTAAGAAATCTTATGTATGCATTTTTACTCCCACGGCCTTGAAGTCAGCTGTATTAATTTTAACAGTGATTTTGTAACTATGGCAACACTTGCTGCAAGATTTCTTTTTCCAAAATGATTAAAATATTTAAAGAACTATAGCCAATTATCAAAACACATTCAAATCTAGTTATATGTATCACTATATTACATAAAATATATTGTTTCATAGTATCAATAACATTTTTATATAAACATATACATTAAATAATTAAATATTTGCTTGAAATGTTTGCAAACTTGAAACTCCAACTGTTTATTAAAACTGCACTAATTTGTCATGTGATTTACTGTGATTGCTTTTCAAGATTTATGCAAATAATTCATAATATTTTAGATATTAAAATATCATGTGCATTAGCGCATTAGCAAAAGTCATAGAAAAATAATGTGATTTGTTATTTTGTTAGACTCTCAAATATTCATGGTAAATTCTGCCTTGTGCATTTTCCCATTTTCTAAAGGTCAGCTTCCAAAAGATTACAGGACTGAAAATATAGTTAGACATGCATGGTCAAATGTATTCAGTGGCATTGCCTCTTCTACTTACATTAAGTTCATAAAAAAGAACAACTTAAGGTGGGATTTGCTCCTGTAGATCTTATTAATTTGTATCTGCAGCAAAAATAAACCTCACTACAATTACAGTTGCTAGCATGCTATCACTGTGGTCAATCATATGCAGAGTACCTTTTAGAATGAATTTGGAATTTTAGTATGTTAGCTATTTAAGTCATTTGTACTGCAATAATTGACCCATTTGGTCAAACATAAGATAAAGAAATAATATGCATTTTGTACAGCATTATCTGTTGCATTATACTTACGTCAAAACTTTTTTAACATATCACTGCTACAATGCTTTCTGGTCTGAAGTAAACTAAAATCCAAAACTTTAAGTACAATATTGCTGAATATGCTAGTAAGAGTGTCAATATGTAACTTGTTGCAAGCCAGTAGAACAAGCTGGAACTCTTCTGATCATACATTGACCATACATGCTCAATAGAGTTCATGTCATATGATTCACCTATGGGTTTTAACAAATTGAAAGTTTCACTTAAAATACATATGATGCTGTGAAGCAATCAGATTCCCCAGTGCAATAGGTATATAACCTTAAATCAGTAAATGTATCATAAAGGTGTGTGAGGGGATATGTTGATGTTCCCCAATAACATGGCTTTACATTTACTAGATTTCAGCTGCATACAGCCTTAAAAGTAACCAAGAAGTTCCACATTTTTTTCTTTGGAAAGTTACTTGTCCCACACATTTCCAGGTCAGGCATTATACTTCAAGATGATCCCTGTTTACACATTTTCACAAAATATTCATAATCTATTACAGCAAATTCAAGCTCTTTAACGATATTTAATGAACTCATAAAACTTCTAGATTATTTATGCCATACAAATGCCTGATGCCTGAGTGTTCTGTGCACTGATTTATTATAGAGTAAACGTAATGAAGAGGAGCTCAGTTAAAGGTTTATGTGTTGCTACAAAAAAGAGGCCTGCTTTTAACAAGGTGTGTAACCTAAGCAGTAATTAGGCAAGGAATCAATGTTTATATTTGATCAATTCTATTATATATAATTGTTCCTAAAATAATTAATTATGAGATTAATACATACTGAATGAAATATTTACGCACCCTATAGGTTAGGGAATACTGAGAGAGGTCGCATGGCTTCTTAACCCTTTCAAGTAGTTAGCATTAAAATTGACTACATGGCAAAGATTTTTCCATTCCATTTATGCTAAATAATTGTATTGTATGGTTTTAAACCAGGTTACTATTTATTGTTAATATTATATTGTGAATGTGGTAAGCAGAGGCACAAACACAAGACAAATCTTCAAATCCAAAGTGTGACACTATTGTTCTTATTCCACTTTTTTAACGTAATAAACATAGCTATATTTATTTTTTTCTACTTACAACTTTGGCAGACATTGCTGTTAGAAAGTGAAATCAAGGAGGTGGCAGAGTGAATAGGAAAAGTAGTAATTATTCAGTGTAGTACTCTCTGAAGCACAGAACAACTTGTAGAGATATTTTGCATTTAGTTCACAATATCTTTCAGTTTCAGTGGTTGTGATATGGTGGGCAGATATAAAAAATAATCCAAATAAAAAAAGTGAAGACGCACTTGACATCTGCATTGAGTACCATCATGTTTTCCTCCTATTCAGGTTATAAAATCATTAACCACTTGATAAGGTACAGACTGTAGCTGCTGAAATCTGATGGTTTTTCTTTGCATTTTTGCAAAGAGTGTAGCCATTCAACAGAACCATTTAAATGAGTAATAATAATTTCCTGCACTGCTTTAGAAGCTTTCATTTCCTGCTTTTTTTCAGTATAAGTTTTTACTGAGTGTTCCTGAAGTCTGAGTTATGTTGTTAATGGACCCTATGCAGTAGTGGTTCAAGATGGAACTTAAGGGGAGCCAAAAAACCCTACTCAGAGAGGTGATCTAGTAAAGGTATCCGTGAGTTGTGAGCCGAAGGGCGTAGTCGAGAGGAAAACCGTGAGACCAAGACGAAAAATGTGAAACCAAGGGCATTCAGGTAGGGGTAGGAGATGTAGAAGGCCGGTAGTCTTCATGCAGTGGTCCTTTAACTCTTCCTATAGTCCGCGACAAAATTGGAAAATAAGAGCCTCGTCATTCCATGAAGTCTTTGCTGCTAAGATACGTAATTTAATGGAATATTCTAGGACAAAGCGTGTATGTGGACAGAGCTGCATGTTGCTCTGAGTTTTCACAGGTAAACACAGATTTATTTTTTTCCTGAAAAAGGTCGTAATTGGAAATTTCGGGTGCCCCTTTTTCCAGTAATGCCGTGGCCCAATCCAGTGCTCATCCTGTTAGGAGAGAGATAACCAATGCAATCTTCTCTTGTGAAGTAGGGTAGAGGTCTGAGTTTATTCTGAAAGCCAAAAGATGCGGCATCTGGCAGGTTTCTCATCAAATCTCTCGGGGTTAGGTAACAGAGGTGGCCGGGGACTGGAGACAGCAGACAGAGGGTTAGTTGCTGGATGAGTCGGTACAACCGGCGGCGATGAGATAGGTGCTTGTCTAGAAATGTGCTTGGATAGTTGATGTATTGTTGATTGTAGCTGTATCAGTGCTTGAGAATGTTGCGACAGAACTGTGCGGCAGTTGTTGTACTCCGCAGGGTCCATGTTGTGGCTCAGTATTCTGTAAGGTTCCTGAAGTCCGAGTTATGTTGTTAATGGGCCCTATGAGGTACTGCTTAAAGATGGAACTTAAAGGGAGCCAAAAAGCCTTACTCAGAGAGGTTATCTAGCGAAGGTATCCCTGAGCCATGATCTGAAGGTCATAGTCAAGAGGAAAACCGTGTCCAGGGATTAGAATCAATGGAGGTCAGTCTCAATAGATCGCCAATATAGTAGCTCTTCCTAGGAAACACAATACTGAGCACTGAGGGCATAGTACATTGCCCTAAAATACTCTGGCTCGGAGAGGTGTGGTGGAAAATGAAGATACCGATTGGGTATGTAATTAAGGTCTACGCCTTGTCAGACTGGCAGGGGTGTGTATCTGGTTACGAGGGCCTGGTGTTGTAACAATGAGATTCAATCTCAGTTGCTCATGGGCTCCAAGCACACAGAGTCACTGCTTAGACTGAGGATAACGCTGCCATGCCAAAAGACCACATCCTGTTCCACAGCAGAGTTCTACACTGTGCACTAAATATAAACTTATTAAGTTATTTTTGATATAGTTAAAATCTGGCAATCTCTAAGTAACTGAGATAAGAGAATATTATTAATGCAGGTAATCAAGGCTTGTTGTATTTCTATATATGTGCAGTTTAACAATTTTACAGACATTTCTACAAAACATAAAATGTACAATGTCCATACCACTCAAAAGGTTATGTTAAAAACAAGCAATTATTACACAAACAGTCCATCACCTTATACAAGGCCTTCCCTCATTGCTTGATCCCTAATACTGACCACTCAAAAGTGGACAAATATTTTTGTTACAGTAAAGGAGACTACTTTCAAAAACTAAAAATCATAATCAAGTGCACCTGCCGTTTTAAATTGATTCTAAAAGGGAGAGAACCTTCAGTCCCAAATAAACTTGCCTTCAAACAAGAATGACAAAATCTGCTTGGAGAATTTAAAAAAAAAATTTCTATAGCACCACAGATTCTTTCTCCTATTTTGACGCTGAATTCATGATAGGTTTTAGGTTTAATATGAAGAAGAATGCAGTGCTGGATTGAAGGCTGTAACGTGCTTTTCTGCCTTATTGCTCATCCACAATTTTCTGCCATCTTCTGTACTTATTATACCCTACAGATGCAGCCATTCAAAATGATTGAGGTATACCACGGTACCATGTGGTGGGCGTTTCGCATCCTAACACGATATGACGTAGGGTAACGCGTCATATGACGTCATATAGGAAAGTATCCAGAATCACCTTGTAAAACCGCCAGGAGGAGCCAATAAAGCTTAACCTCTCATGTACAGCATTTGAGCTTTTAAATTTAAACTGTGTATGACAGCATGTTAATCATCAATCATTAAAAAGTTGTTATATTTTATGAAAGCAAGATTGCTCAGTTGGGCAAAAGTACACAACCTACCTTTATCATAAATATTTTAATTATGCAGAAATATTTTATGCATCAAAGCCTTTACCGAAGATATTACTCATATTATTAATAATGAATGATCTTGGACAAGCTGTAAACTCAAAGTATTACGCTGGTCCACATTATTTGTAACCGTCATTTTAAATGAAAAGACTTTATTTTTTCATCGACAAAAAGTAACACCACAGCATTTCGTTGATCTAACAAGGACGGGACATTAGCTAGCCAATATGATAAAGGAATAAATTACTTTTTTGTTTATTTCTTTAGCACATTTATTTGAACATTTCCATCGATTGTACAAGCACTGAAAAACTGTCCAATCCCTAGTTCGTCGGGCATTTTCTTTTAGTAAAACAGACAAAAAAACTCCCTTGCTTTTAACAGAGCGTTTCATAATTTCTTACAATGAAAATTATTTAAACTGCGACACTTACCATTCAACCAGAGCTCAAAATATCACAAGGATCCTCAAGAGCACAACAATAACTGTTTTAAAAGATACTTGTACCAGATACATGAGAATCCAAGCTTTTATATCTACGCTTTCTTATCTACGCTAAGAAGTAGTCTTCAAAATTTATCACACAGTAACAAGTCAAATTTCAGGGGTGTCCGTATATCAGAGATTATGGTACCGCTTCAGAAGGGTGTCAGCCAGTCAGATTCCAGGACCGGAATTTTCTGTTTTATAATCGAGAATATGTAATCACGTATCTAAATAAATTAATAATGATATTAATTTAAGGATCTAAATATCTAAATCTATGTATCTATATAGCTGGTAGTATTACTGTATTTCACTTTCTTTGTAAACACGTTTTGTTAACACCCAAATCGCAGGTGGATTCTGTTTTTTGGTCTGTTATGGTCTGTAGCTCAAATCCTGCTTAACTAAAAATTAGACACAAGAAGAGTATTATTGGACAATGTTGTGAGGCTCTGGCGGAATTTCTCTGTAAACTGAAGAGTTATAGAGGAGACAGGTTGTGTATAGTTTCTTTTGACACTTGTAAAAAAAAACATTCCAATGTTAATGCGACACAGAAGATAATGTGGTGTATTGGTCGTTAGTGAAAAGATTTAATCATTTAATCACTTTACTGTGCACATTTTAATCCGCTTAGTAATGAATATTTATATGGAATTTTACCACTAAAGGGAAATTTTAGTAGCTAAGCATAAAACGCAGAGGAGCATAACGAAGGTCATAAAGGTCATAAACGATATTAATTTAGGAACATAAACATATGTAAACTGTATGTTGCTGTTATTGGTATTTTAAAGAAAAAATACACACCAATACTCAATTTCTCCTACAGTATATTGACATTTTTTATATTTCAAAATAACACATGTTCGTACTGTATGTACAGTACACAGCGGTACCACAGGTTGAACTGTAGGGCGCAAATCCACCCGAGCCCAAAAGCCCAACATATTAATGTGCATTCGCCTGGCGCTGCGCGGTTTTCATCTCTCTCTGCGGGAGTGCTGGCTGTGACGAATTAAACCGGTTTCACAGGTATTTTCAAAGTAGAAGGGGGCAAGACACCCCCCCCCCCAAAACCCCTTTTTTTTGGTTACAGTAGTAGTACTTAAGTACAGTACAGTAAGTACAGTAAGTACTTACTGTACAGTACTTACTTACGGTTGTACTTCTCGCGTTAAGAAAGCTAGGTGTTAGCATAAACTATTAGTAATCAATAATATTAAATTTACCACTGTAATAAATTGTGCTAATAATAAATTCTATTCTATTCTGAGAATGTAGGGGGGAGGAAGAATGCCTGTGGTCATTTCACTGATAAACTTGTGTCAAGCTGTCAACAAAAACCAGCTGTCAAAAAAAAGTCAAATTGTGTGTCCATAATATTGCTATTTTGATATTGCTAATTGCTATTGCTACTGAGTCTCTGTGTCTACAGTACATTGTTTGTGAACCAACTGGTTTCACAGGTATTTTCAACCCCCAGCCACTGTTGTTTCATCGGTTGTTATCCTGTAAAGCACTTTGAGGAGCCACCTTTAAAGGCGCTATATAAAATAAAGTTTATTATTATTATTATTAATATAGATCATATTTTTCCTCCCAGAACTTGTAAATTGTTGTTGTTATTGTTGTTGTTATCCTGTAAAGCGCTTTGAGAAGCATACTGTCCAGCTTGTCAGGTGCATTCTCTTGTAAAATAATAAGTAGAGCTTTGGACTTATTAGTGCTTCACTTACAGCAACCCAATGTAAATACATTTTGTCTCCAAATCCACCACCACTTGTATGAATCATAGCCTTACCAAACGATTCAAATTCCGCTGCAATGGTTGTGTGCAGGAATTATTCAGTATGGCATCTCCATGTTCAAGTAAACACTGCTCTGTGTGCAAATGCAAATGCATTAAAAAAAAGTTTTTTAAAAAAAAAGCCACCTTTAAAGGTGCTATATAAAATAAAGTTTATTATTATTATTAATATTGATGATATTCTTCCTCCCAGGACTTGTACAATTGTTGCTGTTATTGTTGTTATCCTGTAAAGCGCTTTGAGAAGCATACTGTCCAGCATATTGTATTTCATTGCACTTTGACAGATCGTCTTATAATCAGTTGTTATTAAAATATCCCCCAAGAGGATATTCCCCCCAAGAGGATATAGAGGTATCCTGTTAACAGTGAAACGGGCGTATAGTCTGGGGAGATCGCCCGTTTTCCATGTAAATAGTTACCTGGTTCCGCACCCCTTGGTGTCTCTCTCTTTCTCTGTCTCTATCTCTCTGTCTCTCTCTCTGTCTTTCTCGGGCCCGCACTCTTGGCGGGCTTGTCTTGTGTCTCTCTCTCGTCTGGGTGCGGGAGTGCTGCTGGCGGGTGGTGACGGAGAAGAAATAAAGCGCAGTTTTTAACTCCACAAGTTTGAGTCTCTATGTTCGTCCTCAACGAACCCAAATTCATTACATTGGTGTCAGAAGCGGGAGGATGGACAGTGAACGGCCGATGATGTCGGACTCAGAGAAGCGCCGGTTCCCCCAGCAGCCGAGTGACCCCCTAAAGGGCCTTTTGGGGGCAAGCAGCAGCCGCCAGGGGCCGGGACGACCCCTCAGCACTGCCAGTGGCCACAGCCCTTATCAGGGCTACCCCACGGTGACCTACTCAGCAGAAGGGGGGCCCTTTCCCGGGTCGCCTCAGGCCGTGTGGCAGGAAGGAGACACCAGACCAGCGGGGTCCAGCCCGTCACCCCTGCTCCAGCCTGTGCGAGACCGAGCCGTTATAATGGCGAGATCCCATGGCAAATGTTTGACGCCCAGTTCCAGATGGCGGCCTGGGCAAACGGCTGGTCTCAGGTGGAGATGGTGGGTCACCTCGCCGCCGTCCTGGAGGGAAGGCCTGCCAGGCGTTGCTGGATGTACCCAGGGACCAGCGGTACAACTATGCGGTGTTGGCGTCGGCCCTCCGGAGGCGTTTTGGCAGGAGAGGGGAGGCTCCGGGACTGCTGCGGGCAAGGTTGGCCCAACGCTGCTGCCTAGCAGGACAGCCACTGGGTCCAGTCACCGCAGATGTGGCCTACTTAGCCCGCCAGGGTTACCCTACTCTCCCGGAGGAGGCCCACAGGGAGATAGCGCTCCACACGTTCCTCTGGGCCCTGGTGCCGACTGAGGTGCAGCGCCACGTGATGCTGGCCGCTCCGGTCCTCTTGGAGCAGGCCCTGGCTCTAGCTGAGCAGGCTGATGCCGTATTCGAGGAGACCGGTGGGCACCAACGGAGGGGTGCACGGGGAATCTGATGGGGAGGAGGAGATGGCCAGCGCGGCGATGCTGGGGGAGCGATAACAGCTGGTCATCTGCCACCACCGTGGGGAGAGGGGGCACATCGCCCGGGAGTGCCAGGCGCTGGATCCCCGGGGACTTCGGAGGCCATTGGGAATAGGGAGCGGGGTTGCCTAAAGGGGGGAAGGCCACCCTTGAGTGACGCTACCCCCGCTCTGGAAAACCAGAAAGAGTGCTTCACCCCGCCTGCTGTGGGAAGTATTGGCCATAGCCGGGGCTTATTTCTTCCCCGCCTCATCGAGGGCAGACCCTGCCAGGCCCTCATCGACACCGGTTCGACCATCACCCTGCTGCAGCCTGGTGTCCTGCCGGGCACCGAGGCAGCCAGACCCCCAGGGTGCTCACCGTGCACTTTGGGGCTGCGAGGGTGAAACACCCCTTCTACCTTGCCCCAGTCCGCGAGGACTGTATCCTGGGGTTGGATTGGTTGCAGCAAGTGGGTGGTTGCCTTGACTTGGGCGTGAGGGACGGGGTGCTGCGCCGGGGGTGGCGGGTGCCCTCCAGCGGCGAGGTCAGGTGGCAGTTTGTGGTGTCGCGGTCGCTCCATGGGGCAGTTCTCCAAGCAGTGCATGGCCAGCTGGAGGCCGCCAAGCAGTGACCTCGGCTTCGGGTAGGGTCAAGCTTATCTCACCTTCCTGAGAGTCAGCTCTGGCACGCTCGCCCCGACACCCGCGGCTCCAACAGGCCTAGGCGACGCCCGCCACTGCCACCTCCGCTTCCCGCTCCGGTCAATCCACACACCCCACCGCCCCGCCCACCATGAGACTGATTCGTTCCTCCTGCCCCACCAACTCTCGCCAGACCAAGTCAAGGCAACTACCCACTTGCTGCAACCAGTCCAACCCCAGGATACAGTCCTCGCAGACTGGGGCAAGGTAGAAGTGGTGTTTCACCCTCGCAGCCCCAAATTGCACGGTGAGCGCCCTGGGGGTCCGGCTGCCTCGGACAGCAGGCCGCAGCAGGGTGATGCTCAAAACCGGTGTCGACGAGGGCCTGGCAGGGTCTGCCCTCGATGAGGCAGGGAAGAAATAAGCCCCGGCTGTGGCCAACCCTTCCCACAGCAAGCGGGGTGAAGCACTCTTTCTGGTTTTCCGGAGCGGGGGTAGCGTCACTCAAGGGCGGCCTTCCCCACTTTAGGCCGCCCAGCTCCCGTTTCCCAATACCTCCGGAGTCCCCAGGGATCCAGCGCCTGAAACTCCTGGGCGATATGCCCCCTCTCCCCACAGCGGTGATGACCAGCCGTCATCATTCCCCCAGCATCGCCGCGCTGGTCATCTCCTCCTCCCCATCTGATTCCCCGTGCACCCCTCCGTTGGTGTCCACCGGTCTCCTCGAATACAGCATCAGCCTGCTCAGCCAGAGCTAGGGCCTGCTCCAAGAGGACCGGCGCGGCCAGCAGCATGTGGCACTGCACCTCAGTCGGCACCAGGGCCCAGAGGAACGCCTGGAGCGCTATCTCCCTGTGGGCCTCCTCCGGGAGAGTAGGGTAACCCTGGCGGGCTAAGTAGGCCACATCTGCGGCGACTGGACCCAGTGGCTCTCCCGCTAGGCAGCAGCGTTGGGCCAACCTTGCCCGCAGCAGTCCTGGCGCCTCCCCTCTCCTGCCAAAACGCCTCCGGAGGGCCGACACCAACGCCGCGTAGTTGTACCCCTGGTCCCCGGGTACATCCAGCAACACCTGGCAGGCCTTCCCCTCCAGGACGGCGGCGAGGTGGCCCACCATCTCCACCTGAGACCAGCCGTTTGCCCAGGCCGCCATCTGGAACTGGGCCATGGGATCTCCCCATTATAACGGCTCGGTCTCACCGGCGCAGGCTGGACCAGGGGTGGTGGGCTGGACCCCGCTGGTCTGGCGTCTCCTTCCTCCCACACGGCCTGAGGCAACCCGGGAAAGGGGCCCCCTCTTCCGCTGAGTAGGTCACCGTGGGGTAGCAATGATAAGGGCTGTGGCCACTGGCGGTGCTGAGGGGTCGTCCCATCCCAGGCTGCTGCTGCTCGCCCCCAAAAGGCGCTTTAGGGGGTCACTCGGCTGCTGGGGGAACCGGCGCTTCTCTGAGTCCGACATCATCGGCTGTTCGCTGTCCACCCTCCTGCTTCTGACACCAATGTAATGAATTTGGGTTCGTTGAGGACGAACACAGAGACTCAAACTTGTGGAGTTAAAAACTGCACTTTATTTCTTCTCCGTCACCACCCGCCAGCAGCACTCCCGCACCCAGACGAGAGAGAGACACAAGACAAGCCCGCCAAGAGCGCGGGCCCGAGAGAGAGAGAAACAGAGAGAGAGAGAGAGAGAGAGAGAGAGAGAGAGAGAGAGAGACACCAATGGGTGCGGAACCAGGGAACTATTTAAATGGAAAATGGGCGATCTCCCCAGACTGTATGCCCATTTCACTGTTAACAGGATACCTCTTGGGGGATATCCTCTATATCCTCTTGGGTGGAATTTCCTCTTGGGGGATATTCTAACAACAAATGATTATAAGACGATCTGTCAAAGTGCAATGAAATACAATATGCTGGACAGTATGCTTCTCAAAGTGTTTTACAGGATAACAACAATAACAACAACAATTTTACAAGTCCTGGGAGGAAGAATATCATCAATATTCATATTAATAATAAACTTTATTTTATATAGCGCCTTTAAAGGTGGCTTTTTTAAAAAAAAACTTTTTTAAAATGCATTTGCATTTGCACACAAAGCAGTGTTTACTTGAACATGGAGATGCCATACTGAATAATTCCTGCACACAACCATTGCAGCGGAATTTGAATCGTTTGGCAGGGCTATGATTCATACAAGTGGTGATGGATTTGGAGACAAAATGTATTTACATTGGGTTGCTGTAAGTGAAGCACCAATAAGCCCAAAGCTCTATTTATTATTTTACAAGAGAATGCACCTGACAAGCTGGACAGTATGCTTCTCAAAGCGCTTTACAGGATAACAACAACAATAACAACAACAATTTACAAGTTCTGGGAGGAAAAATATGATCAATATTAATAATAATAACAATGAACTTTATTTTATATAGCACCTTTAAAGGTGGATCCTCAAAGTGCTTTACAGGATAACAACCGATGAAACAACAGTGGCTGGGGGTTGAAAATACCTGTGAAACCGGTTTGTTCACAATGTACTGTAGAGACAGAGTGTTACACCAACGCATTAGCATGTTAAAGCGATTCCATTGAGGAGCCAGGCGCGATAATTGTTTTGTTCCTTGATTTTCTGATCTGCAAGGCCATTTGGCTGCAGTGAATGTGAATTCTGTCTGGCATTACCAGATTGTGAAAAAATAAAAGTATTTTAATCAAGATTCCCTTATAAAATTAAAGTGAAAATTAACAAAAACTAAAAATAAGATACAATCTACAGACATTCACAACATAAACATATCTTAAAAAATGTACATATATTGTTAAATTATTACTTTAAATATATACTTTAAGTTACTGAAACAGCCAGTTAATAAAATCGTTGTAATTTTGTTCTTGTTTGGAGGTGGGGATATTCTGACAACAATTGATTTAAAGACAATCTGTCAAAGTGCAATGAAATACAATATTACGGGGGTACCTTTAAAGCGGAGACGACGAAAATAAAGTTTATTATTAATTTGCTGGACAGAGAGGTGAACATTATTTTGTAGAAGACAAAGATAACGATTTACATTGCATTGCCAGATTGTGAATCAATAAAAATATTAAATTAAACACGGGTTTGTGATTTAAATGGAAATGGGGGTGACGGAAACTCTTAATCTAAATAAAAATAAAATAAATAAAACAGGTTTCGATAGTTAATAACCACTTTTTATGTGCGAAACACAGGTGATTTTTTTTCCTCCTGATCAGTTTAGAAATCTGTGTATGCTGTAAGGTTTTTACTTCCTAATTAAACTTTTAAAGTATGCATTTCGAATAGAAGCAGCATATGCTGGGAGATACTCTGTGAGCCATATGGAGATGACATTGATGGTCTTACCCACTGCATCACTGACTACATAAACTTCTGTGTTGACAGTGCAGTGCCCACCAGGAAAGTGCGCTGCTTCTCCAATAATAAACCCTGGATCACCAGTGATCTGAAGGCCATCCTAAATAGGAAAAAGAGGGCTTTCCAGGCAGGTGACAAGGAGGAGCTGAAGCGAGCACAGAAAGAGCTGAAGGTGAGAGTTAGGGAGAGCAAGGTGGCTTATGGGAGGAAAATGGAGGACAGGCTGAGGGAGAGCAATGTGAGAGAAGTGTGGAATGGCATGAGGAAGATCTCCGGATACAAGTTGTCTGGCAGCCAACAGAGTGAGGGAGGTCTGGAGAGGGCCAATGAGCTGAATCTTTTCTTTATCAGATTTGATACAGGGTCCACTGTCCATTCACCTCACAGGCCTTCACCCCAGACACCCTCTTCATGTCCTCAGTCACTCCATCATGTGATTCCTCCTACTCCTACTCCATCTTCCCCTGCCCTCCTCGGCCTATCCATCACAGCTGACCAGGTCAGAAGGGAGTTGAAGAGACTCCATGTAGGGAAGGCAGCGGGTCCTGTTGGTGTCAGCTCCAGGGTGCTAAAGATCTGTGCGGACCAACTGGGTTCAGTGCTACAGTACATTTTCAACCTCAGCCTGAGATTAGAAAAGGTTCCGATGCTCTGGAAGACATCTTGCCTGATGCCCCAAAAAGGGGCACCCTAAAGGCTTGAATGACTACAGACCAGTGGCACTTACATCACACCTAATGAAAACTCTGGAAAGGCTTGTACTTGACCACCTCAGAACCCTGGTGAGTACAGCACTGGACCCCCTGCAGTTCGCCTACCGGTCACACTTGGGAGTGGAGGATGCAGTCATCTATCTGCTACACAGAGCTAACTCTCACCTGGAGAAGATGGGGAGCATTGTGAGAGTTATGTTCTTTGACTTCTCCAGTGCCTTTAACACCATCCATCCACCTTTACTGAGAGATAAGCTAAGGGCGGCGCAGGTGGACACTCCCCTGCTGTCCTGGATTATAGACTATCTGACCTGCAGGTCACAGTATGTATGGCTACAGAGCTGTGTGTCCGAACAGATTGTTAGCAGTACTGGGGCTCCACAGAGGACTGTCCTTGTTCCATTCCTGTTCACCTTTT
This sequence comes from Atractosteus spatula, assembly GCF_055471065.1. NCBI lineage: Eukaryota > Metazoa > Chordata > Actinopteri > Semionotiformes > Lepisosteidae > Atractosteus > Atractosteus spatula. Next base: position 23,855,124 of record NC_142709.1, on the reverse strand, counting down.
ACACCTCTGACTTCAGGTACAACTCTGAGACATGTCATCTGCAGAAGTTTTCGGATGACTCTGCAATTGTGGGGTGTATTAGAGAGGGGAGGGAGGAGGAATATAGGAGCTTGATTACCAACTTTGTGGAGTGGTGTCATCTTAACCATCTCCAGCTTAACACCAGCAAGACCAAACAAATGATCCTCGACTTTCGAAGGAATAAGTCTCCGCTGAACCCTGTTTCCATCCAGGGTGAGTACATTCCTACAAGTACTTAGGGGTACACCTGGATGATAAGCTGGAGTGGTCCAGTAACACTGATGCCCTGTACAAGAAAGGTCAGAGCCAACTCTTTTTTCTTAGGAGACTCAGGTCCTTTGGTGTGTGAGGAACACTGCTACACATTTTTTATGAATCAGTGGTGGCGGCGGCCATCTTCTACACTGTTGTGTGCTGGGGCAGCAGCATCATGACAAAAGATGCAAATAGGCTCAATAAACTTATCAAGAAGGCTGGCACTGTGTTGGGGATGAGACTTGACCCCATGGAGGTGGTGGCTGAGAGGAGAATGCTGACCAAGCTCACAGCCATCATGAACAACACCTCTCATCCGCTTCATGGGACTGTTACTGGGCAGCGGAGCACTTTTAGCAACAGACTGCTCCAGCTACGGTGTTCAAGGGAACGTTTCCGCAGGTCTTTCCTCCTGGCGGCTGTCAGGGTGTATAACACTGCCCTAGGCTAGGACTGTTAGCCCTTCATTTGCTCGTCTATGGACAGCATGTTTGCTCCATTGTACTTTTTGGACAATCAGTCTGTATAAACCTATGCACATTTTGCACATATTTTATTGTTTTTACAGTGACTATGATCATCACATTTTGCACACACCTATGTATTTATTTATTTTTTATTTATTTTTATTTATTTTGTTGTCTTTTGTTTTATAACTATTCTGATGTCTATTTTTGCTAGTCTTGGGCTGGACTGCTGTAACACATCAATTTCCCTACGGGATTAATAAAGTATTATCTATCTATCTTTGCTGTTGTCTTCCTGCTGTGTAGAACAGATCAGCAAGTTTTTTTTTCTCCAATCAGAGAGGTGTCAGATGGTGTCAGCCAATCACCATTCTGAAGCCTACCGTAATCTCTGGTATAGAGACACCCCATAATTCTGGCACATTTTCATTTTAGGAAATTATGAAATGCTCGGTTAAAAGCAAGGGAGATTGTCTGTTATAGTGGACATAAAAACAAGAGTTTGCTGCGGCGTTATTGGAAACCCAATTTTAACACAAATCGCTGGCATTATATCCTAGAAGACACAGACCGGCACCAGACCGGGAGAATGCCCGGAGCGTAAAAGAAAATGCAGACGAACTAGGAATTGGACAGTTTCCAAGTGCTTGTACAATCGATGGAAATGTTCAAATAAATGTGCAAAAGAAATAAAAAAATAATTTATTCCTTTATCATATTGGCTAGCTAATGTCCTCTCTTTGCTAGTTACCTGTAACTGTGTTTCTGCGTTGCGTAGTAACGAGTGACTATATTCTCAGGCGGAGGAATGTAAACAGCTTAATTTTCGTGTTAAATAATTTTTTTAAATTAAAATTCATTCTATACAGCAATCGCATATTTGGGGACCGTTTCATAAAACTTTCATGCTTAAAATGTTTAGGGAGAAATGGAAGACTGGTGTGTATTTTTTCTTTAAACTACCAAGACCAGCCATATACAGTACAGTTTACATACAGTAATATGTTTATGTTCCTAAATTAATATCGTTTATGACCTTCAGATGCGTTATGCTCCTCTTCTTTTTATGCTCAGCTACTACAATTTCCCTTTAGTGGTAAAATTCCATATAAATATTCAATACTAAGCGAATTAAAACGTGCACAGTTAAGAGATTAAATGATTAAATCTTTTCACTACAGACCAATGCACCACGAGTGCCCCTGTCGGTCATTTTGGCCAGCCAATCACTTACCGCGGTGGACTGCGGTGGCTTGTGGGTAGTTGTGTGCGGTACGGGTTTGTACCGTGCATTTTGAATGGCTGCATCTGTAAATGCTTATGAGCTATGCCCCAAATCAGGACACTCTGCTGGCTTTTTAATTCCAGTTTAGTCCACAGAATGTACTGTACTGTAGTTACCTGATATTTTTTCAGTAAAAATATATTCTTCATAGTTAAATATCTGATACATTCCCAATACAAATGGTGATGTACAATAGTGAGAAATGCTCCTATGAGCTGGGCAGCCCCTAGTCAGTTGTGGTGCATATTGTTTGGTTTTTGGGACCAGCTAGCGCCAAGAACATTTTTTTCTTTATTTTTTAGAAATTATTGTATTTCACACAGTTTCACACAGACATGCTAATCTGATTTTCAATCTATCTGTCCAGTAGGACTCCCCCTCAGGCTTTATTATATATTTTTGAATACTTGATCTGACCTGAGGAGACAAAGACAAAATATAAATATATATACTTTTGGACTGTGTAAGTTGCATTTATTAATTTTACATTCCTAAAATAATGTTATTACTTTCTGAAGGTTCTATTTAAAATGGAATGAGAACTGTCTCCTTCACAGCATATAGTTTTCAATTGCACATGAGCTTAATACATGGACATAAAAACATTTATTTTACAGATACCCATACTGGTCATCAACTATACTATTAGCATAATTTTTGCAAACTGCCTTCATATAGATGCCATTACTTACACCACTGTTCTGCAAGTGATCATTAAAATGATATTAAAATGAATTTAAATATAATGCAGACATCTATCAGCTACATAGAATCCTACAGTACTCAACAAAGTCATTCAAGCCACTACTTAAAACTTTTATTTTAATGTGGCCTCTTATTTGTTTTTTATTGTGCTTATTTGCTTTAAAATGTGATGTGTTTTTAAAGCCACTATATATATTTTTATAATTAAAATGTAAAAATTACTTGTTTTCTATTATCTATTTATATACAATGGAACAAGTAATAGGTTTATTCCATGCTGAAAAGAGAAGAAAGAAAATACAACGTTTCGGCTGTCAGAGATAGGGCAGTCAGCAAAGAAAATATAGCACGGGAAAACAAAAGCCAGGAGGGAGGAGGAGGCGGGAGCAGGGGAGAGGCAAAATGACCAATCAAGTGGTGCGAGGTTGAGAGAGGTGAGGAGAGGTGTGAAACAAAACCTACAAATGAATAGAGAGAATTAGAAGAAAACAAGTCTTTCGTTAAGAGAATGGGAAAGGTGTGAACCCAGTTTCAGGATAATTTTAGTTTTGAATGTCTTTCTGCTAAAGGAGTTAAGAAACCATACTTTGTGAATGCAGATGGAGAGATCAGTGTGATCATGGCCGTCATAGGTGAAATGAGAAACTATGGGCTTGGAGAAATCTTTAATCTTTACACCATGATTTTTACAAGAGTATTTTAGTCTTTTTATGCAAGCTCCTAAATGAATCAGTTATTGATTTACTTATCCTAAGTTATCACATTCTCTATGTCTGTGGTTATTAAGGATTTTAAGATTTGGTCTACTTACAAAACATGCATGGCTGGCTCACTATACAGATGCAGCCATTCAAAGTGTGCGGCACAGACACGTACCAGAGGTAATTAGCTACGGCCTCACGCATCGTGACGTGCAATGACGCAAAATACCACGGTACGTGATTGGTTGACCGATTTAAATGTCTTTACTGTGCCCGTTTTAGTATTGAATATTTATATGGAAATTTACCACTGAAGGGAAATCTTAGTAGCTGAGCATAAAAAGAATAGGAGCATACTGTAACACGTGTGAAGGCCATAAACGATATTAATTTTGGAACATAAACATACAGTATATGGCTGGTCTCGGTACTTTAAAGAAAAAATACACACCAGTATTCCATTTCTCCCTAAACATTTTAAGCATCGAAGTCTTTAACTAAAGAGATACCGGAGTCAACAAGCATACTTTTAGAATTTGATTAATAGGGAATATAATATGGAATCGCGTATCTAAAGAATTTAATAATGATATGATTATATTCATGTACCGCAACACAAGAATAGTACACACTGTACGATGTCTGTTGATAATGTTTCTGTAGGGCTTTTTCAACACTCCTCATGTGACCTTGCCAGTGGTGCTGTGGGTTAGCTTCCCTACTCACACATCACGCGTTGGGCGTTCGAATCCAGCCGGAGCCATGACTTTTTTTTTTAACAAACATTTCTTTGAAAAAATAAAACGTTTCCCTGGGTCAGAGATTAAATACAACTTCACTCGCACCAAACAAATTTATATTTCTAAATATCACAACATGATCGAATTTAAGTCATTTTAATAACAATGAATAGTCACCTTTGCATTACAATATAAACATTTATATTGATTTAAATCGCGTTTTGATTTAAATCACAAACGCGTGTTTAAATATATGTGTTTTTTGATTCACAAACAGACAAATGCAACATAAATTGATATCTTTGTCTTCTAAGTATCTTTATAAACTTTCAGCATAGCTTTCTCCCCATTTAGATTTATTTTTCTTGGGATCTTGGGATCAAACGTGGAAAGATTAGATTGCAATCATCTTTAGTTTTTAAATACATTTTAGAAAAGTGTAATCTACACTAAAAAGCTGCACACCACCTGCTATAAAGATACATATTGTAATACTTTCGGGTTCGGATAGGACGGACACAAGAACTCAGACTTGCGGAGTTAAAGCAAGTTAAAGCCTTGATTTTATATATCACCTTTAAAAGTGGCATCTCAAAGCAATACAGTAGATGTAAAAACAGTTAAAAGGACCACAGATTACAAAGTAAATACCCAACACTGATTGTACCCATCTGTCATGCTAATAAAGCACCTTGAATTGAATTGAATTGAGAGAGAGAGGGGGGGGAGGGCGAGCGAGAGAGCACAGCCAGGACAGGCACATAAGATACACTCCACAGACATTCAGAACAGCGACCTATCATAAAACTTTTGCACATATTGTTAAATATTACTTGTTTTTCAGGAAGTAAAAAAAAACACTTGAATTACTTATCCAGTCTCTCGAAATAAAATTATTTTTCAAGCAATGCAACTAACGTCGGGCAACGTGTTTTTTTTAATCCAACATTGACAGCCACATCTTAAATCTTGTCAGTCAGCTCTTTTTTCTCTATTTGAATTGTGGCGATTCAAACAACTTGGGATAACAAGTGGTCTCAAAGTCACTGAGCTCACAGAGCTTCAACAACAGATGACAATTTCCTTAGTCCTTCCTTAGTCTTCCTGAAATTGTCAGATTATGAGTGAATAAAAGCATTTTATTAAAAACACGTTTGCATTTGTTTGGGAGCTATATTGTATTTTTCATATGTAAGATATAATGATGTGTTCCTGCTTACACATCGCACAACTTTAAAAGCTAGAAAAACAGGTTTCAATTCACATTATCTCGCCCACCCCCCCTCTCTCTTGCTTGCCTTAAACAGACAATACACAGGGGTGAGAGAGAGAGAGAGAGAGAGAGAGAGTTTTTTTTGCCCTCTGTCAAAAAGTAACTGTACTTACTGGGTTTTGGAGGGGGGAGGTGTCTTTCGCTGCAAATCTCGCCCCCTTCTACTTTGAAAATACCTGTGAAACCGGTTTAATTCATCACAGCCAGCACTCCCGCAGAGAGGGGGGTTGTACTTGCAGTGCATCGGTATAGATGGGAAAGCCAGAGCCGACCGCTACGCCGCCCCCGTGTTTGGGGTGCTTATCATTCTCAGTGCATAACAAGGAAGATTAATAAACATAAACATAATCTCATGGTTAAATAAGTCAAGTCTAGCCATGTGTGAGTCTAGTCTCACAGAGCTTCAACAGCAGATGACAACTTGTGAGTTTGATTAAGAATGAATAAAAGCATTTCATTAATAACACGTTTGCGTTAGTCTGGGTGCTGACAAAGTAAAAAACAATTACTTTTTGACAATGAAGAACTGTGTGTGTGTCTCTCTCTCTGCTGGCGTTTGTAATCGTTTTTATTTTTAAATACATTTTAGTAATGTACCATAAAAGTATTGTGAGACATATTTGGGTTAACATGTTCAGTGTTCAGTGTGTGGTAATTTGTTTGGTGCGAGTGAAGTTTTATTTAATCTCTGACCCAGGGAAAAGTGTGGTGTGGACGGCTGAGGAGAGAATGCAGGCTCGTGCTGTGTCCATTATTCTTTTTGTCTTCTTCTGGCTTGGTCGGATAGTTTTTGTTTTATCAATAAAGTTTGATAATCGGCCAGTGAAAGCTCTGTTGTCCTTCACATGAATGCCTGAAACATTGTACCGAACCCAGGATTTTACAGTATTTTTTCTTTAAAATACCAATAACAGCAACATACAGTTTACATAATATGCTGATGTTCCAAAATTAATATTGTTTATGATCTTTATGACCTTCGTTATGCTCTTCGTTAATGTCTAAGCCGGAACACATCATGATATCTCATTTTGTATTTATTAAAAAAAAAATCGTTTGCCCAGCCTAACAGTATTGTTGTTATTGTTTTTATCCTGTAAAGCGCTTTGAGGAGCCACCTTTAAAGGCGCCATATACAATAAAGTTCATTATTATTACTATTGTTAATTTGCTGGACAGAGAGGTAAACATTATTACGCAGAAGACAAAGATAGCAATTTACGTTGCATTGTGCATTGTGCTGCTGTAATACAGTTTTAAATAATTAAAAGCCTAAACAGTATCAGCTTTATTTATGGGTTGTAATTAAAAAAAAGTCAAAAACTGCACTCAAAATGCAATTTAGAGCTTTCTGGCAAGAGGAGACACCCAAATTAATAATGTAACATGCCACTGTTTGTGCATGAATAAGGTTATACTGCTATTTCCTTAGATACGCGATTCCATGGTTTTTTTTTATTAATCCCCGGCGGAACCGGGCATCCATAAGAATCAAGTAATAGGTTTATTCCATGCTGAAAAAAAAGAAGAAAGAAAACACATTCCATAAGAATCAGCGCTTTTATATAGCGCCTTTAAAGGTGGCTTCTCAAAACGCTTTACAGGATAAAAACAACAATAACAACAACAACAATATTGCATTTCATTGCACTTTGACAGATCGTCCTTAAATCAATTGTTGATTTAGTTTGACAGTAACCATAACACTAACCCTATTTTATTTTTTCAAAGAAATGTTTGTTAAAAAAAAAGTCATGGCTCCAGCTGGATTCGAACACCCAATGTGTGATGTGTGAGTCGGGAAGCTAACCCACAGCGCCACTGGCAAGGTCATATAAGGAGTGTTGAAAAAGCCCTACAGAAACATTATCAACAGACATCGTACAGCATGTACTATTCTTGTGTTGCGGTACATGAATATAATTATATCATTATTAATTTCTTTAGATACGCGTTTCCATATTATATTCCCTTTTAATCAAATTCTAAAAGTATGCTTGTTGACTCCGGTATCACGTTAGTTAAAGACTTCGATGCTTAAAATGTTTAGGGAGAAATGGAATACTGGTGTGTATTTTTTCTTTAAAGTACCAAGACCAGCCATATACTGTATGTTTATGTTCCAAAATTAATATCGTTTATGGCCTTCACACGCGTTACAGTATGCTCCTATTCTTTTTATGCTCAGGCACTAAGATTTCCCTTCAGTGGTAAAATTCCATATAAATATTCAATACTTAAACGGGCACAGTAAAGACATTAAATATACATACTGTATACAGTACAGTTTGCATACAGTAATATGTTTATGTTCCTAAATCAATCTCTTTTATGAGCATGTGAAAGGCATGGTGAATCAGAGATTCTCAAAAATTACTGTATTTTGCATGATTGGAAACAAATGCGTGATTGCGAAATGCTGTGGTGTTACTTTTACAAAGACGGTCAATGAAAAAAAGAATGTGGACCAGGGCAATACTTTGAGTTTACAGCTTGTCCAAGGTCATTCATTATTAATACTATAAGTAATATCTTCGTTAAAGACTTTGATGGCGACAGCTCAAACATGAGAGGTTGAGCTTTATTAGCTCCGCCTTGCGGAAATTCCGGATACTATTATTTTACTTGCGGTACCACGTGGTATTATGAGGTACTATACGAGAATTTACGGTAACTCGCGGTAGGCTGCGTGAAGCGCACCGCAAAATAATGCGGTATCGCCCGCTTGTTTTGAATGGCTGCATCTGTAACTGTGAAATTTACTACACCCTCGTGCATTGCAGAAACACATCAGATTTGTTTTAAAAGTAGTTAATCGTAATAGCAACATTATTGAGTCAGGTAAAAGTATGAATTACATATAATATATGAACTGGCATTCAATATCATAGAGACATTGTTCAATTTAGATAAGGGGAAAATTATATTTTTATGTTAATTCGCTCAGAACTACAAATGCATTTTTTATTTGATCACATGATTTTCTAAACTAAATATGAACCCCTGTTAGACAGCACTCAATCCTTAAATCCTTAACTTAATTATCACTATTATTTGCACATGTGGTGCTAGTCATCAGTATTTTCTTCTTTCTCATGATTTTATTAATTTAAATTTTAATTTGATGCAGTAACGAGGGATATTGTATGTATTATTATTTATATTTATTATGATTAAAATTTGTGGATGGGCCTCCCAAATTGCTTAACCCAAGTACAGGATGAGCTCTATCATAAGGGGTCATGCCACTTGCTTACTGTGACCTGGATCCCTCAATGAATGGCATACAATTGGCACAGTGCTGCTGAACGTAGAGAGAAATAAATTAGCCAGAGATCTGAAGCACTGTGTTTTATGTTTTGTATAACATAACTGTAACCGGAGTACTGTTAACCTGTGCCTAGAAAATAATACTTATATCTTGGAGGTTTTAATAAAAACAGGTTTTTTGTGACATTAGTTAAGAATAAAATGCATCTTAAGTGGTTACATTGAACCTGTCAATATGTCAAATTCCTTAATTTAAAAGATTGGCAACTCCCTCATGCTAAACATCTATTCCACTGTACATTCAATTTGCATGTTTATGTTGATCCATTTTAAATTACAATATTTACAACACCAGTGGGTTTAATTAAGCCTATATACAGTTCATGGACTAAGAAGAATTAATATACTGTATAAGCCCCCTTGTTGCCTGCTACTGGTATATAACTTTCCAACAGTAGAAAACATTGTGGATTGTTCTGTATTTTTTTTCTTTCATAATAACTTTGTTCCTACCCACGTTTGGTATCCAAATAAAAGAGCAAAACAAATGTATTATCTTCAGCACACCATTTAAAGCAGGTAGTACAGTGTAGTTTAACTGCATTAATGTTTCAAATTATTTATCTAAAATCTATTTCATTAATAATCTTAACAAAGCAGGTGCTGCAATACACAGACTATTTAATCTTACTAAGTGTTCAGTTTTGTAATATGTTTTCTCGAGATCATATAGCAAGAAATCCAAAACTGTGGAAGTTATCATCAAATTCACTTGTATTGCACTTAGATGCACATTTTACATTGATGCTGTAACATCAACAACGACAAGAAGGATGAGGTTAAGACCACAGTCCTACTTAGTTTTATTAGAAAAATTCTTTAACTTATTTAAAACTAATGACCTAAAGAGCTTAGTCATTTGATGTCACAAAACTGCTCCAGAAAAATGTTAAAGAGAAAGACAAGTTAAAGAGAAAATTAAAATGAATGTATTTTAATCAGCACCGAGTCATATTAATAATACTGAATGTACATTTGAAATTGCAATGATAAGTTTTAGAATATATTTGTTTTACAGTAAATATCCACCACTCATTGAACAAACTTACAGAAGTGCAGTTTGAAAAATAAGAAGAAATGTGTGTGGCTGAGTATAAGGAGTCTTTTTATTAAATACCAAGGAGCAGATAACCATTTCTTATTGAAAATATTTTATGACACTCAAGGAAATGGTCTTGTGAGGAATCATTTTTGGACTTAGAAAGCTGACGAAGGGGCGTATAGTGTGTGATTAGCTCATGATATACATTTCCTTGAGAAGATAATCACTTTATTTTGTAATAATCTAAAAGGGTTTAAAGTACAGTCTTTCACAAAATTTATTACTAGTTAAGACATGACCTACAACCTACTTTTTCAGTACTACTGGCTGGAACATTCATCCCAAATTAGTATTTCCTGCCAAAAATATAAATCTATAATTATTTTAATTTTATAAAACAATTCCTCCCCACATAATTCCTTATTTCTGAACTTCTGAAAGGTTCTGTAAATGCCAAATAAAACATGCATTGTCTCTTTGGAATTTTCTGTTTTGTATTTTGAAAGTGGGTTGTTAAAGAATACCACAACTTCAGTTAACTGTAAACAACGGCATTCTTGTTACGAACACTAAATTTAAATGTGGGTTTTGTACCTCAAGGTCTCATCAATACTCATTTTAACACATGCATTTTAATTAGATTCAATTAGATTAGATTAGACATAGTGGAATGATCACCAACCTTCCACTTCTTGTATGTTTTGGTCACACTCAAGGCTGTCTTGATGGACTCAATGATCTTCTCTGTATGACATCCCACTGTAGCTCAATATCCTAGACTGTGTGTTATCTGTTTTATCTGGAGTGCAACAGACTCCACATAGCATTGTCACCAGTAAACTAGATAGATAACTATTCATTGTAGAGCCTAGGGATGGAATCACTAAGAATTGTGAGCTCTGAGAAGGTTTCCTGAATGCTTCAGCTTTGAGTTTTCTCAGCATAATAAATCATCCCAAATTTATCACACTTGAAAACAACTGTACTGACAAAGTCATATCCAACTTCATTGCCAAGCATATTGTTTTAAAAAACTCTTCCTTTCAAGTGATAAATATGTTTAAATGTACAGTATGCTTCACGTCACTATTAATCTTTTAATGAGATATTTAATTAATAATAATTCATAATTATGTAAATCATTTTTATAAATATCTAAATACCTATAACCCTATCTATAGATGGTTCTGTACTTGAGCTTCAATCTAAATTGAAAAACCTTGGGGTTATATTCGATTCTAGCTTAACATTCGACCCACATGTGCAGCATACTGTCAAAACATCTTTTTTTCACCTCAGAAATATCACTAGACTATGCCCTATGTTATCACTAATTGTGGCTGAAAAGCTGATCAACACATTTGTGTTCTCTCGAATTGACTACTATAATGCTCTACTTGCTGGGGTATCTAAATCTACTCTGAACAAACTGCAGTATGTCCAAAATTTAGCAGCCAGAATCCTGACCAGGTCTAGTGCAAATGATCACATTACTCCTATCCTGGAGTCCTTGCACTGGCTTCCGGTCAAATTCCATGTAGACTTTAAAATCTTCATGCTCACCTATAAGGCTCTGCATGGCTTGGCACCTCAGTACTTGTCTGAACTATTATCGCCCTACTCCCCACCTCGCAACCTTCACTCTTCTAATTCTGCTCTCCTTACTGTCCCCCAAGCCCATCTACATTGTAAGGGTGACAGGGCTTTCTGCTGTTATGCCCCCAAGCTCTAGAACTCTCTCCCCAAGGATATCAGAGAGTCACCTTCTCTAAACTCCTTCAAATCCAGACTCAAAACCCTCTTCTTTGGAAAAGCCTCTGCTTTTCTTAGTACCACCATCCACGGTCTCCTCTATATATTGTAATTGTGTTTTATCTTGTGTATTCTTTTTATTTATTGTTGTTGTCATTCTGTAAAGCACTTTGAGAAGCCAACTTTAAAGGCGCTATATAAAATAAAGTTTATTACAGATGCAGCCATTCAAAGTGCGCGGCACAGACACCGCGGTACAGATACCGCAGGTATGATGACACGGGATACCGCGGTGCGTGATTGGTTGACCGACAGGGGCACTCGTGGTCCGTTGGTCTGTCGTAGAAAGACTTACTGTAAACGTCTTTACTGTGCCCGTTGTAGATATTGAATTTTACCACTGAAGGGAAATCTTAGTAGCTGAGCATAAAAAGAATAGGAGCATACTGTAACGCGTGTGAAGGCCATAAACGATATTAATTTTGGAACGTAAACATACAGTATATAGCTGGTCTTGGTACTTTAAAGAAAAAAATACACACCGGTATTCCATTTCTCCCTAAACATTGTAAGCTTCGAAGTCTTTAACTAACGTGATACCGGAGTCAACAAGCATACTTTTAGAATTTGATTAAAAGGGAATATAATATGGAATCGCGTATCTAAAGAATTTAATAACGATATAATTATATTCATGTTGCAAAAGAACTGCAACGGACATAAAAACTCCCTTGCTTTTAACAGAGCGTTCCATAATTTCTAACTACGAAAATGCCAGGTGAAAGGATTTGTAAACATATTTTGTTAAAGCAAGTCAGTTTTTTCCACAACACATAAAATACATTTTTCCAAGAAAGTTTAGCCTTTGTCACTAATGAAACCACTAAATAAAGACATAAATATAGAAATCTTAAGATCTGTTCTATTTAATGTTGGTAGCAGGATGAACTGTCAGAGTGTATATTTTGTCGCAGAGTTGCTGCAAGATGTTAACAGTGAAAAAGGTATTTAGAAATGAGTTATTTCAAGATGAACATTTTCAGAATAATTGCAAATCTAGCAGGATAGAGAAAGCACAGAAAACTGGCAGTTAGATTGATCAGATTAGTATGAAAAGTCATTTAGCAAAGGGAATTAGAAGAGTGACAAACTAGTATACTTTAGATCTTTTTTTCTGAAACAGGGACAATCTGATCATGTTTCCCTATAACAATAATAAAAAACTTTATTTGATATATCACCATTAAAGGTGGCATCTCAAAGCAATACAGTAGATGTAAAAACAGATAAAAGGACCACAGATTACAAAGTAAATGCATATAAGAAAGACAAGCAGTTAGAGGTGCTACCAAAATTAGAAAATGAAGCAGATACAGACACTAAGTCTTCTGAAAAGAAAGGTTCTGAGGTTAGATTTAAACTGGCCTTGGTGTGTGTGTGTTTGTGTCTGTCTGTCCTGTGATGGACTGGCGCTATGTCCAGGGAGTTACATTTTCTCTGTTCTGACCTGGAGTTACAGAGAAATTTAAATTCTAATAAGAGATTTGTAATGAGGAAAGTCATACCAATCACTCATACAGTACCAGGATTTGCAATTACAATACAAATACTTTCTTTCTGTATGTGTTTATTTTGCAGTTTGAGTCTATGGCATTCCTTTGGGGGTCTATACTCCAAGGCATGACTTTTTTATGTATAAACATCAGTATTTACTGCTATTAATTACTGTACGATTTATAGTTGAAATCTGAGCCTAGATATAAAGTTAGATATAAAGTTAAAATCTCGACAAAGCAATGTAGGAAATACAGAGAAAATAAATCCTTTCTGACATCTAAAATCAGTTTCGATCAAGGTCTCTAAAACGAACAAGAAAAAGAAGATTTTCGGAGGGCAATTACGCTGTGTTTATATAGAATAAGTGATTTATGAGCAATCTAATTTCTTGTTCGTTTAAAACAGTGAAATGTCAGCTGTAAAAGATCGCACCAGAAACAGCACTCTCTCTGCCTGTCATAGACGTTCAGGAAAGGCTGAATGAAGTCATGTCAAGTACAATAATTCGGAGATCAATAATAACAGTTGTAGGACAGTATATAAGGAGGATAAGGATTTTGAAGTTGACTCGAAATCTGATAGGTAACCAGTGCAAGGACTTGAAAACAGGTGTAATGCATCCCTGATAGGATTCTTGCTGTCATATTCTGAACATATTGAAGATTGCTCAGTGTGGATTTAATTTCCTCAGTGAACAGGATGTGCATTTATTAATTCTAGAAAAAAACTAGATTTCTCTAGTTCTTAGTTTCTCTAGTTCCCTTTAAAATAAACTATTATTCCACAATGCAGAGTATTACATGGCCAGTATTTACACATGATATTTGTGATTTAAAGAAATTAACACAAGCAGCTTTTGGAGATTTAAGTGTTGGCTGAGTTATTGCAGGATAAAAGACTAGAGATGTTGGCAAGAAGAAGATAGTTTGGGGAAAGCTGAGGAATACACTTATAACAAGAACACTTCCTAATGGGGTTAGGCATACTTTTGATGAAGATGATGAAGTTAACAGACTATATGTTTACATAGATACTGAAATAAGGATTGTATTTTAGATTATGTGTAGTTGCTGGCATTGAACTGTGTGTTGGATGCACATGAATTGAAGGAATGGGCAAACATAGCTGATGCGGATCCACAGAGCCAGCATATTAAGATGTTTATAATTAGAGGCAAGTTGTTTAAATAACTAGGTATGGATACTGATGTGCAAGAGAGGTGGAAAGGCTGTTTCCTTAAGCCAGCAGTATAAAATATTTTATTCTCAGTGAGATGCTGCCATTTCATAGTGGGTTTCTAACACTGTGTATAGTTCCATCCACACAGTGCCTTTACTTCCATTTCTAATCTCTTTATCCAGTACAGAGGATTTGGAGCCTATCCCAGTAAGCAACGGACACAAGGCAGAATACACCCTGGACATAGCGCCAGTCCATCACAGGACAGACAGACACAAACACACACACACCAGGGCCAGTTTTCCCATAAACCAATTAACTTACCAGTATGTTTTGGAGTGCGAGAGGGAGTCATATCACACATATGGAGAAAAACCATGTAACCCAGAGAGAACATGTAAACCCCACACACACAGGATGGCAGGAATTGAACCTAGGACCCCAGTGCTGCAAGATAGCAATGCTAACCACTTTGCCACCATTATAAATGGATGGATATCTTAGTTATCTTTCTAGTTCACAGGTTTGCATGCATAATTTAATTTTGAAAGCCACTGAGACATCAGGTACTACTGTTGTATTTATGAAAAAGAAACAAAACAAAAAACATACTAACAACTGTGCCATCCTACTCCTTAGCTAATACATTTTATTATTCATAAACAGTTAACATTGTTAGCAAAATATTTTGAATTATATTTAACCCTATTTTTTCTTTAGTTTTGTATTTAACTTATTATATGATAGTCAGACTTAATGTATATTTGAACAATGAAAATATATTTTTACAAGATTTTACATTAAGCACTTAAAATTAATATGGTTAATAATAGTAAACTGTAACATGCTGTAACAAGATCGGTTAAACTGCGAAGAAAATGCTTTCAGAGAAAATGTTTCAGGTGTGAAGAACATAGATCTCCAATGCAATTTCAACCAAACCTGTTCCCACACACCCTGCCCCCACTACCATTAGAATATACACAAAGCACTCAAATCTTTCGAGCTAATGATCAGGTGACCCGAGAGAGAGCGAGAGAAACACCAAGGGGTGCGGAACCAGGGAACTATTTACATGGAAAACGGGCGATCTCCCCAGACTGTCCGCCCGTTTCACTGTTACCTGGATACCTCTTTATTTAGAACTCACAAACACTGATTTTTA
This sequence comes from Atractosteus spatula, assembly GCF_055471065.1. Taxonomy (NCBI): domain Eukaryota; kingdom Metazoa; phylum Chordata; class Actinopteri; order Semionotiformes; family Lepisosteidae; genus Atractosteus; species Atractosteus spatula. The sequence goes on along the minus strand of NC_142709.1, from coordinate 23,839,652 downwards.
GTTTAGAAGGATTCAAGTAGGGTTTTAGATGAAAGGCAGCGACCTTAATCAAGCCCAAATCACAATTGAACCCATTCAGAGCCTACATTACATTTTAGTGTTTCATTCTGAGCAGAAGACCCTCACACCTGAAGAAGGGGGAGGTGTTTTTCGCTGGAAATCTCGCCTGCTTCTACTTTACAACCGGAGTGCTGGCTGTGACGAATTAAACCGGTTTTACAAGTTTCAATCACAGACCATGTGACATGGGAGTCAGGAAACTCCACCGGATTTGATAACGCTATAAAAACGCTATAAAATAATGTGACTTGGCACAGAACAAGTTTACAGCACAGTACAATAATAAATGCTGACCATGACTTTAGAAGCATAAATTGCCTTACACTCAATTTAAACACAAGCTGTCTTTAGCCCTCTAAGCTGGTTCATACAGAAATGTAGAGATCCAGGCTCAGAACACACAGCTTCATTAGCGAATACATATGCAGGACAACTAGAGAAGACGTTTTACAGAGGATGGATTTTTAGAAACATCCCATCAGTGACATCACTGAAGTCAACTCCTAGGTACTGTAACTGTCGTGTGGATAGTTTCACAAGAATCAGACAAAGGTTTAAGCATCGCTTGTTCTAGATAAAACTGCATAAAAAAAACAACAACCCATAATATACTTCTTTGCGGCTCTGTTTGCCCAAATCATATATTCACAACGTGAAATCTAGAAAATAATATTACGTAACCAAAATCCGCAATATGGAAACAGAACCTGTGTAATTGTTGATAGATGATGTACTCGTAACATTTTTTCAAGACGAACTACAACATTTAAAAAATGACTTGTATGTACTTGATATCTCTAATCAATCCACGGGTCCCAGCACGAAACGAAACTAAAACGCATACCGTTTCGCGCTTCTTATTAGTTGCTCAAAAGTAATTTGACCGTATGAAATGCATAATATAAACCTAGAAACATATACGTGAGCAGTACTTAAGCACTGTAGTATCGGTGTTAAGACATACCTCTCAAATACTGTAAATCAAGTTAAAAATATCTCAAGACAGATTCTGGTCATAATGAAACCATGTTTCGTGTATGTTTTCTTTAAAGTACCGAGACCAGCCATATACTGTATGTTTATGTTCCAAAATTAATATCGTTTATGGCCTTCACACGCGTTGCAGTATGCTCCTATTCTTTTTATGCTCAGCTACTAAGATTTCCCTTCAGTGGTAAAATTAGATATGAATAGTCAATACTTAAACGGGCACAGTTAAGACATTAAATATACATATACATACTGTATACAGTACAGTTTGCATACGGTAATATGTTTATGTTCCTAAATCAATCTCTTTTATGAGCATGTGAAAGGCATGGTGAATCACTGTACTTTGCATGATTGGAAACAAATGCGTGATTGCGAAATGCTGTGGTGTTACTTTTACAAAGATGGTCAATGAAAAAAAGAATGTTGACCAGGGCAATACTTTGAGTTTACACTTACAGCTTGTCCAAGGTCATTCATTATTAATACTATTAGTAATATCTTCGTTAAAGACTTTGATGGCCACAGCTCAAACATGAGAGGTTGAGCTTTATTAGCTCCACCTTGCGGAAATTCCGGATACTATTATTTTGCTTGTCGTATTATAGGAGAATTTACGGTAACTCGCGGTATTTACCGGTAGCTTGCGGTAGACTGCGTACAGCGTACCGCAAAATAATGCGGTATCGCCCGCGCATTTTGAATGGCTGCATCTGTATTATTATTATAAAGTGCAAATGAAAATAATTCCTCAGCAACAATAGCTTTTTTGTTTCATAGTGATCAAGTTTTTATTTGTGCAATATGGGCACAATATACTAAATGAGGCCTAACTAGTATATTTTACAATTTTAATGTAAAATCATGCGATTGGTGTTTTATGCTTTTGACTACATATTCTACCAATAAAAAGGTATTTTATTTGCTTTTTATAGGTTTCTGACATTCCCTTAAAGATGTAAATAATGTGTTTTAAACACACACATCTTTTCATAAGTAGCTTTATCTAGCGCAGTGAATTTATAATTTGTTTTTACTATGTACATGCAAATGTCTGCACTTGGTTATATTAAACATCATCTGCCAGGTATTTGCTCAGTTTTGAATTTAACCGAAATCTTTTTTTTTATTTCATTCGGTGCTTCTATAGTCTTAGCTAACCCTGCTAATTCAATATCATCTGCAAATTTCACTATTTCACTAACTATATCAGTACTGCATGTTGTTTCAGGTACAGGTAAAACATACCCAAAACATCATGCAGTGAGGTTCTGGAAATATTATGGTCTCTATCTTACAGGGTTTTTATTTCAGCTAGTCCAAGTGAAAGTCATTGTATTAATATAAAAACTGAAATTAGTACAGTGCCATTAAAAAATGCAACCCATGGCAACCTGTAGATATGTGTATAAAAAATTATATAATTGTATTTTCCCCTTATAGCTCAAAAGCTGCTGTGGAAAGTACTGATAGCTATTTTATTATATATATATTCAAAACATTGCTCCACAGAAACATGCAAGTGAATCTATTTTTCTTGTTTATGGATTTTTTTTTATTTATCTTGCAGGCCCGGAGATTATTATTAGTAGTAGTAGTAATATGAACAGTAATAAAAAATCACATCTTGTTTATGAAAAATATAAAATCATTACTTTGCTTTCATTATAGGCCTAGACTGTTTTTTCTTGTTTTTTACTGTAAGTAAAGTGTTGAAAGTCTAACATTTTAAATGTATTCTTAATTTTGTTGTTTGTTAACATAAAGATCACTTGCAAATGATTGTCTTTCTCCTGCTATTCTTCAATTTCCTTGCTGTAAAAATAAATGTTAGTGCAGATACATTAGCAGAGACTTATTATTATCTTCATAAAAATATAGATGGAATGTACCATTGACAATGGCAGGCAGTGTCCTATGATTCCAGTTTAGCATAATCTATCTCACCTTTTCATGAATTTAGAATTGGTCATATTTTAACATAGAGTCAAAATAAATTAAATATTATCAGTGGTAAATAAATACTGACAATGATATTCTGTGTAAATACAAAGTCCTTCAGTTGAGATCTGTTTCACTGCTTATTAGCTTGAGGGTCTGATCTGAGGAAGTCACAGTTAATTATCAATGACTTCAGGAGAAAATACATATTGTCAGGGCTATTTTCCATTTATCCACATGACCTAGACAACTGCTTGGAAATACATTAAGTGAAAAAAACAAAAAGTCAACAAAAAATTTTGAGTAGAGACTCATACTCAATGTCAAGCTTATTCTCTTTTTATCTTATTGTTTTGATATAAGAAAGAACTGGAAAATTAAAGAACAAATTGCGGAATATACTATATATATTTATTTATACAACATTTTTTTACTAACTCAGTAATTGAAGAGAGTTTTTAATTCTAACCACAGTGACTCAGCATTTACCATATGACCTCACATTTTATTCTGTATTTCCCATAACACCCAACCTCTTAATTTAACTCCTTCTTGATTTTCAAGTTATCAAGTGTCGACTCTTTAGAATTTAGAATTTTAGAAAACCTTAACCCTTAAATTTTAAACCAATCTCCTTGACTTTTTATTTGCTTCATTCAAAAAATATATATAATTTAACTATCGAAATACTTTATAACCTACCACTCAGCTCTAGTATCATTGTGTTTATCCTCATCAGTGGTCCAAATTTACGTTTCCAAGTAGTCATATTGTTCCAAAAAGGCACAAAATTAATTTTGTATGTACATTTATGCTGTTCTTTATCTTAGCTATGATATTAAAAAATATTGTACACCTGCATACCCGAGAATAAAACTATGTATTTACTGATGATAAATGTACAATGACATCTCAAAACAGCTTTGTATTGTTAGAATGTATTTGATTTCAATTGCTGGTGAAAATGTGTTAGTTAACTTTCTGTTTCTGTTTGATATGTTTGATATCCATCTAGATGTCAATTTTGTCAGAGATTCAGATGCTTTATATATCATAACTCCCACCTAATACGTTTTACTTTTGCATTTTGTAATAGATGGAATTGTAATAGATGGAATTATAATCAAGTTATAATAGAAATTTCGAAGGAAGGGTAGATTCAATTCTCATACACTTCCATTAATCTACTGTATATATAAATCTTGCACCATAGCTCATCTCTCTCATATGACATACACCCTTTCAGCAATGTGTGCCTTGCTCAGATACATACAGACATGTTTTACATTCTGCATTGGCGAGACCTTACCTTCATCACATTCATCCAGAAGTGGAATGGCTCTCATGTCTTCATCCTCAATGCTTTACTCAAAAGACAGTGGCTCTTTGCCTTTCATTTCATGTCTCCTGGTCTCCACAAGCCTCAGCAGCAGTTTTTCTTCCCACTCTCTCTTCCTATTTTATCCCACTCCATTCTCCTCCCTCTCTTCTCTCTCATTTTCTGGTAAAAAATACAATTTACTGCACTTACTGGCCCAGCTGATATATTTGTTGTTTTTTTTCTCCAATCTATCTTCTTTTCACTGTTCACCATAGCAACCTCTGGTCCCTGACTCTCATTGTGCCCAACAGGTGAAAACACATTGAGACAGTTTGCACTGGACTCTGATTTCCTTGTTCACCTCCACATTGTCCCTTGCACTCAATCTGAGCCATCCACAGCAATGGGTTCTCTCAACAACTCAACATTTTTTTTTTGTTTGTTCCCAACTTTTCACTCACTTCCCACACATGCCTCTTGCCAAATACATTGCTAATATTTCTCCTCTCAAGGTACATATTTTTAACTTATACGTTATTAAAATATTGCTATATCATCTTGCAATTCCCAACTAGCAACTCTTTGAAGCTGAGCTGGTGTGAGCCTGGCCATTACCTGGATGGGAGATTTCCTGGGAAAAACTGAGGTTGTTGCTGGAATTGGTGTTAGTGGGGCTAGCGGGGGGTACTCACCCTACAGTGTGTGGGAGTCCTAATGCATCAGTGTAGTGACAGGGACACCATACTGTAAACAGAAGGTGCCGTCCTTTAAATGAAAAGAAAAACTGAGGTCCTGACTCTCTGTGGTCATTAAAAATCCCTGGCCATTTCTTGAAAAGAGTAGGGGTGCTACCAAATTTTTCCCTGCCCTTTACCAATTATGGCCTGCTAATAATCCCCACTATAGATTGGTTTAATTACCCCTATAAAGTCCCCATTATCTGTAAAGCACTTTGAGTGGACTGTCCAGAAATGTGCTGTAGAAGTGTAAGGAAATATTATTTTTAGGGCATTCATTTTGAAATTCATTTCTATATAGCTAAATTCTGCAATAAGTTGGTCTCCACCATGTTCCTCATCAGGCTACTCTTCAAGGCAGCAGCACTTCCGATCACCCAGTGCCTTCTGTTGTTCTTCACTTCTGAGCCACCTACTTCCACACAGGTGGCTCAAGGTTACCATGGCAATAGCTAAAAAACACAATGACAACACTGTCATAACTTGCTCATATGGCATAACTGGAAACAAGAAAAACAGGAAATAGTGGTATTAAAATCATTTATATGAAAGGGTACATGATTAGTGTCTCTTTTGTAACTTCATTACAGACATTACTCATATGTTTTTCATTAGCAAAATTAACTGTTCTTAAGTTTTATGCACTGAACATATATTTAAGATAAATTCTTGTTAAAAAATAAGTATTTAAACTATATTTTGCTTTTTTGTAATAATTTAGAAAAACAGTTTTCTAATCCCCAGTATAATATGAGAAACCTAAACATACTGAGAGGTCTGTGATTCCAATTAGTGCAACCAATTAATAAACTGTATGTTTCATGGAGAAAAAGAAAACATTTTCTTAAATTTGAAATGAATGTAGAATTTAGCTTGTGCAAAGTACAGTAATAAAGCATGCTAATTGTCCATGTATCCCTACTTTCTTCAGCATTGCATTTAACAATTATCTTATAACTTTATAACACGGTTTAAAGTATTGCAATTTAGAATAGTGTGATTGATGATAAGACAGACAGGTGGTATAGTAACCTTCATCCCATAGAGAATTTATAATTAAGATCAAACTTGACAAGAATTAAATATGTATAGCATTTCTCAAAGAAAAGGCTTGGCATGATTTAAAAAAAACTGTAAAGATAACTGGAATGAAAGAGGTACTTTGAGGATTGTCTGAAGATAAGTGTTATTCAGATGAAGCTCTGTGATGCTTCTTCAGTTCAACAGATGGCTAACTCTGAAAGAGCATCAGTTGTAAAATGTAGAATCTTTTTCCCAATTTAAATTTAGAAAGTCCTTTGATCTCTGTACTGCATAAACCTTCTTTCTAACATGATTTATATAGCACAGTATTCTCAAAATATGAAATAAAACTATAAATCAACACATGAGCTTGTAGAAAATCCACACTGGAAACATTTTTAATCAAACTTCAATCATTCTCAAAAAGAGAAGTGATGGCAATTAATCTCAGAAAACAAAATGTGAGATTCTCCTCATGTAGCCAAGGTGGTGTAAGATCATCTGGGGCCGGGTCATTGATAATAGATATTTTTTTAAACAACATCCTTAAAGTTTTTGAACCGATTAAGTAACCCACAGAAGGAATCATTGGGGTGGAAGCCAACAAGGTAGAAATGTTGTGAGAGTGAAAGCAGCAAGTGGAGTAGCTGTAGACAGGAACCCAATCTTTGGAAGTAAAGAGACGGTAACAGAGTGAATATACAGCGACGGAAACTTGGAACACATGATGGACATACAGTGTTGTGGATGGCGGACTTTGGCTGGAAAATGGAGTAAGTAACAAGGGAAAGTAAACAAACAAACAGCGTCTCTAAACTGGAATGGAATGAGGGTGCTTCTTCCTACAATAATATAATTGAGGAAATGATCACAGGAAGACACGAAAGATTAAAGGTAACACAGAAACGTTAATTTACTTCACAGAGAGTAACGCTGAATGGGACCACGGGTCTTTAAGACAGACTTCATTGTTTGTATAATTTTGGAAAGCTTGATATTAGACTTGTTACTCCCCCCATGACGTTACAATGACTTAACAGCATCCAAAGAGCTGACAACAAAGACTGTTGTTTTTACGGAAATCCAGCTGTTGTTGCACGTTGGGACCAATAACAGGGGTGTACACATATCTGTTTCCGTATTAAACAAATTCTGGAACTTAAGAGACTAGTGTAGCACTAATCAATGGCTTTCTCAGGTATCCTGCTTGTACCATGCAAATGTAAATGAACAGAAAAATTAGTCTCTCGTCATGGCTGAGGACATGGTGTGCAGAAGAAGGCTTCAGCTTTTTCTAACTTTCGAACTTATTCAGGAAAAAGTGGACGTGGTCACTATCATCTTTAAACAGTACCTCTGTGACAGCAAAAGACAGTTACCTTTTTCAATTTAAATAAGTTGAGTATGTGGAAGCAACAAATTGGCCACAGCCAATTATATTAGAAGCTGTATGGACCACTCTGTCCAGCTGATTTCTCTCCTGAGTAGATAAGTCCCCAAATCAGACCATTATAGAAATAGTTAATATGCTGTACAGAGATTTGTGATTTTATGAAAACTGCCAAGGTAGTATCATTTGCAAACTTGATTGATTTCACAGATACACAATCATAAGTGTACATGGAGTACAGAACTGCAGCCTTGGGTAGCACCTGTATTTAAAACCAGTGGCTGTGAGAGGTTCTGATGTACTTTGACCACCTGCTTCCTGCCTGTTAAAAAATCTACAATTCAGAAAGACATTGACTGATTTATACCAATGTCAATTAGTTTATGAAAGAGCCACTGGGGAGACTATTGTGTCAAAGGTTGTGCTTTAGTCTACAAACAACCCATGTGTACATACTCAAGGTCTAAAGGTGCTGTAAGATGCACAGAGAATTGAGGCACAAAAAGACTGTGTCCTCAACAGCGCTGTACAAAAGTGGTGCCTGTCTACCTGGATGTTGTACATATAATTAAAAACTAGCTGCTTGAACACTTTTATAACGGCTGATGTGCGAGCTACCAGCCTGTAATCATTTAAACATGTTACATTTGATTTCTTTGGCAGTGGTATGATAGCAGCACACTTAAAACAGGCAGTAACCATAGACTATCACAGTGACACATTAAATACCTGTGAGGATGGGTACCAACATATTGCACTTGATTATAAAGTCACAGCTGAAGCAAGAGTGGGCCCCCAGCTTTCCTGCCATTTCGTGAAGCAGATGTCTAATCTCACATTCACAGAAGATAAAGGGAGGAGAAGAGGTTTCTAGAGGGACATTAACTATTTGTCGAAAACAGTTTTGTACCTAAAAGCTACCATGGAAATTATAATTTATAATATACATTTGTCTGGGAGCTCTGGATCATTGGGAGCTACAGATACTGCCACTCAGAATGCTCGAGGCATAATATGCTGTAACGCAAAGCTAAGCTAAGTGAGAGTCAGTAGGTCTAAACTAACATGAAGTCTAGAGAACTGTCTATGAATAAAAAGTAAACAATTTGGATGCTGAAAGAAAAGAAGAATTCAATCAGAGCCTTAGCACAGAAAATGGGCATAGCAAAATCAGCTGTTTGGAATATCTTGAAAAAGAAAGAAACCACTACTAAGAACGGGACTTACAAATTGGCAATAGCCAGGTCATCTCAGGAAAACAATTGCAATTGAAGACAGAAAAAATATCAAAGCTGTGAAGAAAAACTCTAAAATAACTGTTGCTGAAATCACCAAAAACCTCCACAGTGCAGAGGTGATGGTACCACAATCCACTGTTCACAGACTTCCATTGCAGTATTATGAAGGCTACACAGCAAGATGCAAACTTTTCATCAGCATTAAAAACAGAAAGATCAGATTACAACTTCTAAAAAATTACCAAGATAAGCAAGTAGGGTTCTGAAACAAAGTGTTATGGACAGATAAGACAAAGATAAGCCTCTAACAACTGTAATAGCAAGATAAAAGGGTGGAGAAAGGAAGGAATTGCAGACAATCCAAAGCACACCACTTTATCTGTAAAACATGATGGAGGTAGTGTCAAGGCTTTAAGATGCATGGCTGACTCCGGAACTGCTTCACTCATCTTTATTGATGATGTAATTAATATAACTAATGATTGTAGCAGCAGAATAACTTCATAATTGTACAGAAATATCTGCCTATGTATAAGAAAACGATTCCAGACTCACTGGTCGGTGCTTCATCATGTAACAATACAATAACCCAAAACACAAGAAGAAGCTACTAAGCATACTGAACAATATTTTACTTATTTTATTTACTTATTTTAAAATTATTTTACTTACTTCACTGTGAAAATAATTTAGAAAATTAAATTTATCATTTTAAAAATAGTATTCAAATAAAGTAAAACATGACTTTATTAAATAGTTCTGACTTTAATGATAAGCTGACATTATTATGTAGCACTTACTGCTTTTGTTGTTATTGGCTGAACTTGTGATTCATTTTGATGAGGTGACTCATAAATTCTGGCAAATTAATGTATTCATCGTGTTTTTTAAGACAAAACATAATTAAGCAATACTCAGATGTAAGTTATCTTCCTACAGAGATAAAGTCAGCAAAACCTCAGAGAACAAGAACAACAGTAGTTAAATGTTGATGGGGAGTGTCAGTGGTAGATATGGTTGCTGAAGCACAAATCTCCCTTTTTCCACAGAGACTGCTTTGAACAAGTATGAAAGAAATTCATGAAATATTCACTTCCACTCATGATTGATCATCCCCAACAGATGAAATCACTAAGGGTGCTTCCTGGCCAGCCATATGATCTCTTAAAATATTCAGCTAATTTAAAAGAAGAATAAAATTAGGCATTCATCTATAGCATCTAATTATTGATATTTTCTATAAAATGTTTTTGTTGTCTACAGCTGCTTTTTAATAAAAGAGATATTGAGATCTGTCTCTGCTGAATGTGTAAAAACTGATATGCCTAAAACCAACTAATGTGATTCAGTCTTATAGTGAATTTGTGTTTTATTTTCAACTGTAACTAAAAAGGTGCCTATAAGGAACTATCCAATGCCATTGGAAATAACCTCAGGTTATGTCAGGTCTCAAAGCAGAAATGCCCACTAATATATTGGTCTTACACACCAAAGCAACATGATATGTTTGTCACTGCATTTAGTCATAATTTCTTGTCCATTTTATTTAGAAATGAAGTTGATTAAACTACTTTCAAACTACAGTATGTTTCTGTTATGTGTGTAATGTTTGTTGTTATCATTGGCTTTGCTGTCCCTTTATATAATCTATATTGTTACCAAAATGGGGAAAATCAGGTATTGACGAGTGCCTCAGTCAATAAGTGAACTAATTAAAAATAACCGCTAACTTGTAAGTATTTTCTAGAAATATACCCTAACAGCTGGTATAATTGGAGGCACATGTTCTCTGGCACAGCTTTGGTGAGAGGTTTAATAATCCAGGCACACTTGGTTAAACAAAAATTTATAACAATGACAAAACACAAACTACACTACACACAACAAAACATACATCACACAAGTTACTTTATGTACAGTATTTACAAACAAGGCGTTTCAGAGGCCTAACTTTCTGCTCACCCAGAAAATCCTAGACTGCTACTAAGCATTAATACGCCTACAGAGGCCACACAAGAGATGAGCTGCCTTGTTTTTATTACTTAAAACATTAATGTGAAGAATGGAGCTGCTTTTGCAGAACAATCAGAGAAGTCATATCTGGATCCAAGCTGGACAACTTAATTCTCATGTCCGGAAGCAGACAAAGACATCACATCAAGCACACCTTCTGCTTCCTTAAACATCACATTTATCAAGCTGTTGGAATTAGAATTACAGCACCGCTGGTATGGTTCACAAATTACCTCACTCGCATTTTCACTTCTTTTCTGCATCTTACTCGCACTTGTGCTGTCACTATCATCGTTATATTTGCATTTCAGAGTCCCAGATTTGAGCCAGTGATCCATAATAACGATTCTGCTTTGACTGCTTGTTTAAATTACACTTTGAACTTTCAAACTCAAAGATATTCAAAAGTAAGAACAAAACAGTACGAATAATAAGTGCAAAGGTCAAACCACACTCACATATCTAAACATAAACAGCGTAACCATGCAATCATGGCAACTAGTGATGCACGGGTTGACTTGGATTAAAAAAAAAGATTTTAGAATGGGTTGAGCGGGTGAGGGTTGATATATGACCAAAAGCAAAATATTGCAGAAAACCGATCATTTGTATCTTAAATTAAAGTGATTTTAAGGTTTAAAACTGACATTTTACCATATTTAAGCCCCAATTGGTTGTATCACAAGGTAAAGCAGGAGAAAACGTAAGCAAAAAGACATTAGAAGAGCAAGCTTATTGGATCTGACCCTGGAGTTAGTGGTTGAGAGGAGAATGGTGTCAAAACTAGTGGCCATCATGGACAACGTCTCCTATCCCCTCTATGACATGCTTGTGACAATGAAGAGCACGTTCAGCAATAGGCTGATCCACAGACATTGTGACAAGGAGCGCTACAGGAGGTCATTCTTGCCTTCTGCCATAAGACTGTACAATGCATCCACTTTGTGTGTGGGCAGGGGCAACATTGACATTGACCTGTTTTTGGACTAAACAGTAAACTCTCTGCTACATCTGGCTTTTCGCGTTTACAACTTTTCCCGTTTTCCCTGCTTTTCCCGTTTACAAATGTTTTTTGTGCAATATATGCCAGGGACTTGTGCAATATATTTATATTTCTAATGTGCAATACAACTTTTTATGTACTATTCTGGTTTGTTCTTTGTATTCTGGACTGTGAATAACTCCTCTTAGCGCACTTCTCACTGACTGTACTGATTGTATTGTGTGTATTGTATTGTTGTATTATTGTATCATTTCGTTACACTGTGCTGCGTTGACTGTGTTAAGCTGCTGTTGCACTGCAATTTCCCTCATGGGATCAATAAATTATCTATCTATCTAACAAAGAAAAAAACATGATGGCAACCTCGTTAGAGCAGATTAGGACACAGCTCCAGATCACTGAGATAAAAATAAAGAAGAGAGAGGGACAAAAGAGTCAGGTGGGAGAAGTTTGGCAAGCGAGTTAGCACAACAGAGAAAAAAGCACAGGTTACGTTATCTGCATCGATTGTGAAGTACTTTACAAAAATTACAGTCACAAGACTAGGCTACTTTAGTCTGTTTAAAACAAGGAATCTGGATATGCTGTTTCAATAAATGTTGATCAAATGAATGTTCAAATATTGTTCGGTGTAATTTCTAATGGACCGGGTTTGGGTCAGTACCTTTTCATTTAAAATCGGGTCGGGTGGGTGCATGTCAAAAGAAGCCGACCCGTGCATCACTAACGACAATAGACTGCTTCAGGGTGGCAAGGACGTCGCCGCCAAACTGACTGTCTCATTTTCAATGTGTGACATCATTTCATTTGTGATGCATAAAACTAAAACACTGAAGTGATAGGCGCTGATGAGGAGAATGAAGAGGCGAGGTGGTCTGCCATCACTCAAGCTTCATTAAAACACAAAGGCAACAGAAGATTACAGCCAAAGAGAAAAAACACAGAATAGCATGCTCTCTCTAATAAGGTTTAAATACTTAGCTCCAGTCAAGTTTGATTTGGATGATCACGAAGCAGAGGCGCTCACCTGGCGCAAGCTTCAAGTCCAAACTCCTCTGGTCTCCTCTCTTTTCTCCTTGTTGTCTGCCTCTTGTTTCTTCCTCTTCTCACCCTTCTTCATGCCAAGTTTGTACCAAGTGTAGCGGCAATGCTTGTTAATAAGACAGAATTAAGCGTTGCTGTGCTTTCCTAAATGAGGCCCCATCTCACTCTCCATCTCTGTGGTGCAGCCACAGAGAAAGTATTCATGCAGGCTGATTTAAGATGTTTTGTTTTGATAAGGGACAGCTCCCAAACGGGGATGCACTTAGCTAAGCCTGGCTATCATGATCAATGGTCATCCATTGGCGCCTATCTGTCTAGGGAGTGCCAAATGGACATCTGGACTGCATTCCTAAGTGTCAGGAGTAAGTGAGTCATATCTCACCTTGATCAACCAATCAGGGACTGGCAGGGCGTGGTAACACCACGTGGGTCTCCAATGCCCGCCAAACTCTCAACCAATCAACACACATCTGTGTCTTGGTCAAAAAGGGAGCACAACCTCAGATCGGGGCTCTCCTTGGCCATTTTCGCGCATCCTCAGAGACAATCACGTGACAACTGCTGTTGTCTGCACTGGGACTTGGACTTTGTTCTAAGCGCGAGGCCGAGGATCCCGTACGTACTCAGAATTCTACCAACGTGAATGCTCCACTTGATCAACGGCAGCCTACAGTTGGACCCTCGTCGACAACCTGAATAGCTTATTCAGAAACAGCGCTGGACCTGGAACGAACCAGCTTCTTCCCGGGCAAAAGAGTGACTTGCGAGGACCCGCGGTCACACTCTGTGCATAGAGACTTTCTACTAGCCAGCCGGACTGCTGGTAGATCCCCTCAGAGCAACGACTGCCCTGCGCGCCACAGTTAGATTCCTCCGCCCGTCCTACTCCGAGCTGCACCTCGACTGGTTGGCCGGTAGCCAGAGGACGCCGGGACAACGCCCATTGGACAACCGCTGGAACAGAGGCTGCAACAGAGCCTGTCAGCTGGTTTGGTGTTCGTGCCGGGAAATCCCAAATCCATACACAGTGGATAAGTAAACCCCATGTTCTACATTGCGTCTCGAGAATTCAATTGTACCTCAACACAAGTAGTTATCAATTTAATTCATGAGTAATGTATTTACTTCCGAGTTTAGAGTAACAGTGGGTAATAACACTGATTAGCGATTTGATAACTGAACGATATATATTGACATATATTCTCTGTTGTGTATCTCTTTGTGTTTGCATCTCTTCGAGATTATATACCTTATATATTGATAACCCTCACAGTAAGGTCTGCCGCTTGTATCCAGGCAGACTAGTATATGTTTGGTGCACAATTTATATTAATAAATGTATCTCGTGTATTGAACCCGTGTGTGTGCGTTCTTGTGTTGCGTTCAGAATGTTGTTCTGACGATTGATTTTCTAAAAGCCACAACGAACCACCTCGTGATTACTGCTACAATTAATAATTGTCTCAGTAAACCCATCAAACCTCTACACAAGTTCAACACAAACACCATCATCAAGTGTGCTGATGATACCACAGTCATGTGCCTGATCACTGACAACGATAAGACTGCCTACAGGGAGGAGATAAAACAACTAGCAGATTGGTGCAGAATCAACATCCTATGTCTCAACATCAGTAAAACTAAAGAGCTGATCATTGACTTCAGGAGACAAGAAAAAGTCCACTCCCACATCTACAGCGAAGGGACTGCGGTGGAGATGATGAAGAACTTCAAATTCCTATGTGTTCACATCAATGAGGACCTTACATGGGCACTCAACACTTCCAGTCTCATCAAGAAGGCACAACAGCGTCTGTACTTTCTGAGAAGCCATCCATGGATCCTCACCAACTTCTGCAGATGTACGGTGGAGAGCATACTGACCATCTGCATCACAGTCCGGTACGGCAACTACACTGCATTCGACAGCAAGACCCTGCAGCGAGTGGTCAAAACTGCCCAATACATCTTGGCAATGCATTACCATCCATCCAGGAAATCTACAACACCAGGAGTCTGAAAAAAGCCACCAAAATTATGACTGACCCCAGCCACTCCAGTAACAACTTGTTCATAGAAGATTCCAGACGTTCCAGTCGCACACAAGACTCCGAAATAACTTCTTCCCCAGAGCTGTCAAGCTCATGACCCCCCAAATCCCACCCACCAAACTATGATCTTTCCTCTATTCTTCCTGTACCACACAATGACTGTACTCCTACACCACTACATACACGATACCCCCGACAATTGAATGTAAGCCGAACTTGAACTTAAAACTGTACATGATTGAGTTGCACTATTTGATAATTGCTGTATTATTTTGCATTGTTTGCTCTGTTTGTGTACTTTTGCACCGTACCGTATCATACCACAGTTATGATAATAGTATCCGGAATCACCACCAGGTGGATCTAATAAAGCTTAACCTCTCATGTACAGCATTTGAGCTGTTGCAAGAAAACGACTGGTTGCAAGAAAACGCCTGGTTTCAAATCCCGGTCACTGCTGAAGGACAATCTTTTTCCAATTAAGAATTTAAGTTGTATACTCTTTAGACTTTTAATAATTTTAAACTGTGTATTACAGCCTGTTAATCATTAAACATTAAAAAGTTGGTATATTTTATAAAAGCAATATTGCTCAGTTGGACAAAAGTACACAACCTACCACCTTTAGCATAAATATTTTAATTATGCAGAAATATTTTATGCATCAAGTCTTTACGGAAGATATTACTAATAGTATTAATAATGAATAGACAGGCTGTAAGCTCAAAGTATTACCATGGTCCACTTTCTTTATAACCGTCTTTGTAAACGAAAAGACTATTTTTTCATTGACAAAAAGTAACACCACAGCACTTTGTTGATGCTATCACGTATTCTTTTCCAATCTTACAAAGTAAGTTTTGAGAATCTCTGATTCACCATGCCGTTCACATGCTCATTAACGATATTCATTTAGGAACATAAACATATAATGTAAGCTGTATATGGCTGGTATTGGTAGTTTAAAGAAAAATACACACCAGTGTTCCACTTTCTTCCTAAACATTTTAAGCATCAAAGTCTTACCTGTGGTTATTTTGGAAATGCTTTTACATGCTCCTTCTGACTATATTTAGTTTATATACTTTGTAAAAAGTTATGTTTTAACCTTTTCTGTGAATACGCTCGTTATCACAGTAAACAAAAGCATACTTTTCAGAATTTGATTAAAAGGGAATATTATATGGAATCGCATATCTAAAGAAATTAATAACTATATAATTATATTAATGTACTGTAGCTGAAATTATCACACATTCTTTGGATATGTCTGGTTCAGTTTCATCCCTTTCCATGTGATTACATCTGTGGAATGATGGGTTAACTGTGTCCTTTCCGAGCTGTAAGTCAGATGTTCACACCCAGCTGTCACCATGAGTTTTCTTTTAACAAATAAACATTTCTTTGAAAAACTAAAATAGCAAATATTATGGACACTATGTTGACATTTTTATATTTCTAAATATCATAAGATGTTCGAAGCTAAGTCATTTATTAATAACAATGAATAATTTCAAACTTCAACTGATATTATTACATATAATTAGTACTTATTACGATAAATATTCTTGACACTATATTGAATTTGTTGGTATTTCTAAATATCAAAAAACACATTTAAAAGAACTTGACTTGGGAAAATTTTCACAGCCTCTACATAAAACTATCAGTGAGATATTTCTATTTTTGTAAACCTCAGGTTTTTCATCAATGCATAATAACGCACTAACTGGAACATTGGGGGACCACTGTGTACACGTTCACAACACGAGAAATACTGCTCAATACGGTTTTGTGCTATCGGAACCATAAGAAGCAAAACAGCGCAGTTTCCAATTACCCAGACTAAGCATGGGAATAATGGTTTGGTTGATTTCTGAAGCCCTTTCTTTATTTCCTGTTTTCATTCAGCAGGAAAATTCCTATTCTTTATTCAACAGCTTTTTAAAAACAGCACCCATGATGTTCAAACCATGTCCATGATTTGTTTTACACAGAAGACTGACACAGCTATATTCGGCTATTGTGTATTGTCTGTTTAGGGTTCTGTTGCATTCCGGTTTATGTTGCGTTTGTACTTGCAAGAATAGCTATTACAAACATTAAAAAACATACTTGCTTTATGCTGTTTATGTTGTCCAACTGAGCAACCTTGCTTTATAAAATATACTGACTTTGTCATGTTTAATGTGTAAGATGTTGTAATACAGTTTAAAATGATTAAAAGTCTAAACAGCATACGACTTGAATTCTTATCTCTATTAATATTAACAAAATGTATTAAAAGCATAAAAACGAATACAATCTAATCTTTCCGCGTGTGATCCCATGAGGCAGCACAATATGCTCCTGCTTTGTTTAACAATGGTATGAAAAATAAATCTAAATGGAGAGAAATCTATACTTAAAGTTAATTAAGGGACTTAGAAGACAAAGATAACGATTTACGTTGCATTGTCAGATTGTGAATCAATAAAGGCATTTAATTAAACACGCATTTGCGATTTAAATCAAAATGGGGACTATTATTTCTCTATTATCAAAATTCGTTCAATTGTGGTTCTTTTGGAAACATTTTGACATGTTCCTTGTAACTGCACTGCTGTCGATATTGTAGCAATAGACAAAATGAAATGCTTGAAGTTTGTAATGTAGGGATTTCTATACGTCTTTATCTAGTGGTTTCATTAGTGACAAAGGCTAAACTTTCAACTTCAGTAACGCGTACGCCTTATGGCTGATGAGCCAGCTTGCCAGTAATGTCCTGAGGCTAGCTGGTGTCTGTGTGGCTCAGGCCCCACACACACACACCTCAGGACTGTGACGTCACTACTTTCATATGAATCCTTTCATATGGAAACATTTTGACACTGCACTCAACAATCTTAGGAAAAACACAAAACAGCCTACTAACAGCCTGTTTTTTCCCTAAAAAATCACCCCTAACAACGTGAAGGCAGTGAAAACATTTGTCAGTCTGTCCGTTGGGGGAAGGGGGACTGTCTTTCATTGGAAGGTTCGCCTAATGCCCGCACTCGTCTTTTTCCCCACTGACAAAGTTGTGTTAACAAAAACGATAGTATGCTTAAGAGCTGTTCAATCGGTTTAATTCAAAACACTTTATTCAGTAGGGCAATTTAACAGACGCCTCAAGCCTTTGAAAGGCTTCTTTGAAAAACTAAAATAGCAAATATTATGGACACTATATTGACATTTTTAGAATTTGATTAAAACAGACTATAATATGAAATCATGTATCTAAATAAATTAATAACGATATAATTATATTCATATACTGTAGCTCAAATCCTGCTAAATGAAAAATTAGACACAAGAAGAGTATTATTGGACAATGTTATGAGGCTCTGGTGGAATTTCTCTGTAAACTGAAGAATTATAGAGGAGACACATTGTGTATCGCTTCTTTTTACACTTGTAAAAAAGAACATTCCAATGTTAATGCTTCTTCTTATTTATTGTTTTTGTCATCCTGTAAAGCGCTTTGAGAAGCCACCTTTAAAGGCGCTTTACAGCGCCTTATTATTATTATTATAATGTGATACAGAAGATATTAATAATGTAGTGCTTGCAGGCTCATGTGGGTTTGTGCTCTACACCCTGCGGGACCGCTATGTACATACGTTCACAATGCAAGAAATACTGCTCAATACGAGTTTGTGTGAATAACCCGCATAGGTGATATTTAAAAAATATATTGTAGTATTTTTGGGTTCGGCGAGGACGGACACAGTGATTCAGACACTCGTTGACTGAAAAACAGCACTTTTATTTTTCGGCACAGCCAGCTGGCCCGAGCCACACAGACATCAGCTAGCCTCAGGACATGACTGCTAGAGCACCACAACTCACATTCAACCACATCACACCACAGATCAAACAGCAATATCTGGGAGAACTCTATGTTGTACTGGCATCTGTCAATTCTGCTGTGTAGATGGTGCTTCCTGAGGGGAATTCGACAGCGGGGAAAGCACCAGCCACTTCCTGGGCGGTGGTGAGCAGAGAGGCCGAGATGGAGTGTCCTGAGGTGGTCTGTGCTCTGCTGGGGGCAAAGAGCTATGTGGAGATATGCCTTCCGCTAGGCACAGCAACCTGCGTGGTGGGGAGAGGCACTTATCAGGAGATAAAGGTCTGTTCGGAGACAGCTGACCTAGCGTTTGACTGCCGGAACATACAGTCTCCAGCTTCTGCATCTTTAGGAGTGTCTCCAACCTCCCAATCCTCCTAAGCAATGAGTCGTACTGCTCCCGCTGCTGCCGAAAAGTCTTCACGCAGGTGCTGGTTTTACAGGTTGGCACCCTGGCCAGTGGCCAGAGCAGAGACCCACAGCCTGTGGCAAAATAACAGAATCCATGTAAGAAATAATGTCACAAAGAAGTATTCAGCAGTTCAGAACAGATGTCAAAATAAACTTTTCTTTTCATCCGTCTTACCGATTTCTTTTTTACTGTCCTGGTAGTCTTTGAAGATCGTTTCGCATTTGCGGTGTTTTCCTGAAGAATCGGCTGCGAAGAAATATTTATAATAGAATGTATAATTCAATACAGCAATAATACCTTGTATTATGCACTATAATCACATGTTTCAGATGAAGCCCGCTGTATTTGCTTACCCTTCACTCTTTGCAAGCCGAGACAGCTGAACCACCACGTCTCTTCCCATTAAAAGTCTTTGTCTCCATACTATGGCTGCTGTAGTGCATGAATGAGTCAAATTAAAAATAAAACATGCTTACAAAGAAAGTGGAAAATAGTAATACCGCTGGGGACTCATATCCGGGCCTCTGGCATTACTCAACAGGGAACCACACAGCTGAGCTAAAGGGAGATCTCCCCTCAGCCCGGAGGCTGAGGTCCCTGCTATTCACAGGGAAGGGTGGTGACGTCACCGCGCTGGCAAGCCGGCTCGCACAACCTGTAAGGTCAGCCATATGCATTACAACATATTAAGATCCTTAAATTAATATTAATTTCTTTAGCCTCTCAACATTGTCCAATAATACTCTTCTTGTTGTCTAATTTTAAGTTAAGCAGGATTTGAGCTACAGACCATAAAAAAACAGGATTAACTTTTTTCTGTCTTTCTCACCTGCTGTTTACAAAGAAAGCGGAATACAGAAATACTACCAGCTATATAAATACATATATTTAGATCTTTAAATTAATATCATTATTAATTTCTTTAGATATGCGATTCCCTATTATATTCCCTAATTAAATTCTGAAAAGTATGAGTTTCTTTTACTGTGATAACGATTGAAACTATTCATGAAAAATGGTAATCACTTAACTTTAAATGTTTTGTGATGTTTAGAAATACCAACAAATCCAATATAGTGTTAATATTTATCAGTAATAACGACAGTAGTAGTAGCTTCAAATTATTCGTTATTAATAAATGACTTAGCTTTCGAACATGTCGTGATATTTAAAAATATAAGAAATGTCAATATAGTGTCCATAATATTTACTATTTTAGTTTTTCAAAGAAATGTTTGTTAAAGGAAGCTCATGGCAATAGCCAGGCTCGATCCTCCAACCTTAGGCATATAAGGCACATATTTAAGCCATCACGTCACAGACAATCACGTGGAAAGGAGTGAAACTGAGGCACACATCCAAAGAATGTGTACTACCGTGGTAAATTGAGCTACAATACATGAACATAAATATATCATTATTAATTTCTTTAGATACGTGTTTCCAGATTATATTCCCTATTAATCAAATTCTAAAAGTATGCTTTTGTTTACTCCAATAATGAGTGTATTCGCAGAGAAGGTTAAAACATAACTTTTTACAAAGTATATAAAATTAATATAGTCAGAAGGAGCACATAAAAATGTTTCCAAAATAACCACATGTAAGACTTTGATGCTTAAAATGTTTAGGAAGAAAGTGGAACACTGGTGTGTATTTTACTACAATTTACAACTACCAATACCAGCCATATACAGTTTACACAATATGTTTATGTTCCTAAATTAATATTGTTTATGACCATCAGACATGTTACGCTCCTCTTCTTTTTATGCGCAGCTACTAAAATTTCCCTTTAGTTGTAAAATTCCATATAAATATTCAATACTAAGCAAATAAAAACATGCACAGTAAAGAGATTAAATGATTAAATCTTTTCACTAATGACCACTGCACTACGAGTGCCCCTCGTGACCTGTGGGTAATTGAGTGTGGAACGGGTTTGTACCACGCCTTTTGAACAGCTCTATCTGTATACTAAGGTAAACATGACAATTGTTTCCACTCAAGGGACCCCCTAGACCTCAGCAAACATCCTCTCTGCTTTGAAGTTATAAGTGTTTACTCTGCCAAGTGTCACAAACTTTATCTAAAATCTAAGAGACTTATATATATACTTATATATATATATAGATACTATAGCTATAGCTTATATACTTTCACAAAAAGTGCCAATCACACAAAAGCTCGTTAGGTGCACTTTTACCCAACAAGGTCTGGGTGGAACAATACTTGATCAGGTCACCTTTAAAAATATCTTAATTCAAAGCTTAGGTCACTGCAAGAAAAAGGCCACACAGTCAGTTTTCTGTGCATTCCATAATGCCTTGAAAGTTACCAGAAGCAAGGGAGAGGGCCATTGGCATGCTGCAGGCAGGCATATCACGAGCCAGCGTTGCCAGACACTATGGAAAGAAGATTCTACACAGATGGGAGGGGCAGAGTGTAGAGGAGGAGTTGCATTTCTTTTTTCCCCATCAGTATATTTTGTTTTATATTTATTTCTTCATTTCGAAGCCCAAATTGAAAAAGGTGTTTAATGTTTCCACAAATTAGCACAATATTTTACTTTATAAAAATGTGGTAGAATATTTAATATTCAGAAAAGATTACTGGAGTTCATTATTCTATACTGCCATATTCTGATTACCCTTTTTAAAAAGAGGGTTTGTGAGAGAGGAGCCCATCATGAGGTACAGGTAGCATGGAAAATACACTATTCATACACCTTCCATTGAGCGGTTGCTAGATAAGTTCCTGAGAGTGCACACTCAGGGCTTGACTAGTAACTGCTATTACTTAATTTCATATACATTCACATACATAAAACA
This sequence comes from Atractosteus spatula, assembly GCF_055471065.1. Taxonomy (NCBI): domain Eukaryota; kingdom Metazoa; phylum Chordata; class Actinopteri; order Semionotiformes; family Lepisosteidae; genus Atractosteus; species Atractosteus spatula. The sequence goes on along the minus strand of NC_142709.1, from coordinate 23,817,730 downwards.
CACTTAAACACAGGTATGAGTGAGTGAGTATTGTGGTGTGAATGGAGAGCGCTCTCAAAATGGATGATACTCACTGTTTGTTTGGTGTTTGGTGTTTGGTGTTTGGTGTTTGGTGTTTGGTGTTTGTACTTCGGGGGTGGGTCAGCCTATGGTGGCCTCAGAAGGCCAAACATCACCCGAGTTCTCAAGGTTTATTTATGGAGATGGGAAAAACCACATGCATGTGAAGAGAGGGAAATGTTATTGTTTGTATTGTTTATTTGAACCAGAATCAAAAGAACTGTGTTATTAAGATATGTGATGTTCTTTGGTTAGAAAAGAATTAATAATGAATGTATAATTTCTGAAATTATTATGAATTGGAGAAATGGTTTGTTCCAGAGGGGGAGGAGTTTACATGCTATTTAAGAGGGAGTTACAATTGGTAAAAATTAATTGTTAAAGTACTGCAGCTTCGTACTGTATTGTTGTCAGTAATATCTTATTTTAATAATAAAAGTTTAATGTTTATTAGTCCTCTTAAACTATTAATGTTAATTAATAGTTATTTCCTGTCTTAATAATACAGTACAGTATACATACTGTAGTATAGAGAAAACCATTTAATTAAAAACTGTTTTAAACACATTCCAAATAATATATAGTATGTCACAATACTAATAATTGTTAATGCTAACAGTTATTTTTTAAATTACATACTGTATACAAAATTATTAGTATTTGTGTATAAATGGTAATTAGAAAACATTTTTATAGATAAAATAAAATGTTATTATACAGTACATAGTGACTTTAAAAGCATATCTTATTTAAAAGCACTGTGTAAGAAAATAAGACTTTTGCCACAACAATGTTCCAATAATTACAGCAAAATGTTTCCGATTTATAATATGCTGTTTGTTTAGTGTATTTCTTAGTAATTTCAGACATCTAGTGGAGTTTGGGTCCATTTGATTTCACTTCCTCTGCAAGCAATTATAACATCAGTGATTCTAATTATTTGTTGTTTATATATTAATTTATTTTGAATAAATACTTCTTTTAAGTGTAATGAAAAAAGAAAATCTTGTAGTTTTTAGTTTAGCTTGTTCAAGCAGAGTGACACTTTAATGATTAATCAGTAGAGTACTTGCCATGCCAGTAGGCCAATGTTCAATTCCAAGCCAATGCACAATTTATACTTTTAATTACAGATAATAAAGATTATTTATCTAATAAAAGATAAAATAAATAACATTGATATTTTAAAATTAATTGTATATATCACAGTATATTAAATTTTAAATTGATATTCAAAATAAAAGGAGCAACAGCATGAATGAACCTGTGTAGTGTACAGTATAGCAAATGTGACACAGTGGGGATGTTTCACAAAGCAAGATTACTATGTTAGCTGCATATACAAATTATAAGTTTGTTGTGTAGTCTGTTATGAATGCAGTGTTTTTTTCAGGTTAAATACACATTAAAATATATATTATTCATATTATTCTTAATGTTAATTATATAATCTAAATGATAGTAGGAAACTGATATAATCATGAAAAGACAGTTTGTTCTTTTTTCATGAAAGAATGTTTACATAATGGAAATGTTTATATTTATCAATTATAAAACTTCTGTGACAACTTTTCAGACATGGAATTTGGATTTGAATTTCTGCTCCTGGAAGCATGAAAACATGTACACCTATCTCCACCTTTGCCGCTAACAATTGGTCACTTTTCACACGGCAGCGGTGAACACAGCTCCCACTTCGGTTTCATAACATCACTAATCTTAAATGTTTGTTGTTTATTGTATTTCCTGTGTCATTTTGTTATTTTAAATTATAATTATAAAAATATATTCTATGTAGTCACTTTAATTATTAATATTTAAAAGCAAATATACATGTAAAAACCCCAATTGTGATTTCAGGGCATCTTTTAATTCGCTTACTCTTTGTAAGCATCCTGGAGATTGTTCTGACCCTTTGGTAGTATTTGCACATTTGCTAACTAAACACTGCAGAGGTTAATTAGTGTTAATTATGTTTTATTATTTTTTAAAATATGTAACATAATGTTATATATTAAAATAAGTAAAAACTCAATATAGTATATACATTATTTATATATTATGCGATAAAGAGTATTTTTTTTCCCCCATGGAGGAATATATAAAAGTAAAATGGTTGGGGATTGAGCCTGGACCTTGCGTGGCAGGTGGGAACACCACCATTGAAAAAACAATGTGTCAGTATGCTTGCCTGTGCACAATTAAAAAAAAGCGTTTAATTTTCTATTACAGCAATAACAAAAGCAAGTGTTCATGGAAAATATAGTTAAAAATAAGCATGTCAAAAAGTAACCAAGTTAAAGAATTAGATACGGAAAATTACAGTTACCATCAGGACAAAAAAAGTTTATTTTGTAATTATTTGTGGCTGCTGCAGTGGCTTGCAATGGCTGGATAGTTAACACTTAATTGCTTTGTCAGTTTGTCCGTATGGGGAAAGGGGGAAATGGAGGGGGGGTGCTCTCGTTGACAGCTGACACTCATCCATACGCTTAGGTGAAAAATTAATAAGAACTTTCTCAGTGAAAAAAATGACCATGGGCACTTTTTCTTCCCCCCAGAAAAAAAAACAACAAAAAAACTAGCCCTTAATGGGCTAATCCTTCAGTCATTCTCTCTGAGGCAGTGCATCAGCTGGTCAGGTTACTGAGGGTGACTGACATTATGCTCCACTGCATTCCGGGGAATGTAGTTTTGACAAGAACCTCCATCTTGTTTCCATCTATCACTCTCTCACAATTCATCACGTGTGAATGAGTCAAATTAAAAATTAAACATGTTTACAAAGGAAGTGGATTACAGTACAATTGGGTAGGCATGATTAGCAATACGGGCTCATTGTTATGATTTTTCTATTATATTAAAATTTAAAATTATTATTTTGGAAACATTTTGACATGTTCCTTTTAACTACATTGCTGTAGATATTGTAACAATAGACAAAATGAAATGCTTGGAGTTTGTAATGTAGGGCACTCTAAACGAGTTAAACTTTGATGCAGGACAAATGTATTTCCCACAAGCTATACTGTAGTGGCAGTACAGTAGCAGTTTGAAATAATTTGTTGTTATTAATAAATCACTTAGCTTCAAATATGTTTTGATATTGAGAAATATCCAAAATGTCAATAAAGTTTCCATAAAATGTGCTATTTTAGTTTTTTTAATCAAATTCTAAAAAGTATGTGTTTTTTACTGCGATAATGAGCGCAAACATTCATAGGAAAGGTTAAAACATTAAAACTTTTTATGAAGTATATAAACTTAATATAGTCAAAAGGAGCACGTAAAAACTTTTCCAAAATAACCACAGTATGTAACCTAATGAAAGACTTTGATGGTTAAAATGTTTAGGAAGAAAGTGGAATACTGGTGTGTATTTTTTATTTAAACTACCAATACCAGCCATATACAATTTACATAATATGTTTATGTTCCTAAATTAATATTGTTTATGATCATCAGACGCATTATTCTCCTCTTCTTTTTATCCTCAGCTACTAACATTTCCCTTTAGTTGTAAAATCCCATATAAATATTCAATATTAAGTGGATTAAAACATGCACAGTAAAGAGATTAAATGATTAAATCATTTCACTAACAACATATGCACCACAAGTGCCCCTGTCGGCCATTTTGGCCAGCCAATCGCTTACTGCAGTACAATGCAGTGAACTGTAGGTAATTTTGCGCAGTATGGGGTTGTACTGTGCATTTTGAATGGCTGCATCTGCAAGTGCCACCTGGCACTATCTTCTTTGGCCAGTGAAAAACTAAATTCGACAAGCTGAATAACAGCCATCTTGCCATAGACAAATGTTTGGACTCACATTTTGAATGGCTGCATCTATATACCACAGAAAAAGACATCAATGTTATTTGTCAGAGTGAATAGTAAAAACCTAAATTGAGACATATCTAAACAATCTTAGCTCAATATCAATCTTTTTTTTTTGACTATGTAAATCCCATATCTGGTACTTCCCAAATATAATGTGAATCATAAATATGTAATAGTTTTATTCTTACTCTATTGCATTAAAAAGAGAAGTCCCATTGTGTTCTCCAGAGTCCAATACAACTCATAATTTCATTAACCATAGTGTAGAAACTATATTGTTACAGCTTTTCCATTGACTAAATAAACCATAAATGACAGTGCATGTGATCATTTTATATGAAAAATGATAGCAAGTATTTATCTACTGTGAATATGAAGAAACTAAATTTTTCATTAATCATCCTTATTGAAAATAAATTGTGATTCACATATTCTAGCTGGTAGCTGTGTTGCAATATTAACAGGTCTGTACAAAGCCACCAATTAAATTAGTAAGATGACTCTAATAACCAATTAAAACAAATTAAATGTGGAGCACTACAAATTAAATAACACTTAGCCATAATAAAAATGCATAAATGAATATAGTTGTCTCCAGATAAAATGACAATACTCAGGAACAAGGTAAAATTATTTTACCCAGTGAGGACTGTAAGGTAGAATCCACCCTTGCACGAAGCATATCATACAAACACCCACGTCGAAATGAACAAACAATAAACATTCACAGCATATGCCATTGTGCAAGAGCAATTTAAACATGATATGGACAGAATATAAATATGGTATTGTAAATATATGATAAATTCTGTAATCTTAGAAATAAGATTAATAAACTACAGAACATTGAGTACAAGTGTTTTTTTTATATATTTTCTGTCATCATAGCTAGATAGATGACTGCAGCAGGCATTCAATGACAAAATGCTCTCATGGATTACACTGTAGTGGCTTCTGGAAAGTATTAATGGACCATTTACGATACCGTACCACAACTACAGTTGGTCAAGATGAAATAAAAAATGAATTTCAAATTCATTGGAATTATAACATAAATACTAAAAGAAAATCAGAAGTAAGTTTAGATCTTAAACAAGAACTCTTTCACTTGCCTATGCATTTAAGTGCAGATGTAGTCATTCAAAATGTGCGGTAAAACCCCGAACCTCGGGTTTTGGGCTATATGCGACTGCGGTACATGATTGGCAGGCCAAAGATGATCGATAGGGGGCACTGATGCATTAGTTGTTAGTGAAACAATTGCTTAATTAATCTAATATTAATTGTCCTAATACTGTCAATGGAAAACCTACAATTTAGGGGAATCACTTTAAGCACTGTCAGTAAAAAAATGCTTGTCTTCTCTTAAATTTGGGAATTTAAACTTACAAATCTGGGGACTGAAATATTTAGGTTAAAAGCAGATATCTGTTACATTTCTTTAATAAATCTTTAATGATCTACACTGGACACGGTTTTGATGAAAACAATAATTGGGAACTAAGAAGAGGGTGTTATTAAGGTTGTTGGAAGTGGCTGTTGAAATGTCTTTTAGAATAAATGCAGTGGTTAACACCTGGTCTGTGTAAACATTTGAAGTTCTTGTGAGCTTCAAAGCAAGAAAGGAACTACAGTGTTTACTTAGTTGTGGGTGTGAAACACATTGATCAAAAGAATAATCTAGTCTACCTTAGTTAATTAAGATTTAGGCAAATGTTTAAAGTGTCTTCAGTTGTCCAGGAACACAGCATAAGATGGCAGGTAGACAGGCAGAGGAGAGAAGACAGAAAAATGAGAGAAGAAGGAGGAGAGGTGAGACAGAGTTGGGAAAAGAGAACAAGAAGGAGCAGAGATAGGAAAAGACCCAGAGAGAGAAGAAAGAGTGTGCCAGTGTAGGTGTTATATAGGATTTTAATACTTGGTAGCTGTCTGATTGGTTAAGATGTAGGCCTCTGGGATGCCTTGTTTGTAAATAGTGTTACTTGTATGTTGTGTGTTGTTTAATGTGTCATTATTAACACATTTTTGTTTTACCCAGTGTGCCTTATTTATTACTCTTTTCACCGAAGCTGTGCCAGACAACAAAGAATTCAGGTGTTTCAATTATATCAACTACTCAGGTATTTCTTGGCAAAATCTTTATTATATGGGGTTATGTTTTTTTACGGTTATGCCATCATTAGATTTTGATGTCCCTTTGGGACTTCTTAGAAATATTTATGCTGACAAGTGCTCCACCCCGGCACAAATCAAATCGAATACCCTGTTCAGAAAGAGCTATGACCTTATTAATTGAAAAAATCTTTGGGGATTATTCTCAATTTTAACTCTTTCCATATCTTACTGCAATTCAGTTTGGTCACAGCAAAAAATCCTTTCTACCTTTTCATTCCTGCCCTGTGAATAACTGCACAGTTATGGATTTTCAGTTTCACAAATCATCAACATATGATTAACTAAATCATATTTATCAACATATTAATTAAAGTTATCCAGCTGAGTAACCTCATTTTGTGAAAGAGACCCCTGGTGCTCATTTACACCCTCAATAATCTAAACACAAGACCCAGTCGCCTGCTGATCATACCCTTCCTGAATTCACATGTTGATGTGAAATAGGATTAATAAAATATTTCAGATTTATTTTAGAATTTGTATCTGTTTAAACTACAATGGCAAATATAATTGTAGTTCTACTGTTTATTGCCCAATATTGCAAGTCATACATGTGTGTTGTACCAGTCATGTGGTTCAGTGTACCGTATTACTACCCATGTTCAGTCTTAGCGTTTTCATAATGAAAAATAGATATGCAGCTATCTCTGTGGTTTTATAATAAATTGAATAAACTTTTTTTTCATCAATGACATAATTTGGCTTACATATTTTTAAGTTACATTGTTAGACTTCTGGTTAGGGTTCTGGTGCCACAAGGAAAAACAAAATAAAACTCAAAGTTTTAGACATACAGATGCAGCCATTCAAAATGCGCGGGCGATACCGCATTATTTTGCGGTACGCTGTACGCAGTCTACCGCAAGCTACCGGTAAATACCGAGAGTTACCGTAAATTCTCCTATAATACGACAAGCAAAATAATAGTATCTGGAATTTCCGCAAGATGGAGCTAATAAAGCTCAACCTCTCATGTTTGAGCTGTGGCCATCAAAGTCTTTAACGAAGATATTACTAATAGTATTAATAATGAATGACCTTGGACAAGCTGTAAGTGTAAACTCAAAGTATTGCCCTGGTCAACATTCTTTTTTTCATTGACCATCTTTGTAAAAGTAACACCACAGCATTTCGCAATCACGCATTTGTTTCCAATCATGCAAAGTACAATGATTCACCATGCCTTTCACATGCTCATAAAAGAGATTGATTTAGGAACATAAACATATTACCGTATGCAAACTGTACTGTATACAGTATGTATATGTATATTTAATGTCTTAACTGTGCCCGTTTAAGTATTGAATATTCATATCTAATTTTACCACTGAAGGGAAATCTTAGTAGCTGAGCATAAAAAGAATAGGAGCATACTGCAACGCGTGTGAAGGCCATAAATGATATTAATTTTGGAACATAAACATACAGTATATGGCTGGTCTCGGTACTTTAAAGAAAACATACACGAAACATGGTTTCATTATGACCAGAATCGGTCATGAGATATTTTTAACTTGATTTACAGTATTTGAGAGGTATGTCTTAACACCGATACTACAGTGCTTAAGTACTGCTCACGTATATGTTTCTAGGTTTATATTATGCATTTCATACGGTCAAATTACTTTTGAGCAACTAATAAGAAGCGCGAAAAGGTATGCGTTTTAGTTTCGTTTCGTGCTGGGACCCGTGGATTGATTAGAGATATCAAGTACATACAAGTCATTTTTTAAATGTTGTAGTTCGTCTTGAAAAAATGTTACGAGTACATCATCTATCAACAATTACACAGGTTCTGTTTCCATATTGCGAATTTTGGTTACGTAATATTATTTTCTAGATTTCACGTTGCGAATATATGATTTGGGCAAACAGAGCCGCAAAGAAGTACATTATGGGTTGTTGTTTTTTTTTTGCAGTTTTATCTAGAACAAGCGATGCTTAAACCTTTGTCTGATTCTTGTGAAACTATCCACACGACAGTTACAGTACCTAGGAGTTGACTTCAGTGATGTCACTGATGGGATGTTTCTAAAAATCCATCCTCTGTAAAACGTCTTCTCTAGTTGTCCTGCATATGTATTCGCTAATGAAGCTGTGTGTTCTGAGCCTGGATCTCTACATTTCTGTATGAACCAGCTTAGAGGGCTAAAGACAGCTTGTGTTTAAATTGAGTGTAAGGCAATTTATGCTTCTAAAGTCATGGTCAGCATTTATTATTGTACTGTGCTGTAAACTTGTTCTGTGCCAAGTCACATTATTTTATAGCGTTTTTATAGCGTTATCAAATCCGGTGGAGTTTCCTGACTCCCATGTCACATGGTCTGTGATTGAAACTTGTAAAACCGGTTTAATTCGTCACAGCCAGCACTCCGGTTGTAAAGTAGAAGCAGGCGAGATTTCCAGCGAAAAACACCTCCCCCTTCTTCAGGTGTGAGGGTCTTCTGCTCAGAATGAAACGCTAAAATGTAATGTAGGCTCTGAATGGGTTCAATTATGATTTGGGCTTGATTAAGGTTGCTGCCTTTCATCTAAAACCCTACTTGAATCCTTCTAAACTAAAAATCAGTGTTAGTGAGTTCTAAATAAAGAGGTATCCAGGTAACAGTGAAACGGGCGGACAGTCTGGGGAGATCGCCCGTTTTCCATGTAAATAGTTCCCTGGTTCCGCACCCCTTGGTGTTTCTCTCGCTCTCTCTCGGGTCACCTGATCATTAGCTCGAAAGATTTGAGTGCTTTGTGTATATTCTAATGGTAGTGGGGGCAGGGTGTGTGGGAACAGGTTTGGTTGAAATTGCATTGGAGATCTATGTTCTTCACACCTGAAACATTTTCTCTGAAAGCATTTTCTTCGCAGTTTAACCGATCTTGTTACAGCATGTTACAGTTTACTATTATTAACCATATTAATTTTAAGTGCTTAATGTAAAATCTTGTAAAATATATTTTCATTGTTCAAATATACATTAAGTCTGACTATCATATAATAAGTTAAATACAAAACTAAAGAAAAAATAGGGTTAAATATAATTCAAAATATTTTGCTAACAATGTTAACTGTTTATGAATAATAAAATGTATTAACTAAGGAGTAGGATGGCACAGTTGTTAGTATGTTTTTTGTTTTGTTTCTTTTTCATAAATACAACAGTAGTACCTGATGTCTCAGTGGCTTTCAAAATTAAATTATGCATGCAAACCTGTGAACTAGAAAGATAACTAAGATATCCATCCATTATATTCCATAATATCCATGAAATATATGGCGCTGAAATATGTGTGACGCAGTGGTGGCCTGACACGGTGAGGTGCCCTGGCAGCTGTATGATGCAGTGGTGGCCTGGCACGGTGAGGTGCGCTTGCAGCTATGTGACGCAGTGGTGGCCTGGCACGGTGAGGTGCGCTGGCAGCTGTGTGATGCAGTGGTGGTCGGGTATGTAGAGGCGCACTGGCAGCTGTGTGTTGTGACGCAGTGGTGGCCTGGCACGGTGAGGTGCGCTGGCAGCTGTGTGATGCAGTGGTGGCCTGGCACGGTGAGGTGCGCTGACAGCTGTGTGGTGTGGCGCAGTTGTGGCCTGGCACGGTGAAGTGCGCTGGCAGCTGTGTGATGCAGTGGTGGTCGGGTATGTAGAGGTGCACTGGCAGCTGTGTGTTGTGACGCAGTGGTGGCCTGGCACGGTGAAGTGCGCTGGCAGCTGTGTGGTGTGACGCAGTGGTGGCCTGGCACGGTGAAGTGCGCTGGCAGCTGTGTGGTGTGACGCAGTGGTGGCCTGGCATGGTGAGGTGCGCTGGCAGCTGTGTGATGCAGTGGTGGCCTGGCACGGTGAGGTGCGCTGGCAGCTGGGTGATGCAGTGGTGGCCTGGCACGGTGAGGTGCGCTGGCAGCTGTGTGGTGTGACGCAGTGGTGGAAATGTTCACCATGTTTCACCATGCTGAAAATGTTTGTACCAGACTTTTTTGAGGCCTGTTTAATTGTGTCTGAAGTCTGATGTTGTAAATTTTATTGTTAAAAAGATCCATGAAAATGTCACTACTAAAGTTAGCTGGTACTGTTGGTATTGTAAGTGGCAAGTAGAGCTCATATTTTAGATTTTGTGTAGTTGCTAGCGTTGAACTGTGTGTTGGATGCACATGAATATATTCATTATATGCCAGCGCACCTCACCGTGCCAGGCCACCACTGCGTCACAACACACAGCTGCCAGTGCACCTCTACATACCCGACCACCACTGCATCACACAGCTGCCAGCGCACCTCACCGTGCCAGGCCACCACTGCGTCACATAGCTGCAAGCGCACCTCACCGTGCCAGGCCACCACTGCATCATACAGCTGCCAGGGCACCTCACCGTGTCAGGCCACCACTGCGTAACACCACATAGCTGCCAGCGCACCTCACCATGCCAGGCCATCACTGCGTCACACCACACAGCTGCCAGCGCATGTAACCGTGCCAGGCCACCACAGCATCACACCACACAGCTGCCAGCGCACCTCACCGTACCAGGCCACCACTGCGTCACACCACACAGCTGCCAGCGCACTTCACCGTGCCAGGCCACCACTGCGTCACACCACACAGCTGCCAGCGCACCTCACCGTGCCAGGCCACCACTGCGTCACACCACACAGCTGCCAGCGCACCTCACGGTGCCAGGCCACCACTGCATCACCCACCTGCCAGCACACCTCACCGTGCCCGGCCACCACTGCATCACACAGCTGCCAGCGCACTTCACCGTGCCAGGCCACAACTGCGCCACACCACACAGCTGTCAGCGCACCTCACCGTGCCAGGCCACCACTGCATCACACAGCTGCCAGCGCACCTCACCGTGCCAGGCCACCACTGCGTCACAACACACAGCTGCCAGTGCACCTCTACATACCCGACCACCACTGCATCACACAGCTGCCAGCGCACTTCACCGTGCCAGGCCACAACTGCGCCACACCACACAGCTGTCAGCGCACCTCACCGTGCCAGGCCACCACTGCATCACACAGCTGCCAGCGCACCTCACCGTGCCAGGCCACCACTGCGTCACAACACACAGCTGCCAGTGCACCTCTACATACCCGACCACCACTGCATCACACAGCTGCCAGCGCACCTCACCGTGCCAGGCCACCACTGCGTCACATAGCTGCAAGCGCACCTCACCGTGCCAGGCCACCACTGCATCATACAGCTGCCAGGGCACCTCACCGTGTCAGGCCACCACTGCGTAACACCACATAGCTGCCAGCGCACCTCACCATGCCAGGCCATCTCTGAGTCAGAGATTAAATAAAACCTCACTCGCACCAAACAAATTTATATTTCTAAATATCACAACATCGAATTTAAGTCATTTTAATAACAATGAATAGTCACCTAGGCGTTACAATATAAACATTTATATTGATTTAAATAACGTTTTGATTTAAATCGCAAATGCGGGTTTAAATATATGTGTTTTTTGATTCACAATCAGACAAATGCAACATAAATTGATATCTTTGTCTTCTAAGTATCTTAATAAACTTTCAGCATAGCTTTCTCCCCGTTTAGATTTATTTTGGGATCAAACGTGGAAAGATTAGATTGTAATCGTTTTTATTTTTTAAATACATTTTAGAAAAGTGTAATCTATACTAAAAAGCTGTACACCACCTGCTATAAAGATACATATTGTAATACTTTCGGGTTCGGATAGGACAGACACAAGAACTCAGACTTGCGGAGTTAAAGCAAGTTAAAGCCTTGATTTTATATATCACCTTTAAAAGTGGCATCTCAAAGCAAAGTAAATACCCAACACTGATTGTACCCATCTGTCATGCTAATAAAGCAGCTTGAATTGAATTGAGAGAGGGGGGGGGGTATATTTGCTTTGTGTATAAAGTACACTGTGAATGTTTTCACAGCCTTCACTTTGTCGTTTTTATGCCATTTTTTGACCACGCATGAATATTCCTATGTCCGTATCTTCGCAAGGGAATCAGTGCGAATTTTAATACTAATTAAATGACCGCGGGCACTTTCCACCCCCTCTACATTCTCAGAGTAGAACAGACTAACCTTCTAATGAAAGACGGTCCACCCCCCACGGACAGGAAAAGTGCCCACAGGCACTTAAACTTAATATGGTCAGTAACAGTAAACAGTAACATGGTCAGAAGGAGCATGTACAAACGTTTCCGAAATAACCACATGTAAGACTCTGATGCTTAAAATGTTTAGGGAGAAAGTGGAATACTGGTGTGTATTTTTTCTTTAAACTACCAATACCAGCCATATACAGTCTGTAACGTAGGGATTTCTATATGTCTTTATTTAGTGGTTACATTAGTGACAAAGGCTAAACTTTTAACTTCAGTAACGTGTACATATCTCCCCTTTTTATAAAACGACATGGTTGAAAACTGTTCCAGAGCCACTGTTGTTTCATCAGTGAAAAGTACATCATGAAATGCCTCTCCCTGTTCAATCCACTGGAAAAAAGAAAAGGAGCATAAAGCTTCTGATGGTCATAAACGATATTCATTTAGGAGCAGCATCAGAGGTATGTTTTTAACTGCACTGCATTGGAGAGAATACCATAGTGTGTTTTTTTTTTTACTCCCTGGCAGAAACTGGCTTCCAGAAGAATCAGTATGGCTCAGAGATTAAATAAAACTTCACTCGCACCAAACAAATGTATATTTCTAAATATCACAACATGATCGAATTTAAGTCATTTTAATAACAATGAATAGTCACCTATGCGTTACAATATAAACATTTATATTGATTTAAATCGCGTTTAAATCACCTTTATTTAAAACCCATAAATAAAGCTGATACTGTTTAGACTTTTAATTATTTAAAACTGTATTAAAGCAGCACGATACACAATGCAACGTAAATCGCTATCTTTGTCTTCTGTGTAATAATGTTCACCTCTCTGTCCAGCAAATTTACAATAGTAATAATAATGAACTTTATTGTATATGGCGCCTTTAAAGGTGGCTCCTCAAAGCGCTTTACAGGTTAAAAACAATACTGTTAGGCTGGGAAAACGATTTTTTTTTAAGAAATACAAAATGAGATATAATGATATGTTCCGGCTTAGACATTAACGAAGAGCATAACGCGTGTACTGTATACACTGCAAGTACAACCCCCCTCTCTGTAGGAGTGCTGGCTGTGACGAATTGATCTGGTTTCACGGGTATTTTCAAAGTAGGAGGCGAGATTTCCAGCGAAAGACACCTCCCCCCCCCTCAAAAACCCAGTAAGTACAGTACTTACTAGTCAAAGGCTAGGCTCCTCAATAAAATCGCTTTAACATGCTAATGCGTTGGTGTAACAGTCCGGGCATGGCAAGCTTCTAATTTCAACCCGACTACGGCGAAAGGAACCCTTCTTTCATTAGAAGACAATGAACATATTTTAGCCCTGAATGAATTAATAGCAAACATGGTTTACATAAAAGACATTTTTCCAAGAAAGTTTAGCCTTTGTCACTAATGAAACCACTAAATAAAGACATAAATATAAAAATCTTAAGATTTTTAAAATACATGACTTTGCTAAAATTTATTTGAAAATAAAAACAATTACAACCGCCAGGGGAGAGAGAGAACAGGGGAGGGATGTTGGTTTTGCATAAGGGGCGGGGCTATGGAAATTAGGTCTGTTTGGGAATGTGTAGTTACATGTTCTGGCTGTTTGTGAATTATCGTTGTTGAGTATGGAGTGTTGAGGTATTGATTTTGTGTAATGCTTTATGTTGAAAATTGAGGTGGATTTTGTTTATGATAAACAGGATAAACTGGGATGGGAGGAAGGTTTGGTTTTGCATAAGGGGTGGGATTATGATAATTGGAGGACTTTGCGAGAGTAAAATGGTTTGATATATTTGATTTTGTATTGTGGTTGTTATCTATGTTTTTGGTTGGTATTATGTTTATATGGTTGTTTTTGTTGGTTGGTTGTTATTATGGTTATTAATAATACGATCTATAGTTGAAATCTGAGCCTAAATAAAAAGAAAAAGCAAGTGATTAGGTTTATGAGCAATCTAAATACTTATTCGTTTAAAACGCTATATAAAATAAAGTTTATTATTAATTTGCTGGACAGAGCGGTGAACATTATTATGCATAAGACAAAGATAACGATCCTGATCAGTTTAGAAATCTGTGTACGCTGTAAGGTTTTTACTTCTTAATCTTTTAAAATACACGATTTGAATAGAAAGAAATCCTCTTCCTGGTACAGTATGTATAGCAAACCAGCACGTCTTTTTTCTCCAATCAGAGGGGTGTCAGATGGTGTCAGCCAATCACCATTCTGAAGCCCTACCATAATCTCTGGTATGGGGAGACCCCAGAATTCTGTCCCATAGTTTAGACAGATGATAGATACTTTTATTGATCCCGTGAGGGAAATAAAGTAAATCATTTTCATTTTAGGAAATTATTAAACGCTCGGTTAAAAGCAAAGGAGATTGTCTGTTATAGTGGACATAAAAACAAGAGTTCGCTGGCATTATATCCTGGAAGACACAGACCGGCGCCAGACCGGTAAAATGCCTGATGAACTAGGGATTGGACAGTTTCCAAGTGCTTGTACAATCAATGGAAATGTTCAAATAAATGTGCAAAAGAAATAAACAAAATAATCATTTATTTCTTTATCATATTGGCTAGCTAATGTCCTCCCTTTGCTAGTTAGTGGCTGTGTTTCTGCATTGGGTAGCAACGGGTGACTGTTCTCAGGCGGAAGATGTAAACAGCTTAATGTTCGTGTTAAATAATTTTTTTAAATTAAAATTCATTCTATACAGCAATCGCATATTTGGGTACCATTTCATAAAACTTTCATGCTTAAAATGTTTAGGGAGAAATGGAAGACTGGTGTGTATTTTTTCTTTAAACTACCAAGACCAGCCATACACAGTACAGTTTACATACATACAGTAATGTTTATGTTCCTAAATTAATATCGTTTATGACCTTCAGATGCGTTATGCTCCTCTTCTTTTTATGCTCAGCTACTAAAATTTCCCTTTAGTGGTAAAATCCATATAAATATTCAAAACTAAGCGGATTAAAATGTGCACAGTAAAGACATTAAATGATTAAATCTTTGCACTACCAACCAATGCACCACGAGTGCCCCTGTCGGTCATTTTGGCCAGCCAATCACTTACCGCGGTGCCCTCCAGTGCCCTGCGGTGGCTTGTGGGTAGGTTACTGTACCGCGGGTTTTTACCGCGCATTTTGAATGGCTGCATCTGTAGGACATTGTTTTCTCCCAATTTGTACTTTTGGTACTACTCATGTTTACAGCATGTTTTATCGAGCAATTTTCCCAGCCCAGTAAGTAGCACAAACCATTGTTGTGGCAAAGCATAATGTAACTCACATGCATTTTATCATCTTAGCTTTCTCCAAATGAAAAAAGGTGGTGTATTTGTTAAAGGTACAATTTGCTCATTGACTGGAATTGAATGCAGACCTTTCAGTATGTCAGACAGAGAATTCTACAACTGAACCTCCAAGCTGTCCCTCTGCTTGTGCTAGCTAACTAAAAATTACAGGTGTTGGCTTTTCCAGTATACCGAATAGAAGCATTATACAATATAAAATATAAATAAGTATATAAACAACATAATTAAAATTAATAATGCTATAATTGTTTGCAGAGGAACTAAACCAAATGTGTTTTATTTCTAAAAAATGCTGAACAAAAGCTTGCACGAAATTCCTGAAAAATACATTAAAATTGAAGTGGCTAAAGGGTAGTTTCCTTTGAGAAAAAAAATAGTGCAGACTTCTATCCAACACAACTTACAGTACGTAACTGTAAGTATTTCTTTGAGAGTCGTCCAAGTCACTACCAACAGTCTCTCTTGTTTAAGTGTTTGTTTGCTTTCAATTATGATGCTATTAAACTCACTATGTATAATATGTTATACAATCAAAACCTAAAATATAAGTATGCATTTTCTAATTACTGTCTATACACAATTACTAATACTTCTGTATGCTGTATTTAAGATAGAACTCTGTTACTGCTACTGTACAATATGACTAGTGCAGGAAAACACTGATGGGTTAATATACATTTAATGTTTATTTATTAAAATAAGATTTAGTGTATGTTACAGACACACACGGACACACGGTACATAAAGGATTCATTGCATCACCTGGCAGTTTCACAGAGTAGAGCAGCCCCAAATCAGATTTTTTTTTTTTTAATTGGTGGATGGTACCTTTCATCATTTCATGCATGTTCTTGTGGTATGCCACAAGATAGCTTGTGCATCTGTACTACACACAGCAGCTGTAAATTTTCACCTGTTATACATAATTCACTTTGGCAATGTCTTCAAAATCCTACATACCGTAAGTAGATGATATGTCCTCTAAGATAAGCATAAATCCATCATCACATGATAAACTTAATAAATTACCTCCCGCATTAACTTGGAACTGCCAGTAACAAAAACATAGAGTTCAGTGTGCTCTACACATACTGTACATACAGTGCCTTGCTAAATTATTCAAATCATTTTGTTTTGTGTTTTACAAAAGTATACATATATATTTTATATGGCTAAGATTATAGTAAAAATCAACAAAAATAAATGGAAATAAAACGAAATGTTGATTGTATAAGTATTCAGACCCCTGAACACAATATTTAGTGGAAGCAAATTTGGCAGCAATTAAAGAATGCCTATGCCTTATATGATCAATTTTAGATTAATAACCCAGCAAAATCTTGTAAGTAAAATATTTCTGAATATTGGCATCAACTGTAAACTATTTAAGAATTGAGCAAATAAATTGTTCAATTCATTTAATTAAAGTAATCTGTTCAATTAATTTAAGTCAAGTATTCTGTTCAATCAACTCTTGTCCTTAAGGATTAAAAGAGGATTTAGACTTTGATCCTAACTGTTCTTTAAATCAATTAAGTTAACATTCACCTCTTTAATTAATCTCAATGAAATGTTCCAAATCTGTGTAGAAATTTGTGTTGTAATGGTGACCCCAATCTTAAATGCTTTTTTGATATCTATGATTGATATTTATAGCCCTAATGTACATAATGTATTAATCTGTGTCAGCTTCACTATCTTGAGGTCACTCTAGATTTTGATTTAAACTCAGAATAGTACTGGTATGTGAGTAACTTTACATCAGTACTGCAGTTACTTAACACATAAAATATTTAAAACGTGTTATAGACTACTTATTTTTGAATGCTGTTGTTCCAGTGCTACTATATCTCCCGAAAGGCAACAATATTTGGTAAAATATTAGTTATAGTAGTTAGTAAAAATACAATTTTTGTCTATTGACATATGTATTCTTAGTATTAGTGGGTTCCCCACGCATATTCACATGAAGATATATATTTTTTTACTAGTTGATATGTCAGCATTTTGATTTTATATGGCTTCAAACCAGAATGCCTTGGAATGCATACTGTTACTTTTATTATTATTTTTCATTCCACCAAGACTAAATGTTTAACAGCCCATGAAATTAACACTTGCAAAATGAAAATTACAGATAAAAGGGCTTTGGACCTTATTAAAATTATGGACAATTCTATAAAAATTGAGAAGTGGATGACACAACTATCTGATCGGTAAATGAATTTCCAAATCTTCACAACTTTTTTTCAGATTAAAGTTGTAAAAAATGTTTTATATGTATTTCTTAAGAGTGTGTGTTGAATGTGTTGCTCTGCATTTGAGGTTTCTGTGACAAACCAAGTGGTCTCAATTGTTTTAAGTAAAAAGTACTTTAGGAAATGGAAATGTGCAATTCCTTTGTGTTCAATCTCAGATGACTTAACATTTAGGTGAACCCAAGGCAAACACAGTTTCAAATAATTTAATTCTCAGTTTTAAGTTATTATGCAGTGTTCATAGACTTACATAGACCCCCCTTTCGCTGTCCATGGAATACCTTTCATGCTCTGAGTTGAAATAAGAAACTGAGCTTTAACCAGTGCTTAAGAAATTATGTATCCTAATATTATCATTAGTGAAGCAGGCTTGGTATCAGAATTAATTAACAAAATACATCTGATAAATATTGTTACAGCTTTGGTTGACTGAGGTCTGACAGACTTTGGTACACTGGGAAGAGTAAACACTTCTAAGTTCAAAGCAGAGAGATGTTTGCTGAGGTCTGGGGGATCCCTTGAGCAGAAACAATAGTAAAGTTTATCTTAGTATACCCAGACAAGTTGTGGGTTGATAATTGCAAAGGATAATTGCAGAATAGAAAGACACAGTATATATAGGAGAGAAGACAAGGAAGAAGAGGAGAATCAAGGACAGCAGGGAGAAGAGAGAGGAGTCCAGAGGAGTTAGGACTTGAAGGTTGTGCCAGGTGAGAGCCCCTACTTGATCATCCAAACCAAACCTGACTGGAGCTGTCACGGACGTCCAAAGGGACTAACCGTGGGGAGCAGGAGAGCGGAAAAAGACCCATATGCGTAGCGGCGAGACGGGAAAAAGGCCCGGGCTCATAGTGCAAAGAGTTCAGGAATGCCGTATAGAAACCTATGCCCTCAGGGAGCGGACGGGGGGCGCCCTGGTGCTAGGCGGGTCTCAGGACATCCGAACGTCAATGCTGAGCGAGGACAGAGTGCAAGACCCGGAAATATATAGCCCAAGGGAAAGAGAGGGACCGGAAGGACAGCAGACCGGAAACCAGGGACAGGTCAGAGAAGGAGCGCCCTCTGGCTGCAGAGGGCGTGACAGGAGCTACGTATTCGAACCTTGTCAGAGAAAGTGTGCTTTTCTGTGTTTTTAGGGAACTTGGCTTTCCTGGGTAAAAGATATCTCAGTTATAACAATCTTTCCTGATTAGGGTGCATTTTATGGATAGGGATATAAGCTCCCATTTATTTTGTGGCATCCAGGGTGCAGAGAGAGAGATTTAACTGCAGGATGCTTTGTATTTAGTTAGAAGACAGCTCATCTCTTGTGTGGCCTCAGTAGGCATATTAAGAGTTTAGTGCTTTGTAGCAGTCTGGGGTTTTCTGGGTGATCAGAATGTTAGGCCTCTGAAATGCCTTCTCTGTAATACTGTATATAAAGTAACTTGTGTGTTGTGTGTTGTGTGTTGTATGTTGTATGTTGTATGTTGTAGTTTGTGTGTTTTGTCACTGTAATAAATATTTCTTAATTCAAATCATATAACAATCTGTCTGGATTGTTACTCATCTCAACAAAGTTCTGCCAGAGATCAAATAATTTGCATGCCTCTAGTTATACCAGCAGCTCGGGTATGTGGCTAGAAAATCCATTACAAGTCGGGGGTTATGAATGATTATTTCACTGATTGACTAAACCTTTGTACAGATCCAGCCATTCAAAATGGAGCTAATAAAGCTTAACGTCTCATTTGGGCTGTTGCTAGAAAATGTATGGTTTCAAATCCCTGTCACTGCTGAGGGACAATTTTTTTCCAATTAAAAATTTAAGTTCTATACTCTTTAGACTTTCAATAATTTTAAATTGTGTATTACAGCATGATAATTATTAAACATTAAAAATTCTGTATTTTTTATTAAAGCAAGATTGCTCAGTTGGACAGAAGTACACAACCTTCCACCTTCATCATAAATATTTTAATTATGCATAAAAATTTTAATGCATCAAAGTCTTTACGGAAGATATTACTAATAGTATTAATAATGAATGACCTTGGACAGGCTGTAAGCTCAAAGTATTACTGCGGTCCACTTTCTTTGTAATCGTCTGCATCAGTTGAACTCATTCACCCGTGATTACGTGAAGACATTTTGCCTGCCCTTTTCAGATACATCTTGCATTGCTAAGTGGTTCATTGGTGTAATGGCTTAGGCGTGTGCCTTACATGCTGGAGGTCGGGGGTTTGAACCCAGCTGTCATCATGAGTTTTCTTTTAACAAATATTGTATTGTACTGTCGATATTGTAGCAATAGACAAAATGAAACGCTTGGAGTTTGTAATGTAGGGTGTATGAACAAGTAAAACTTTGATGCAGGACAAATAAATGTATTTCCCACAAGCTATACTGTAGTGGCAGTGCAGTAGCAGTTTGAAATTATTTGTTGTTATTAATAAATCACTTAGCTTTGAATATGTTGTGATATTTAGAAATATCCAAAATGTCAATATAGTGTCCATAATATATGCTATTTTAGTTTTTCAAATAAATGTTTTGTTAAAAGAAATCTCATTGTGGTAGCTGGGTTAGAACCCCCGACTTCCAGCATGCAAGACACACACCTAAGCCATTACACCACACGTGAATGAGTTAAACTGATGCAGACATTTACAAAGAAATTGTACTACTGTGATAATTTGAGCTATATGGAATATAATTATATCATTATCAATTTCTTTAGATACGCGATTCCATATTATATTCCCAATTAATCAAATTCTAAAAAGTATGTGTTTTTTTTACTGCGATAATGAGCACAAATATTCATAGGAAATGTTAAAACATTATAACTTTTATAGTATATAAACTTAATATAGTCAGAAGGAGCACGTAAAAACTTTTCCAAAATAACCACAGCATGTAACCTAATGAAAGACTTTGATGCTTAAAATGTTAAGAAAGAAAGTGGAATACTGGTGTGTATTTTTTATTTAAACTACCAATACCAGCCATATACAATTTACATAATATGTTTATGTTCCTAAATTAATATTGTTTAAGATCATCAGACGCATTATGCTCCTCTTCTTTTTATCCTCAGCTACTAATATTTCTCTTTTTGTTGTAAAATCCCATATAAATATGCAATATTAAGTGGATTAAAACATGCACAGTAAAGAGATTAAATGATTAAATCATTTCACTAACAACATATGCACCACAAGTGCCCCTGTCAGTCATTTTGGCCAGCCAATCACATACTGAGGTATAACGCAGTGAGCTGTGGATAATTTCGCGCGGTATGGTGTTGTGCTATTTTGAATGGCTACATCTGTATTTTGGAATATTTTGCTGAAGTGATAAACCTTGTCTATAATGTCTTCAAGTCTTTAACCAAATCCAACTGGTAGTGCCGTTTCAAATGTCCTGCAGCTTCATGAAACTTGTGAATATTCTGTAATATTCTGTACAGAAGCTGTATAAGAAATAATATAGTTTTCTCTAATTCTTTGTATTTTTTTTACGTTGTTACTATTCATACTTTAGCATCATAGGCTGCATAAAGAGTTTTGTTTATGATCACTTCTTGTCCTGTAAATTTTCATTCACATCTGGATTTACAGACTTGGCAATCATTTGGCAAGTAACTTTCACTTTATTGTACAGTTCTCTCTCTCATCAAAAAAAAAGTGCAAAGCTTATCACGACTGATGGAAGCATAGATGGAGCAATGTACTGACAAAGTACTTAAAGGAAACCTGTTTCAGACCTAAAACAGGGACAAAAAAAATATTTTTCAACAGGACAATGATCTGAAGCACAAGGCTAAAGCAACATTGAAGTGGTTTAAGAGTAAGAAAGTAAAAGTCCTCGAGTGGCCCAGTGATTGTCCTTACTTGTGTCCTATTGAGAATTTGTAATTGCTGTCCATCCCTGTGAAACACGTGAGTGCTTGAGCAAGTCTTCAAATAATAATGGGCAAAAATTGCACTAAGGTGAAGTCTTGCATCTGTAGTAGAACTACCTGTGCTACCTGATGGCCAGTCAACCATACTGCTTGGAAAAGAGGAAACCCATATCCTGAAAAACAAATAATTAGACAGAAAAATATAGTAATGTGTTGGAGGAAAGCAAAATAGCCTTAATAAATTTAGGGGACTGACTTCAACATTGGAATGTGCATAGCACTTTTGTACTAGAATGTTTTGTTTAACAAGCCAAGTCTGAATATTCTGATAAAGTGTGGTGTGCATGAATCTGTGCACTTAAGCTGCAATGAATGTCCTGAACATTTCCAGTTTGGGCTGGGTTGAAAATAATTTTAGGTTAGCTTGGAGGATAGAGTAAAATGTACTGGTTAAATACTTCACTTTTTCACTGAACATTTTATTTTTTATATTGACATCACCCTTCATCATACAATACAATGTTAAAAGCTATTTCAAGGGTATAATTCTATTTTTTTCCTTATACGACAACAACACAAAAGTTAGAAAGTGACACAAATCTCAGTGTTCATCATTTTCCTTAAGCCATTGTTGGCTTATTAGGCAATGATTCTACTATTTCAACTAAAGCAATCATTACATTATGCTTTCATCTTGCAGACTACTTACTGCAGATTATTAAGTCAGTTAATTGATGAAACTCAGTATTTGTATTATTCTGTACTATATAGATGTACCCATTCAAAATGCACAGTAAACCCTGTAATGTAGGATTGGGGCTGCAGGCCAAAGATGATCAACAGGTGGTACTTGTCGTGCATTAGATGTTAGTGAAACAATGTCATCATCTCAGTACAGGAGCATAATGTCTCTGAATATCATAAGCAATATTAATTTAAAAATATAAATATATTATACAAACTGTATATGGCTGGTAGTGGTACCTAAAATTTAAAAATACACAACAGTATTCCACCTTCTTTGTAAACATTTTATGCATCAAAGTCTTTAAACCCAGTTTATTCCACACAATGCATTGTAGATATCTGATAAATGTTATATAAAAATATGTTCTTCTCAGTGTATTATCTGCTACACTACATCCCCAATACAAACGGTGATGCACTATAGTTTCACACAATAGTGTGAAACACTTCCATGAGCTGAACAGCTGCTAAGCTAAGTCTGTGAAGTTCTTTTCTCTAACCTTTAGTTTAAAAAATGTTTGTTTGGACCTTATCTAGTCTAACAATGTTACTTAAAAATATACAAGACAAGTTACACCATGAATAAATAAAAATGCATATTACAGTATATTATAAAACCATTAACATTAATGGATCTTATAATTTTCCTGTACCCCACTATGTAAATCAACCCAGATTCTAATGGCCCCTTGTCTTTAATGTTTTTAGACATCTTTCCTACTGTTTGGATTACTGTTGGGATTCTGAGATTTGTAATGTATATAGTGTACATCAGTTAATACTGCAAGAACAACTGTTCAACTGGTATTTATGCAAAATTAATGCATATAACCATATGAAGCATAATACCACAAACTCAAAATTATTTACATTTAATGTATGCATCTTGTGTGAGTAGTGGATTCAACCTTTCTTTGATTAAAGAAAAACTTTTTATATAATGCGACTTACAGTGCAACTTACAGTATACAACTCAAAATAGTTTAAACTGTCCCCTTTTTTGTTTTTTTTATGTTTATATATACATTTTAAATCTTATGATTTTAAAACCACTACGTATAATATATTTTAATAATCAAAATTAAAAAAAATATCTGTTTCCTAATCACTATTAATACACACTTACCAATAATTCTGTATACAGTATATAATTAAAACATGCTAACACTGTTAGTATTACTGACTTACAGTATTTTATTTGGAGTTGTGCGTAATCATTTTATTTATTGAAATTGTCACTAGTACAGTATGCATACAGTGTGATTAGCACAAGAGAGCACAAATGGGTTAAACATTTAATTCTGTACTGATTTGTCTGCCAATCATACACAGATGCATTACGTTAAGGATTCACTGTTCCACCTGGCAGTTTTACAGAGAGTAGTCCTGCTTTTGATTATTGAAAAAAAATAAAAAAGCATGCTGTGGTGCTGTGTAAGACACTACAGTGTGGGGCTTGATATGCATCTTGTATATTTTAGATGGCTGCATTAGCACATTTATCACCCTTATGTGACACAAATTAATTTTAAGATATTCTTATGACTGTTTATTTTACAATCTAAAATCAAATGTTCTCAAAACAGTTTCAAGAAATAATACATTTTATGCAACAAAAGAAAAACTGTTAGCAATGACACTATTGCCTCAAGCACAATTGCTATTTTTTTTAACTACAAAATGAATGATCATGATAAAAATGGGTAGTTCAGAAAAAACTAAATGAAACAAAAAATAAAATAATCAGTTTTGGTTCTTTAAATGGAAACAAAATATTTATAGACAAAATATGGTAAGATTGATTGTAACATTGCAAACTTATTAGAAATATAATGTAAGTAAAATTGCTACAGATGCAGCCATTCAAAGTGCGCGTCACAGACACGTACCGCAGGTGACGTCGCTCAGTATGACGCAAGATGACGCGTGGCACCGCAGTACGTGATTGGTTGACCGACAGGGGCACTCGTGGTCCGTTGGTCTGTCGTAGAAAGACTTACAGTAAAAACGTCTTTGCTGTGCCCGTTGTAGATATTGAATTTTACCACTGAAGGGAAATCTTAGTAGCTGAGCATAAAAAGAATAGGAGCATACTGTAACGCGTGTGAAGGCCATAAACGATATTAATTTTGGAACATAAACATACAGTATATACTGTAGCTGGTCTTGGTACTTTAAAGAAAAAAATACACACCAGTATTCCATTTCTCCCTAAACATTTTAAGCTTTGAAGTCTTTAACTAACATGATACCGGAGTCAACAAGCATACTTTTAGAATTTGATTAAAAGGGAATATAATATGGAATCGCGTATCTAAAGAATTTAATAACGGTATTCGTGTGCTGCGACAGGGCTGTGTAGGGCTTTTTCGCCTGCCTGTTCATGCGAGCTGTCTTCTAGCCGACTGGTCTAGGTGCGTGACTAGCAACTGGGAGGTTGTGTGATCGAATCCAGCTGGTGCCGGACTTTTCTTTTAACAAACATTTCTTCGAAAAAATAGAATAGCGATATTATGGACAATAAATTGACTTTTATATTTCAAAATATCGCAACATGAACGATATTTGCGATATTTTGAACATATCTTCCCTTCTGACAGCGGTTCCTCCTTCTATTGTGTGTGTGTGTGCAACAGAGTAAATTTTTATAGAGAAATGGAGGCTGGACAGTATGCGTTACAATATAAACATTTATATTGATTTAAATCGTGTTCTGATTTAAATCGCAAACGCGTGTTTAATTATGTGTTTTTTAATCATAATCAGGCTAATGCATTTCTACATTTTCTGTATGAACCAGCTTAGAGGTTCATACAGAAAGACAGCTTGTGTTTAAATTGAGTGTAAGGTAATTTATGCTTCTAAAGTCATGGTCAGCATTTATTATTGTACTGTGCTGTAAACTTTTTCTGTGCCTAGTCACATTATTTTATAGCGTTTTTATTGCGTTATTAAATCCGGTGGCGCTGTGTGTTAGAGTAGTTTCCTGACTCCCTTGTCACATGGTCTGTGATTGAATCCCATAGAACTATGACTTTATTTTTTAACAAACATTTCTTTGAAAAAATGAAACGTTTCCCTTGGTCAGAGATTAAATAAAACCTCACTCGCACCAAACAAATTTATATTTCTAAATATCACAAAATACGTTCATTGTCTTCCAATCGAGTCGAGTTGACATTGGAAGCCTGCCACACCCGGACTGTTAAACCAACGCATTAGCACGTCAAAGCCCATCGAGGGTATTGAGCCAGTATTGCCTTTAGTATTCCCCCCTCTCCCCTCAATTCAATTCAATTCAAGGTGTTTTATTTGCATGACAGATGGGTACAAGCAGTGTTGGGTATGTATATTGTAACGCTTACGGCAGACAGGCACTGTGTAAGAGCCGGCGCACCAGAGCAGCGCACCGAGGGAGCGTCTGCATTTCTAACTTAGTTTTTAAAATTAGTCAAGCAATATGAAGCATCTCCTTTTACTTAGTGCCTGAGCATAAAAAGAATAGGAGCATACTGCAACGCGTGTGAAGTCCATAAACGATATTAATTTTGGAACTTAAACATACAGTATATGGCTGGTCTCGGTACTTTAAAGAAAACATACACACCAGTATTCCATTTCTCCTAAACATTTTAAGCATCGAAGTCTTTAACTAACGCGATACCGGAGTCAACAAGCATACTTTTAGAATTTGATTAAAAGGGAATATAATATGGAATCGCGTATCTCAAGAAATTAATAACGATATAATTATATTCATGTTGCAAAAGAACTGCAACGGACATAAAAACTCCCTTGCTTTTAACAGAGCGTTCCATAATTTCTAACTACGAAAATGCCAGGTGAAAGGATTTGTAAACATATTTTGTTAAAGCAAGTCAGAACCCATTCAGAGCCTACATTACATTTTAGCGTTTCATTCTGAGCAGAAGACCCTCACACCTGAAGAAGGGGGAGGTGTTTTTCGCTGGAAATCTCGCCTGCTTCTACTTTACAACCGGAGTGCTGGCTGTGACGAATTAAACCGGTATTACAGGTTACAATCACAGACCATGTGACATGGGAGTCAGGAAACTAACACAGCGCCACCAGATTTGATAACGCTATGAAAACGCTATAAAATAATGTGACTAGGCACAGAACAAGTTTACAGCACAGTACAAAAATGCTGACCATGACTTTAGAAGCATAAATTGCCTTACACTCAATTTAAACACAAGCTGTCTTTAGCCCTCTAAGGTGGTTCATACAGAAATGTAGAGATCCAGGCTCAGAACACACAGCTTCATTAGCGAATACATATGCAGGACAACTAGAGAAGACGTTTTACAGAGGATGGATTTTTAGAAACATCCCATCAGTGACATCACTGAAGTCAACTCCTAGGTACTGTAACTGTCGTGTGGATAGTTTCACAAGAATCAGACAAAGGTTTAAGCATCGCTTGTTCTAGATAAAACTGCAAAAAAAAACAACAACCCATAATGTACTTCTTTGCGGCTCTGTTTGCCCAAATCATATATTCACAACGTGAAATCTAGAAAATAATATTACGTAACCAAAATCCGCAATATGGAAACAGAACCTGTGTAATTGTTGATAGATGATGTACTCGTAACATTTTTTCAAGACGAACTACAACATTTAAAAAATGACTTGTATGTACTTGATATCTCTAATCAATCCACGGGTCCCAGCACGAAACGAAAGTAAAACGCATACCGTTTCGCGCTTCTTATTAGTTGCTCAAAAGTAATTTGACCGTATGAAATGCATAATATAAACCTAGAAACATATACGTGAGTAGTACTTAAGCACTGTAGTATCGGTGTTAAGACATACCTCTCAAATACTGTAAATCAAGTTAAAAATATCTCAAGATTCTGGTCATAATGAAACCATGTTTCGTGTATGTTTTCTTTAAAGTACCGAGACCAGCCATATACTGTATGTTTATGTTCCAAAATTAATATCGTTTATGGCCTTCACACGCGTTGCAGTATGCTCCTATTGTTTTTATGCTCAGCTACTAAGATTTCCCTTCAGTGGTAAAATTAGATATGAATATTCAATACTTAAACGGGCACAGTTAAGACATTAAATATACATATACATACTGTATACAGTACAGTTTGCATACGGTAATATGTTTATGTCCCTAAATCAATCTCTTTTATGAGCATGTGAAAGGCATGGTGAATCACTGTACTTTGCATGATTGGAAAAAAATGCGTGATTGCGAAATGCTGTGGCGTTACTTTTACAAAGACGGTCAATGAAAAAAAGAATGTGGACCAGGGCAATACTTTGAGTTTACAGCTTGTCCAAGGTCATTTATTATTAATACTATTATTAATATCTTCGTTAAAGACTTTGATGGCTACAGCTCAAACATGAGAGGTTGAGCTTTATTAGCTCCACCTTGCGGAAATTCCGGATACTATTATTTTGCTAGCGGTATTTACCGGTAACTCGCGGTATTTACCGGTAGCTTGCGGTAGACTGCGTACAGCGTACCGGAAAATAATGCGGTATCGCCCGCGCATTTTGAATGGCTGCATCTGTACATGGTAGCAGGTAAACACTCCAGATGGAATTGTGGACATACTATTATTTTCCTCCAGACACCAGAGATATCAGTGTGTGGTGCAAACCATTTTTTTTGCCACATTAGTCGTAACTATTACAGAACATCTGTTATTCTCAAAGCTAAATTAACTAATTGTAGTCCAAGAATGTCAGTCTAGAAATCAGATTTTCTTAAAGATGATTCATATGGATGTAATTAGCTAAGTACATTTTTTGTCACAAACGAAAAGAGTAAGCATTAGTTATGCAAAGCTATAATCAAATTAATAGTACCTTGACAACATCCTGGTTGGTAATAGTGTTGTTGCTTGGGGGTGGAGGGCAGATAGCTGGTTCAGCAAGATTAGAAATGTTTTTAATTCTCAGCAAAGTCACCAAGATTGAGACAGTGGATATTGTGGTGTTGTATTTAGGTAGCTGGCCTTGGTGCATAAGAACAGTAAACATAGAGATGGATACACCAGAGCACCAGACTCTAATCTTTATTGTAAAGGGGTTGGAGTTTTATCATTAATTGTTAATACTGTATTTCATTACATTGGAACTGTTTAGGTTTTCCACCTGATCAATAGTCTATTAAATGTCCTCTATAAAATTACAGGAAGTAGTGTAAATATATTTGGGTAGTTTTGATTTTTGTAATCATAAACATTTACAACATACAAGAACATGAACATTAAATGCTTTTTGCAGGCAAAACAATTGGATTATGATGCAGTCTTAATTATTGATGTTTTAAACAAATATCTTAACTCCACATAACCAAAGCACTTACAAAAGCAAAGGTGCTCATTGTGAAATTTTTTTTTTCAATCATATGAAAAGTCCAGGGTGGCATGGTAGCACAGTGCTTAGAATTGCTGCCACACAGGTCCTGGCTACAATTCTGGACCTGGAGTATAATCTGCAAGGAGTTTGTATGTTCTCCTCTTGCTTGCGTGGGTGTCCTCTGGGTGCTCCAGTTTCCTCCCACAATCCAAAGACACACTAATAGGTTAACTGGCTCCTGGGAAGAACATCCATGGTGCGAGTGTGCGTGTGTCTGTGACTTTATGTGCCCTGCATGGACCAGCATACTTTCCAGGGTGTATCCTGCCTTGCGTCCATTGCTTGCCAAAATAAGCTGTAGCATGATCCATGATCCTAAAATGGTTAGAAGGTGGATGGATGAAAAAGCCAGTTAACTAACATATGCATGTCACTGCAAACAAAAGAAAATTGTGGTAAAACTGGTCATGATATAGGTTATTTTGTGATCAGTATTAATAACTGATGAAAATTAAGACATATTTAATATTATTTATATTTATGATGAATATGTTGGTAAAGAAAAATGCACCAAAGAGTTACAATTTTGGTCACACCACTTCAAAAAAATTGCTGTTCTTCAAAAAGCACTTCCAAAAAGATGTCTGTTCTTTGGAATCAATCCAATGAAGAGAAAACAGGTGCATTACTGGATTCAAATTAATTTTCTACCCTGAGAAACTAAAATAACTCAATCTTTTTATTAATTCTCATTGGATTATGCAATAACGTCAAAGATATTAACAGTGTTAACCCCTGTGTAACAGAACCTCCTCTGGTAGTGTTTCATGGGAGTACTGCACATAAAAATCCCTTTTTCCGAGAATTAGGGAGAGGTCAAATGCACATGTAAATAAACCTACCAACCCAACTTTGGTCCATCTGCTTGCACACCTATCTACCTCATGATAAAGTAAGAAGAATTGTCTGCATCTCCATCTCAGGGACTCCTGTCATTGAGAAGAAGAAGAAGAAGGGAATTGCTTACACTTTTCTGGACACCAAACACAAAGCACTTTACAAGTAAAGGGGACTCTCCTCCACCACCATCATCGAGCAGCATCCACCTGGATGATGCGATGGCAGCCATAGTGCGCTACAGCCCTCACCACATAACAGCTATCAGTGGGGAGAACAGAGTTAGAAGCCAATTCAAAGATGGGGATTATTAGGAGGCCATGACTGGTAAAGATCAATGGGAAATTTGGCCAGGATGCCTGGGTTATACCCCTACTGTTTTAGAGAAAAGCCCTGGAATTTTTAATGACCAAATAGAGTCAGGACCTTGGTTTTATGTCTCATCCGAAGGACGGCGCCTTTTTAAAGTAGAGTGTCCCCGTCACTATACTAGGGCATTAGGACCCACATAGACCACAGGGTTAGCACCCCTGCTGGCCCCACTAACACCAGCAGCAACCTTAGTTTTTCCCAAGAGGTCTCACATCCAGGTACTGACCAGGCTCACACCTGCTTAGCTTCAGTGGGTTGCCAGATTTGAGTTGCAGGGTGACTTGGCAGCTGAATTATCTTTGCCTATCACTGATGGAGCAGAACATGTTTTATATATTTAGAAATGTATTACATTCTAACCACATTTCTATATTAATCTTAATTTAAACATCTTTGTTGAAATTCAAACTTCTTTGAAAAGCAGCTTAATAGAGACATGCAAAAGGCATAATAACACTGTGACATAACTGTGAACATAATGTAGACACTTGTACAGATAGACAGACCTGCTTGGGAAATAACATTTGGTGCAAACTCAAACCTTGTGTCAATAATTAGGAAGCTAGGCACAGTGTTATAATCCTGTAGCATAATCTCAGCAGATCTCAGAAGCTACTGGTCAGTACTGGAATAGGAGACCTCCATGAAAATCCAGTGGATTTTTCAAACATGTAGGAGTGTTAATCCTAGAGTCCAGGCTAAACACGTCTCTTGAATTTTACTATCTGGCCTTCATAAAGTTACCACTTAATTCAATTGGTGAAGGAATTTCTCATTTCTGTGCCAGAAATGGTAAGCAAGTTGGGTTGCTGGCACTTAATGGATGCCACCTTTCACACAGATGAGTAGTGTACTTCACAGGTGGAAATGGTTCCTTCCTATATGTAAAAGGTTTTACAAAAATTCTATTGTTTAGTATGAAAAGCACTTGTAGTGAATAGTTATTATTATTATTATTATTATTATTATTATCATCATCATACTTTTTTGCCATCTAGAAATCTACATTCGTTCATCCATTTTTCAGAAACACACTACCAAATATTTGTAATATGCTAAGATATATACATATATATACATCTATATGTCACAGGGTAACATGAAATGTAAATATTCTAGACCAGTGGTTCTCAAACTGTGGTACGCGTACCGGCAGTGGTACGTGAAGTGTCGCCAAGTGGTACGCCAAATGACCCTGGAACTGTGTCGTGTGTGCTGAAAAATCGGGACGGGTTTTCATATTTTGTATTTTAATACGTGTCGAATACGCAGCCTACGTACTACGATGCAGTGCGCGCTAATAGTTCAGTGGACACAAGAGATACTCTGTAATTCTATACCACTCTATAGGAATGCGTGCTACGGATGCAAGTGACCAATTGTATTTAAGAAAAGCTACTGTATCTCCAGCAAATAGGGAGAAAGGAGAATGTGCGTGATTTTGGAACAATGCTAACGTTGTAAACACAGGAATGCATAGAAATACGTGCTACGAACGCAGGTAATCTTGTGAGCACACGAAAGCGTGATAACAGAAAAATATTTAAGAACTGTTCTAATTTGAGAAAAATACACCGAGCGTCTCTGTGTTTCGCTCCCATGCGCATGAAATAAAAACTTTAAATAAATACGGAAATAAAAACGGAAACGCGGAAAAATGCAAGCTTGCGTATTGCTAAAGCAGGTAAGCTACACTATTTTTGAAGAACCTTATTTACCGTTGGCAAAAGAGCTGACACGTATTATGTGTAGAGAAAAAGCTGCTAAACAGCTCGACCTGCTGCCCCCCCCCCCCCCGAAAGACACAGTCATTCATAGAATTATTGAAATGAAGGATTATATCAAAAGTACACTGACAGAGCGCATTAAGATGAGCAGATGTTTTTCACTGCAATTAGATGAGTCTGTAGTAGATTTGGCCAATTTGCTCATTAACGTTAGATACGAGTTTGAGGGCATGTCCCGTGAAGACTTTCTGTTCTGTAAACCGCTACCAACAGGAACTACAGGAGAGCACATATTTCAGCTTCTGAATGAATTTATCGTAGAGAATGGCTTCGACTGGATAAAATGCGTCAGAGTTTGTACAGATGGTGCTAGAGCAATGACAAGCCGACATAACGGTGTAGTTGCACGAATTAGATAGGTTGCTCCAGAAATTAATGTACGCATAACAACATCCACCGCGTGACCTTTGCCGTCAAGAAAATGCCTGACGATTTAAAATCTGTTAGACTCTGTTGTGAATTGTATCAAGGCTCGAAAAATTAATTCACATCTGATTTGCTCAACTAAACAGGCTCACCACTCACACTGAAATGGTGCTTTTTTATTAGTTGTTGTTAATGTTTTTTTCTGTAAAACACTTTGAGAAGCCACCTTTAAAGGCGCTATATCAAATAAAGTTTATTATTATAATATTTATTATATGTATGTGTGAGTGTGTGTGCACGCACACTCATGTTAGTCATTGAGAATTTCTGGGGTTCCTATGAGATGATGACTTGTAGGTGGTACTTGGATGCTTTGGTTGGATTAGGGGTGGTACTTGGTCCAAAAAGTTTGAGAACCACTGTTCTAGACCATAATTGATATGTATAAGTATAATAAATAATGATGCATGAGGCGATCTATTTTGTAAAAGAGTTCAGCTGCAGGAATTAAGCAAATAGTACAGAAATAACATAAACAGTTCTACCTAAATAACGTGACAGATGGCAGAAAAGAAAAAAATGTGTTTTTGACAACAGAAAATTAGAAAAATATAAATTCAATGTAAACTTTTAATGAAAAAATAAAACTGTCTAAACAGAAGATAAGGCAATAATAAGAGGGTATTTGTACCATCATCCACATTCAATTAATTGTATTTTATTTTTTTAAACCCTCATTAAGTCATGTTTCAAGGTCTCTGAAGAATCTATAGCTGGGACATTTTTTTAAACACATCCACAAAAATTTCTGTAGAGAACTTTTGATTGTCTTGATCCTGAATGTATACAGACCTATTGTTTTGTTTTTATTTCAGCTTGCCTTATGCGTTTATGCATAACTCCTTCTTGGGTTTCATATTTATTTCCAAAGTACTTTAATTTTTTAGCTCTTGGTTGATTTGAAAAGATTTGTTACTTGCTTTTTTGTAAATAAAATAGTAAATTGTAAATAAACATTTTGGAAAACCTAACAAAAAAAAACAAAATAAATTGTGCATATGATAAATATGTGGGACATCTATTATCAACACTGTATAATGGTATATCTATTGTAGAAGTTGGATTTATTTGGAACTTCAGCATATTCTTGAAAAACAAGCTCCATGTGCCATCAGCTGTATCCACATCAGCTTCAGCTGAATGGATATGAAAGATTTAATAAATCAAATGTTATTTCTTGTGGGTACATGCCTGGTGCTAGGATCTTTAACAGAATAAAAGTAGTCACATCACAGGAGTTGCTCAACCTCAGAGTAGGTTAAGGGATGAACAGGAGCAAGGATTTTAGCAACCATTAACAAAAAAATGCACTTATTTGAGTAAACTTATTATATATGGATAACAAGGATTATATTTAGCAGGAAAATATTTAATAAAAATAAATTTTCTTCTGATTATTATAATATAAAGTAAGGGACTTTAAATCTACTGTTATGCTACAAAATGGCAGAGGAGTGAGCAGTAACTATAAGTCATGGTTTTGCTGCTTTTAGAGAATTTTCATGTCTGTACAAAATAACTCAGAAACACCATTCCTCTTTTAATTTGAAGTAATAATTATTATTAAGTCATATACTAAAAATATTAGTACCTACAATACAGTAAAAACATTAAGCTGACACAATAAGGTGATTTTGTACTAAAATTTCTGCTTTCTCCTTTCATAATAATTTACAATTGAATAGTATTTTGAAAAGACAGATTTGCTTATTCGGACATCCAGCTTTCATGTTATTTCACTTGGCTGATAACATGAACCTGTTTGTGTAGGTATGCTGTCCTTCATACAGTTAAAATTCAGCTGTCTTTTTTTAAATTGTTGCTTTTGGGCATTGAAACAGAGAATCCACCTACTGTATGATTGCATACGACTTTGCCTGTTAATGCTACTCCAGTAGTTTAGCATTGTTTTTAAAAATATTTCTGTCAATTTTATAAATAAATTAAGTACATTCATCTATATATCAACATAAACATCTGTTCATGTCAAGTACAATTAGAGCTTTCTAGCCATTTTTACAGCTAATTTGCAATTTTATACCTAGGTCATATCAGTAGCTGATTTTGATCAGAAATTTCAAAACAGTATCATTTTATTGTCAGAGCACCACTGCTCTACCAACAGGGTGGAGGAGGAATAGGGTTTGGAATTAATTGACAAGGGTTCTCAGGAAAGCAGTAAATCTTATAATTTCCAAGGCACTATCAAGCATGCCATGATGTCATGCTCTTTCAGTTGGCATTAACGATCCACTGAGGCACTGTAGTACTTGCAGTTTGTCAAAAGATGAATAGTTCAATAAGTTGGCAGATCAGAGGAGCATGTATGCCATTATCATTCTCTCTGTGCAGTGAAGGGGTAAAAAATGACAATTCCACATAGTCTAGGCATATAAAATTTAGTCAATAAATCTGAATTAATGAAACAAAAAATAACCATGATTCAAACAAATGCAGATTTGGAATAATTAATTTTTCTGAAGTGCTTTCTTTCTCCTTTTTTAATTGATCTATTTAATTATTTCCAACACTGTTATCTATGCTTTGATGTACTTACCCTTGGGTTAGAGTTAGTTGAATCAAATTGCTTTCATGGCCAAAAGTTTTCTCTGTTACCATCCAATGTTATTGATTTTTTATGACCTTCAATTATGCATATAATGATAATAAAACAATATTTTATGTAGTGCCTTTAAAGGTGGCTTCTCAAAGCGCTTTACGGTACAACAACAAAAAAATACACAAGATATGCACAATGAAAATACACGAGAGAAGATAGTAGATGGAGGTACTGGAGTTTGTTCAATGTGGATTTAGAAACCCAGCGAGTAGAGCATTATAGTAGTCGATTCGGGAGAAGACAAATGTGTTGTTCAGCTTTTCAGCAACAGGTAGTGATAACATAGGATGTAGTCTGGTGATATTTCTGAGGTAAAAGAGGTGAAATAGTGATGTTTTGACAATATGTTGCATATGTAGGTTGAATGTAAAGCCTGAATTAAATATCACCCCCCAAGTTTTTCAATTTAGACTGAAGCTCAAGTACCATCCTCAGATAGGGTTACAACAGTGGCTTATATAGTTAGGTAATTCCATTTGAGCCACACACTGAGGCTTATAAGGTCAGTATTTGTCCTGGTGTGAAGGCATGACAATCAGAGAGCACATGCCTCCCCACTGGATGGAACCTGGTGGATGGGACAAGGCCTATCCCCACCACCGCCCAAGGTGTAATGGTAGGGATATAACTATAACAATTTCATGATGACTCATAGGATCATTATTGTGTCATATTTAGCAAGTTTCTTTCCTTTCACTTTTGTTTTCTTTCTGTCCCTCTGTTCCTCATCTAAATCACACTCCCCATGTCATGAGTATATGGTAATTCAGCAACAAGGTAAACAGGGTGCAAGAGGAAGTGAAGAAGAAGTGGCTGCAGAGTAAGCAGACATTTTGTTCTTGTGTTCCCTATGCATATTTGAAAGTGGTCACATTTCATTTTGGGTTTGGTTTTCTTTCTTGGGTTAAGCTGGTTTTCTTAATGAACTTAAGTTCAGTAATGCTTGGATCCAAGAAGAAGATTTTTGTGGATGATTTGGGTTTTATTGAATAAGCCTTTGTAAATATTAAAAATGACATCTTGCACAGTCTCCACTTCTCAAAGTACTCTTTGTGGAAACAGTAGGTGTTTATTGTCAGTTCACATTGTAACTGGTGAAATGTATCTATGATATTGAATTTCTGTATATTAGTCTAATACTTTGTATGCCTGTAAGTTTATTTATAGATTTCTCTGTAAACACTTTTACTGTTAACAATAAACCTTTTTAAGTTTAGATTCTGTGACTTTCTCTCTTACAAACATCAGGGTTACTCACCCAAATAAAGAATTTCATACAACTCAACACTACAGAATGGAGAGTTCTTAATCCTATGTGATTCTAGGTGGTATAGTTGGAATAATCTCTCTCTTTTTAATTATTTATAGCTGTAGCATAATTGCAACAGAGGTACAACTGTGGTGTCTGCACCAGGGACTTGAACCCCTTAACCTACCTATCATGAGTCTACCCACTCTGTAAGTGTGACCACTCTTGCCTTACTCACAATACTAAATGTTCCCAATTGTTACTACTGATTCTTAAAAGCCTCTTTCCTGTGGTAGATAATGTTGTTTATCCTGACAGCTTTTTCTTTTGTGCATTCTTTTCCATATTTCATTTTACATATTCTCCAATTGTTGCACCTACATCAATCCTTACATTCTTTTTAAAACACTAGGTCAATCTTTTATCTATCTCTTCTATTAAAGTTGCCTGTTTCAATACAAAAAGTCATCCTTATATTTCTCAGATTTAGAATTCTGAACTAATTGTGTAACAGAAGGAAGTAATCAGTGATTTGATAGTGATTTATTATAACCCACCCATATTATCTAAAATTGGGAAGGCTGTGTGTAATTAACTTAGAAAATTGAATCTCACTTGACAGATGGTAATTTTTGATGGTAGTTTGCCCTTCTTCACAGAATATAATACTTTGCTGTAGTAAGACCTCCATTGTCTGGGTATTTTTAATATTAAGAAAATGAATTATGTAATAGATGAAATGGACAAACAGTTTAAATTGTCTCTAAGCAAGTTCCATTGTCATGAAATACAACAGATACAATACTAAAGCAATATAGTCAGAAAACTGTAGAATGGGTGTCATCTGAAAAAATAAGAATAGATAAATATTTTGTATCTTCACTATGAAAACTATGATATGCAAAAAGTGATGGTTATTAAATACTGTTTAAATGCAATCCTAAATATAAGTATAATGTAAAGCGTTTAATAGAAATTATATTAGCTTAAATGAAGTGTATATTTTTTTAACATAATCACTGTTCTTAGATTAATTTGTGCTTGCAATCATATTGATTTTGACACAAAAACTGAAATGATTTGCAAGATTCTGGTGAAGAAGTTTGCTTACAGTGGAGGAAAATAAAAGAGCCTTTGCAGAAATAAAATGTAATAAAGTACTGATATATTCATTACATTATTACTACAATTAAAACAAATCTGTTCCTGTCTCTGTAAGACATTGGTCTCCTATAGGCATGGAACAGATGTCAAAATGTCAGCAAGCAAAGAAATATCTTATTTTTTTTATTTAATAACTACAGGATAAAAGCAAAGGATCATGGAAATATAACACTTGCAGTAATTGGTATCACACAGTTATCTACAGGAATGAGGTTTAACAGAGACAGATGAAAAATGAAAAAGTTTCCATAGAATTACCTGTCCATATTGAATTGCATTGTCACAAGTTTTGTGCCTATCACACTTACCATTAATTAGTGTTGATCAGCTTGACTGAGGAGTGTTTATATTCAGTCTTTTACTACTTAGATGAAATAAAATGGTTTAGTATCACTTTGCTGTAAAAACTGATAAGGCAATATTTGCATAGTGAGATATTATTTCTACACAGGTGCTATGCAAGCTGTGTGTTTATATTCTCATATTCATCAATAAAGTATGTAATTATAAAAAATATGAACAGCAAATCAAAATAACAAAAGCTTTCAGACAAGTCCTATATGTTCTGTCCTAGATAGATACTCTCTTCCAACCAATGATTATGATGATGAGATATGGATATCCTTAACACATACTCAGTTTCAGTGGTAACACACTGATATGAGTAGATTTATTAATTTCACATCAAAATATTTATGAATTTGTCATGCTTTCCTGATGCTAATTAAGAAGCCATTTCCTAAACATTACCACATTTTGCTTTGATACAAGAGGAAATACAAAAATGTCAGGTTTAGATGGCTAAAAATATTTTAAAAATGGCATTTAGTGTAAAAACTAAGGGTGTCCTTTGTAATACTTTTCTGTTTGTAAACCGCATAGTAGAACATAGGAAGCATCAAAATATTTGAATAGAGTAACAGAACGATTGAATAAATGAGTTTGACAAAAGTTTAAAATTAGAACTATTAACATAATGCAGTACATTTTTCAAGTAAATATAATAAAAAAGCTATGCACAGTTGAAATCCAATAAAAGAAACAGTGTGTTTCTTTTCTATGCAATGTATTGATTTGTACTGCTGGGTCTCCATGTTAGCGATAAACTCTCTAATAAAGACAGAGCAAATAAAAAAAGGAAAAATTTAAAGCTGACAGCAACCTCATGTGACAAGTGTGTAAACAATTCAGGTTTTCTTGGCCATTCTTGCAGGTGCTATACCCACTTACTATTGAAGAACTGTCTATTTTACTCTATAGATAATCTATTGATTTGTTGAAAACAATAAGATTTAAGAATACTTTCCTTTTGAAGAAGTAACACATTGAATTAGAGAGGGAATTGGTAAAATTACAGAAATCTTTAAGCAATATTGTCTTATTCTTGAGTATGTGTGTGGGAAAAAAATATAATGTGCAAATACAG
Source organism: Atractosteus spatula (assembly GCF_055471065.1). Taxonomy (NCBI): domain Eukaryota; kingdom Metazoa; phylum Chordata; class Actinopteri; order Semionotiformes; family Lepisosteidae; genus Atractosteus; species Atractosteus spatula. The sequence goes on along the minus strand of NC_142709.1, from coordinate 23,779,040 downwards.
CCATTTAGAATGTGTACGTAGATATACGAGGGTGAAAAGAGTATTAATTCAGGCACAAAGGGTTAAAATATTTATTAACAATGACTATACACACTAAACAACTCACAACATAAATATACAACACACAGGTTACACTATTTAACACAGCGTTTAGGAGGCCTATTTCTTGACCACCTAGAAAAACCCCAGACTGCTACCAAGTATTCAACTCTTATGTAATGCATGCAAAGGCCAAAAGAAAAGAAAGCTACCTTCAAAACACAATAACACTTACAGTTAAATCTATCTCTCTCTCTAACCCCAAAAGCTACAAAATGAATGGAAACCTATCTCCCTATTCTAAAAATGCATCCACTTATTTTTAACTAAGGGACTCTTCACACAGGAAATCAGAGTTCCCTAACAACAACAGAAAGGCAAGCTCTTTTAATAAGTTTCAAATACTTATCGCCAGTTTGGTCTTTCCAGATGATCAGGACAAGGAGCTCTTGCCTTCTGTCTGTCTTTCTGTTGTCTGCCTGTTTTATGCACTGTTCATAGACTGTTGATTGAAACGTAATCATTTACCCAGAACATAATTAACTAAGGTCAACCAAGGTAAACTTTACAGTTGGTTTGATCACTGAATTTCACACTCTTACATCTCAACAAACATCTCCTCGATTTGAAGCTCCAAAGACCAGGCTATCACCCATTGTCTCTAGATTCTTCAAGATTTACACTTACAATAGTTGTAACAATAGGCATAAATTAATATTTTTATTAGTGTTCGGAAATGTTATTACATTTAGTTTTTTTTTTACTTTCAGCTGCCATATTTGTATATCAAGCAGATTTAAAGAACTGGGCTTCCAGAACATGAATGCTACAGTACATACATATAGGTCTAATGTACTGTAAGAGCTTTCAATCTTCAGTCTCTATTCATGGCATGTAATCTCTTTTTTGAAAAACAAAAACTGCCACATTACATTTTATAACAATAGCTGGCCTTTGCATTTTACATGTTAATATGACATAAAAAATGTTATATTTTGAAGAAATATTATTTTACATTAAGAAAAATGGATTAAATGAAGCTACCTTTTCATTAATATCTAACACAACCCAAGTGCCAACTGAAATGCTTTGAGCAGTGAAGGGCTACAATTAGTATGCTGAATAGAACTGTAGTATACCACAGTGTGCTTTCTGCTGGTGCAAATTTTGGCATGCATTACAGATGGTTGTATCTGTATGTGCAGCAATGTCATGTGACAGTGTGTGCAAACTGTAGTAACAAATACTCATTGTGTTGAAGTTGTGTTGTGCCCTACTCAACCTTTGTTACCTTAAGAGTCTTCAATCTGGGCATTCAGTTTTTTTAAAAAAAATATTAAATATGTCTGTGTAAGTTTCTAATTTTTCAAACTGGGACACCATAGGAAGTGTCTAAATACTTCTGCAAGGAATAGCAACAGTGAAGCAACATAAACTAAGGTATGCTTGTAAAGCATTATGTTTTATCATTGTGTAGCTTTTTTCTGTAAAAGACTTGGGAGGGGGGCAGGGGGAGTGAAAACTAAAAACTAACAGGAGAAAAAGGATGCCATGACACATGGAAAAGCTAGGGAGAGAAAGACTCGAATGACACATTAACAATGATATATTCAGTTGGTGCATCACATATTTCTAAGACAGAATGAACAGATGCCCTTTTCTTGTGGTAGATGATGTTGTTTATCCTGACAGCTTTTTCTTTTGTTCATTTTCTGAAGACTGCAGGTGAACACTTCTTACTTTTGTGAATTTTGCTAAAACCAAAAAAAGTCCCATACAAGGATGGTGTATTCTTTATTTAAACTTTTGTTTAAATAATTACCTTTCTTCTAAAACAGAATGGTCAAATCAGTAATATGCGTTGAAACCTACATTTTTTGCAAATGAATGCTTGTGGTCGCATGTCCTGGTACGTACCTGGTCCTGGTACGTAACCACAGCATCAGTACTGAAACCAAACTACCCAGCATTTGTTTTCCTGTCTTCCTCTTCATTTGTTTCTTTCTGCTGGTCAATCTTTAACTGTTCTGTAGCTAAACCTAAGAAAATTTTAAAAAATACTTTGGTTATATACCTCTGTATAAAGGGGTGAATTACGAATGTATACTGATTACTACTTATATAATGTTTTAACATGACTGAACATTTTGAAATAGTGTGTACATAAAACAAACAGAAGAAAAAAATAGATTTGTAGTTCTATCAAAACTGTATTTTTACCCATTTAATCTAGAAGACCATTTGTCAAAGAAATGTCAAAAACATATGTAAGGTCATTGAAGAATTACTGCTCCAAAATATTTTTGGTTGCCTAAAAACCTTAAACAGAAGTGTGAAAAATCATTAGAACAGTGTCTTGACATCCTGTAGCCAAACACAATACTGAGAAGAATATCACGTGAATCCCAAATTTTCCAATCCTTGTTTGCAACTTTCCTAAGGGCACTGAAAAAACTAAAGGTGTAGAACATAAAAAGTTCTTAGCCTAGAACAATTACAAAAAATAATAAAGATTACAACCAACAGGATTCCATTCGGCCCATCTAGCTTGTTTGTTTGCTTAGTAAACTAGCTATGATATCAGTGCCAGGTAGCCTTTTCCAGACTCCCATAACTCTTTTTGTATAAAACGCCTCTTATTTTCTTCTTTAGGGTAGGGCATTTCTTTAAGCATGGGAATGTTTCTGGTTACAATTTGAAGATAACATACCTAAACATCCCTTCAGTCTATACATTAACCTACTGTATGTAAATAGATACTTTTGTTTGCTTTTTTATTATTGCTTTCCCACATAATTTAGATGAAAATGGCAAATGTATAAACCTTTCCTTTCTAGGATTTGAAGCTTAGTACTTCCAATATTCATTCTACAGCATGTAACCTTGTGTCCTTGTCTTTACCAAAAGGTTAAGTTCTTAAAGTTACATTTGTTGACATTGATTGCAAAATAAATTCATTGCCATTCAAAATGGTAAATTCTTACAGATTGGTGAGATAGCCAGATGTCCAGAAGTCCTGAAGCTTGTTGACATTCACACAAGATGTCCCTACTTATGGTTCCTTTTTTCAGATTCTTGAACCATTGAGTACTTAAAGACTCCTTAAACATGCTAATTTTCTACAGTATAGTGCAATTTTTGTTGTCAAGCATAAAGCTCATGTTAAGAGGGATTAAAGAGATGAACATCATTTTGGTAAGTATATGGTTGACAAATGTGCAAGATATGAAGTTACACATGGTGTCCTCCAATAACCCTATCATAGTGTTCTACTCTATCTTGGTGAAATCATCATCCTTATTTGAAATGTATAAATCTGTTTCTGAGAAAAAAAACAATATTCGTTGACATTTAAAGATAAAATATCTGCCACTGCAGAGATGGGGCTTAGAAACCCACTCTTGTCAGAGAGGATTGTTATGATAAAAGTTTAATGCTTAAAATTAATTTAGTTCCTTATCCTGTAGAATGTGTTCCAACATACTTAACTCTTGAATTTTTTTATGTCTTTCACAACTTTGTTATTGGAGGTAAAAGATTAAATACTTGAGAAAACATTTCAGTACAGCTGGAGGCCTGATATCAAGAAGACCAATATGACAGATCAAAATTGTCAGCTTACAAGTTAACTCTACAACACACTCAAAGTTTGACTCTGCCTGTAGTCCTTTGACTCAATTCAAGTCATTTTATTGGACTCTTAGCAAGAACAAGCCAAGGTTATTGATATGTCATTGTGGTCATTGCTTATTTTAAAATTGGTGATGTGCAGATGTTTTCTTTTTCAGATTATTTTATTTAGCTGATTTTGTCTAATATTATTTTGTGTTGCAGTATCACACAGTGAAGTATTTTCCATTCAAATACAACAATGCTTCAGAACCTAGTTATGTTATTTTCCCTGTTTTTTCTGTTAGTTTTCCAACATGTTCATGAAGATTGCATGCACATTTTGATTGGTTAGGTCTTAGATTTTGGAAAGGAATATTTAAGATCATGTAGAGACATCAGAAAGAAAGAAACACCTGACAGGGTTCGATGGATATGTTAAGCAAAACACTCAAAAGAATGTGAAATTTCCATATAAAAACTAATACCTAGGAGAGCATGAGAGCAAGGAGATTTTATTTACTGATGTGATGATGACAATGAAAACCTCTAAAAACACCAACCTATTGTTCCCTATCTGTTGCTATGCAGGCACCAATTTGAGACTTGACATTTAATTCAAATTGTACAGCATATTACTAATTAATAGAAGATAAATGACAATAACATGTAATCTGAAATACACAAATATGATCCAGTATTCCAATATTGTAAAATTTGGTACTATCATGAGCAGAGAGACGGCAGGTATGTACATTAGACTTGCTTTGAGAAAATTATTGTAATATATGAATTTATCTATTAAAACAAATACTCAAATTCAATACGATATAGACTGCTGATGTATTAACATGTTTGCAAGGACCTGTGCCACTCAATTAGTTACCCCATACTGTATATACTACAAATGCAACACCATCAAGTATTATATATTCACTGTTTCCTATGTATCCATCCATTTACTTTCTAGCTACATTGTGCAATACAGGGTCTGTGGGAAAAAATGGAGCACCCAGAGCAAAACCACATGAACATGGGGAGAACATAAAAACTCCACACAAATAGCACCCTAGGAATTCAGGGCCCCATGGTATGGAAATACATTGCATTTATGTATACTGTTCCATAATATGTTTAAGAACATAATACATATATTACAGGTATTCAGTTATTTATGCAAGACATGAAAATATGCAAAAGAACAAATACATGTTTATTCCATGATGAAAAGAGAACAAAAGAAACACAACGTTTCAGCTGTGGAGTCTTCTTCAGGTGAAAGTCTATGTTGGATGAAACGGCACTGCTTATATTATTTTTTTCCACAGAACAAAAGTTTTATTCTAAACTTCAGAAACAAATATCCGACTACTGTTCTTTTCAAATACAAAAGACAGTTACATAGATTTAATAATGTCTTTGTTTTTGTTGTGCAGCCTAAGCCTATATCTGTGTGTCCACTGAGATTCTCTCCTCATCCTTTCTCATCTGATTTTATTTCAGTTTTAAATTAACATTGTATTTGTTCTCCTTTTGCTGTCAAACAGGTGGATGTGGATTCTTCCAGCTCACTGCAGCTCATGTCCTGGTGAGAGAAGCAAAAGGGAAGCCAATTAGCTTTATCCTCAAACATGTTTTTACACTTGACCTGTGACAGCTTTTCAAAGAGCCTTTTACATTCTGAATTCAAAAATCAGTGAAGCATATACTATTCTCAGCTTTCTGTATATCTAGAACTTGACTGCTGGTCAGAAATTGTTACCTTTCTTGCACTCTAAAGATATGGTTCAATCAAACTGTGGCTGGAAAGGTCAAGGTTGATTTCTTCATAACTACAGAACAACCAAAAATATCCTGATAATCGCTTCGGTGCTTTTTTATGTTTATTCTCTCAGTACTGCTTTAATTATAAGATCTTCAGAATGATGTAAATAAGGAAATGCTGATTCTACATATATATATATATAAAACTAAAGGCATTTGATGAAACATGGGTATGTAAATTGAAATAAAATGGTAAATATATAAGATTTTAATTCTTAATTCTAATTCAATCATAGGAAAAAGCATAATAAATCATTAAAATCTATATTTTCCAAAGTATTATCTTTAAAGATAATTTACAATTAGCAGAAAATCATGTACAGTTTGTACATGTACAAAAGAAGGACAGAGTTTTTAAAATAAATTTATAAGTGTATTAAGGCATAATCAACATTGATAGATACAGATCCAACCATTCAATATGCACAGGGGATAATGCAGTACTTTGCGCTCAGTTGTGGGACTGCACTACTTTGTAAAACCGCCAGGTGGATCACTCAAAGCTTAACGTGGCACCTAAACCCATTTTTTATAGCTCATAAAGCCATGCAATGTGTAAAGTTAGGCGGGGACACATCATTGTTTCTCTTTGATTTTCTTTTAAAATATAAAATAATCAGTTGTCTATCATTGCATACAGTATTATGTAATAATAGTTTTATTTTTAAAAAAGGAGTCATTGTTTGTTAGAAGAAAAACTTCTGCCGTAAGCAAGAATTAAAACCCACACCTCTGAGATCTGAGAGGCGTGTACCAACCCACTGAACCAACGTGCCGCTCAGTAACATAGCTGAAATGAACAGGTCAAAATGTTTCCAAGTAATCACAAGTGAATGAGTCAAAGAAATTGATACTGCTGTTTACAAAGAAAGTAGAATACAGTCATACTACCAGCTATATAAATATATTATATTTAGATAGTTAAATTAATATTGTTATTAATGTCTTTAGTTATGCGATTCCATATTATATTCCCTATTAAACAGATTCTAAAAACTACTCGTCTTTTTACTGAAATAATGGCAGCAAGTATTCATATAAAAGGTTAAAACATCACAGCTTTTTATAAAGTATGTCAATTTAATATACAGATGCAGCCATTCAAAGTGCGCGGCACAGACACGTACCGCGGGTAATTGGCTACGTCATCGCGCATCGTGACGTGCAATGACGCGCAATACCGCGGTACGTGATTGGTTGACTGACAGGGGCACTCGTGGTGCGTTGGTCGGTCGTAGAAAGATTTAAATATCTTTACTGTGCCTGTTTTAGTATTGAATATTTATATGGAATTTTACCACTGAAGGGAAATCTTAGTAGCTGAGCATAAAAAGAATAGGAGCATGACGCGTGTGAAGGCCATAGACGGTATTAATTTTGGAACATAAACATACAGTATTACAGTATATGGCTGGTCTCGGTACTTTAAAGAAAAAATACACACCAGTATTCCATTTCTCCCTAAACATTTTAAGCATCGAAGTCTTTAACTAACGTGAAATAGCGTGTATAAAAAGTGGTAGTTTTAAGCTTTTCTGCTAATATAATATGGAATCGCGTATCTAAAGATATTAATAACGATATAATTATATTCATATACTGCAACACAGTAATACAATATAGTCACTCGTTGCTACGCAATGCAGAAATATAGCCACAGGTAACTAGCAAAGAGAGGACATTAGCTAGCCAATATGATAAAGGAATAAATTATTTTTTTATTTCTTTTGCACATTTATTTGAACATTTCCATCGATTCTACAAACACTTGAAAACTTCAATCCCTAGTTTGGAAACTAGAAAATCCCTCTGCATTTTCTTTTACACTCCCACTGGAGGCGGTCTGTGTCTTCTAGGATATAATGCCGGCGATTTGTGTTAAAATTGGGTTTCCAATAACGCCGCAGCAAACTCTTGTTTTTATGTCCACTATAACGGACAATCTCCCTTGCTTTTAACCAAGCGTTTTATAATTTTCTAAAATGAAAATGCGACAGAATTCTGGGCTACCCGTATACCAGAGATTACGGTACTGCTTCAGAATGGTGATTGGCTGACACCAGCTGACACCATCTGACACCCATCTGATTGGAGAAAAAGAAACTTGCTGATCTGTTCTACATAGCAGGAAGACATGAGCATATGCTGCTTCTATATTGAAACGCATATTTTAAAAGTTTAATTAGGAAGTAAAAACCTTACAGCGTACACAGATTTCGAAACTGATCAGGAGGAAGAAAAATCACCCGTGTTTCGTGTATAAAAAGTGGTTATTAACTATATAATCCTGGTTTATTTATTTATTTTTAATTAGATTAAGAGTTTCCATCACCCCCATTTCCATTTAAATTGCAAACCCGTGTTTAATTAAATATTTTTATTGATTCACAATCTGGCAATGCAAAGTAAATCGTTATCTTTGTCTTCTGCATAATAATGTTCACCTCTCTGTCCAGCAAATTAATAATAAGCTTTATTTTCGTCGTCTCCGCTTTAAAGGTACCCCCGTAGTATTGTATTTCATTGCAGTTTGACAGATTGTCTTTAAATCAATTGTTGTCAGAATATCCCCACCTCCAAACAAGAACAAAATAGCAATGATTTTATTAGCTGGCTGTTTCAGTAACTTAAAGTATATATTTAAAGTAATAATTTAAGATATGTTTATGTTGTGAATGTCTGTAGATTGTATCTTATTTTTAGTTTTTGTTTTGTTTCACGTTAATTTTATAAGGGAATCTTGATTAAAATACTTTTATTTTTTTCAGACAGAATTCACATTCGCTGCAGCCAAATGGCCTTGCAGATCAGATATCAAGGAACAAAACAACTATCGCGCCCGGCTCCTCAATAGAATCGCTTTAACATGCTAATGCGTTGGTGTAACACTCTGTGTCTACAGTACATTGTAAACAAACCAGTTTCACAGGTATTTTCAACCCCCAGCCACTGTTGTTTCATCGGTTGTTATCCTGTAAAGCGCTTTGAGGAGCAACCTTTAAAGGCGCTATATAAAATAAAGTTTATTATTATTATTATTATTAATATTGATCATATTTTTCCTCTCTGAACTTGTAAATTGTTGTTGTTATTGTTGTTGTTATCCTGTAAAGCGCTTTGAGGAGCCACCTTTAAAGGCGCTATATAAAATAGTTTATTATTATTATTATTATTAATATTGATCATATTTTACCTCCCTGAACTTGTAAATTGTTGTTGTTATTGTTGTTGTTATCCTGTAAAGCGCTTTGAGAAGCATACTGTCCAGCTTGTCAGGTGCATTCTCTTGTAAAATAATAGAGCTTTGGGTTTATTAGTGCTCCACTTACAGCAACCCAATGTAAATACATTTTGTCTCCAAATCCACCACCACTTGTATGAATCATAGCCCTGCCAAATGATGCAAATTCCGCTGCAATGGTTGTGTGCAGGAATTATTCAGTATGGCATCTCCATGTTCAAGTAAACACTGCTCTGTGTGCAAAAGCAAATGCATTTAAAAAAAGTTTTTTTTTAAAAAGCCACCTTTAAAGGTGCTATATAAAATAAAGTTTATTATTATTAATATTGATGATATTCTTCCTCCCAGGACTTGTAAAATTGTTGTTGTTATTGTTGTTATCCCGTAAAGCACTTTGAGAAGCATACTGTCCAGCATATTGTATTTCATTGCACTTTGACAGATCGTCTTATAATCACTTGTTATTAAAATATCCCCCAAGAGGATATTCCCCCCAAGGGGATATAGAGGATATCCCCCAAGAGGTATCCAGGTAACAGTGAAACGGGCGTACAGTCTGGGGAGATTGCCCGTTTTCCATGTAAATAGTTCCCTGGTTCCGCACCCCTTGGTGTCTAAACTTTCCCTCTCTGTCTGTCTCTCTCTGTCTCTCTCTCTCTCTCTTTCTCGGGCCCGCACTCTTGGCGGGCTTGTCTTGTGTCTTTCTCTCGTCTGGGTGCGGGAGTGCTGCTGGCGGGTGGTGACGGAGAAGAAATAAAGCGCAGTTTTTAACTCCACAAGTCTAAGTCTCTGTGTTCGTCCTCAACAAAACCAATTTCGTTACATTGGTTTCAGAAGCGGGAGGATGGACAGTGAATGGACGATGATGTCATGATGATGATGGACTCAGAGAAGCGCCGGTTCCCCCAGCAGCCGAATGACCCCCTAAAGCGCCTTTTGAGGGCGAGCAGCAGCCGCCAGGGGCCACAGCCCTTATCAAGGCTACCCCACGGTGACCTACTCAGCGGAAGGGGGGCCCTTTCCCAGGTCCCCTCAGGCCGTGTGGCAGGAAGGAGACGCCAGACCAGCGGGGTCCAGCCCACCACCTCTGCTCCAGCCTGCGCCGGTGAGACCGAGCCGATATAATGGGGAGATCCCATGGCAGATGTTTGAGGCCCAGTTCCAGATAGCGGACTGGGCAAACGGCTGGTCTCAGGTGGAGATGGTGGGCCACCTCGCCACTGTCCTGGAGGGGAAGGCCTGCCAGGCGTTGCTGGATGTACCTGGGGACCAGCAGTATAACTACGCGGCGTTGGCGGCCTTCCCCCCTTTAGGCCACCCCGCTCCCGTTTCCTGACGGCCTCCGGAGTCCCCGGGGCTGGGGGAACTGGCAGTTCTCTGAGTCTCTATATCCTCTTGGGGGGAATATCCTCTTGGGGGATATTCTAACAACAAGTGATTATATAAGACAATCTGTCAAAGTGCAATGAAATACAATATGCTGGACAGTATGCTTCTCAAAGTGCTTTACGGGATAACAACAATAACAACAACAATTTTACAAGTCCTGGGAGGAAGAATATCATCAATATTAATAATAATAATTAACTTTATTTTATATAGCGCCTTTAAAGGTGGCTTTTTTAAAAAAAAACTTTTTTTAAATGCATTTGCATTTGCACACAGAGCAGTGTTTACTTGAACATGGAGATGCCATACTGAATAATTCCTGCACACAACCACTGCAGCGGAATTTGCATCGTTTGGCAGGGCTATGATTCATACAAGTGGTGGTGGATTTGGAGACAAAATGTATTTACATTACTCAGTAGCAATAGCAATTAGCAATGTCAAAATAGCAATATTATGGACACACAATTGACTTTTTTTAAAAAACACTGTGTATGGTGCGGTAAAATGTGGTAGGCATGGCGCGTCATAATGCGTCATAATGTGTCATACAGCATCTAACCGCAGTTATGATAATAGTATCCGGAATCACCTTGTAAAACCGCAAGGTGGAGCTCCTAAAGCTTAACCTCTTATGTACAACATTTGAGCTGTCGCCAGAAAATGCCCGGTTATGAATCCCGGACACTGCTGAAGGACAATCTTTTTCCAGTTAAGAATTTAAGTTGTATACTCTTTAGACTTTTAATAATTTTAAACTGTATATTACAGCATGTTAATCATTAAACATTAAAAAGTCTGTAAATTTTATAAAAGCAATTTGCTTTAGGACAAAAGTTGGACAAAAGTACACAACCTTTTACCTTCATTATAAATGTTTTAATTATGCAGAAATATTTTATGCATCAAAGTCTTTTTGACTGAAGATATTACTATAGAAATAGTATATAATAATATACATATAAATAATATATAATAGTAAATAATGAATGACCTTGGACAGGCTGTAAGCTCAAAGTATTTACCTTGGTCCACTTTCTTTGTAACCATCTGCATCGGTTTAACTGTTGCGACACGAAAAATACTTTATTTTTTCATTGACAAAAAGTAACACCACAGCATTTTGTTGATCTGATCACGTATTTGTTTCCAATCATACAAAGTAAGTTTTGAGAATCTCCGATTCACCATGCCTATAATGGTTTCCCAGAGATTGCTCATAAACTATATTAATTTAGGAACATACCGTACTTATATCGAGCAGCAAGTAGGTGGGAGGGAGAACAAGTGAAACAGACAGCCACCCTGCAACAGGACATGACCATTTTAAAAAGAGCTTTTGGTTTGTTTCTCTCTAGCTGGCCTAGCATTCATTTTATTGACAATTGCTTTCATTTACCATTATACCTCAACGTGGAATGCTTTGCTCCAAAAAATGCAATATAATAATAATGAGTGCTTGCAAAACAGTGGTACTATTAATGGCATTTAGATGAAGACAATCTGCAAGAACAGTGCTAATCAGTAACAGAATCCAGACAGCAGGGAATATTTCTAACCACATAAAGCCAATTGGCCATTGGAATAACCAGTTTCTGGGTCGATTTACATGACACACTTCAATGTTTGAAAATAAAATTTTATTTGTTTCTCTCTAGCTTGCTTGGCAGACGTTTTATTGACAAAAAGTTACATTTTCCATAAAAATGGAATTAAGAAGACAGATTTAAGATTAGGAAACCAAACCAAAAATGTATTTGCATCTCCTCTGAATCCCCCCCTGAAATATTTAAGCAATAATAATTTTGTTAAAATGCAATGCTATCTCATTTAAACACAATATTTTTGTCACTTTGGTGGTAATCGGTTTCACCTACAGGTCCCGCCCTATTATACAGTGTACAGTATTTTGAGTACAGTAATAGCGCTGACATGAGGGGTCAAAGATAAAAGATAAATATTTACAATACCTTTGGATTGTGTGAGTTGCTTTTAATAATATTATATTTCTAAAATAAGTTTTTAAAGAGCATATTTAAAACAGAACCAGAAGTACCAAGACAAATATATAGTATATTGTACTGTAGTTTTTAATTCAGCATGTGAGCCCAATACCTGGACACAGTAAACTACATCTTCTGATGTCCCAAACAGGTTAAAGAATTCTGTAAATATTCATAGATATCCTTACTGTACATTTAACTACAGTATTATTGCCATTCAGGTACACAACCTTCATTTTCATGGAACGATTTACATCACTATTTTGCAAGCGAGCAATAAAACAAGAATGGTTCTGCATTACATAGCTCAACAGTATAATGGCAACTTGAAATATTAATAATGTTGTTTATTTTAATTAGTTGATAGTCTCTCCATAAGATTCCTTGTATTTTATAATGTTTATGTAACTTATAAAATATTTTATACTGTATGTTACAGGCATATGATTATTACACTAAGAAAAACACAAATGAACCTGCCATTTCAGTAACATTTAATGCAACACCAGTGCCACTTATAGATCTGTTTTTGCAATGAACGGGATAATTGGGGCACACTGGAGGTATAATGCAGTGTGCTTACTGGTAGTACGAGTTTTGACATATATTTCAGTTGACTGCATCTGTATTTATACAGTACACACTGAGAGATTAATTACAGTACAAGAAAAAATAGCAAGTATATCATTAGTGGAAACTTTTAAAGTACATTGTTATACTAATACATATAATTAATATAGTTTTCTACTTTACTGGAATTGCTTCCCATGTTTCAGTTATGTTACCCTGTAAACACATCACACATTGGAACAAATACTCAGCAAAGTTATGAAGTCAGAGAAATCAGGCCCAACCTTAGACAGGACAAATATTTGTTTCCTCTTAAGTTCCTGGATTTATGGTGTGAACCATTTCTTTGGATACTATCTTATTGACCTCCCTAGGAATGGCCTTTCACTGTTCATTCAATGTTGAATGTTTAACAGTGAAGTTAATTAGCCCAAGTAAATCATTTGGGACACACTTTGATCTGTGATTTCCTGAACTCAATCTTCCCCTGTTCTGCCAGATCTGTATTTTCCTGAACTCAATCTTCCCCTATTCTTCCAGAAGGTAGCTGTTGTTCCAAATCTTCTGATTAAAGTTATCAAGATGGAATGTGCAAATATTGCTAACTAACACCCTGTCACATCACTATTTTCAGTTGCATGACAAAACAGACCTAACAAAAATAACTTATAGATGTCCTATAGGTTATAGAAACATTTAAGTCAAACCGTGTTACTGAAAAGAGAATCTAAGCCTAGAACTCCTGTCACTAGCTTCCTGTTTATTAATTTTATAGCATAATTTTAATTATATCATAATTTACTAAAAATAAGACTCTTTTTCCACCTCTTCTTCAGCTAAGAATAAGCTAAATAATTTGATTCTCCTAAATTTGGTAAGATGTCCACACTGTCACAGTAACTAATGAATCGGAAAATGCAGATTTGTGCAAAGATGGAAATGCTGACATTCCAGATTAGCGTGGTGACCAAGAACTTAAACGTTCAGATGACAACTATTCAGCAGTTAGTCTCTTATCTAGAATCATGTATATTGCCATGATACAGGAGTGTGATTTGAAAGAACAAGATGTTTTTTAGATTTGCAGAAAATAGGACTCAGGTCCATTTGTAATTTGAAATGATGGACACAGCAATCTAAGATGTTTATTTTCAGGGAAATATTAATACTGTAATTTTATTCCATCCGTTTTCTAACCACTTCTAATTCAGGGTCGTGGGAGAGCCAAAGCTAATACCAGCCAGCAACAGATGAAAGGCAGGGTACACTCTGGACAGTACTCTATTTCTATTATTTAAAATTATAATGATTTTCCACATTTTGTGATAGCTATTGTCCTGTCTTACTGCTTCTGGCTGATGCTAAACTGTGTCATAAAGTCAGCTGGAGTTCTATTTGATTGGCTTGGGTGGGAAAACCTGTGATCAGTTCTCAGATTATGAAGGTGCTGCAATACTGTGTACTGAAAGATGTAATCCTAATTTTTGCTAATTAGGGGCACTTTTCAGGAATTCCCACTTTCATCTTTATCTGATTGATCTATATATTGTTATAGGAAGATAACATTTTTCAATCCCTGCTTCAGTGGCTAATGATGTGATGTGCTGGGATGATTTCAGTTCTTTATCAGGTGAAATGCCTCTGACAGTGTTATTCGTCAAATGTTTCAGATATCTTCAGGAAAATACCTTTAACCAGGTAGAAGCTAACTTGAACATATGGACAATTTTTAACAATTATCTCTGAGCCTGCATCTCCAAAATTATTATGAGTTTCATAAATATGTCATGCTTCCTTACTTAATTTGTTTTACATCATCGATTCCTCTTTCTTTCCTTCTGCTGTTGTGATAGATTTTTTGATAGTTTTTCTTTTGCATACACATGTGAATTAACTCTAACATACATATATCTTAACCTGACAGAGAGCCTTAATAACCTGTGCATCATTATTTAGCACCTCAGACTTAGACAGTGCTAGTTACTTAAGGCCAGGTCAGACTGCACTCAGGGACCTGGCATAAGAGTTTTCTGGCCTGTACCTGAGTCTTGTTCTCCAGTTCCTTTTATCCTGAGTTGCTGTATTCCCCAGTTCCTGGTTCCCTGGTTGCTACCCAAGTTTTCCTGTTCCTTTGTTTGTGAAAACCCAAGTTCCTATTTCGAGTTCCTGTTTTCCCTGAACCATGTCTTGTATGGATTCCCGACCCAATCTTTCCAGATCACCTCTTGGATCTCACCACGTGTCTGTGGCTTGCTCTGTTTCCTCGGTTCGAACCCTGCTTGTTCCACTAACAATGCCATTGAATTTCCCCTTGGTATTTTAGACAGATTTCGGTTTAGTTTCTCTGATTTCGAACCCCGCCTGCATGACCACAAGAAGAAGAGTGCCTCTTGACAGCACCCTGTCTGCTTGTATGCTTTTCACAGCCACTGCCTTGTGCAGATCTCCCCAGCACAGCTCCACTAATCCAGGGTGCATGCTGGAATGCTGAGTCTGTGAGTGCTCTCTCTGCTTGGCCCAAGCTCCTACTCCACTCCACATCTTGCCACTGGTTTGCTCTACACCCCCTGCCCGCTGTGATATATCCTTGTGTTTGGATTCCTCCCCCGACAAGGGTTTGCCTCTACCATTCATGGGAGTGGTGATTGTATTAATTGTGGATTGATTGTTGGTGTAGATTGTATATTAGATTAGAAGAACTCACAAAATGACAGAAGGTATTCTTTTATTCTCCTATTTACCATAAACATACAGTAAAACTGCTTCCATGCAAATTCATATTTCTCCTTTTCACATTGTAGAGACAATGTGATTTACAGTATATTCTAAGGGATAGTTTAATGAAGATTGTTTTTAATCTTTCTAGGACTTCATATTACAATATAAGTTTTGAGTTCTTTTTTATCTTATATCACTGTTCCAAAATGTAAGAAGAGTGTTACCATTGAGGGGGATGGATGAATGGACATTTGGTGTAGAGGAAATATTTTGCGACATTTTGATTGGGAAAAAAGGACAATAAAAATTGTTCAGAAAAAAAAGAAATCTTCAGGTCATTTAATAAGGACAGGACTGATGCTGTGTAACTCTTAATGATCATTAATGTTGTTTTTTTTATTTTCATAGATAATTAAATGAAGTACTTAACATTATACTTAGAATTTTCTGAAAACTCCAAGGAAAGTTTTATGTTGTCTGCTGTCCTTTTGTGTAATTACTTGCTTACAACATGTTGAGTAAAAATCAGTAATGATGGTAATTAAGAACATTGATTTTTAATTAGCAAGGCAGTTAGCTCATCTACTTCACATCTCTTGGGTTCTGGACAATGGAGCCTTTTATGCAGATTTTACATTGTCTTCCCGTATATGGTTTTCTCACACATTCTAAAAAACTACTTGTTAAGTTCACTGGAGCTTGGATTCCTTCAAATTTTTCTTCAGGATATAATCTTGCTTTGCACGTTATTCTTCTAACATATGTCACCTTCTCTGGAATAAGCAAATTTTGATTAATTTAAATTATTATGTATCAGAATTTGAATGTTTATATTATAGTTAGATAACATTTTGCAATTTATTTAAAATGTGAATATATTGCACATTAATTGACCTTTTAATCATGGTGTTTTGTACAAAGTTTATGCAAGTGAGGTATCTTTGTAGCTCTGCAGATTCACCTTAAGACTCTTAAATACATTGTGAATAATGTACCCACTTCATATATTGTCACAAAAAATCAAAGCACATAATTATGCAGAAACATGAATTTGGGCATTTCTTTTTTACTCACTGACACAAATAACCAGTACACAATTATTTCATTTTTAAAGGAATTTACAGAGGTTTCCCTCTTTTGTTTATAATAGGAATTTTCTTCAATAGGGGGTGAAAGAAAATAATTAAATATTTCTGCTCCTGGGCATTATCCAAAAACAAATTGGGACATTTCTCTTAGTTCATTCAGGTTCTGCAGTCCTACAGTCCGCTTTGTGTAAGTTTCCCATTAAAGCTGGTGCAGATTATTATTGTTCTTGAATGAAGAGACAGCTATTCTTCACAGAGCTAGTACAACAATTATGTAATACATTTTAAACAGAAGATTGATAGATTTATACTTTATAGAAGATGTATATTGTTTTAAATTCAAGTTATAAATTTTAGAACAAATAAAGGCAGAAAGAAAAACAATATCAATTATTTAAATTTACCCACATACAAGAACAACTTGTTGTTCTTTGCCATAACTGTTATTTGTCATTTAAACTTGTATTTGTGAAAAACCATGTCTGAAAGCCTGGGAAAGTACATTTTTCAACCCTTCATAGTATGAATATGTGTATGCATGTGGTGTTTTATTTTTATTTGTCATTTTTTTAATTCCTGTGACAATATAGCTTGCAAAGCACTGAGTAAATTGAATACCATGAAATCAATTTTCAAACTAAATGAACAGTTCCCCATATTTTTTCTAAATGTTTGTTGATAAAATTGTTTGTTTTTTTTTAGTTTCAGTACAGTCTAGCCTTTATTATTTGTGGCAATGTGCATGTTAGGAGATCTTTTGGCTTGCTGTTTTAGGCCTGAATTTCAGTTGCTTGCTGTTTTAAACCCCATAAGCAATGATTAGTCTTTTACAGTATAATTTGGTATTATCAACTAAAATAAAGTAGGGCTGAATCTAGTTGGGAAACATATCAATAATGCCTGGAGCATTTCATTCCTATATCTTGTAACAGTGTTGTTGCCTTAATGGGTGGCAACATGGAAGAGAATCATTCTCCTTAATATTACAAATGTAATATCTATTCATAAAAAGATATAAAATTGCAACATGCAATCACACTCACCAATTACCTTAATTTTGGGGGAACATTACAAATATTTGCACCTCAGGTATAGAGCAGCATGATAATGACAATTGTTCCCACTTCAGGAAAAATCTGGTCAGTAGGGTGTATAATTCAACTATTTGTAGTCACACTAATGAATTGTGACCTTCTCATCCTTGGCTGAACTGACACATTGTATATGTATACAGGTATGTATATGCAGCTTGTCCAGCAAGCCAACATAATGTGTATGTAGTTCAAGTAGGTAATATCATGCCCGACATCCCTCCCTAGAGGGCGCTACTCCACTACTCCCATTATTGTTTCTGTGATTAAGCTCCCCAGGTGTACCTTCTTAGGTTTATTATTTAAAGACTAGCTCCTCCAGTCCTCGGGGCTCACCATTAGGGTAAGGATGTCGCGAGGCCCGCCTGGCACCAGGAAACCCTACGTCTGTCTCCTGAGGGCATAGGCCTCATCCCCGACACCTCCCGCTTCCTGAGCCTGGGGTCTGGAGGATCTCGCCCTGTCACCCTTGGACCTTCATGTTTTGTCTCTCTGTGTGTTCCCCCCTCCCGGGGATTTTAACCTTGTCGTGTCCCAGGATGGATTACTCGCCGCTGAACTCCTAGACTGTCTCCTGACCTGCCTTTGGACCCGTTTGGATTTGGATGCCGTTCTTTGTCTCCCCCGTTCACTGTCTCACGGACTGCCACTATTATTTTGTGCTTCCTTTTACCATGCCTCCTGTTTTCTCCAGCTCTTACCGCATCGTATAGGGTCTACTACAAGACCTGACACGGACCTCAGTCCGTGTTCGTGACAGGTAGTTGCATCAGCATGTGTAGGCTGCAAAGGAACAAGTAAAGGTTTATTCCATGCTGAAAAAAGAAGAAAAGAAACATGTTTTGGCTGTGGAGCTTTCTTCGGGTGTGAGAAAGAAAGGAAAGTCAGCAGCTGATAAAGCCTGGGAAAACAAAAGCCAGGAGTGGAGAGGAGGAGGGAGCAGGAGGAATGCAGAGTGGGCACTCAGGTGGTGCGAAGTCGAGAGAGGTAAAGATTGGTGTGAAATTGAAACCTGCAAATGAATAGAGAGGATTAGAAGAAAACAAGTCTGTTATTGAAAGAAGGGGGAAAGTGTGAACCTAGTTTCAGGATAATTTTGGTTTTAGATGTCTGTCTGCAATAGGAGTTTAGAAACCCTTCTTTGAGAATGCAGATGGAGAGATCAGTGTGATCATGGCCGTTAGAGGTGAAATGAGAAACTATGGGCTAGGAGAAATTTTTGATCCTCACAGTCTCCTTCCTGTTTCCCAAATGTAGAAAGCTGGGCATTTTCTGCAAGAGATGCAGTAAATAAGGTTGCTAGAAATACATGATGTCACCTGAGTGATCCGTAATTGTCCAGAGGGGCCTTGAATATGTGTGGTGTTGGACATATATGTGCAGGTGATGCAGCGAGTTTTGTTGCAGAGGAAAGTGCCAGGTGTGGATGATTGCTGAAGGTGGTCAAGGGAGCTTTGAACAAGAAGGTTACGCAGATTAGGTGGTCGGTGATAAGAGATGATGGGGCAGTCAGAAAAAAAGTTTTTTTTTTAGTAGAGGGATCATCCTGTAAAGTGGGAAAGTTGTTGTTTATGGTCCTGGGGATAGAAAGTGTGTTAGGGTGGTAGGGAAGCACCAAAGGAATGCAGTAGTGAGTCCGGGAGTTCCTGATTGAATTGATGATCCAAGGGCTATTTTTGGCTCGGGTGAGGGCCCTGTCAAAAACATGGGTTGGGTATCCTCTGTTGATGAAAAAAGAGTGGATTTTGAGGGCTTGGTTTTGGAAATCCATGTCGTCACTGCAAAGTCGTCAGAGCCTGAGGAACTGTGAAAAAGGGAGAGAATTCTTAGTATGAGTGGGGTGAAATGAGCTGTACAGGAGATACCTGTGTTAATCTGTGGGTTTGTAACAGACAGAGTTAGAAAGTTGTGACTGGTTAATGGATAGATTTATGTTAACTGTATATTTGAGGGATGGGTGGAAGTTGGTGATGTGATGCAACATGTGCTCTAGTTGATCATTAGAGCATGTGGTGGCACCAATGCAGTTATCGATGTATCGCCTTTAGAGGTCAGGGAGAAAGACGGTGTAGGAAGCAAAGAAGTATTCTTCTACCCACCCGACAAAAATATTAGGATAGCTGGGTCCCATCCTGGTCTGAAGGCTTAATTGATATATAGGTCTTTTTGCCAAACCACAACAGCGCCTCGTCTGCTGGTTTGATGAGAATATCATCTCTATAGTGGATAGATTGGTGCGCCTCAATTTCTCCTTGGGTGAGGTAAGAAGTTTTTTTCCTGGGTGTGGAAAGGGTCTTGGGTGCTTGTTTGTAATGTATATTACTTATTGTAGTTGTATGTGTCATCTGTCATCAAAGTCTTCCAATAAAGACTAGTGTGTTTAGTAATTGGAAGAGACACAGATCCATTAGATTATTGTTCTCAAGCAACTCTTAACTGGACAACACTCTTCTCATGACTTGTGACCCAGGAATTAGAGACATCCAACTGTCAGAAAGCTGTGTTATATGAAGAAACTAATAAATAGTTTCAGTTCTTTTAAAAGAAATGATACTATCTTGTAAGTTCAACAATTCCACATAATGGTTTTGACATCTTCTGTAATGTTCAAAACCTTCTACTCTATTTCTTTCTTCACTCTTACTCTAGAATAGTAAGAATCAGCTTCTACAAACACACTAGGCATAGAATGATGGTGTTTTGCAGTGCATCTTTCTTTCACAGTAATCAGATGACTACACAATGCTCAGCCTTTTAAATTTCATCCATTCAGTCATCATTGAAAAAAAAAACAGAAAGCACTAGTCATCTAAAGATGGTAATATGAGGTAATTATGTGAGGACTCTTAGGTACAGTATATATAGTATATATAGTATATATATAGCTTTATTAAAGATTATAAATTGCACAAAAATCATAATCTAAGTAAGTTAGGTTTGTGATTCAATTAACTGTCTGCTCTCTTAAAGTGTTGTGACTTTTTTTATTCCTCTCGCCATATTGTGTCCTTATAATTGCACTGCTTAATTTCACATTCAAGTATGAAAAAGCATTCATACAAACACAATAATTGTTTAACAATATCTTGATCTTTCCCATTTGCAGTTATCTAAACATATCTTCCAGTTAATCAGATCAGATATTTAATAAACAAATTATTTTAAATAAACCTTGTTATTTTAACTTTCTTAGGAATAAACTGATATAATTTTTATCTACAAATGCTCACATGCTCTTGTTTTGTGTGTATACCAAGGAAAGTGTACAATATGAGAACTTTACATCCCAGCCTCTCACACAGTGCTCAGCAAAACATGTATTGAATTCTGAGAAGTAAAAGGAAAGATTGAGTGTTGATATCAAACAGAGCATATTTGCACAATTACTGGTTTTATCTTAACTAAAGCATTCATTCTTAACAAATAATCAAGTTCTAATTACTAAATTATTTTTTCAGTAAGGGAAAAAAATGTAATCACCAACTATTTTATAATGTATGCCTATCTTACTTTGGATCTCTAGTTATTTCTTAATTGGTCTTTAAAGTAAGGATCCCTGTACATAAGCTCTTGAAACATGCTCAGAGCCTGTCAGAGCCATTCATCATATAACATGCTGCAAGCTACACTCTACCTTAGAGGAAAGGCAGTGTTGACTAATAGCACTCGAGCTTGCAGAGTTCTGAAGAACATAGAGTGCTTTGACAGGCTAAAACCCAGTCTCAGCCAATAACGTGCCGCCACAAAACTGGGGAATCTCAGTCACAGATTATTAATGATATAGCCCAGATTCCAACCAGTGTTTCTTGGACCATAGTCTAATTAGAGCCTAATCTGAATGAGAAACAAGACCTGAATCATAAGTACAAGGGTTGGGAAACCCTACTATAATGGCCCTTAAATAAAAAAATAAGAAAATCATGATTCTGATGACCTCAGTTATTTTAAGATTCTGAGACACTGGCCATTAGAGTAGGGTATTAACTTCACTGTCTTCGCTATAATGCTCTCTTAGTTTACACAATTACATTTGGCCTACCTGATATTCCTTCTTACTTGAATTGATGGAGCAATTTCACAGTTCTCTAACTGTCTCTAACTGTTTTGCTATAAAGTGATTTTGCTCCATCAATGAAAAATAAGAAGGAATTTCTGCTCCACATGATCCAAATGTGCTGCACTTCAGTATTTAATTAATTGAATTCTCTCCAATATGATAAGCATTTTTTTATACTTTGGGATGAGTATCTGCAGCATAAACGAAAATAATCAAAATTGTTGGCATTATAATTAAATCCTAAATATGAAAAATAATTTAATTGTAATAAATGTTTCATAAGTGGTTTTCGTTTGTCATAAAATTAAGATTTAAGATTTATTAATACAATCTCTAGAATATATGCTTAACCTGCCATTGAGTTGTAGCTTGTTGGTGCAAATTCTAAAGTGCTTTGGGAGTCTAGTAAAACAAAAAGGCTAAGCAGAATTATTGTATTGTATTAAGAGAGCTGTACTGAGAAAATGACTTTTGCTTTAGAAACTGCAAGAGGCTTAGGCAATACAGTAGTACATAAATCTGCAGCTGACATTACTTGTGAAAGTCATTAGTCAGCTGTCAGGTTCTGGCTTTTTGCCATGTTTCATGGTTTACAGTACCTAATACATTCTAGTTTATGCTCTAAATCTTTTTCGTCATTAACCTAAGTGAACTAAGGAAAAATATCCATACACTGATATTGCATATTTATGTGTGATCTCCTCACTGTATTCCTTTAATAAATAAAATTGAACATTTGTGTTCCAAATATGAAATATACTTCTCATGCTTAAAACGGTATATGAAATGTCATTACTATAAGATAAAGCAAACTGTTTTTTGTTCCAATGTAAGATCTACTTAGTTCCTAAATATTTCTGGGTGTTTTTAGTTTTATGTACTGTTTTATAAAAATAACTATCAATAACATAATAATCAAATTTTAAAAAAGACAATATTACAGATGCAGCCATTCAAAATGGGTGGGGTATTTCGCGGCATACCCCGGTGGGCATGTCGAGGTATCACGCGGTATCACGTGGTGACACGCAGTATCACGCGGTTAATCGCGTCATTTGACGTCATGCCGGAAACTATCCGGCGTCACCCTGTAAAACCGCCAGGGGGAGCTTAACCTCTCATGTACAGCATTTGAGCTTTTAATTTTGAACTGTGTATTACAGCATGTTAATCATCAGTCATTAAAATGTTGGTATATTTTATGAAAGCAAGATTGCTCAGTTGGACAAAAGTACACAACCTACAGATGCAGCCATTCAAAATGCGCGGGCGATACCGCATTATTTTGCGGTACGCTGTACGCAGTCTACCGCAAGCTACCGGTAAATACCACGAGTTACCATAAATTCTCCTATAATACGACAAGCAAAATAATAGTATCCGGAATTTCCGCAAGATGGAGCTAATAAAGCTCAACCTCTCATGTTTGAGCTGTGGCCATCAAAGTCTTTAACGAAGATATTACTTATAGTATTAATAATGAATGACCTTGGACAAGCTGTAAGTGTAAACTCAAAGTATTGCCCTGGTCAACATTCTTTTTTTCATTGACCGTCTTTGTAAAAGTAACACCACAGCATTTCGCAATCACACATTTGTTTCCAATCATGCAAAGTACAGTAATTTTTGAGAATCGATTCACCATGCCTTTCACATGCTCATAAAAGAGATTGATTTAGGAACATAAACATATTACCGTATGCAAACTGTACTGTATACAGTATGTATATGTATATTTAATGTCTTAACTGTGCCCGTTTAAGTATTGAATATTCATATCTAATTTTACCACTGAAGGGAAATCTTAGTAGCTGAGCATAAAAAGAATAGGAGCATACTGCAACGCGTGTGAAGGCCATAAACGATATTAATTTTGGAACATAAACATACAGTATATGGCTGGTCTCGGTACTTTAAAGAAAACATACACGAAACATGGTTTCATTATGACCAGAATCGGTCTTGAGATATTTTTAACTTGATTTACAGTATTTGAGAGGTATGTCTTAACACCGATACTACAGTGCTTAAGTACTGCTCACGTATATGTTTCTAGGTTTATATTATGCATTTCATACGGTCAAATTACTTTTGAGCAACTAATAAGAAGCGCGAAACGGTATGCGTTTTAGTTTCGTTTTGTGCTGGGACCCGTGGATTAATTAGAGATATCAAGTGCATACAAGTCATTTTTTAAATGTTGTAGTTCATCTTGAAAAAATGTTACGAGTACATCATCTATCAACAATTACACAGGTTCTGTTTCCATATTGCGGATTTTGGTTACGTAATATTATTTTCTAGATTTCACGTTGTGAATATATGATTTGGGCAAACAGAGCCGCAAAGAAGTACATTATGGGTTGTTGTTTTTTTTTGCAGTTTTATCTAGAACAAGCGATGCTTAAACCTTTGTCTGATTCTTGTGAAACTATCCACACGACAGTTACAGTACCTAGGAGTTGACTTCAGTGATGTCACTGATGGGATGTTTCTAAAAATCCATCCTCTGTAAAACGTCTTCTCTAGTTGTCCTGCATATGTATTCGCTAATGAAGCTGTGTGTTCTGAGCCTGGATCTCTACATTTCTGTATGAACCAGCTTAGAGGGCTAAAGACAGCTTGTGTTTAAATTGAGTGTAAGGCAATTTATGCTTCTAAAGTCATGGTCAGCATTTATTATTGTACTGTGCTGTAAACTTGTTCTGTGCCTAGTCACACTATTTTATAGCGTTTTTATAGCGTTATCAAATCCGGTGGCGCTGTGTGTTAGTTTCCTGACTCCCATGTCACATGGTCTGTGATTGAAACCTGTGAAACCGGTTTAATTCGTCACAGCCAGCACTCCGGCAGAGAGGGGGTTGTACTCGTAAAGTAGAAGCAGGCGAGATTTCCAGCGAAAGACACCTCCCCTCATACTGTTCAAATTGTATTACAGCATTGTAATTACACATTGTAATTGTATTACACATTGTACACATGCTTAAAAGAGAAGAGAGAAAACGGAAGCCTTCTTCAGGTGTGTGGGTCTTCTGCTCAGAATGAAACGCTAAAATGTAATGTAGGCTCTGAATGGGTTCAATTATAATTTGGGCTTGATTAAGGTCGCTGCCTTTCATCTAAAACCCTACTTGAATCCTTCTAAACTAAAAATCAGTGTTAGTGAGTTCTAAATAAAGAGGTATCCAGGTAACAGTGAAACGGGTGGACAGTCTGGGGAGATCGCCCGTTTTCCATGTAAATAGTTCCCTGGTTCCGCACCCCTTGGTGTTTCTCTCGCTCTCTCTCGGGTCACCTGATCATCAGCTCGAAAGATTTCAGTGCTTTGTGTATATTCTAATGGTAGTGGGGGCAGGGTGTGTGGGAACAGGTTTGGTTGAAATTGCATTGGAGATCTATGTTCTTCACACCTGAAACATTTTCTCTGAAAGCATTTTCTTCGCAGTTTAACAGATCTTGTTACAGTTTACTATTATTAACCATATTAATTTTAAGTGCTTAATGCCATTTTTTGACCAGGCACGAATATTCTTAAGTCCATATCTTCGGAAGGGAATCAGTGCGAATTGCAATACTAATTAAATTAAAACTACTAACTACTAACTAATACTAACTAATTAAAACAAACCAGAAACGTGTTGTTCTGTCTAATGACATTACAAGTGGAAAGATTACAGATTTTAATCATCTTTAATTTTGTTACGTTATACATTTTAGAAACGTTTCATCCATACAAACACCACAAAACTATTTTCGATTGTATTTCTGAATAGTATGTTACACTTAGTTCACTGTTTTAAATACATCTAATTAAGAAAGTTAGGTGTTAGCATAAACTATTAGCAATCAATAATATTAAATTTAGCACTGTAATAAGCTGTTGCACTTTCCCCCGCATCTTGTAAAAATATATTTTCATTGTTCAAATATACATTAAGTCTGACTATCATATAATAAGTTAAATACAAAACTAAAGAAAAAATAGGGTTAAATATAATTCAAAATATTTTGCTAACAATATTAACTGTTTATGAATAATAAAATGTATTAACTAAGGAGTAGGATGGCACAGTTGTTAGTATGTTTTTTGTTTTGTTTCTTTTTCATAAATACAACAGTAGTACCTGATGTCTCAGTGGCTTTCAAAATTAAATTATGCATGCAAACCTGTGAACTAGAAAGATAACTAAGATATCCATCCATTTATAATGGTGGCGAAGTGGTTAGCATTGCTATCTTGCAGCACTGGGGTCCTAGGTTCAATTCCTGCCATCCTGTGTGTGTGGGGTTTACATGTTCTCTCTGGGTTACATGGTTTTTCTCCATATGTGTGATATGACTCCCTCTCGCACTCCAAAACATACTGGTAAGTTAATTGGTTTATGGGAAAACTGGCCCTGGTGTGTGTGTGTTTGTGTCTGTCTGTCCTGTGATGGACTGGCGCTATGTACAGGGTGTATTCTGCCTTGTGTCCGTTGCTTACTGGGATAGGCTCCAAATCCTCTGTACTGGATAAAGAGATTAGAAATGGATGGAAGTAAAGGCACTGTGTGGATGGAACTATACACAGTGTTAGAAACCCACTATGAAATGGCAGCATCTCACTGAGAATAAAATATTTTATAGTGCTGGCTTAAGGAAACAGCCTTTCCACCTCTCTTGCACATCAGTATCCATACCTAGTTATTTAAACAAATTGCCTCTAATTATAAACATCTTAATATGCTGGCTCTGTGGATCCGCATCAGCTATGTTTGCCCATTCCTTCAATTCATGTGCATCCAACACACAGTTCAATGCCAGCAACTACACATAATCTAAAATACAATCCTTATTTCAGTATCTATGTAAACATATAGTCTGTTAACTTCATCATCTTCATCAAAAGTATGCCTAACCCCATTAGGAAGT